>NC_135445.1:1323750-1947500 GCF_051991255.1 Vanacampus margaritifer
AACTTGTCCCGTTCCGCCCGCAGGACAATCAAAAGGGACGATGTTGAGCGGCCGGACCCAGCCCAAGATGCAGCCCCGCCCCTGCAGGATTTGAGGCTCTGCGTGAACGGCACCCGGCGCTCCCGGCGGCACTATGGTGAAAGTGCACGCTCGGACCTTCCCCCAAAAGCAGCCCCACAAGCCCCAAGTCAGAAAGGAAAAGTGTCCCGGATCGCCGGGGGGAGTTCGCAGTCGCCAGTGAAAGTCACGCGAGGATGCCCGACGTCTCCCTATGATCGGCGCCCCATGCGCGTCGCCCCCCCTCCGCCGAGCCCCGCCCGCCGCCCCGCCTGCCATGCTCCTCCGGGTGGCGCTTTTGCTGCTGCACTGCTCGGCCTCCGCGCTTGCGGGCCAGTACGAACTGTGCAAATCTCTGGTGAGCACGGATGACGGCTCCGTGTGGGAGCAGTACGCGTGCCAGCCTCGGCCCGAGTCCATGAAGGACTACATGAGGATCAAGGTGGACCCGCCCGGCATCACGTGCGGGAACCCGCCCGAGAGGTTCTGCACCCTGGTGAGTTTTTGCCTGGTGTGAAGTGGAGAGAACTCCGAGGGCGTGGTTGGGTGGGGGAAGAGGCTTGCAAGGGGAGGGGGGGGCTCGGCATCCATTGTATGAATGAATGAAAAATGATGATGGGGGGGGGGGGGTAAAAAAGTGTCACCAGTAACGCATTTCTGCATCCGGCATGAGTAGACTTGAGCAACTTCATAAGCATCAGTGGTTATCTGGCACAAATGTAACATTTAGCAGTTAGCTAGCTAGCTACGCCTCAGTAGTCGAGGCTGCAGTCGGCCTGGAATCTTGTTAGCTTGCAAGCTAGCCGGTGGCTCGCACCTCTGGTCACACAAGGCTTTCCAGGGTGGGATGTGTTCCAATTTGCAAGACATCACGGTTTTTACTTCACTTCGATGTTGCTTCTACCAATTTTAAACGCTACACGACCCATTTTCAAACATCTCTGAATCTGTTGTCATCGTCGTAAATGCAAGTCAAGTGCAGATTAGGGATGTAACGATATCCAAACATCACAATACGATATCACAATATGAAGGTCACGATAAGATAATTCTCACGATATTGTAGGGAGGTTGGTAATATAAAAGGTCACAATGTAAAAAAAAAAAGAGCTAATACTAAAAAAAAATTTTTTTAAAACACAATATTGTGCTTTTGTACATAACAATGCATATACACAACCTACAATCTCTTAATAACACTTAATATTTGCTAACCCCGGGATGACACCGCATGCGTGTGCGTTGCGTCTTGACTGCTCGATATGTTCTGTGCCAGCTTGCCATTTGACGGATGCGTCGTCCGGCAAAAATAGAAAATATTTCTATCCCTGCGGCACGACGCAGCCGGTCCGCAGCCGGTCCGCAGCCGGTCCGCAGTCGGTCCGCAGTCGATCCGCAGCGCATACATTTGAACAAGCTGATAGAATGGAAAGCGTGGATTTTAAACATAGAAGGGCCAAAACATGCCTTGTGAAATTTAAACTGCACTAAAAAAAAAAAACTAGCCACCAGAGGGTGCTAGAACTGCACAAATGGAAGTCAACTTGACTTTTTTTTTTAACAGATGTGCTGCTTTTACGATATTCGACGATATTGTGGCCGTTTTAATATCGCAAGTTCACAATATCGCACAGACACCTAAAAAAATCCACTTAACTCTTTGACTGCCAGACGTTTTCAGAAAAGGGATGTCGTGGGCGCCAGCCGATTTAAGCATTTTGACTGATCTTTCAAGGTCCACAGAAAATTATGTGTTTGGAGTATGGAAACACACATACCACCAAATGAAAGATTGGACTCTCATCTTTCATCAGAAAAAAAAAAGTTTGTTTCTACCTTATTCCGTTTTTGAGTAATCAACAATAGAAAATGGTTAGTTTCACCTCTGTTTTGAAACAAACGTCTTTTAACGTCTTTGACACTCCTCCATAGGATTTTACGAAACGTTATTTAACGTTTTTGGCAGTCAAAGAGTTAAGCAGAGTAACAATGTATTTGTACTTGCTTACCTCCCACCACGGAAAATAATCAGGAAGCTTAGATGACACGCAGGCAAGAGTGATTTAATTAAGATCTGCAGGCTTCTTAGCTAGCGCGATGACATAAGTGCAACCAGTTGGCAAACAACTCCGCCACAGCAACCCCCCCACAATATCATCGTTCGCACCCTGACACTTTGCAGATTTCTTCGACAATCTTTTTTTTGTGAGGGGAATTGCCATGGGGTGGCTATATAGTGGTAACAAAATACACACCTTCAGCCGACAACACTCACAAGGAGCTGCTGTAGGTCACAATTTGCTGACATCATCTAATTGGCCACACCCCAATTTTTGCAATTCACAGTTGGCCTCACTTCACTGTAGTTTTGCCACTAAAATGCAGACATGGGATCTTTTTTTTTTTTGTCTAGAACGCGGCAAGGACAACGAAGGGCAAAGCTCGGTGGGAAAACTCGTTAAGATGTCAGCAATATTTAACGCGCCCCAGCCTGCGGGCCAGTCGACCCCCCCCCCCCACACCCAACACCTCACCGCCGCCCCACCCCCACCGCTGAAGTATTCATATATTCAAGCTTTATGGACGAGAATTAAGCAGCTCCACGTCGGTAGAAAGTCGCCAGACCCATCTAGTCAGCTGTGAAAACAAGACGGACGCTTGTTCTCAAGCCGTCGTCTCCCGTCTGGCGGACTTCCGCCGCCGTTGGCATCGGTCAGGATGCGGCGGGCACCAAATGGTTAATGATTTGTTTCACGTAGACGAAGCAGAAACAAGAAAGCCAGAGAGCCTCTCAGATGACTCCCCCAGAGGGGGAGGGGGTGTCATGTGAGGGGCGGGGCGGGGGTTCTAGCCCAAGACGGCCGTGACATATTGACGTCCGCCCACTAATGGCTCGGGCCCGGAAAGTTCTGCAAGTCTGCTTCTGAGTGAGCTCTAATGAAATATTGATGGACTCCTTAATGGGCTTCCTTACAAGGGCCGGTCGGCCCGGCGACGGCCCATCGGCGGAGAGTGCGCCACCGGGCCAATGAGACGATGATGGGAGGGCGGGCGGCTCGGGACAGGACAGGAAGGAGCGAGGTCCGAGTCAGCGCTTTAGCTGTGCGTCCGAATTGTCTGGGGAATGCCGCGGAGACGGAGCCGGTGCTTGCGAGCTGGTGGCGCCGAGCGCTGACAGTTTCCTTGGCAGGTGAGACGCGATGAGTGGGCGTCGTTCGCTGACTAATTCATGACCAACCCAACGCCTCTTTTGCCAAAAAAAAGAAAACTTTCACAGTACCTCCTTCAGGGAATTGGGATCCAGTGATCTTATCATCTATTTATCTCCATGTTTTTGGGATGCGTCTCGGTTTATTAACACAAAGTAAAAAGGCTCGACGCCACTCTCGAGTTGGATTTAAAGCTGAAGATGGTTCCAATCCGCTTTCTCCTGCCGAAAATCCATACTTCTTACGTTTAACATCGGAACACTTGTGCGTATTAATTGATAGTAACGTAAAATCCAAATATGTCCCAATCTACTTTTTCTCACATTGAAGTCTACTATTTACTTACCATTTAAAGTGGAAATCAACCTTAAACATTTCATGACAATAATATGTTATACAGTGAGGAAAATAAGTATTTCACCCCCTGGTGATTTTGTGAGTTTGACCCTTTACAAAGAAAGGAACGGTCTATAATTTTCATGGTAGGTTCATCTTAACAGTGAGAGACAGAATATTAAAAAAAATCCCAGGAAATCACATTATATTAATTTTAAACATTTATTTGTCTTTTATTGAGGAAAATAAGTATTTCACCCCCTAGCAAAACATGACTCAGTACTTGGTGGAGAAACCCTTGTTGGCAAGCACAGCGGTCAGACGTTTCTTGTAGTTGGTCACCAAGTTTGCGCAGATCCCAGGAGAGATTGTGGCCCACTCCTCTTTGCAGATCCTCTCCAAATCCTGAAGATTTCGAGGCTGTTGCTTGGCAACTCGAAGCTTCAGCTCCCTCCACAAGTTCTCTATAGGATTAAGGTCTGGAGACTGACTAGGCCACTCCATAACCTTAATGTGCTTCTTCTTGAGCCACTCCTTTGTTGCCTTTGCTGTATGTTTTGGGTCATTGTCATGCTGAAACACCCATCCACGACCCATTTTCAATATCCTGGCTGAGGGAAGGAGGTTCTCACCCAAGATTTCCCGGCACATGGCCCCATTCATCCTCCCCTCGATCCGGTGAAGTCGTCCTGTACCCTTAGCAGAGAAACAGCCCCAAAACATAATGTTTCCACCACCATGCTTGACGGTGGGGATGGTGTTCTTGGGGTCAAAGTCAGCTTTTTTCGCCCTCCAAACACGGCGAGTCGAGTTGATGCCAAAGAGCTCGATTTTAGTCTCATCTGACCACAGCACTTTCTCCCAAGCCTCCTCTGAATCATCCAGGTGCTCATTGGCAAACTTCAGACGGGCCTGTACATGTGCCTTCTTGAGCAGGGGGACCTTGCGGGCACTACAGGATTTCAATCCATTACGGCGTAGTGTGTTACCAATGGTCATCTTGGTGACTGTGGTCCCAGCTGCCTTGATATCATCAACGAGCTCCTGCCGTGTAGTTCTGGGTTGTTTCCTCACCTTTCTCATGATCCGGTTCACTCCACGAGGTGAGATCTTGCGTGGAGCACCAGACCGAGGGAGATTGATGGTCAATTGGTGTGTCTTCCATTTTCTAACTATCGCACCAACAGTTGACTCCTTTTCACCCAGCTGCTTGCTAATGGTCTTGTAGCCCATTCCAGCCTTGTGCAGGTCTATAATCTTGTCCCTGGGTCTGTGGGAGCCAGAATTCTTGCTGGTTGGTAGGGGGTGAAATACTTATTTTCCTCAATAAAAGACAAATAAATGTTTAAAATTAATATAATGTGATTTCCTGGGATTTTTTTTAATATTCTGTCTCTCACTGTTAAGATGAACCTACCATGAAAATTATAGACCGTTCCTTTCTTTGTAAAGGGTCAAACTCACAAAATCACCAGGGGGTGAAATACTTATTTTCCTCACTGTATGTGACTTCACTAGTCTAAATACGGTCTTCTGGTTAATATTGCGTTAGTGGAATATGAGTTATGCAGCAAAATCCAGCCCTTTTTATCCATCTCAGGGGTCGGCCATTTTTCCCCACTTGCTGTCGACTGAAGATGACATCACAGTTGCTCAGGGCTCAGGCAACGACCAGTCACAGCTCACCCTTTTTATAAAGCTGCGCTGTGATTGGTTGTTACCTGAGAGCTGAGCGACGCTGATGTCATCTTCAGTCGACAGCAAGTGGGGAAAAATGGCCGCGCCCTGAGATGGATAAAAACGGCTGGATTTGCGGCTTAACTCTATTATTCCACTAACGCAAAATTAACCAGAACATTTTGACCAGTGGTGCCGCATAGATTATATTATTGTCAAAGAAATTGGGGGGTTGACTTCCCCTTTAACATTCAACACTTGGTTTATTAAAGGAACAAGGACAGTAATGGTATAACTCGATACATTTTCTGCGTATGGTCGGAGATAACATTTAACTCTTTGACTGCCAAAACGTTTAGTAAAATCCTATGGAGGAGTGCCAAAGACGTTAAAAGACGTTTGTTTTAAAACAGAGGTGAAACTAACCATTTTCTATTGTTGATTACTGAAAAACGGAATAAGGTAGAAACAAACTTTTTTTCTGATGAAAGATGAGAGTCCAATCTTTCATTTGGTAGTATGTGTGTTTCCATAGTCCAAACACATCATTTTCTGTGGACCTCTAAAGATCAGTCAAAATGCTTAAATCGGCTGGCACCCACGGCATCCCGTTTCTGAAAACGTCTGGCAGTCAAAGAGTTAAGGAAAGGTGTACTTTTAATTTCCTTTACAATCCTTATTTTTAAACATCTGCCATTTGGTTTGCTTAAAAAAAAAAGTAACAACAATGGTAACATTTTTTTTTTTTTAAATCCATGCTTGTACTGTTTGACATTAAAACAACAAAAGAACGATGTTCCATTCATTCTCTGTGGTAGCAAAGCGTGTCATTTTTGGGACATATCAGATGCTGATGTATAACGATTGCCTCAATCCACTTTTTTTTTTTTTTGCGTTGGAATCTGATGGGCATCATTCGTCACTCTAGCAGATGATTAATTAAAGCGTACACACATCAGGGAACGGAGATGCATTCATATCTTATCTGCTTGTCGACTGCGTTGCTATCCAGATCATTTATTTACAGGAAAGAAGCCTTTTCCCCCCCTTTCGCGCGCTCCCTCTTTCCCCGCCTGAAGGATTTGGCAGCTGTACAGAAAAGTTGTACTTCTTATTTAATTGCCGCACATTTGCATGCAATCCCACAAGTCAAAGGAAAAGATGGGGCACAGGAAAATGGGGGGGTTGGGGGCGGGGGGGTGGGGGTAATCACCCCATGGGCAGAGCTGCTTGTCTTTAATAAGACTTCACACAAGCGACTGCGGAGAAAGATGCAAAATTATTGTTGTTGTTTTTTCCCCCCCGCCCGCCTCTCACTTTCCTCCTTCACCCCATGACAGCGCGTTCCTAAAAACTGGAGAGGATTCATTGAGCTGGTTTGATGCGACGGCGCGCTTTCCCCGCGCCTGCTTTCACTTTACTGTACTTCCTCCACGGGGAGGAATCTTTTTTTTTTTTTTTTCTCTCCTTTGCCTTTCGTTACTTTTTTTCTTCTTTTTTTGCCGGGAGTGCAACAAACTCTGCCAAGCGGGGCCAGCGTGTTCAGCGCGTTGGCTTCTGTCGCAGAAGCTTTGGAGTCGCGACTGCGCTGTACTGCCGAAGATGGGACCAAAAAAAAAAAAAAAGATGTCAAGCGAGCAGAAATCGATATGCTTAAATATGAGTTTGTATTCCTGCAATAAGGGAACACGACCATTTGGCAAAAGCAGCTTACAAAGTTGTAGAAGGCTAAAGAATCTGTAAAGAAATACATCATATACGTGAAAATGTACAAAAACAGACCGAATGTGTGTCGTAGTGAATTTTGGCGATACAGCATCAATTAAAGTAAGAACTCGAGCGCATCAGTGTTTATATGACACAATTGCCACGGGCAGTTAACTAGCCAGCTATCTTAGCTTTCACCCTGAAAATGCATACGCCCCTAGAGCGCCCCGTTGTCAACCATGAGTGCACGCATGTAAAAAAAAAAAGAAAGGCAAAAGAACGGGGGAGGATTCTGTTTTCTATTTTTATTCAAGTCCAACTTGACAGCCAGCATGCGGCATTGGGCTAGCGCAGCTACTTTAGAGTGCCTCATTGTTGCCCCATGGGATATTTTTCAGGTCACAGAAGTGACATTGGGTTGACAGTTGACAGTTGAGCAAGGCGCGGCTTTAACGGAGCAGAGAGAATGATTGTTTTATGATTTTGATCAAAAATTTTACATACTTTCAAATGTGGCAGATTTATTTGTACTTTATAAAGAATGAAACTTAATTCGTAATGCCTTCATATTGTAATAACTTAAATACTAACCAATGATTGATCACTAATAAGCAAGTCACTAATAGTTAGTCTCGTGGCACAGTTGGCCATGCCATTAAAAAAAAAAAGTTAGGAAAAACAAGTAACAACAAATTCTTTTGATTCAAGCTTTTGCCGATCACAATGACTCAACCTTCAGCAAACATCCGTCAAATGAAGCAAACGGATCAGCAAGCCCAGTGGTTGCTTCCCAACCCAGAGGTTGTGGGTTCGATTCCCATGCCATTGTGACCACATTGAAGTACACTCGAGCAAGACACTGAACCCGCAGTTGCTCCTGATGCTGCGTCATCAGTCGTCAAACGTAAAGCACTTTGAGGGCCTTGCAGGGTGGGAAAGTGCTTTATAAATCAAGCAAACATTTTAGTATAGATTTTAGAAATTAGAAATAAGGTTTCCAACTGTGCTGCTAAAGTAATGTGAGACTTGCATCAATGTAAGAATGTACAGAAATCAATCTATAATTATATACATTCTCCATCCGAGTTGCTGGCATGCGTTGAGCAGGGCACGGCGTCGGGCTTGCAACCTGCACGAGCCGAGCAGAACCATCCCGTCAATACAAAACAAAATGTCAAGAATGTCGCCTGTAATCTCAGCTGTCTTCGCTAAACCTTCGCGTCCAGCGTTCCCCGCCAGACCAGAAGATGCCGACGGGCCGGTGTGGGGACATTATCGCGTGAGAGTCGCTCGCGTCGAAGAGACAAAAACAACACACCTCCCTGTTCCACAACGCCCGTTTTAGAAGGCGGAAAGCAGCCAGTTCTAAAAATAGACATGAGAAAGGAAAAGGAGAGAGAAGCAGGAAAGGGGAGGAAGCAAAGGAAAGCAACGGAAAGCAAAGGGGCGGACGATGACAGCTGGTGGAGCGCAAGCGCGCGTCCCAGACTGGGCCCGCGGCCACGCTTGCCGCCCGCGACCCCTCGTGCCCCCCCCCCCCCCCCCCCCCCCGCCTGCCCAGCTGTGGGCCTTCAAGGCCGCGTGAAAGGGCAGGCCCCGAACCCGAAGGGGGGGGTTGGATAGCGTGCTAATATGCACCCCCCCCCCCCCCCCCAATGTGAAGTGTTGGCCTAAGTGAGATTTGCGTCTCCGCAAGGCGGGACTAAGCGGGATCGGCCACAAGGGGGCTTACACACACCGGACGGCATGGTGGCGAGTGTTTGACGCTGCCGGCCCGCAGTGTGAGGGGAACTGGGTCGATGCCAAACTCTGAAAAAAGCTGCAATTTTTCATCAGTTAGATTTGATTTGTTTTGGGGGACATTTTATTGCTATGAATTAGTTTTTAGACGTGTTTGTCAGTTTTGTTTCAGTTTAGTCACCAGTCTTAGTATTAGTTAGCGCCGGACTGATTAATTGCCTTGATTTGTGCACTTTTAAAATCGGCTGCTCTTTGCAGATTGCTTCTTTATTTTTTTTAAAGACATTACAACATAAGACTAAGATAATGACGTTCAAACATTAATTGAATACCCATTCCCCCACCCTAAATATATCAATAAATCACCCGATTTTTGCCGATTTTTCCCTTTGTTGTAAAGTTAAAGTTACAAAGGGACAAAGTATTATAAAACATTCAAAATTTTAAGGGACCAAAAAATACATTATTTCATTTTTGGAATATATATATATTTTTAAAATATTAAATAAATAAAAAAAAACATTAAAAACTACAATTCACTCACAACTGTACGATCTTACTTCTTCTGTTTGGTCTTGTAGGAATACTGAAATAAATCAACTTAAATTCTAGCCTGGAAATTCATGAATGAAATTAATTGACAACAATGAAATCGAAGGACATTTTCACCATAGTTAGTTTGATGTGTTTTACAGCTGTTTTACAGCATCTGTAGTCAAACTTATAGAACAGATTTTTTTGTTCAAGTTTTATACACTACATTACCAAAATGCAGCTATATCGCGTTACTTTGCAACGCTGCCCAATCAAGCATGCATATGACAAACTTTTGCGTTCCGTGCCCGCTGAAATCCCCGAAAGTAAAGATGGGCGCCATCTGCAAACGGTGTGCAGATGATGAAACGTGCCCTCAACATTGGTTTAGCCCTCAACACGCACTCGTATGCGGAATTCTCAGTATGAAAAGCTCTCACAAGATAAAAGATGAACGTCATAAATGAAAAAGCAATATCCTTCGCTTTCACCCCTCCGAGGCCTTTTTAACAAGAGGGTCATTTCACTTGATGTCCCCCCCCCCCCTCCCCTCCCAAAACAAAATATATTGTGTGTTTGCTCAGCGTCCCTTATACACTTTATTCCCCTTGCTGGTAATATAACTTATAGAATGTTCCGGAAGTGGCTGAGAGGGGGGGGGGGGGGGGGGTTGAGTAAGGAGAAGAAAAGGCAGGAATGCTGTGTCATCACTGGCCAAATGTACATGTTAGTGTAGCCCGGGTAAGACTATTTAAAAAAAAAAAAAAGACATAGTCTCTCTATATGGCAGATTTAAACTGATCGCTCGTGCGTCTTGAATGTGTACACTCAACAAAATGTAGCATCTTGAAGAGCTGTATAATTGTTGCACTCAACTACTGTGACTCAGCAAAATGTAATAATAATAAAGACCTTTTGAGTATTATATTGATGAATATATTTTCTGTCTATGTGTATGGTTGCGTTCAAAACATAACATAGCATTCGTTAGCCCTTCAAAGGCCTTTTGCGTTATGTGTTAGCATTAAGCTAGCAGACGTTAAAAAGAAAGTTATGTAGTTGTTTAAAATGCAAAACAAGTTGTTTTTTTTTTTTTATGGTTTTGACAGTAAACTTAAACCCGGAAAAATATTAGACAGCTTGAAGACTCTTGGGGAATTGAAAAAAAGAAAAAAAAATCCACCGAATTGCTGCTTCTTGTAAAGTCAATTGAGTTCACTGACACCAAATTGCTGAAACTGCTCAAATTTGTAAGCTCATTTCTTAAGACAGCACTGTATAAATGTGTATGAAAACACAAATATAGTGTATATAAAAAACAAAAAAAAACATATTTTCAAATGTTTCACGCAAACAAGGAAGTCGCTTGAGGCCGCGGCATCATGGCGGCTGTTGTCATGGAGACGGGATGGCGGGGAGGATAATTGCTGGAGGGGCTTAGCAGTGCGGGCCACCTGCCGCAGCAGTTGGCTGGGTTCTCAGTGTGTGCGCGCGCACGTGTGTGTGTGTGTGTGCACGCGCACGTGTGTGTGTGTGTGTGTGCACGCGCACGTGTGTGTGTGTGCGTGCGCGCTGGCACAGATACGCTGAGCCGATGCTGGCAGAGCAGGACACGAAGGACATGCAGGGCACACAAAGGGCTTAAACGCAACCTTGCGTCCCTCGCGGAGGGATAAAAATAAATAAATGAATAAATAAAAGGCCCCGCCCTCCCGTACAGTCTATTACTTCACATCCACTGTAGTTAATCCTCACAGAAGGTCACAAAAGGCTGATGAAAGGCAGCATTTTTACAATTTGGCATCCAGTTCTACTTTTTTTTTTTTTTGATGCATTACAGTGGGCGCTACCTTCAAGTTTATTTCATTTCGTTGATTAATTTAGTCGTACAGCAAATTAATTCCCCCACTCCAATGAAGTGAAATGCCAGTAATCCATTACAGCCTCACAAAATAACATTTACATTTAAATAAATTAAAATAGCAAATGATTGGAATTTTTCTAGTTGTAAAATATAAGTCTAAAAACATGATGAAAGAGAACGTAAAGAAATACGCAGATTTTATGAATGATAAACGAACTGCAAGCCACATACACAGTGTAGTGTGCCATTAAGGGGCGTGGCCTAATTGTGACATCAGGAGCATTGACTCTAACTTCGATTGGCCATTTTCCTCACAGTTGACCCAACTAATGGCTGCTTCATTGTCCTTCGGAGTGTTTTCATTTTGTAAATGTGTGTTTGGCTGCTTGTCCCGTTCAAATTTTTTTTTTGAAAATGTGTTGTTGGCTGTGGCTTGGAATGCAAATTCTGGTCAATTTCGTTATTGTTTTATGTTGTGTTTTTGTTTTTTTAATCGACTAAGTAGCAGCTCCTAAGTCAAGATACCGCTGCATATATTTTCCCAATACAACAAGATCATCGTCATTGTCATTGGTCATGTGACGTCAGTTTCGGCGACAGCAGGGGGGCGGTACAGGACAAAATGGCAGCCCCCTGACATGGATGCAAATGTGCAATATTAGTCAGAATTTCCGTGTTTTGACGTGCGGGGGCACATAGAACATAATATTGATATGAGATCTGCAGACTTGGGTCAATTAGTAAAACCCAGAGTTCAAAGTAAACATGGTGTTTACTGAAGTCATATATATATATATATATATATATATATATATATATATATATATATATATTATATCCGTTTTTAGTCATTTATTTATTTATTTATTCATTCATTTCTTTATTTATTTGGAATTTTGGTCCCCCATAATTTGTGTCCCAACGTGCACGTCAGCGGCTTCCCTACATGCGAAAGGGAAGGCGGACGAGGCAAGGCTTTCTTTATCTGGGCCAATTGACAGTGGGATCACTTTCAATAGGATTTGTAGGTGGGGGGGTCATCGCAGGAACAACAAGACGGCTAATCCTGTCCGGTGCGCGTAAACGCGCGTGCGAGCCGAGGTCAGGAGACGCACCGGTGGAGGGCACAACAAAATGTACTCAAACCCCCCCCCCCCCCCCCACTTCCACCATCTCTCCTACCACTACGTCTACCGAACTCTTGTTCACGTAAGCTAGTTGGCACTCATACGTAATATCATACGTCATCAAAACGTGTCATGAGAACATCATGAAAGAACGAATGATTAATTAATGGCGGCTCCTCCTGGTGTGTGTAATTTGGCCACCAGGGGCAGCGTAATACAAGGATGCAGACACAATCAAAGTAGAATTTGCAATAATGCAATAATTTGTTGGTTTTCATGAGGATAAAGAATACATGCCTGTGAGTATTGTTAGATTGTCTGTGTTACTGCACTGTTCAAATATTTGTTGTATCAAGTGTTATAACAATGACGCAATACAGCAGATTTGTTTTTTTTTGTTTTGTCGAGTTGAGTTCAAGGTCACCATACAGCAAATTGAAAGAAAGAAAAATTGGCCGAATAACGGTTTGTATCTCGAAAAAAACTTCACTTATGCCTCAAGATACCACACTCTACTTGCTTCGAGCCGATTGGTTGAAGGTTCCTGAAAAAACGGACCCAACATTGTCGGCTATGTAACACGGGAACCGTACCATTTTGTCTAACCAAATTCTGTTAGATTAATGCTAACATACAAGGTGAAACACCATAAACAAGCTAAAATTAGCATAGAATGCTAGGCAAATTAAACTTTTACTACAGCTTAATAGGGGACCTTCTCTGCCTCTTCTTCCTGCTCTTAATTAAGCTTCATCTCTTCGACCTCAGTGCTGCCAGCTTTGTTGTGGTGCAACGTTGCTACTACACTAAAGGCCCATAACTTAAAATTTGAAATTTTAACAGCAAGTTGTCATGAAGAGGAAATGCAAGTTTTTATTGTTGGATTTTTTTTCTTCTCATTTTCACTTTTGAACCATTCTCAGGTCTCATTTAAAGCAGCCCCTAAACAAGTTGTTGTGTTTATGAGCTCCACAAAGTCCCCGTGTTTAAGTACCGACAGTGATCCGTGACCGAGTCGGTACGAGGGAGATAATTACGTTATCAGACGTCTAAGGCGGGCGTCGATGTTGCGCCAGTGCGGCACGTGACAGATTATTTTCCAGACATGCCGTGTTTTCACCCCTCCGTCATCTCAAAAGCGTTCCCTCCTTCCTCCTCCACTCGGCCGAGTTTTCCCGCTCGCCGCGGTCGAAGTAAATCAGATGATGGAGCGAGCTTTTGAAGCCTTGAAGGGTTGTGCTGTAAATTTGCCGTTTGCTAGCAAGACGGCTACCTTGGGCGTGAGTGACAGCTCACTTCCACAAAACAAAACGCAGGCGGCCTCGCGGAAACTGATGTTCGATAGTGGTCGTAAAACGGGAAGCCTGCTTGAACGTCCGTATTTTCAGAAAAGCTCCTAAAGCCCAAGGTAACAGGTCAGTGCTTTTTTTTTTTTTTTTTTTTTTTAAACAAAAGATCTGGTTATAGTAACGGTTTCAACAAATGTGGCCAAAAAAGTGCTTTTTTAATTATTATTTTTTAACCACAAACTCCCGCTTTTGCCACCACCTCTGTTTAAAAATAAATAAAAATAAAAATATATTCAACGGAAAGAGACGTCTACGCTTCATTGTCAGGCAAGATTTGCCGATTTGCATTCCCACTTCTTGTGACTGTCATGCTCATTAGCCGGCTACGGGTGTTGTTGTTGCGCGCATGTTCAAATAGCCGCCTCCCGCTGAGTGTACAGCGGCCGCTTGCTGCAAAAAGAACAAAAGTACAAACAATATTAACCATCGGCGGGGGGGGGGGGGGGGGTAAGAGAATTGTCACGTGGGACAATCGGAATACAATATACTTGGAGTGGGCTTTCTGAGTTATGCAAGTGTTCAAAACGGTAAAATCTTCCCTCAATTATAAAAGCATCAAATGAAATCTCAAATGAAAAAAAAAAAAAAAAAAGGTAGACTAGACCTCGGCCGGCAAGCAAGTCGGGCCAACTTAGCACAAGACCATCGGCTGACTTGTGTCAGGCTAGCGCTGCACTTTTATCCATTTTCCGATTGAGCCAAACACGGGCACATAAAACGCAATGTAAAAGCGCCATAAAAAGCGGTAGTAAAACTATATAGCTTATCATGTAGCGCTAAAAATCCAGCAGAAGAATGTGGAATAGTAACGGATGGCGGCGGGAGGGAGGAGGGTTATTTTAAGACTCTCCATCAGGAGCTTGTTAAGCCAGCCGCGCTAACATCTAAAAGGAATATTGCATTAGCCGCGGCTCTGAGAAGAAAGAGCATAACATCCGCCATAAAATTTAATTCCAGGTACGAGGCCACCAGACCGGTGGAGGGGGAAACTGCCGTCGGCATTGCTGTTGGAATAATCAAGTCTCCGATACGTGGAAATGTTAAATGATGATTGCGGTGGATGTAATCAGTGATGGATGACGAACCCGGGCCATACAAACAATGTCAATTAGCGAGCCCGCTTTTGATCCAATGAATGGCTGTAACTAAACGTTGGGAGATCATAATCGGCCTCGCTCAGTCTTGTGAGTGTACCCGCGGGGGTGCGGGGTGGGGCTTAATGATCATTACCATTGCGATAGCATCTTTTATTGCGCAAATGAAGCGCCGGGAGAGAATGAAAAGCGAGACGGCTGCGGGGATCTGTGGGATTTCTTTGTGTAAATATTGAACTTCTGCGCTGATGTAAAATGTCAGACAAGCGGCTTACAGCGCAGAGCAACATCTATTTTACAGAAATATCCGCCAGGCTCGGAATACGTCAAGCCGACTAATCCGCGCTGGGGCATCCCGGGATTTTCGGGACGTAACGCAGTGAAAGGATGATGAAGTCTGTTTAGCTGACATGCTTTCAATAGCGGGCCGGTGGAAGGAATTTCCTGGTGTGGCCCACACGCCGGCCTCGCAGTCAAAGGTTCCGGGGTTGATCGGTGGTGACCAATCAGTACGTTAGTCGAGAATCCAGATCCACTCCAGATCTGCGGCAGCCTTAACATGACAAGCGGTACAGAAAATGGATGGAGGGAATCTAAATCGTCATCCACTGGCGACCAGTCCAGGATGTTCTCGTCCCAAAGTTGCGGATGTCATCTGTGAACGTGAACAGGATAAGCGGTAGAAAACGGATGATTTGTGTTACTCTCGTCAAAAACCCTTCATCAACTGGCAAATAGTCCAGGGTGTCACGAGAGACCCTAAAACAGGTTAGGTTGGAAAACAGATGGCTCAACCAAGTCCCAAATTTTTGTCCATCTAATTGTAATGAATCTGATCTCATCTAAACTTGCCAAAATGGCCACGAACAGGAAAATTGGTACAGAATTGATGGCTGGATGCCTCAACCAAATCCAATTTCCTGGTTAACTCTTTGACTGCCAGACGTTTTCAGAAAAGGGATGCCGTGGGTGCCAGCCGATTTAAGCATTTTGACTGATCTTTCAAGGTCCATAGAAAATTATGTGTTTGGACTATGGAAACACACATACTACCAAATGAAAGATTGGACTCTCATTTTTCATCAGAAAAAAAAAGTTTGTTTCTACCTTATTCCGTTTTTCAGTAATCAACAATAGAAAATGGTTAGTTTCACCTCTGTTTTGAAACAAACGTATTTTAACGTCTTTGGCACTCCTCCGTAGGATTTTACTAAACGTTATTTAACGTTTTTGGCAGTCAAAGAGTTAATAGAATGTAATCCGTTGTCCAAAGGCGGCTCGTCCCCCGTCAACCTGAGTGGGATCAATCGAATGCAACCCTTCAGCGATTGGCAACCTGGCCAGGGTGCCCTCACCCAAAGTCGCCAAAGTCGCACGTGGCTGTGAACGGGGAAGGCGGTACAAAATTGGATGGCTGCATCCGCCAAATCAAAGAATATTTGGGTTATCTAATCGAACCCCTTGTCTCCTCTCCTCCTCGTTGCAGGAGAATCCATACCTGTGCAGCGACGAATGCGATGCCTCCAATCCGGACTTGGCCCACCCTCCTCAGCTGATGCAGGACCGCGAACGCAACGGCCTGCTGACCTACTGGCAGACGGTCACGTGGCGGCGCCACCCGGAGCCCCTTCTGGCCAACATCTCCATGTCGTGGAACAAGAGTCTGGAGCTGAGCGACGACATCCACGTCACCTTCGAGTACGGCCGGCCCACCGTCATGGTCTTGGACAAGTCCACGGATTACGGCCGCTCCTGGCAACCCTACCAATACTACGCCGACGACTGCCTGGACACCTTCAACATGCCGGCCAAACGCGTGCGCGACCTGACGCCCGCCAACGTCACCCGCGTCATCTGCACCGAGCAGTACTCGCGCTGGGTGGGCTCCAAGAGCAACAAAAATGTCACGCTGGAGGTCCGGGCACGCTTCGCCGTGTTTGCCGGCCCGCGGCTGCACAACATGGACGGCCTGTACACGCGCATGGAGAGCATGAAGGGGCTGAGGGACTTCTTCACCTTCACTAACCTCAGGCTGAGGCTCCTCAGGCCCGCCCTGGGGGGCACGTACGTGCAGCGGGACAACCTGCTCAAGTACTTCTACGCCATCTCCAACATCGAGGTGCCTGCCAGGTGAGGCTCTGATCCGCTTTTTTTTTTGTCTCGTTCGTCTGCGCCGTCAAAGATAAAACGTCTTTTAACACAAGCTTTTTTTGGGGGGTGCGGCGGGAACTGGAAAAAAGTTTTTTCCTAAAAATAACGCAATTGCTGCATCAAGGGCGAAGTGATGGTGCTGGAGTGTTTTCAATAATATTGATGCAAGTAGAAAAGGGGTTTAGATGGATGGATGACTCAAATTGATTATTGCAAGCTTCAAGTGACAATTCCGTATTTTTGCTCTCAAATGAAGCAACTGAATACGTGTCAAAGTAGAGTAAAAGGGAGAGAGAGAGAAACGCAAGGAATCGGATGTCCTCAGATCGGAACTAGGCATCTTCCAAATGTGGATAAAAATCCAATAAGTATCGGATAGCTGCCAGCGCAAACCCACAGATCGGATATTCCCTGTCAATATGAGCTTTCCTTTTCTTTCCTTTGGTTCTTTATTGAACATATGAACACAAAGAAAACACATAACTAGTCTAAAATATCAATTGAAGTAAAAAAAGAAAACAAGAATAGGAAGAAAGAAAACAGTTTATATGTTCAAAAGGGGAAGGAGGAAGTTAAAAACTTATCTAGTCCTTCCCCTTATTCATTTTATGTTAATAAAATAATAAGGTCATGTATTTCAACAAAAGGAAATGTATAAACCTAATCATATATACAAGTGCACTTTAACATACGCACATTTGCCAGCGACATACACACAAAATCAACACACACACCACAATACATCTATAAATCACATCCTTATATTCACACTTTTCTTTTTTCTTTTTTTTTCTTCCAGGAGAGCTCAGTATTGTTCATTCGATTTGACATCATCATTGCTCTCCTTTTTTTTTTTTTAAAAAAAAACAAACAAATCAATTAAAAAAAATTTAATAAATGTTTTTTTTTTTTTATATATATACATATATATATACATATACACACATATATATATATATATATATTTTTTTGTATGTGGGTGAGTATGTGTATGTGCGTGTGTGTGTGTGTGTGTGCGTGCGTGCGTGCGAGCGTGTGTGTATTCATCAGTTCACCTAAAGCCCATTAAAAAAAAATCCCATACTAATAATATAATATAATAATAAATTGCCAGATGCAGAAACATCAATGTAAGTTATCACGATGTGGTGGCTCTCGCTAACAGACAGAATTAAGTAACCGGAATTAGGTTAAAAAATTCTATATACGTAGACCATGTTTCTATAAATTTTGATATTTGGTTTTTGTTTGAGGCCGATATTTTTTCCATTAAAATGTGATTTATGAGGAGGTTAGACCATTGGTCGATATTCAGAGTTTGTTTATTTTTCCAGTTGACAAGAATTGTTTTTTTAGCGATAGTAAGGGCTACAAGTGTAGATTGAAATTGTTTATGTGGTAAGTCAGTTGTTGTTAGGTCACCTAGCAAACACAAGTTTGGAGATAAAGGTATCCTACAGTCCAAAATAGCGGAAAGTTTTTCTAAGACTTTAGTCCAGAAATACATAACCGGAGTACATAACCATAAAGCATGAACATAAGTGTCGGTAGTGTTTTGTAAGCATTGGAGACAAATGTCGGAGTCTGAGAGTCCCATTTCCTTCATCATATATTGAGTAATGTATGTTCTGTGAATAATTTTATATTGGAGAAGTTGTAAATTTGTGTGTTTTGTCATTTTAAATGCGTTTTCACAAACTTGAATCCAAAAGTCAGGTTCCGGTGCTATGGACAATATTCACACTTTTCTCTCCTACAAGTAATTGAGCGAACATCTTTTCGACTGACACGTCTTCAAACTACAGCAAAATCATTATTCAAGCCATCGAGCCTGTTTTCTCAACAGCTCAGCTTTGGTCAGAAGACGCCGACGGACGCTTTTGTTGATCGTCAAAAGAACGCTTTGGCTTTTGCCACCCGGAGGCACGTGTGGCGATATGGCGAACGCTCGGAACAATCGATTATCAGGCCCCGCCCACGTTAAAAAGACGTCGCATTAGCGGCTTACCGTACGCCGGGCGATCAACACATCGTCCGGCGTGACAGCCACGCACGCAAGCCTCTTCGCAATGACCCCATCGCTCTTCATACGCATCCCCTCGCCGGCTCGCCGGGACAATGATTAACGACGCAAAGACGCGGCCTCGGTAGTCGGACGCAAAGCAACGTCGGCGCGGCGCCAAGGGAGCGCAAGGGGAAGCTCTTACATCGCAACTTTGTGACAGTGAAGGATGCTCGGGGCCGTCACGTGGCCGCTTAGCAACCGCGACGCATCGCTCCAACCTTTCAGAATTATTATTCCAATCAATACGGCGGGCTGACATTTGAATGGTATTTAACAGCCTTGTTGGGACGGGCCTGGAGCGGGACGGCGGAGGGTTGCGGAGGGGGTTATCGCCCCTTTGTGTGCACTGAGGGTCCTCGGGTGAGCAGGGAAAGTGAAAATGAGCGACAGTTTGGGGGGAAGGGGGCACATCTTTTGTGCGTGTGCGTGCGCAGGCGGTTGGTGGTTAATGAAGTCTTGGGTGGATGGGATGCTGACACAGCACACACACACACACACACAGTACACACACACACACACAAGCCACTGGCATCCCGTAAAAGGCCTGCAGGTATTGATCATTGCTACTTTTCAGTCTCAGCACAGAGGCAGAGTGAAGGGGGTGATGGAGGTGCCAAGGCCGGAGCAGAGGCAGGGGCAGGGGCAGCGGCTTGGGCAGGGGCAGGGGCAGGGGCAGGGGCTTTCCCACCCAAAACCCAGAACGCCTAAACACCTCAAATTTGCGGTCCCATCTAACGCATTTAAGAACTAAAACAGGATCGGGGAAGCATGCAGGGCTTGTGTACTTCCTTACAGTCAAAGGTTTTGTATTTAACCAGTTCGGTGTGTAGTTTAAAGGATTTCAAAGGGGCGGGAACTTTCTAATGTACGAAAAGTTCCTGGTAAGAATTAACAAAAAAATGCGGGTAACTTAATAGAAAAGTATCCTATTCTAGACACATAATGCAAAAAACAAATGGCTGGATGTATGGATGGATGAAAGGATGGATGGATGGATGGCCAACACAGTAGCGCTTGTGGTTGGCAAGTCTGCCTCAAAGTCTCTCAGTTTCTGATTTTGGATCAGAACTTACAAAGAGTTTTCCTTAGAAAGTTTTCAAATTAGGTTGACTTAATGACTCCAAATAATCCATAAACAGTTCCTGCCCTGTGACAGACGGGCTACCAATCCGGGGTGCAGTCCATCGACTGGGCTGGACTCGAGCTCCCTCTGACGCTGAATAAGTACCCAAAATGGATGGACGGTTCACCAAATCGGGGTTTGAATCTGGATTTCAGACCTTTTTTTCAGGCAACTGAAGACTGCATGTTAGCATCAACGGTCTTCTGTCTCAAAGGGCGACCAATCCAGGGCGTAGTCTGTCCGCTGGGACAGACTCCCTGCGACCCTGAACAGGATAAGCGGTAAAGAAAATGGATGGCTGCATGGATGGAATCTTCCGCTTACTCAACCAGAAAATGCCTTTGATGATGTAACTGTTCATGCGTAGATTCGTGCTGGTGGCAGCAGGTGATGTGTCGTGTCCAGGTGGGCTGGATCTGGTAACAGTGTTCCAAATATAGCCCCCGAGGAGATGACAGAGACCGGTCGCTCTTCCGTCCCTTCCACCCGTAACGTAATCGCCTATCAATAAGTTATTCTGGGCGGCTGCTGGGAGTATTAGATGATCGTGCTGTGGGAATTTGGGGGGGGGGGGGGTGCAGTGGTCCTGAGCAGTACAGTACAATCAGGGCCGCATGCTGCTTACGCTGTGAAATTGATTTTTTTTTGGTGGGGCGGGACGATTAGTCAATGTTCCCCGGACAAAAGGCTAAGCTATTTCATCTCATCTCATCTGGCCCTAGTAACACGTTGGGCTTTCCAATGCCTCAAATTTGAATAATGAATATTCGGCTCTGCCGCCGCTCCGGCGAGGGTGGCCGCGGCGAAATGGGTTTTTATATACGATGGGAGGCCGAGCGGCAGCATGCCACAGGTCGAGGCGATAATGAGATACGGCGCCGTTATCGACGCAGAGGAGGCTGTGGTCACTTCTTTTGACGCACTGCAGCTCCTTGGGACTCAACTCGTCACCAGTCGGCTGTTCAAAGTAATGATCAGAGGTGGGCATCGTCATTAACTGGAATTATTGATTGATGGAAGTGCCCACCTTTTGGCGTGCGCCTCAGCACTTCCAGCGAATGCTTGATAATGCGAAGCCTTGAAAAGCATTACCAAGTATTCGCAGAAAGTGCTGAGGCGCACGGCAAAAGGTGGGCACTTCCATCAATCATCAATTAGTCAATAACGATGCCCACCTCTGGTAATTACAGCGCTACCTCACCTTACCAGATAGGCCCTAATGTGGCAGTTTTTTTGAGTCTGCGTCGACAGGTAGATTTTTAAATAGATATTTTTTTGCGAGCCAAAAATTTGAGTTTCGAGTATTTTCGGATACGCCACTTCTTGGGTATTGTAATGTCCTGGTATATGGGCAAGGAGAGCCACAGTCACCTATGCACTTTCAGATGTTAATTTAACGGGGCAGTCAAACATCCAAATACAAAATGAAAACACTCGCAAGGAGCAACTCCAATTCCAGCTCCTGATGGCACTCACTGGGCCACGCCCCTTACAGGCACACATCTGACACACGTCGATGTAGTAGCAGCAAATCAGATGTTTGTTTTTTTTCCAGTTGTAAACAATCTGAACGACTGAACTGATTTAACCCTTTTTAAATGTTTCCTGTGTGTATAAATTGCCGACCACGACAGTGATACAAACACATGATGTTTCGGATCTTAACTCCCCCTGAACTTGCCCTCTTTGAGCTTCCAGCCCTCAAACTTTCTGATGCTAACTCATCTTAAAATGCGGTCATCAGGATGAGCCTTTGTACAAAGATAATGCCTAAGTTCTTCAGAAATCGTGATGTTTTTGTGGGGGTGGGGGGGGGCTGTAATGGACAAATGGCACTTTAATTCATATTGACAGGGAGAATTGATTTGATGTACGAAAACTTGGAAAAAATGACATTCTTAAGTCAAGGTAGCACCGTAACACTATTTTGACGTCCGTGCGCCAGAAACTTTTCCTCGGTTGTAACGTTTGATCAGTCTGCGATTCGTTGTTTTTGTGCTTTTTTTCTGAACTGCCCCCAGATGTAGCCAAAGCTTTATCTAAATAGGAAAGTTTGGTGTGAAGGAAGTTTTTTGAAGGTTATTTGAGCAAAACACACTCTACGGGGGGGTGGGGGCGGGGGGGTCGGGGGTTGTATCTTCTTCATCTGACGTTGCATGGCAAATTGCTGGCGCAGGTGTGCAGCAAAGCCAGGTGCTCAGCGCTTAATAGTGCTGCCGTATCAATAACCGCACCACCGGATAGCACATTAGCTCTGACGCGAGGGAGGGTTGCCATTTTAGCTTTCAAAACAAAACACTCAGCGCACCGGAGGTCGTGTGAAAGGAGATTTGCAGGTGAAGGCCGGTCAGAGTTGGAGAAGGTCAAACGCAGGCAGAAGTCGCAAGAGACTAATTGAAGGAGAATCAATGGAATATTCCACAACGATTTTCTCACTCAAGGTTATCCGACAACAACAAGGGTCCGTCCGAGGTGTCGGTGCTTGGCAGAGCCGGCCCGGCCCGTCTTGATGCCCCCCCCCCTTCGATCGGGGGCAATTTCCATATCACTCAGGGCGAAAGCCATCAAAGAAAGAGAAGACGACTCTCATGGTTGGACTCAGCGCAATCACATTGGGCCGCTCGTGAGCGGGGCTCTCAAATTCACCCCAGCGTCCTCCGCGCCGCCGCCCCATCCGTCAATCCCAAAGCAAGCGGCCCGCGGTCCATACGGCCGCTCGTCTGCATTATAGATTAGACGCAGAGTCGGAGATTGGAGCCTTTTAATGAAATAAGAAGCGGGTCATGCGGTGGGTCTTTATAATGGAATCAAGCAAAGGCTGTAAACTCAGGAAGAGCCGACTAAGTGGATTAAGGCCAAGACGGAGGAAAGGAGATTAAGCCCAATGACCAGGAAGTCGGCATCCTTTTTCTTTTACCGCCTCTGACCCCGCAGCACATCGCGTCGCTTACCCGCCGACTTTTCACTTTGATTCCGACTGCTTGATATGAGTGGGATGAGATATAAAAGAAGCCAAGTACCATTGATAAGCAGACCGTAACCAAAAACAACATTTCTTATTTCAGTACTACAACTATTCCGTTTTTCTAAGAAACTTACTTCTTCAGGACGTTGTAATGTCAACTCATTTGAGCAAAGAAAAAAAAAAAGTAGGTCAACATTGCAACTGGCAATCGTCCAGTAATAAGCAGACCTCCGTTGCTGTTCCCAACCTGAGCTCCCCCAAATACAGAGAACTCGAAGATGTCGTACTTCCTTGACACCGATAACCTCTCACTTCAATGTTAATTAGCAAAATCCTGGAAGCTTACAAAATGACTTGCATGCCACGTATTGTGGTGTGTGTGTTGATTTCGTGTGCATGTCGCTGGCAAATGTGCGTACGTTAAAGTGCACTTGTATATATGATTAGGTTTATACATTTCCTTTTGTTGAAATACATGACCTTATTATCTCATTAACATAAAACGAACAAGGGGTAGGACTAGATTGGTTTTTAACTTCCTCCTACCCCTTTTGAACATATAAACTCTTTTCTTTCTTCCTATTCTTGTTTTCTTTTTTTACTTCAATTTATATATTTTTTCCTTTGTGTCTATATGTTCAATAAAGAACCAAATCGATCAATTGCACATGCCAGAAACCGCCAATGAATTGAAGACTAAAATCAGCTAATCATCAATTAATTGAGATAACATAATCAAAGATCACATTGCTATGCTCTAATCAGGGATGTGATTTGACCAAAGTGAAATTATCTGAAAATTTAGCCGGGGGTCTGGGGGCCGCTGGCACCCAGCTAGGTCCAGGGCAGTGCCCTGGTGGGGGGACAAGGGGGGCCAAGCCCCCCGGAGCTCATGGGTTTTCCGTGTTTTTAAGTACTTTCAATGCACTCACATGACAAAGAAATTTTCAATGTCTATTGAACTATCCCATATAAAATGGCAGTTTTAGTCAACTCAAAATCAGTCACATTCAAAAACATTGGACTGCCTTTGCTTTTAAAAACTATCACTGAGAATATCATCATATCTAACTAATGTGATTACTAAGTTAACACATAAATAATGTTGAGGGGTTCAAATTTCATGAACAAATAATTGTATCATGACCAAATGAAAAGTAACTCATATTAGAGCATACCACAAATGTCTTTGTTATAGCAGAAGATGTTATCTGTCGGAGTCATGTGCATACACAATGAACTACTAAAAAAAATAAAAAAAACTGATTTTTTTTTTTTTTGGAGGGAGATAAAAAAAGCGGAATTCCGCGAATTAGCGGAAAAATCACATCCCTGCTTACATGAGAAAGGACTCGGGTCCCCAACGTCCTCAAATAAGGGGGAAACCCTCTACTTCTCCTTTTGCCTATTTCAATGACCCTATTTATTCCAATCAGGTTTACGACCTCAATTAATCTTCCAAAAGTGGAAATTAGCCCTTCATTTAAATGCTAATGCTGTTTTTTCACATGCATTTCATGCCAGCTTCGGCGTGTGAAGTTTCTGTTGTCGAGGCGAACGTGCCGAAAGGTTTCAGTCCTCCGCCTCAGTTGCGAGCAGCAGACGGACGCGGAACATTTTGCCGCTCATCGGAAAGTCGCCGAGCGGCGGCCAAAGCCGTTCTTATGGCGTCGCTCCTGCAAAGGCAGGTGGCTGTTGTTTGCCGTGGCGATTCTGCGGCAGGCGCCGCCCGAGTATTTTGGAAGGCTCCATCCGAGGGGAAATATTTTGCCTCGCGAAACCACATGCATTTCTGTAAATAGGAGACAACTTTGCTTTTCTCCAGAGCAGCTGATGACACTACAGTATTGGTGTGCATGCAAAAATTCGCAATGAAGAAAAGTTGTTGAAGTTTCAAATCCACGAATCAATTTTTCCTTGCTACTACTTGGGTGTGCGTAGCATAAGATATTGTAAAGAAAATGTTTTGACATTTTCTGCCCCGTGCCAACAATGAAATGCTTTGATTTTCACGGTCATGACGGAAAAACTACAAACCCAAATCCCCAAAAGTTGGATTTTGTATCGCAACTTTTTGGAAATTAGGTTTGTATGATGTGACCTGCGTTGAAAAGGATTTTGACACCCCAACTGTAAACAACTGGCAATTGAGCTTCCTGGTAGTAAACGTGTACGATGAGAACGGAAGGTGGCACGGAACACCCGGGGTAAGTCAAGATGATTAAAAAGTAGTCCAAAAACCTTGAATAACTCTCAGTCGGCGCGCCTCCGGAGTGAGACTAATTAAGCCCTGCCCGGCTTACGGGGACTTCCCAGCTACAAAGGTTTATTGTCCAGGCGCCATCGAGCTGGACGGCGCCGCATCCCGGCGGCCTCCGGGCTCGTCCATCTTCTGTGAACCCGCGCCCCGTGTCCTCTGCGCTTGTCACTGCCGTCGGGTGTCTTTTCCACATCTCCCCCCCCCCCCCACCCATCTTTTGATTAGCCGCGGCTTTGACTTTGCAAAGCAACTATTTTGAAATAAAAGTTTTTCCCGTGCGCGTCCTCTGCCGACGTGAAGGTGAGCGTACGGGAGGTATAAGCCCGGATCAAAGGCAGAGCGGCAAAGAAAGAGGGAAGCAGATGATGGATTAACTGCTAGTTTCATGGGACGAGAGATGTGTGTGTGCGCGCGCGCGATTCGGCGCTGAATGATGTGAGGCCGGCTCAATATTATTATTCCGCCGTTCCGAGGGAGGCCGTCGGGATCGCCAACCCTTCGCGCTTCCTCGTCCTCGGTGGCTTCATGAGAGTGACGAGCGAGCGGTCGTGTAATGTGACCACTTGTGCGTTCCAATTGTCAGGTTGTCCAAATATTTGGTTCCAGGAGGACTTTTGTCCATTGACGGCTTGCGATTCAACAACCAATTACATTGAATTAAAAGGAATACGTTCCCGACATCCGTGATCGGTGAAACGCCACACTAGCGTAACCAAAAAGTTTCTTTTATACGCACTCAACACTGCCACTGACTGCTATATACGTAAAAAAAACAAAACATTTGAACTATTTCTATTAGTTTAACATTTTTTCCCACTTTTGTTAACAAGAGTATGAAAACCTAGATTTTTTTTTGGTCGTACATTTAGAACAGATATAAAATTTGTGATTAATCGTGAATTAACTAGTGGAGTCATGCGATTAATTATGATTAAAAAATGTAATTGCTTAACTCACCTAATTTTAATAATAATAAATAAAAACAACTTTTAAAAAAAGAACAAAAGATTATTAAAAATTAGGGGCGTCAGGCAATTTTTTTTTTTTCAGAATTAATCGCATGACTTCACTAGTTAACCCACGATTAATCACAACTTTTATATCTGTTCTAAATGTACAATCATTTTTCTTTAGGTTTTCATACTCTTGTTAACAAAAACCCAATAGAAATAGTTCAAATTAATTTTTGATGTCTGTAGCCGTCAATGGCAGTGAATGAGTTAACACAAATACCTAAAAGTTTTTTGGAGATCTGGTGTGTGCTCACGCGACACCTTTTCACGGCATACAGTAAAACTCATTGTACTGTATGCTAACTCATTATTGTTAGCACCCTCTACTGGTGGAAAGTTGATAATACAGTCAAGCAATTGAAATATGTGGCTAGGAATCGGCTTAATGTATAACGACTTCCCTATATATTTTTTTATGTTTGAGTTGAATAGTAGTGGCTTTTTTTTCCCAAGCTAATCTTCAACGCTGAACTGAAATCCAAAGCGATGCAACGTCGCCATCTACAGGGATCTGTTATTCACCACGGCGGCTCACAAGCTTGAATTTCACGGACAAGCTGGTCGAGTCCCAATTGACGAATATAACTGTCAATGCATTCAAAATGATATGACATCATTTATTGCACATTATTTTACAGACCCCCAAATTATGGCTCACCGTCCCGCGTAGATGTGAGCCGAGAAGCGCAACATTGACAGCAGCAACCAGGAAAAAAAAGGCCCGGTGACAAATGTGCCCTCATATGTGATGATTTATGAGACGCCGCTTGTAAGTGATTTGATAATCGCAGTTGATATCGTCTCACAAGAGGAAAGCCAAAGTCAGCAAATTCCTTCCTGACGACCCCCCCCCGCTTGAAACATTCTTTCAAATGCGCAAATACAATCACGAATCCTCCCCGCTCTCGCCTGCACTGTGTCTCACCCGGGCGTCCGACATGCGGGGGGGGATTCTCTTGATGCCGCCAGCGCTCTTTAATGCTGAAAGGCATGCTGGGAATCCTAAGTGGGAGAACACGGGGCGAAGGGAGGGTTGTCCTTGGGATGAACATTAATTAGCATCGCATTATTAGGGGCGCCGCCTTTACTTGCGCGCAAACAAGTTTTGTTTGCAGGAATGCAAACAATCGCAAGGTGAGCGGTCGCTGTTTTCTTTTTTTGGTTTTGTTTTGTTTTGAGCAAGTGACGGAAGGACGTATTTGGTGTAAAGTTTCAGACCCAAGCGCGATAAGTGCAAAGTTCCGCTTCCAAGTATAGCTCTTGCATGCCAGGCTCTCATTTGGGACGTGCCAATGACGACACTGGCCGTCACATTCTCTTGCTGAGTGACCACTCGTCCAATCGGGAGCTGCCATTTTGTTTCAATGCCAATTTGAATTGAACCCGGACATCTGTTGGTCCATTCAACAGAGACTTGAAGAGTCACAGAAAGGATTGGAAGTGCTCATCCTTGGGAAATTTGGATCAAACACCTGTTGCTGATTTTACGGCTCAGCTCCTTGTTAGAGAACATCGAGCTGTATAAAAAGTATTGAGTATCGTTTTTGGGCCACGGTAACTCACGACTTGCTTGAAACATGAAGATTAAGACTTGACATTTGATTCTGATTATGTTCAGGACTCCCAACACCTGTTGCAAAATTTGCCGTTAGACATGTCGGAAAGGGCAAAATGTGAAACTTTAGTACAAGGTTCCAACTGCCAGTCAATGGACTGGTACCAAAGGGCAAGAAAAAAAAAAAGATTTTAAATTATTAACAGAATACATTTTATAGGCGCAATGACAAATATGTTTCTACATATCGTCTTCATTCAAAAGTTTTGAGAAAGTCAAATTAAGTTGACCTGTAAAGATTAGAATGCATTTTTTTTTTTTTTTCTCCGTGAGATTCTTCACAAATATTGTGAAAGCCGCCCAACACCACCAACGGCCTTCGCAGGACTCACTCGATGGTTGCCATTTAGGGTTTTGATCAGCCGTTTTTGCAAAGGCACATTGAAGCGCAAGGAGAAAAAAAATACGCATTACGGAAGGGCACTTTCACGACACATCCTTTGCTCTTACGGATTGCAACAAGAAAAAAACGGGAGTTTACGTAGAGTTTAGCAACTGAATTATTCAAGAAGCAAGTCACATTCCGCATTCCACGGCGCACTAGACTAATAAACAATGTCATTTCTGCATTTTTCAGCACTAATTGTCTGGCTAACTGCGCTGCGGTGTCGTCACCTCGCCTCTACCCATCACCCTTATCACCCCCCCCCCCCCCCCCCCCCACACACACACACCCTCCTCCTCCTCCTCTTCCGGCCCTGCGGCTTGGGAAGCTCTCGTCTTGCTATGACTAACGACGCTCTCTCAGTCTCAAGGTTTTAGCAGGATAATTATATTAACCCTTGTCCTCTGGCTGATCCCGGCTCAGCTCCTTCTCCTCGGGCAGCCTCTCTTGACACAGTCTCGCCGGAATTACAAGCTAATACGCCCCCCCCCCACCCCACCCCACCCCCACCCCGCAAGGGCGCTTTGCACTTGTGTGTGTTTTTGTTGCCTTTTTTTCCCAGGCTCATCATTGAAAACTAGGCAGAGAAAATAGGGTTTGCGTAAGAAAAATGGAAGGCTTGTGTTCACAAACTCCACAAAGTTGGCGCGGCGGCCATTTTGCCTGAAAGCCAAGGCCCGCACGGCTTCGCTTGCCGACTCCAAAGCTCAGGAGTCTGACATGCGTTCACACAAAGATGCATCACCTCAGTGGCTTTGAGGCAGGACTCTTGAGGATTTGCACAATAGTTAAGAGCCTCCGTCTAAACTCACACCCGTGACGTCCTGGAGATTTTTGTCCCTTCATCGCTTTTGCCGTCTCTTTTACTTCGTGTGTACGGTCGTGTCTTAAATCATTGGCTCTCAACTGTCGTCACTCCGGGACTCCTGTTTTTTTTCTAATGCCGTCAAGTCGCAGCCAAGGACGGCAAAGAAAACGTATTGCTCAAAAATAGCTCTTGAAAACATACTGTAACAGAGATTCTAGATAAAGCGATGTCTTTTTTTCAGAACTGATCAAGAGTCAAGGAGATCAATCACCAAAATGTATTCGTTTTCAGTAAAGCATCTCTTAAAACTTTTCTTAATTCCAAACAAATATAAAAGGTGCAGAAAATGTTCCCAGGGTCAATATACATGCTACCATCTTAATATGCCGCATAGTCACTCACTGATCCAGGCACAGTCGAGGTTTTCAGGGACATGACCTCAAAATGGCATCCCATTTTTAGAATAAGTTACAAAGAAATAAATAGCACTTAACAGAAAACACTTTTTTTGGGGGGGATAGTGTCAATTGTGATGTCATACCCTAATTGAGCCATCTTTGCGCTTTTGCTACTCACATTACTACCTTGTTAGCGCGTGTTGTACCTGCTGCTCGCATATTAGCATTTCATCAATTCTTACTACAAATTGTAGCATGTTCTTACGTGATCATTTATTAGAAAAAAAAAATGTAGTCCTGATACAGGTTGAGGGTGAAAAATCCTTCTCGTTAGGCTTTGCGCTTTCTTTACTCAGGCGTCTAATCATGCTATATGTTAGCATTACAACTGTTAGCATGCTAGCCTTTAATTGATTCTTAGAACAAATAGGACCTGAACACAGGACAAGAAGTAAAACCTTGTCGGTCTGCCTTACCCCTTCACATACTCTGGTTGCTACCTCGGGTTAGCATATAAACTCTCGGGATGCTAGCATTATAGCCACTCATTATATTGCTATTCTTTCTTTTACATCATATTTCATCACGTGCGTCAGTCCGTAGTCATTTCAACCGTGTGAAAATCCAGCCCTCCGATCCCATCGCGGCGACATTTTTGCCTCCCAGGCCTTCGGGGAAAGCTAACATTAGCGCTTAGCAAGAGCGGCATGTGTCGATGAATTAATAAGGGTCGCTTCGCGCCGTGGTCAGCAACTTGGGAAGGTCATTCCATTCCCGGCTGATGACAAAGAATTTGCTACAGCTTGCGCAACATAATACATTTTGATGTACGCTGCTTTGTCGCAGGTTGTCATCTGGCATCGCAACTTTTTTTTTTTAAATTAAGATATATACAGTTAGTCATTACAGAAGTAAAAAGACTAACATTTAAAAAATATGTCAGGTGCGGCTGCGAATGAAGTATGAATATATTTTTCTAAATGCTTGAAAAACAACAACAGCTGTGCAAAGGCAGGATGTTCAAAAAGTGAAAATCTGAATAAATCACCAAACAGCAACCGGCAAGATGAGTTGTATAAACAAAACATGAGGGGGAAAAAGAATTGTAAAATACTGAAAAAAAATCATGCGGTAAAACATCAGGCATCGAGTACATACTGGAAGAGCAAAAATGTGACGTGCTGAGATACTGTAGAAGGCAATGACAGAAGGCTGCAGTGCTTTTAAAAGCGCTTTAAAAGCAAACCAATTGGAAGCTAATGACAAGCTAAACAAGGATTGTCGGCACTTGGAAGCTTTAATAAAAATAAAAAATAAAAAATAAAAAGTGAAGAAAAAAAACTATACTTGACTAAAAAAAATTTAAAAAAGGAAGAAAAAATTACACTTGACTTAAAATAAAAAGGGGAAGAAAAAAACTACACTTGACGGCTGACTTTATGCCACGGTTGTAAAATTGTGGCCTCTAATTGCATGAACATTTTTTTTGATCATCTATTGCAAAAAAAAATTCAAAAAGACTTCTTTTGACATCAAAGCTTGGAATCAACAATATATTCCACACAACATGCTCAAAAACTTGGTCAAAATGTCAACAGGGCCTCTTGGAATGTTTAAAAAGAAAATGGCTTGTGTCCCTTTTCTAGTTAAGCAAAGAAACTAAAACTAAAATAGTAACAATTTCATCAAAAGGTGACTAAAATAAAGGCAATTATGTAACAGAAGGAAAATTTTTAAACGCATGACATGATCTTCAAGGAAACACTTTTATAGTCAAATACATGTTTTGTGAATTTGACACGCCTCCGAGTGTTTTTAATTTCTAGGCGCATTTACAATGACGTGAGAAAAATCATCAAGCACTTAGAAGGTTTTCAAATGTTGAAAATGTGCATCTGGTCATGGCGAGGCATTTCCACACCGCAACAACGAGGCGTTCTAAAGCGGCCTCACCAGTCCAAGGGCTGCCTGCCGCCTTTCTCACTGTGATGCGCGCGCACTCACGGCCAACAATGAGGCACTCGAAGCAACTGCCTTACCGCCTTTAAGAAAAAGCGGGGATGGAACATTTTCGGAAAACGGACGCCGCTGCTGGACAAGTCAATAGTCGAGAGATGCTCAATCTTAACTCTTTGACTGCCAGACGTTTTCAGACGGGATGCCGTGGGTGCCAGCCGATTTAAGCATTTTGACTGATCTTTTGACTGATCTTTCAAGGTCCACAGAAAATGATGTGTTTGGACTATGGAAGCACACATACTACCAAATGAAACATTGGACTCATCTTTCACCAGAAAAAAAAAAGTTTGTTTCCACCTTATTCTGTTTTTGAGTAATCAACAATAGAAAATGGTTAGTTTCACCTCTGTTTTGAAACAAACGTCTTTTAACGTCTTTGGCACTCCTCCATAGGATTTTACTAAACGTTATTTAACGTTTTTGGCAGTCAAAGAGTTAAGACAAAAAATCCTGTTTGGTAAAAATCCACTTGAAGTCATCCCAGCCCGCATCCTGCTCCGCCGACCCTCAGCAAAACACACAAAGGGCCTGCTGTGCTCACGACGCGGGTCCTTTGAGGTCTGGACTTGAGGACAGGATGTGCCCGGGTTCCATTATTTAGCGCGCAGTTTGCATACTCGACAACGCTGGCGGCTCAAAGTGGGGCCGGCGTCTCCGCCGCAATCCCACCAATCGGAGCGCTCGTGCGAGGCCCGCACGCCAACTGCCATTTACGGACTCCGCGATAAATAATTGATGGCCGCCCTCTCCGGCTGAAGCATATCGAGTAGATATCTGCCTTATAATCGCCAAGCAAACGCACTTTTTAGATGAGTGAAATTGTGCGAGGATAATGAACGATGTCACACAGAAAACGATGAGCACGTGAGCTAGCGTGGACTGCAACGTCCAACAAGGTCATGTGAAGGTTTTTGCAGAAAACATCACTTTTTGTGTCATGAACGTATACTAGTTGTGTTGGGTCGGATTAGGGAACAATACACACGGTTTAAATTGAATTTCATCTCAAAATGAAAAGCAATTATTGAGTGAAACGTGTTATTTTCACGTCTGTGAAGCAAGCAAAATTATTTGATAGTGTGATATGTGAATACCAACAAATTCGATAGCAGCAGCTCTAGTTGGGAGCCAAAAAGTAGGTTGCAGGCAGCTAGCGAAAAAGAAAAAAGAAAAAAGTCATGTATTCAAATTCAGATTTTTCCGGTACAGCACAGGCATACCAAGTTGCCCGTACTCCCCAACAAAAGGTTTAAAAATATCATATTGTGCATGTTTTTTAAGCAAAACTTTTTTTTGTTTTCTAACTTCTAATCGTGTGCAGTTCTGCAAATAAGAGCCAAAGCGTGCTTACGTCAACTTGTTTTTGTCCGCACATTCATTGACATTTACTGCAAAACTGACAGCAAAAAGTGAAGGGAGTCGTACAGTTAAACACCAAAATGCTATTCATGTCATGTGATTTTATAAAAGTCACTTGGCTAAATGCTAACCATTAATGTGAAATTAGCACTGATGTAAACCTTCAACAAAATTCTACTTTAACGTCCACGAGGAAGCGACGGGAGTGACTTCGGTATGTTGCTCAAGGACGCCTCGGCATGGTCACACAAGCTCAGAATTGAACCAACAACCTTTGGGCTGTTGCCCCAAGCTTGCATTTCACACGACGAGAGAGAAATTGTCATTTTTCCCGCACAGATTTGGGGACAGAGGCGGGGTCACGGGTTATGGATTACCTGCTTGTTCTGGAGTCTGGAGGGAGTGCATACGTGAGGGAAAAGATGGATGGAGAGGAGCGGCCCACATCCGCAGAACCCGGGCGGCACTTGAGCAAAATCGATTCACTGCCTTCAGCGGCAGAAATTTATGAAGCTACAACATAAACGCAGTCATGTCCAATTAGCTTCTGGGAATTTACAAGGCGGGAAGACGGCGGCGGGAACGGCGGGGCGGGGGTGGAGGGGGGGGGGAGCGCGCGGGTGATAAAGACTTGAGTTGAAACCAATAAGGCGTGCGACTGATCAATGATCGCAGCTTCACGTGGTTCCCGCGCTTCGCTTGGTCGCCTCCCACTGCGCTAGCCACGGGACGCGGAACCACCCCCCCCCCCCCACCCCCGCCCGCTCTTGCCCCGGTGGGCGTCGTGACGCTCCAGGAAGTTGTTTAGTGGAGCTTGGCAAAGCGTACTCACATGGGCCGGGAAAAGTGACATTGAACACCAGCGAGAAACCCGAGACGAGCCACTCAACGACCGGAGACACATTTTCTACTAAGGTTGCTCTCCAGTGGGGCGTCTTAAATGATGATTGATTGATTGATTGATCAAAAAACTAAAACTAATACAATAAAAATGAGAAAAATCAAAAATACTAAAAAAAATAAATAAAATAAAAAATAAGTCAAACTAGCACGGTTCAAATGATTAAAATATTTTGCACAATTTCTCCATAATTAATCACGATTGATCAGATTTTTCTACTTCTGCTTCGATTTTTTTCTTCAAAGCTTGTAACAGATATTTCCTTGAATAAAATCTTGGAATTCATGTAAAATCATCAAATAAGAAGTATACTGTATTTATCATCAAAGATTGTTCTTTGATCGAGTGCTGTTACTATTGAATATTTTTAGAATCGATTAATCCAGCGATTATTCAATCGATTAATCGGCTTCATTTTAATTTTGTATTAAAACGTACTCCAAAAGCACTTTCCCCCGATTACTGGTTATTAATTGGTGTTTATTTCGTACTTCGTATAGTGATTCAATAAAAAGGTAAAAGTAAAAACAGGTGTTTGCAAATGTCTTATTTTGATTAAACGCAGAAGATAATCAGTCTTCCTTCATAAAGGACTACAGAAATCAGTGAAGAGTTGATATGCTGAAAATCAGAGGATTTGGACTTCAGCTGTTAAACAAAACAATCAAAATGGACTCGTCTCAATCAAATTCTCAGAACTTCTCGCTTCCAGGTTTAGTTCTTTCCGTCAGCACTGGACTGCCGCAGCATTGGCTTGCGAGGGAACTTGAGCTGGGAATTTTGCTCTGAGACGATACGGCAAATATGCGTATTTGAATTTGGCTCTACAAAGTTGGCAAATCGCAGCTCTTCAACAAGCATCATGCAAGTAAATCCGAAAGTAAACGACCTACAGTTTGTTTATTCATTTTAAGGCCAAGACTCCTCCAAGTTTGTCTCCTCACTGAGTTAAATGTTTTTAACGCTTTCATTTTGACAGCCCAAATTTATTTGAAAGTCAAAACAAAATAAAACCAAGCTGTAAAGAAAAGTTCAAAACTCTTCTACTCTCAATACAGTCCCCTGGTTCCTCTGAGACGACGGGCGGGCGAGTGGCGTACTGGCTGCACAGCCAAACACCACCCCCCCCCTCCACAACGCCCCCCCCCCCCCTCCAATTTGCGCTAACACTCTGCTGCCGAAAGAAAGCAGCGGAGCATTTCGCAGTCGCCGCATCGCTTCGGGGCTGCAGACAATCAAAGCAGAAAAGATATGACACCAAGAGTAAAAAGCCGGCACAGCAGAAGTTTGCGGGCAGACTTGGAGAGAAAACACTGGAAGAGCGGCAGTGATGGCGCTTTCCCCGCCGAGAATCCGGAATGGGCGACTACAGTAAAGAGACCGATAAAGGCCCATTAACGGCTGCTTCCAGCTGCTTTCTCGGGCTCGGCCGCCACAGGACTCCCCCCTTGATGTCTGTTTATCTTTCGTCTTATTTATACCCGTAATTGCTACGCCTCTGCCCGTCGAAAAACAGGCAGTGGCCGCCATCATTAAGGGTACGGCCGCTGTCGCGACTTCACAGAGGCGCGTGCTCAAAGGTTACAGTAGCAGGCCAGCAAACCGATTAATTGGTCATTGGTGAGATTGCGCTCGGGGAGCAGGTGTTGTTCCAACATCTTCGACTCGCGTCACCACGGTGCGGTGAACCCACGCGCTCTTTTATTTCATTGTTCACACCGCGGCTATATTAGGTTAGGCAGTGTTCGATTGGCTTGTTTAAGTTTGCTCGATTGCCTCGTTAATGCTCAAAAAATAGAGCGGCGCCGCTTACTATTACTCTTACACATATTACTTTTTTTTTGTCTTTTTTCTCTTACACATATTACAAGTGCCGTACCAACTTGAAACTGTCACGCTTTTGAGGAAACGTGCGCGCCACAGAGTCAGCGCAGACGCTACGAAAGTTTGTTTTAATAAGTTGAAGTGTGTTTAAAGCGCATCCCTGGTGATCAAGACGGATTGTCTGCAAATCTTCGCGCCTTCGACACGCCGCCTTCCACTTTTTTGCAACGAGACAGGTGGCGAGTTTTAGAAGATAAGACGCGGCGGCGTGTCAGCCGCTGTCACTCACTGCCGGTCCGTTCGGAAACGCACCTGTCTCATTTCGCCAAGCGCTCAAGCAAGCCTCGTGAACACACGCTGGGATCAAAGACACCCCCCCCCCAAAAAAAAAAAAAAGATTTTCCCTGGTCGTTTACGTGGACAGCTCGTGTCCTTCAGCGGTGAAGGCAAGACGCCCGCCTGATGGGGATTCTGCCTTGCGCGTCCTGTCAGACACAAGCGGGACGAATTCATTGGAAGGAAAAACAACATATCGACGCAAAGTCCGGCGCTGATCAGCCATTTTTTTCAAATCAAGTGTGATTAGCGCGAGAGAGGCAAGGTTGAAGTGGCGCCTCTGAATATTTGATGCAGACGGACGGCTGCTCGCTCCAGTGGAACAAACGGCAATCGGAATCCGGTCGCTCATCTGGAAACGCTTCTGTCATGTGAAAATGACGCCGAGTGCGCCTTGCATCCTCATTTTGTCTGGGAAAGACAAATTCGAAGCTAAACTTTTCGACCTTCATAAAATATCTCCAGAACTCTTCTGACGAAACGTGGACTTAAAACGAATTGATTGGTACCTTTGCCACGGCCTCAGGGGGTCGGTAGCATTTCTACTGGCACTAAGCAACTTTGAGGAGGACTGGGGGGGAACATCGACACACAAAAAAACGACAAATGTGCTACGAAAAAAAAACGTTATGGCTACGTCAAAAGCTACCCGATGAAAAGACAGTCCAGGAAGGATCAACATTGACGCTAAAAACGACGCAATGCGCTTGTCCTCATAGGAAATGTGGTCTTCCTTCAGACATTGTTTTTAAAAAAAATAAATCAGACTTCATTTTTAAGCAGTTACTCTCTACTTTTTTCAGCAAATACTTTTTTATTTGTACTGGAGTGCTTTTTTGAGAACTACTTTTTACTTTGACTTGAGTCCAATGGAGTTTGAAGGTCTCCGAACTGGTACAGAGTAAAAAAAAAAAAAGAAAAAGCCTGGGAGTTTGAACACCCAAGCAAAGCCGAACATACCTTGATCGGGTAGCCGAGCGACGCCGAGCGACGCCGAATGCTAACGTTGCGGTAGCGGAGACGAAGCGCCGCTCATTTCCAGTCCGAGCGGGTAAAAACTCCCGGAGGTGCTCCGTACATTCGCGAGTGCATTTGGATTTTTCCCACGACCATTTTCTTCGACATGGGCCCGAAGAAAGACGGCGGTGCCAGTGGCAGCAAAGAAAAACAAACCATAGTGAGTGGATTTAGGAAGGAGATCATCGCGCCGACTGTGACTACTTCCATAAAAACCTGCCTGAGGCTAAACATGGCAAAAGGACCCCCTTAGTAAGCTAACAATATGCCCGATGTCAAGTCAGCACTGCATTAACAGCATTTTTCATCCACTCGTGCCATCACACCACAACAACAACAACAACAACAACAAGGCTGTTTTGAATTGTTGAAATATTGCACAGGGTGTACATGTTTTTTACATCAATACAAATTAAGAAAGGAATTTTCTGTTTTTGGAACTTGGGAACGAATCAATTGCATTTCACAGGGATGTGATTTGACCAAAGTGAAATTATCTGAAAATTTAGCCGGGGGTCTGGGGGCCGCTGGCACCCAGCTAGGTCCAGGGCAGTGCCCTGGTGGGGGGACAAGGGGGGCTTGCCCCCCGGAGCTCATGGGTTTTCCGTGTTTTTAAGTACTTTCAATGCACTCACATGACAAAGAAATAGACAAAACAACAGCATCAATTTTCAATGTATATTGAACTATCCCATATAAAATGGCAGTTTTAGTCAACTCAAAATCAGTCACATTCAAAAACATTGGACTGCCTTTGCTTTTAAAAACTATCACTGAGAATATCATCATATCTAACTAATGTGATTACTAAGTTAACACATAAATAATGTTGAAGAGTTCAAATTTCATGAACAAATAATTGTATCATGACCAAATGAAAAGTAACTCATATTAGAGCATACCACAAATGTCTTTGTTATAGCAGAAGATGTTATCTGTCGGAGTCATGTGCATACACAATGAAATACAAAAAAAAAAATAAAAAATTTTTTTTTTGGGGGGGGGAGATAAAAAAAGCGGAATTCCGCGAATTAGCGGAAAAATCACATCCCTGATTTCATTGTTTCCTGTAAGTTTAAAGCGCTCAAACGATCCAATTTGATATGGTCTTGATGGCCGATTGGGTCCATAACGCTTTTGGGGAAAGCGGAGTGCACTGTACTTGTACTAAACACATAAAGTATATGCTGTAATGCAATCAATCCCGTCCAAACAACAACATACCGAGACGAGTTGACGCGCGCGGCAGGCAAGAAGTTGCACTTTTTATTTCCTCGGAGGCAAAAACGCAACCTTTAATAACCCGCCCCGTTAACACGCCGCCGTCAACTACTGCGACGACGGCCGCACGGTGTGTACAACGTGGCGCTTACTTTTTTTTTTTTTTTTTTTTGCTCTGTCTTGCTGAAAAGGTGCAAGTGCAACCTCCACGCCTCCCAGTGCCTGCTCCAGGAAGGCAACCTGCAGTGTCAGTGCGAGCACAACACCACCGGCCAGGACTGCCAGCGCTGCAAGAAGAGCTTCAAGGCCAAGTCCTGGAAGGCCGGCTCCTACCTGCCCACGCCCAACGGAACCCCCAACACCTGTACGTACCTTTCTTGGCGCTTGTCACACCCTGGAGGACGATGCGCACTCACAGATGCCATCGGCGCCACTTAAATCGATGCTTGGCTCGCTTAGCCATTTTCAGCAGTAAAAACGGAACACTTTTATTTTCCCATTTCTTGAAAATGCAAATAAAAATGGGTGGATGGAAACCCAACTATTGGTTGTCACCTGCTTCCTGAGCAGTGATGTCATCGTAAGTTGATTATAGACAAAATATTATCTTCTTACCGCTGAAAATAGAAAAAATTCAGACGGGTTCGATTGTCTTTTAGGAGTTTATTAGAGCTGTCAAAATTCCTCAATTAATCAGCAAGTATTCCATTATTAAATTAATTAAAGTATTTTAACTCTTTGACTGCCAAAAACGTTAAATAGCGTTTAGTAAAATCCTATGGAGGAGTGCCAAAGACGTTAAAAGACGTTTTTTTTAAAAACAGGTGGAACTAACCATTTTCTATTGTTGATTACTGAAAAACGGAATAAGGTAGAAACAAACTTTTTTTTTCTGATGAAAGATGAGAGTCCAATCTTTCATTTGGTAGTATGTGTGTTTCCATAGTCCAAACACATAATTTTCTGTGGACCTTGAAAGATCAGTCAAAAATGCTTAAATCGGCTGGCACCCACGGCATTTTCTGAAAACGTCTGGCAGTCAAAGAGCCTCTTTTTTTCCATTTAAAATTGTCCAAATCCTCTGATTTCAATAATTGTTCACTGATTTTTGTAGTCCTTTTTTTTTGTAGAAGACTGATTATCTTCTGTGTTGAATCAAGAACATCAGTTTTTACTTTGGAAAACAATGAACGAACCGCTAACATAGTACAACACGAATCCCCATTTTTTTTTGGTCACTATACGAACACGATGGGACTTTTCAAGGTGGTAGAGGAAGTTTGGCCCGAGCTCAGCGGGTTTGCGTCACCTCAGCCGAGGCGGGAGTGCGTGGGGGGAAATCCTGGCGGAGAAGCCTGCCAGCTACAACAGCTAGCGATGATAAAATAATCATCTAGGGCAGCGTCTTCCCAGTTTTGTCCTTTCAAACAAGCGGCGACAACTCTGGCGTGCGCAGGAAGAGGCACGCACAGCCGGGCACAAACGCACCTGCGCCTGCAAGCGCCGCAGACTAAAGGTCCGATTGTCAGCCCCTTTTTTGCTCCTCAGCTCAGCGCTAATGCTAGCGACATGCACACTGCCGCTTTTACACTCACCGATGCCATTAGCCCGATTTAAAAATTCAAAATGTTTGCAGCTTCGCTTGGCGGAAGCGCAACGCACAAAGTGGTGGCGGCTCACGGAAACTTTTGGAGTTTCAGAACAGCACAATTATTCGTGTGGAAGCGTTTAATATCACGTTTTAATTTCTTTCCTTCCAGTTGAGGTCACTTTGTCTAATGAATCAAAGTTACTATCTACGTGATGACACTTCTAGAGCTGTCAAAATTCCTCCATTAATGGACAAGTAATCGACAACAATTTTAAAAATCGAGTAATCGTTTGGAGACATATTTCCAAATCCTCTGATTTTTACTGATTTCTGTAGTCCTTCATGAAAGAAGACTGATAATCTTCTGTTTAATCAAAATAAGACATTTGCAAACATCTGTTTTTACTTTTGAAAACAATGACTGAACCGGTAACATAGTACAAAAACAATCCCTCCCTTTTTTATACATTATTCAAAAATAAGCACCAATCACTGGTTAATAAACAGTAACCAGGGTGAAAATAAAAAATGCTTTGGTAAAACACTTTAATGTAAAATTTAAATGAATCCGATTAGTCGATTCATTTAATAATCGATAGATTAATCGATTCTAAAAATATTTGATAATGACAGCACTAAAAACTAAAAAGAACGAACGAAAAAAAAAAGTGTTTAAAAAGATTTAATATTTGAAAAGAGGACAACTTTTGACATTTTGAGTACATTAGTTTGAGTTTTGAATGTTTGAGAAGACGATGAAGATTAGGTGGAGGGTGAGACACTGGGCTTGTAAACAATGTTCTGCTACTGACTGCTAAAGGAAAATGGTAGAGAAACACTTTTATTCCTGGTGGGAAAAAAGAGAGAGAGAGCGTCTACTCTTCCTTTTGGTAGGTCCGGTGCTCATGTTGTCACCGTACACATCATTTCTAATGCTCTCAAAACTGCCAGCAATTTTGTGAACTCTGCTTTGAAAAATGGCTGACAGTGAATGAGATCAAATTCCAGATCTAGAACGCAAAGTTCTGGAGCCAAAACACGCTTAGTCAGTCCAAAGACGTCAAGCCCTCCTCCTCCATGTGATCCTCAAGACGAGCCTTTGGGCAAAGTCAATGCATAAGTCAACACGTTCTCATCTTCTCCTTCTCTTTTTCTTCTTTCAGGTACGATTGCTGGTTCGTCCTCCGGTTCTAGTAAGTAATAATGCAAAGCAGAGGAGATTTCACTGCATATCTTTTCTTCTTCTGTGCCGTTTTTCCAAGTTTGAACCCCAACGGGAACGCTCCTGACACTCCCCGCAGTCACTCCCCTCTCTCGCTCGCTTTTCTCGCTCTTTCCATTTCTGCTCCATTATTAATAGGCCCCTCTGTCGGCCATGTTCTTTCATCGCCGCACATCACACAAACCTGCTCAGGAGGAATTCTTCCACAGTTTTCAGACTACAGACGATGACGGACTGAAGAAAAAGGGAGTTGAGAGCAGACGGTTGGTAGAGTGGGCGGTGGTGGGGGAGGCAAAAAAAAAAAATTTACGAAAGAGGATGCCGGCATATGTATGTGATTCCGGGCGAAGGGCTTGGGGGGAGGTGGGAATGAAACGGGGAAGCTGATTAGGGATTCTCTCTGTGGAGAGTCTCTCAGTCGAGCAGCTCTTGCACACAAGCCGGCGTCAAAGTGGCGACATCGACTCGGGCTTTTATGCGCATGGCATCTTTCGGCGCACCGACGCGGACCGGGTGGACCGAGTCCATCTATGGCAAGTTTGCACTTTCGTAGGCAGTAGCCGAGGCGTGATGGCGCCGTCAGCCGGGACGGACCGAAGCGCTGTTTATCATGGGGGGTGCGGTTCAGACTACGTGAAAATCAACAATATAGACAGACTAGGTAAAATGATGTGCAATATCGATATAGCACGTAACATGGCGAAGAAAAAGGCTGAAGAGCAATGACAAAAAAATGCTTCATGTGTAAATTCGGACCCTAAAACGTTTTGTTGAATATTCCCATAAAAAATGGATGTTTAAAAATCGATTCGGCCGCATATTGAATCGATTCGAGAATTGCGCGCTGTAATATTGCGATATATTGCCAAATCGATTTTTTTCTAACACCCCTAGAGTTAACTATTGAAGTCATGCGATTAATTACAAATTAGAACTCTCCTGGCACCCCTAATAGCGACACGCTCCTGGCAGCTTTCCAGCTTCAGAGTGATTTTGTCGTTGATGGCTCTTTTGATTTTGCAATTTTGCACAATCGCTGTCAACATGTCTGCACTTATTAAACATCTCCAGCAGAAATCAATTTCAACAAAGATTCAAGACAAAAATAAACCTGTTGCAGCAATATGGCCCCCTCCGCCGTCTTGTGTGTGAAACGCCGACTGTACTGTGCCGAGCATTTTTTTTTTTTTTTTAAATCATTACACATCAACATCTGGGTCACACACAATCCCTGCAGATTTGTACGCCTCCCTCGTTTTAGCTCCTGCGCAGAGAGCGGAATTCATCTTCAAGCCTTCGCTGTTGCGCGCCCGAGTCGGCGACCGCGCACTCGTCGAGCGTATGGCGCGGCGCACTCCTGCCAGACGGCAGACTCACGGATCACCTTCGGAGGTTTTTGCCGCCGACTTATATAAGTTGTCATAGTAGCGGAGCGCTTACGTCAGTGAGCGCGCTTGCACGAGGATTAGGTTGGCGGGAGAGTCTGATCCGTCCAGCCCGCATCCTATTGGTCGGCTGGACAGATGGGCGGGGGCGGGGGTTTCAGAGCCGCCAAATCCGACTCATGTATTACCGTAACGAACCCACGCCATCCACCATAACCTCGACCTTGTTTTCCCAACGCAGACTGACTGACAGACATGGCCGACTTCAGCTCCGAATGTCACTTCAGTGTAAAAGCAAAAAGACACAAAATGGCGGCAAAGCTTTTTTAGAGCGTTTCATAAAAAGCACCAAAACAGCAAATAGCCGGTTTGGTCAGCAGATCACTGAGGATCGAGGCGAGTGTGACTGGTTGTCAAAAGATGCCTTGTGATTGGCTGGATACTTCAGCTTCTTCTCAGGTTCCAAAAACATTCATGTTAGTTTCAAGGGCAACTTAAAGGCAAAAGAAATTGTAGCCTAACCGCAATATTCTGATTATTAATATTGATACAAATTAGGCAGATGAATCTAGACGTTCTCGGATGTCTGACATTTGATCCAGCACCGCCCCCTGCTGTCGACCGAAAATTAGGTCAAACTACCCTTGGGCTCGCATTGTGAATGTCTAACCCTAACCCTAAGCCAAAGCTAGAAAACAGTGAGCTGTGTGAAAAGCCATTAGCTGGAACCACTGAGCTGGTATCCTATTGGTCAACCGGACAGATGGGCGGGGTCACCAAATCCTAGTCGCTATTTGCGAGTAATAAGGAACAAGTCCTACCGAGAAGAGCAAATATTGGCGCTACCGTCGCATTTTTTTTTAAATTTCCCTGGAGCAACCAAAAAATGCCGCCAAAGCACTACTTTTTAATGAAACTGCGCTCCTTCCCTCACTTCAATACAATTCCTTGGCACCAAGAAGCCACAAAATGGCGCCAAAGTGATACTTTTATCTTAGACCACAGGCATGTATCGAGATGGCTCAAGATGGCGTCCATATGTCATGTGACCAGCAGTTGACCAATCACGCTAAGTTGGCCAAACTCTTTCTATATACGGCTCTGTCTTAGACCGGGCTGTAGCGCCACCATGTGGCAATTTGGGAATTTTCAGACACGAAAAGAAAGGTTGCAAAAACAAAAGAATTAAAGTCTTACGTGTATCCTGAAAATGTTGGCCCGCTAGCCCATCTAATCAAAGCCTTCATGTTTTTTTTTTTTAATACTCAACACTGCCTCGGACGGAGCAGGATGATGGGAGCATGCTTGGAAAATCATGTGACACATTAAAACAGCGTCCACGCCAGCGTTAAGGCGTGGACGCTAACCGGCGGGCGGCCGAATCGCAATGTCTTCATTAGCCGGCGGGCGAATCAACGGCGTACCTCAACGTCGTAATAGGACATGAGGATGCTGCGAGTGGCAGGTGGCATTAGGGCGATGATTGCGGGCGTTTGGCGGGGCGGCGTAACAAATGATCTCATTATATGCAAATGCACTGCGAGCGCGCGTGGACGTGTGTGTGTGTGTGTGTGTGTGTGAGCGAGCAGGAAACGCACATGAACCCACAATGCTGTGTGTTCACTTAAGGCTGTGTGTGTGTGTGCGTGTGTGTGTGCCGTGAGACAGTCCATCTACGCAGTCAGACAGGCAGGCACCTGTCAAATAACCGCGCAATAAATCCGCTTTCATTCCCATAACCTCTTTAAGAAAACACAATATAAGCATATAGTGGGTCCTTCTTTCCATTTTCTCTCGTGCTGGATGGCGGCTGAGCGGGAGGTGCCGATCCCAGCGGACTTTGGAGCGAGAAGCGGCTAGGGATAGACCGATTACGGGCCGGGCTGATACTTGGTCTTTTGACAAATATCTGCATGGGCTTTTTTAGAAATCCGAAGGCCGATAAAAGCTGGTATCTCGCTGAGCAGTGAATGCTTGCGAACGTAGCGAATTTTGGCTTTTCCTGAGGATGTGTCAGATGCTCACAGACGGTTTGTGCTTGTCGCAGCCATTTCGCATATATTCAGATAAGTTTCCACTGTCTCCGAAGATCTTTTGACACCAAACCTAGAGGAGGCGCAGTGTACAACAACAGTGTGTCGTCCCAATTGTGTCACAAGCTGTTACGCTAACTCTTGGCCCGCAGTGGAGTTTGCACTGCTCCCGTACTTATGACTAATTAATGATGGAGCACTCCACGAGGGGTTAAGGCCAATTCATATTTGTCGTGATATTAACACAATCAGACGCCCGACACTGACACTCCCACCTCCAGGTCCCTTAGATCAGGGAAGCCCCAACCACCAGGCCTGAGCTTTTCTTTTCTTTTTTTAACTCTTTGACTGCCAAAAACGTTAAATGACGTTTAGTAAAATCCTATGGAGGAGTGCCAAAGACGTTAAAAGACGTTTTTTCAAAACAGAGGTGAAACTAACCATTTTCTATTGTTGATTACTGAAAAACGGAATAAGGTAGAAACAAACTTTTTTTTCTGATGAAAGATGAGAGTCCAATCTTTCATTTGGTAGTTAGTATGTGTGGTTCCATAGTCCAAACACATAATTTTCTGTGGACCTTGAAAGATCAGTCAAAAATGCTTAAATCGGCTGGCACCCACGGCATCCCTTTTCTGAAAACGTCTGGCAGTCAAAGAGTTAACTGTTATTTCATGAACGCCAAGTTTGCTTCTCCTCACACATTTCTTAGCAGATTCGAAACAGACATTCACAAAATTCCGGACTCCCAGGAAGCCATTTTCCTAGCGTTGCTCAAGTGACATAAAACCAAAATGGAGCAATTAAGGTACTGCGCTGTGATGCCCTGGTAGGCGGGCAAGGAGACCCACAGTCGTGGATGAACTTTAAGCCATCTATTAGACATGGCAAACAGTGAAACGCACGCTCCTGATGTCACTCATTAGGCCACACCCCTAAATGCTTAAAAACAAACCAACAGCGTGAAAAAAGGCTTTTGACATGCAGCACAAAATGTCATTTTATGGCCACATTTGCCTTGACGACGTCGGATGTTTCTCTGCAGGATAAAAAAAAAAACATATACATTCTCCCAGTGATGGCTTGTGGAACAGCTTTGGAATTCAGTCTTGGTCAGCAGTGTGAAATCACACTCTTCACTGTGTGAACGCTCATCACGCTGCGCATGTGTGCGCGTTTGAAGGGGAAAGGAAGATGAGGCGTTCTCTGGATAAACAATCTGAGGCAGCATCTCCTATGCTAATTCGCGTGCCCGCTCAGCAGCTCCTTCCTTGCATTTACATGCCGTGTCCTCGTGTAACTGACGCGGCGCAGCTTAAAACACAACAAAAATTCCGCGCCAATTAAAAAGCCCCAGACTTTTTCAACAATTACACGCACCTGGGATCCCTCCCAGTACGGTGAAGGTATGAACGCGCTGCACATGAAATATGTGCAAGACAACTTCAAGCTGCATTGTGTAACTTCTGTCTCCCCCTTGTGGCGTCCTGTTGTACTGCTGCATTTCTATGTTAGCTGCTAATGTCAATCCTCGTTTATGTTGGGGGTCAAGCTACCACTTGACTTTCAACACTATCTCATGTGGGTGAAATTAAAATCGTATTCAGAATTGGAACGAGTCACAGTTAAGTTTGATTTCTTCTTACTCCCTTTTGGCGTAGAGCATTTAAAAAACAGAACTGCCGAAGACAATCGTAAGGCAAAGAGAAACAACAATCATCGACAACACTGAAACGCATCTACGAGCAAAAAGACTTGAAGACATTTTAAAGCATAGGAAAGAACCAAACTAAAAGGCTGTTGGTTTTAAAAATGCTTAAAAGACCTTAACTCTTTGACTGCCAAAAACGTTAAATAACGTTTCGTAAAATCCTATGGAGGAGTGCCAAAGACGTTAAAAGACGTTTTTTTCCAAAACAGGTGAAACTAACCATTTTCTATTGTTGATTACTCAAAAACGGAATAAGGTAGAAACAAACTCTTTTTTTTCTGATGGAAGATGAGAGTCCAATCTTGTTTTGGTAGTATGTGTGTTTCCATAGTCCAAACACATAATTTTCTGTGGACCTTGAAAGATCAGTCAAAATGCTTAAAATCGGCTGGCACCCACGGCATCCCTTTTCTGAAAACGTCTGGCAGTCAAAGAGTTAATTAATGAAAGATATGCGAGGGAAAAAAAATATTTTAACATGGATTTAAAAGCATTTATACTTGAGGCTGACTTCATTTCATAACTTTGTTGGCAACTCTTCCCTTTGCACGCAGCATAAGAGCGGAAAGCCGATTCATCATGTTTGCTTTGAAACCTGGCCTCCACTAATTGACTCGAGTCTTCAGAGCTCAGAACCCTACTGGGTTAATATTCAATCAGCATTTCCTTAATGCATTCAGAACCCAAACCTTTCCGTGATTTATAGACCAGTAGCAGATTTTTCAAATTTGATTCTAGAGCTGACCAAACGCGGCCTTTTCAAACGCGATTCTGTATTACGGCACGTCCTCACGTGTGCGCGAATGCGGTTACTTTGATGAGATTGCGCAATGGCGTCGTGCCAGTCGTGACGACGACGATGATCCGCAGTGAAAACAGCTGCTGGAGCCCCCCGGGAGGACGTTGGGGGTGGAGAGTGGGCGGCAGTGAGATTTGCCTGGAAGTGGGATGCTTACAGGATGCCCCCCCCCCCCCCCCCCCCCGAAGGGAAGCCACTGGAGACGGGCACGGCCCGTGCGAAAAACACCTCCAGGGGTTGTGGAACACAGATGGAAGCATGCGGCGCGGTGGTCTCGAGTGGGCTGCTATGCTCTGGCCACTCTACGATTGACGTGTTTTTCGCCTTACATGCATCCGCAAATGCTAACCCTCCCCGGGACGGAGAAAATCTATACTTCTCACAACTTTCAAAGTTTAAAATAATACTTGGCCTTCGTTACGTGCTCTCTACCCAATCACAATGCCAGCGGAAAGTGTCTCCACTTCCCTTATACATGAACTACATGATGATGTCATCAGTGTTGTCTTGATACTTTAACTGAATTGATAGCTTCAAAGCTAATTTAGCACACCCTGTTCCAGACGAAATGTAATGACTGAAAACTGTGCATGTCCTCAGGACGAATCCAATGCTGGACTTGGTTTGAGGGGCTAATTCTGGTGGCCAATGACATGACAAAATCAAATGTTTTCATCAGATGTGTAGCTTCGCAAATCCCACAGGGTTGTCTTCTGGCAACCACTACACAACAAAGCTCCATCCGAACTAAATTCCCATCCCCCCCCCCCTACACACAGTAGCCCCGAGAACGGCAGAAAGGCAAAACGCCCTCTGGGAAAAGCAGAGCGTGGAAAAATGCAGGGGGAGGAAAAAAGGGTGGAAAGGAAGGGGAAACGTTGAGATAGTTAAAAATGCATAAGCGGGATGTGTGTCCTAGCTGGTCTTTACAGGCGATATTGATTCAAAGGGGTTCTTTGCAAGGTGTACTTGCGAGAAGATGTTACAGGATATGGTTTTCAAAACCTTTAAAAGAGCAAAAGTGCAGAGATTTCCCACTTCCTTTGTTAATGGGAAGAACAAAGATAAGTGGGTGAGTCATCAAGTCATTTCTGGGTAAGGGTTGCAGTGACTCTCTTAGCAGATGCCTTGCAAGAGGTCATCCCAGCAAAGTGTCAAGATTCTGTCGTTGTCGATGCACTATTGATGCCCCCCCCCCCCCCCCATCGATGGTTTCACTGCGACAGCGTCCAGCAAACCTGAGAAACACGAGACTCGTGTCCACAAAACCTTATCTGAGCAATGAAAGGCGGGAGGACAATTCACAAATTCAAGGTAGTGCTAACTTTGCGTTAGTCGTGACTACGGCAGACTTCTCTTGGAGATGAGAATGTACATTATAATGAGCCTTAAAATGAGGGGGGGGGGATTACCAACATCTTTGCTTTTGCTTGGCATTTCAGTCTCTCACGTGCTTGACGAACACGAGACTCAAGACCACAGAGACACTTTTGCATTTGAGCACAAAGACGACAAACATAGAAGAGGTTCCTTTCCTCATGAGAATCATAGACAAGGGACGACAACCTCATTTGAACATGAGAAAGAAAGAAGAGATGAAGGTAATGGCATCTCCCATAGATGCAGCATTGTAGGAAGTTGAAATCCTTTCCTTGAACCTGACAACTCAGCCTGGTTGTTAGTTTCTCATGTGCTTGAGGAACATGAGACTCGTGACCACAAAGGCACTTCTTCGTCTCACCACGAGGACCACAGGGAGGCTGCCATTGAAAGACAAGTTGAAAGTGAAGGTAGGACTTTTCAAAGTAGTGTCGTACTGCCTTTAGCAGCCTCTCATCTATACATGCGAATCAGTGTCTCAGCAAGTCTAAAAAAAAAAAAAAAGAAAAAAGAAAATGTATCAACGTCTTTGCTTGTCAATGGCATTTCAGTCTCTCACACACTTCAGGGACATGAAACTCATAGCCACAGAGGCTCTTTCTCATCTGACAGCAAGGAAGAAAAACAGAGAAGATTTTCTGTTCTTCATGACAATCCTGGCCATGGGACAACAACCTCATTTGGGCATGAGAAAGAAAGAAGAACTGAAGGTATTGCCATCCCCCATTGATGGAATCTCGTAGAAAGTAGAAGCCCTTCCCTTAAACCGTAGAACTTGAGTCCAAATCTTCACTTTTTAGTGTTAGTTTCTCATGTGCTTGAGAAAGATGAGACTCATGGCCTCAAAGGCACTTTCTCATATGACCAAGAGGGTCATGGGAAAGTGAATTTTCATCAAAGTGGTGTAGAAGCTACTAGAGCTGCCTCTCCTTTTAGAGATGAAAACCTCCATGAGAATCATTTCCTCAATGGGGTTAAAAATGAGAACAAAATGTATCATCATCTTTGTCCGTAGATGGCATTTCAGTTTCTCAGACACCCGAGCAACATGACAGTCACGGCCACAGAGGCACTTTCTCATCTGAGCATGAGGAAGACAAGCATAGAAGAGTTTCTGTTCCTCATGAGAATCATGGCCACGGGACGACAACCTCATTTGAACATGGGAGCGAAACAAGAAATGGAGGTATTGCCATTTCCCATAGATACAGCGTTGTAGACAGTAGAAGCCCTCTCCTCAAACCTTGCGCGCAGCTTGAATTGAAATCTTCACTATGTGTCGTATTAGTTTCTCATGTGCTTGAGGAACATGAGACTCATGGCCGCAAACGATCTTTCTCATCGCACCACGAGGACCATGGGGAGGCTCCCAATGAACGACAATCTGAAAATGAACGTACGACTTTTCACAAAACCGTAGAAGTGGATTATAGCAGCCTCTCAATTTGGACATAAGAATGTACATGAGACTCAGTTCTTCAACGAGCCTTAAAAAGTTAAGAATTGCGTCGACATCTTTTTGGCATTTCAGTCTCCCGTGCACTTGAGGAACATGAGACGCATGGCCACAGAAGCACTTTCGGATACGAACTTGAGGAAAACAAGCATACAAGAGTTTCCCTTCCTCATGAGAATCATGGCTATGGGATGACAACCTCATTTGAACATGAGACGACAAGAAGGGCTGAAGGTATCTCAGGTGCGGCACTTTGGAAAGTAGAAATCCTTTCATTACACCTTAAAACTACCTTAAATGTACATCTTCATTTTTTTATAGTGCTAGTTTCTCATGTTCTTGAGGGACACGAGACACACAACCACAAAGGCACTTTCTCATCTCACCATGAGGACCATGAGGATACTCCTAATAAAAGGGTTGATAGTGACGGTATGACTTAACACATTTGTGTAGTAGTTATTATAGCAGCCTCTTGTCTTGGAGATGAGAAAGTAAATGAGAATCAGTCTCTCAGAAAGGCTACAAATCAGAAGAAAATGTATCAACATCTTTGCTTGATGGTATTTCAGTCTCTCACGCACTTCAGGATCATGAAAATCATAGCCAAAGAGGCACTTTCTCAGCTGAACACAATGGAGGCAAACATGGAAGAGTTTCTCTTCCTTATGAGAATCATGGCCATGGGGTGATAACCTCATTTGATCATGAGAAGGAAAGAATAACTGGAGGTATTGTGATCGTCCATAGATGCAGAGTTGTAGAAAGTAGAAAGCCTTTCCTAAAACCTTACAACTTAGCTTGAACTTAAATCTTCACTTTTTATAGCGGTCATTTCTAATGGTCTCGAGGAACATGAGATTCATGGACATGGAAGTACTTTCTCATCTGAGCATGAGGAGGACGGGGAAGGCGGTGATAAAGAAAGAGAAGCTGAAAGTAAGAATATCATGTTTGAATGTACAGTAGTAGCAATAGTGGACCTCTGTAAATTGCTTCATTGTTTTGATCGTCAAAGACCTCCATGAGCATGAAGAAAATGAGACTCATGGCCACAAACGTGCTTTCTCATCTGAGAATGAGGACGAAGTTGATGAAGGAGCAAGCCAAAAGACAGGTATCTTTTTGGATTGTTTTTATTGGATTGTAGTGAGTAGTGGGCTGCGACCTTGCTTTCCTTTAAATGACAGTTTCCCACAAGTCTGAGATGCATGATGGACATGAGACTCGCGGCCACAGTACTTTCCCATACATGCTTGAGACGGAAGTGGAAGGTGAGGAAAAAGTCACCCAAAGTCAAATGAGATGTATCTTTTTAAGAGTCTAGTATGATGGGGAAAAACATGTTTTGTCCAAAATAGTCTCTCACAGTTCTGAAGGACGTACACATGAGACTCATGGCCACAATGGCCATTTCTCATCTGCGCATGAGAATGGCAGACTGGATGACGAAGAAGGCAGTAGAATGAGAGGTATTTTTTATACAGTCCAGTAGTAGTGAGGAATGCGCTCTGGTTTTTAAAAATGGAAACTTGCAGTCTTGTTTTGCTTGTCCATCACATAGTTTCCCACAGGTCTGAGAGACACGGGCATGAGACTCATGGACGTGGCACTTTCCCATCTGACCATGAGGATGACAGAGCAGGTGAATAAGATGGCAACAAGTTGAATGAGAAGTTCACTTTGCAACTTGGCATTATAACTTTCACTCTTGCTTTGTCCATGAAATACAAACCCAATTCCCAAAAGGGTGGGACACTATACAAATTGGGAATGAAAACTAAAGTGCCAAATTTCAACATTTTGTTCAGAATAGAACATAGATGACAGGTCAAAAGTTTAAAGTGAGAACATTTATCATTTGAAGGGAAAAATGTGTTGATTGTAAATTTTATGGTGCCAACAAATCTCCAAAATTTTGAGACAGGTAGCAATAAGAGGCTGGAAAAGTCAATTGCACTTAAAAAAAAAACAGCTGGAAGACCAGTTACCACTAATGAGGTCCATTGGCAACTTGATTGGAGCATAAAAAGAGCTTCTCGGAGTGGCAGTGTCTCTCAGAAGCGAAGATGGGTAGAAAATCACCAATTCATCCATCCGAAAATTGCAAAAGGGTTGAAGTCATCATCATCCAAAGATTCAGCGAATCTGGAACAATCTCTGTGTGTAAGGGTCAAGGCCGAAAAATACTACTGGATGCCCGTGACCTTCGGGCCCTTTAACGGCACTGCACCGCAAACAGGAATGCTTTTTTTCTATTCTGAATAAAATATTCAAATTTGGCACTTCCACATAGTTGCATTTCGTTTTTATTGACAATTTGTAGTGGCCCAACTTTTGGGGAATTGGGTTTGTAGTTCCCCACTGGTCTGAGGGACATGGACACGAGGTTCATGGCCAAAATGTCTATTTCTCACTCGAGCATAAGAATGACAAAGTTGAAAAATATCTTCGTAAAGATCAGTAGTAATTAGCTCTAAGTTGCACTGTTCCATTTGTCCATCATATAGTTTCACACATGTCTGAGGGACATGGACATGAGACGCACGGGCACAAGAGCCATTTCTCATCTGAGAATGAGAATGGCAGAGATGGTGAGCAAGTCGATAGCCACGCTGTCATTTTTTAAGTAGGAAAGAACTCACGGCTTTGCTTGTCCGTCAAATAGATTCGCAGAGGTCTGAGGGACAAGGGCATGAGAGCAATGGACACAGTACCTTCTCATCTGTGCATGAGAATGACAGGAAAGGTGAGAAATCATTCAACCAAAGGTCAATTAGAGGTGTCGTTTTAGAGCTCACCCAGACGAAAACTCGCACACCTGTTTGACTTTTCCGTGGCAGCCTCCCACAAGTCTGAGGGACATGGGCATGAGACACATAGCCACGATGATCATTTCTCATCTGAGCATGAGAATGACAGGGAAGGTGAGGAAGAAGACCATCAAAGTCAAATAAGTGGTATCATTTTAGAGTATCAAGAGGAAAACGTGCACCCCCCTTTTGCTTTTCCATGACAGTCTCCCACAAGTCTGAGGGACATCGACATGAGACTCATGGTTATAGTGACCATTTCTCATCTGAGCTTGAGAATGAAAGGCAAGGTGAGGAAGTCAGACAGTCAAATTACAAGTCTCATTTTAAAGTCTAGCAAGACAGAAACCTGCACTCCTGTTTTGCTTTTCTGTGAAAGTCTCCCACAAGTCTGAGAGACATGGACATGAGACTCACGGTCACCGCTCTTTCTCATCTGAGCATGAGGATGACATGGAAGGTGAGGAAGAAGACCATCGTAGTCAAATGAGAGGTGTTCAGCCAATTGAAAACTTGCACTCCTGTTTTGCTTTTTCAGCGACAGTGTCCCACAAGTCTGAGGGACATGGACATGAGACCCATGGCCACAGACATTCCTCATCACAACATGAGGATGACAGACATGGTATCATTTAAAGTTCCGAAAATAGAAAGCAGTGAGCTACAACCTGCCATCTCGGCTCACTTGTCCGCCGTCATTGAGTTTCCCGTAATCCTGCAGGACACGCACATGAGACTCGTGGTCACAATGGCGACGTCTCATCTGAGCGTGAAAATGGCAGACATGGTGAGGAAGAACTCAGCCAAATGAGAGGTACTGTATCTGAAAAGGAATGTGGCCTGAATATAGCCTTCTTCATTTACAGTAGATTGTAAGGTGTTTCTAGGCATTTGGAAAGTAGTACGCAGATACAACAAACTTTTCATCATCGGGTGGGGAGACATGAGACGGGCAACTCTTTGAATACCGCGAAGGGAGCTATCCACCGATTTTATTTGAGGTGATGAATGCCGTCCCTGGACTGCCTGTTTACTTGTGACACAACAATGAGGCTAGATATGTTTGACAGTGTAAAAAAAAAAAAAAGGGGGGCCTTGGAAATACAGAAAATAAGATTTGCTGCTGTGACAGCTACAGTTATCAAGTTTTCACAAAAGAGGAGCATCATTGTTATCCCGCCTAAGGGCCAAAGGGAGACGGAGTGAAGTTTGTTGCCTGTTTGTCTGCGTAGATTCTCAGTCAACCAGGTCATGGAAATCCTGGAGCATTGAATCAAAGGAAGGTGAACGTAGTCTTGGCTTGGATGAAAAGCTTCACCTCAATTCCAATTTAGAACTCTGCCGGGAGGGAGACCAGACAAACACTTCAACGCAACCTCGTTTTGTATTGCTGGCCATTTATTTCTCAACATTTTTGGTTGAACTCCAGCATGTGCAAATTTCAGGCCACCGCAGCAAGAAGAGTGGTGAGGTTTACTTCCCAATCCCTGAGCATCACCATAACCTTCATCCCAGACAACCGTCCTGTAGATTTTGTGATTGTTACTTTTTATTGTACGGCAGAACAGCGAACCTCAGTTTATCATGGGAAATGTATTCCAGACGAGGCCGGGTAGGTTTGGAACGCATCTCCTGCGAGAAACCAGAGTTCCCTGCGGCAGCAAGATTTTATTGTTCAGATCTGCGGCACATGCTTTTTTTTTTTTTTTGTTGTGTCAATGACAACAGCGGTTGTTTCAGTCTTCCACAATCTTAAGGAACATTCCCAGGAGACGCACAGTCGCAAATCAACAAGTTCTACTGACAAGGAGACGCATCGACACAGAAAGCCCGAGAGGAAAGCGATCTCATTGTAGAAGCCTGGTACGGAGTAACTGCATGATTTGCTGGAATTTGAAAAATAAACGGGAAGGAGAAGGATTTGCGTTGGGGTGGGGGGGGAGGCTTGTCATAAATCATTAGACGTTGCCGTCTTGCCAATCCATTCCGGTAAAACATCCTGAGCTCGCGAGTTTCACGTCGATACAAATTGATTTGCGAGATGTTGCTGCTTTGTAGCGCAGCACGGCGGGAGGGACGGAGGTGCTCATGAAACGCCGGACTCCTTTGGGAGCCACCATGAAGACGGAGAGGAGGAGGAGGAGGAGGAGGAGGAGGAGGAGAGGAGGAGAGAGAAAAAGCAGAAAGGTAGAACTCAAACCGGCGGCGGATTAGCCGTCACACCGGGATTTAGAAGCATCACGATGAGGTTAAAAGGTTACCGAGGTTTTCCTTCCTCTTTGTAAGCCAAAGACCCCACTAACAAGTTTTGTTTTTTTTGGTGATATGTGCTGTCATTTGGCCAATTTTTCCACTTGGGCTTGAAAGCAAAGATTAAAGATACGAGGGCTTTATTGGCAGTAAAGTCAACTCACAACAATCAGTCGATTGTGAGAACAGTTCTTTAAAAAAAGAGGCTTCAACTTCTTGAGTTTACGTTTAGTGTCAAACTTAACATAAAACAAATCTAATTACACATGTATTTAAAACAAACATAACTTGGCCTAAGTCTGCTAGCTTAATGCTGAGACGCAATGTGAAACATCATAGACGCCCGTGGGGCTCCTGAAACTAGCGTCCATGTTGTGGCAATTACAATCCTTTAAGTGCCGTACGGAGATTTGAACAAAAACGGAGCCTCAAAACCTGCGGAAGATTTTGAGCCTTTCTTCATCTGATTGGCTTCTGTCTTAGACTGATTCCTTTTCCTTTTGTTTGATGCCCCCAAAACTATTAGAACCCAACGGATTTAAGAGCCGCTTAATTCGGAAGTGTCACAGGTCGGTGGCATCCATAACAGCTGACGTATTGCTCCCGTCTGTCCCTTATTTGACATTTGCCCTAAATTCCCAGAGTTGTGAATAAGGACTTTTAAAAGCGACAAGCGCACGGGGAATCATTAGCACACTTTTCAGTAAAATCCATTCAGTTCTTTTTGAAGCGCGGCAGGTTAGTCATCAAAGACTGAACAAAAGGGCAATAAAAAGAAAAGTGGCAATAAAAGCAACCGTTCAACCATCGCGCTGAGGAAATAACTCAGGAATGGATTCCAATCATCGCAATTAGCCAGGTAAGATTAGTCAGCGGCGCCTTGATTTACGAGTTTAATTTGTTCCGTGACCATGCTCGTATCCCAAATTATGTTTCTACATTGAAATCAATAGAAGCGCAAGCAATTAGTTCCAGGCTCCCAAACCCAACAAAAAAAAATGTGCATTTTGTTTTTTACTGAAGTAAATAGCACTCTAAAATATTTACTTTAGAAAACGTATACAACATAATAAACAGAATACAAAAAAATTAGCACTTTGCACATTCTGATTAATTTATTACGACTTCTTGGTAAGCGCGACTTGGCCACTGGGGGGGGTGTATAATACATTCATAAAGAAAACACACACGATTTTCACAACGACAATAAGCTTGAGGATTGTTATAGGTTTTTTTTTTTTAAACATCCGATGCTTAAAGGGTAATTACTACTGCTCATCTATGGCGTTTCCCATTATGTGTTAGCATTAAGCTAGGCAACATCAGCAAAGTTATTTTTGTTTTAAATACACATAGTTCTCTGATATTTAGTTTGACAGTAAACTTGAACTCAAGAGTTTGAAGCCTCTTTTTTCAAGAATTGCTCTGACAATTTACTAGCTTGTTCATGGAAATGATGTCAGGGTAGCAATAACGTCCTTCGCTTTTTCTGTAAAAAGAAAAAAAAAAGAAAAACGCTTGGCCATTGTGGCCAAGCAAACGCTCAAGCATATTCCTTCACTCCTCAAGGGCTCCTGAAACTCTTGATGTCAAGCCAGCCCGGGGCCAGACATTTGTTTGGAATCATATATGATCATTTCAAAGGTAAGAGACTAGCGGAGGGTCATCCGCTACACGGCGGCAGCGTGGCGCAAATGTGAGAATGCCTGTGTCTGTAGTTTAGGTAGCCTTTCATCACACTTTGATGAGCTAGCAGTACTAACAAACAAATAAATAAATAAATAAATAAAAAAGAAGAAATCTGTGGAAAAACTCCTTTCATCGCATGTTTTCTTTTTTCATTTTCTATCCCCTTCCATGCATCTGAGGCTCTTGTGCGGTTGTGTTTGCATTCCATGCATGATCAAGGTAAGTGTAGGCCAATTTGCACACTTAAGCCAGACAACCGGCAAGCTTCCATTTCATAAAAGATGCTTGTTAGCGGGGGGAAAGATGGTCGCTCGCGATTGATAAATAGCAATAAAGCAACATCTTGACTCGTGGAGTTGATTTGGCCAGCAGAGTCCCGGTGCCTCTCTCAAGTCTGCAACGTAATTAGCCATTTATATTTAATCAGGTACTTCTTCTCCCAGCCCCCCCCCACCCGACCGCCAACCCCCCCCCACCCCTCGCTTCCCTCAGTGCTGAGAGAGGCACTTTACGGCACCACGTTCGCAGACTTCCTTTAAACTTGCTCATTCATAATTCACGCCGCGTCGTCAACCAAACAATAATAAAATAATAATGTGATGGCTGATTAAACAGCTAAACCACCACTTTTTAAATGCATATTTGCATAAACATGCCTGATAAACGACCCTTAAAAAGGGGGTGATGCCTCGCAGCTCACCGTCGGTGGCCGTCAACTTCTGACGCTTCATCTAAGCGTAATTAGGCAGCAGGCCTGGCGAGAAGAGTCGCAGCCAGAATGTGGAGCAGGAAATAATCGCCAGCCTTTATTTGGCGGTGTGGGGGCCCCGCCCACTTAGCTCATCTGTACTGCTGCTTGAGATGGGAAAAGTCTCGCTTCAGCATTCCTACAAGGCGGGCCTTTCTGAAACTTTACTCATTTGCTTCCTCCTCGTTGGCGAGGCCTTTCAATTATGTCGACGGCTGATCGGTTTTTTGTTTTTTTCGCTGTGCGGTCAACCCCCGCTACGCAAAGTATAAGTTGATTGCGTGCACCTATATTTTGTTTCAGGTATCATTCAGACAGATGTGAGGCGATCACCATTTGACAGCTTTGCAGCTGTTGTTTTTTTTTTTTTTTTAAAGATGCTTGCCAGTTGAGATTGGAGCAGCGTTGCAAAATTGTCAACTACCAAGAAGTTGGAGAAGCTTTACGGCAGTGACACACTGCTGCAATTTTATACATGGCAAGTTTCTCAAAACAGGATTTGTTGTTGACAAACCACGCAGCAGAGGACTTGCTACTAGCACACCGATCAAAGCGCTGAACTCCTAAAGTAGGCGTTTGCGCAAAGCCAGGGAACATCCATTCCAAGAGCTGCACTGGAACTGAGCAGCAACAAAGAGAATCATTTGTTCGAGGGGATTCGACTGACTCCACTTTGCTTCGTGGGGTCTCGGGTTGTAACTCCAACCCTGCCTGTGACCCATTTGTGTCCGTTGTTTGAAGGCGCTAGCCACAAACTCAAGCGGAAATGCGCTAACAAACAATTTTCATTTCCCTCACTCGCAGCTTCCACGTCTGTGACTCTTTAGCTTGTAATCAGCTGACGGCATGACATAACACGCCCCGAACACAATTAACACGCCTTGACTCGCGCAGCTGCGGCACGCGCATGCAAACAAGCAGCGGAGGCCAGCGGGTGGGCGGGCGGGCGCAGGTCCCAGCAGTAATCAGCGCGAGCAGCCAAAGCCGAGTCAGCGAACTGCGAGCGAGTGTCGTAATGGTGAGGGAGTGGTCCGTCTTTATTGAGCCAATATGGGGCTCATAAAGCACACCGAGGGCCATCCATTTGCGCACCGACGTGGAAACTTCCCGACATTTATCACTTGCCGCTCTCCAAGAATCTTATTAGAGTGCGCCGCTCTCCCGTCGCAATCTCTCGCCGACTTCAAAATAAAGCAGGACGGTGCCCCTCCCGGGGAAGGACTTCAACTTGCCTCACCCCTTTGCCGGTCTTCATCCCTTGCATTTATTTCTGTATTTTTTTTCCAGACTGTGAATGCTACGGCCACTCCAACCGCTGCAGCTACCTCGAGTTCCTGAAAATTGTCACGTGCGTCAGCTGCAAGCACAACACCAGGGGCCAGAACTGCCAACACTGCAGGCTGGGATACTTCCGCAACGCCTCTGCTGAACTGGATGACGAGAGCGTCTGCATCGGTGGGGACCTTGTGTGCGTGCGTGCGTGCGTTGTACAGCAGAATGCGTGCAGTGAACCCGTTTGTCGCGGACGATACGCGTTCCAGTCCGCCGTAGGTGAAAATCGACCATGTAGAAAACGTTTGCATTCAAATGTTTGTTGCTTGAAGCAATTTAAAAGAGCCCACATAGATGCTAAATGTAAAAAATAATAATAATCGCAAAAAGCCAAAGAAAAAGCAAGGATTGAGGGAAATTCGGGGTTGTAATTTGGTCACGCCAGGTTGGAGCACAAATGAGACCCCGATAGCAAGCGGTTCAAACTCTCCTGGGAAAAGTCAGCAACTAAGCCGGGCCGCCGCTTGTAATCCCGATATTAATGCACATGACCCACAAACACACATAACCAACCGCATCGCCGCCATATTGCGTAATCTGGATTTTCCCACCCAATTTGTGTCAATATTTCATTTTACAGTAAACAATCCAATTTGATTTTAAGCAAGAGAGAACCTGCCAGCTGTCGTCAAGAAACGAGTCAACTTGTGATCAAAATGGCAAATTATCGGCGAGCGACTCGTCAGTCAGCCTCGGTGAAAATGCGAAACGTATTTATGTCATAACACTAATCCAAGGACTAATGAGGAAAGCTCAGCGAGGATTTTGCATTTCAATAAAACCAAAAAGCACTTTGACAGATGGCCATGTGAGACGTTTTATTTTTCGACAATTACAGCTCCTGCCTCAGCGTTTAGTTAATCCAAAATTTTGGGAATCATCGCAAATAATGGAAGGATAGTTTTAAAATATGAATTGAATTTGTTCAAATCATCTTTCCTCATTGAATTGAATGGAAGAGTCATTAATCTGCTCCAACATGAAAAAAATTTAAAAAAACACAACCATGTTTTTCTAATTAAACAAAAAGCACTGTATAAAATTGAACATTGTTCAAACAAAAAGCAGAACGAATGTAAAGAATGAAACTGTTTTTTGGTCAATGTTTTAACAATTGTTCACAATCTGCCAAACTGTTTTTGTTGTTAAACGAGTTGAGCACATTGCTACCTTACAGCGCACACGTTTACGAATTTTGCTCATGCATCAAAACAAAAATAAATCTCTAAAATAAATCTGTATAAATGTATCTTGAAAAACTATCAAGTAGGGTCACTCTTATCTCAAGGCACCACTGCATTCCTCAGCTAAGTTTAGTCCAGATCTCCCCAAATAAGACGCTTGTGCTTATTTATTTGTCATTCAAAAAGTTTACTGTAAAACTGACAAATGAGACAATAACAACAAAACATTGCCTATTTAAACACAAAAAAACGTCAACCAAACTATGCCACTACATCTAAAAGACGTTAGCTAGCTTAATGCTAAAATATAATGACAAACACTATGGACACGCTAACAGGAATTAGCATAAATGTTGCGCAGTATGTAAAGCTTCAATTAACGCAGACAGATATTTGGACTTCTCTGTTGAAACAACAACTATTGCTGGAGTTTAGTTGGGGACCTTCTCTACCTCTTCTTGGTCTCCCAGTTGTAATCGGGCATCTGAGGACAAGCCTCGACTTAGATGGCAACGCGGTGTCCAGATTGCTCGTGGTGATACAGAACAATGACTTTGTGTGAAAAGGGCACGCATGCTTCAACACAAGTCAACCTGCCTGGAATACAAATCGACGCGCGCGCGAGCCCCAAAAAATTAACAAACGTCTTCTCGATGGCTTTTGTCCCCGTCAAGAGTGCAACTGCAACCAGATGGGTTCCGTCCACGACCGTTGCAACGGCACGGGCTTCTGCCAGTGCAAAGACGGCGCCACCGGGGCCAAGTGCGACGAGTGTCTGCCGGGCTACTACTGGAAACAAGGCTGTTATCGTAAGTGACAACAAAAAAGAAAGGAAAAAAGATGCTGATATGTTTTATGGCCGAAGGTATTTAAAAATATATATATATATTTTTTTTTTTATGAATAAATACAAAAATGGGGACAGGGTACAAGCCCTGTCACAAATAGCAAAAATGTGCGAGTAATTGACTCTTCTTATAAAAGGTTTAAAATTGTCTATACAAATATCTTAAGATGGCGCCAAAGCACTTTCTATAAGACATGACCTGACTAAAAGAAACTCCTACCCTCAGGTACTCAATATTTTGAGAATACATGTGGTGTGGGCCTTTGTATGTTTCAGACTCTGTATTTATTTATTTATTTTTTACTTTTATTTAAGTACAGTCTCACTTGCGAACCCCACATGAGCAAGCAAAAAATGAAATCTTCAAAACTAGGAGTATTTAGGTAAGTTGTAGGAAATTTTTGAGGACATCCAGGTCCTCAATTTTTTGTTAGAATTTTCAAGCGTGTGCAAACAAAGCCCCTACGACAAAATGATATTTATGGGGGGGCCTGCAGGGATGCTTTTGTTCGTGTGTCAAATGTCAGCACTGCTGCTGTTGCATCCTTCCGGGACCTTTGAGCCCCCTTGCAAAAGGCCTGGCGAGTGCGCCGCGACGCGCATGCTTTGTCCAGCCCCGAGGGGAATAGATCATGTAGCTCATTAGCCGCGTCAGCTGCTACCTCAATTGATGCCGCCGTCGCACCTTAACCCCATTACGGAAAAAGCGAGCCTTCAAAAAGCTCCGCCTCCCCGAACGCTCACGACACCTCCACCCGAATGCACTCGTTTTGCATGTCGGTGCGCGCCATGAGCGGATGTGGCAAGTCGTCACGCTCTCGACAAAGACTGAAAAAAGAAAATAGCGAAGGTAGAAGTAGAGGTTCCTTCTTTTTAACTGAGATAGCGCTCATACTGACAAAGAAGCATAAAAATAGGGAAATGACGGCAACGGTTTTCATGGGCTGGCGACGACACGCCGGTGGAAAAGGGCCGGGGAAAAGAAAAGAAAAATGTGTTCTGGGGGGAAACAAAAGCACGCAGGTGTTGCCTGTTGTTGTCCCTGAGGCAAAGGCAGGGGGATTCATCTTCATTTGCTGGCTTTTTTTTTTTACAGCACCCCCCATCTTTGTTCTCGTTGTCCTGAATTCTTACGGTTATATTTGCAGCGACGCTCTTTTGCACACGAATCCAATATCTATACAACTAAAAACTTTACAATACAATGGATAGATGGAATTTAACCGCCTTCAAATAATGTATAAAGCCCATCGTGACATGTTACCAACTAACATGCAACGTAAAGTACAAAGCAAGAGGAGCCGATATTTTTTCCAAACCTAAATAGTCAACAGTCAACAGCAGAGGGCTGAAGAGGACAAAATGGCAGAGCCCTGCAATGAGTCTGTTTACATTTTGGCCTTGGCGTCCCCTTTTAGGACGCCAAATGGGAAGCCCATTTCCAGCAGACGGTAAACGCTCATAAAGTGAAGATGACGGCGTTGCAAATGCCGCCAGTTTCATGTTGGTCGCGAGGCACTCTTGCAGCCCTCATTTGCTGCATGCTTTTCATGAGCATAAAATGGACACAAGTTGGGCCCAACCCATAAGATTTTTTTTTTTAGGGTGAAGCAGATTCTGGTATTTGGCAAAATACAATTCTGATAACATTACAGCAGAGAGAAAAAAAAATTTCTACCCTTTTACCCTGTTTGAATGTTATTATCTTTATATGTTATTGCAATGTACTGCTATGTATATTGAAAAATAAGAATACAAAATGGCCGATTTTTGCAACTCTTGAAACAGGGATGTGATTTGACCAAAGTGAAATTATCTGAAAATTTAGCCGGGGGTCTGGGGGCCGCTGGCACCCAGCTAGGTCCAGGGTTTTCCGTGTTTTTAAGTACTTTCAATGCACTCACATGACAAAGAAATAGACAAAACAACAGCATAAATTTTCAATGTATATTGAACTATCCCATATAAAATGGCAGTTTTAGTCAACTCAAAATCAGTCACATTCAAAAACATTGGACTGCCTTTGCTTTTAAAAACTATCACTGAGAATATCATCATATCTAACTAATGTGATTACTAAATTAACACATAAATAATGTTGAAGAGTTCAAATTTCATGAACGAATAATTGTATCATGACCAAATGAAAAGTAACTCATATTAGAGCATACCACAAATGTCTTTGTTATAGCAGAAGATGTTATCTGTCGGAGTCATGTGCATACACAATGAACTACAAAAAAAATAAAAATAAAAATAAAAAATCGGAATTTTTTTTTTTTTGGCGGGAGATTAAAGAAAGCGGAATTCCGCGAATTAGCGGAAAAATCACATCCCTGTTGAAAGAGCGAATTAAATCACCGCAAAAGGCGTCTCTTCATCTCACTTGACGGCTCTTCCCTCCAGCTAACGTTTGCGACGAGGAGATGCTCCTGTGCCAGAACGGCGGGACGTGCTACCAGAACCAGAAGTGCGCCTGCGCCCCCGACTTCAAGGGGGTGCTGTGCCAACAGCCGCGCTGCGAGGCGGGCAAGGACTGCAACAGCGCCGCCGCGTGGCAGCCCTCCGCCGCCGCCCTGCTGCTCTGCACTCTGCTGGCCCACCTGCTGGCGCCGCCGCCCCACTGAAACGGCCGCACGCACGCGCAACACCGACGAGTGTCTATACACGACTCTGGGAACGTTTGACGTATTTGGCTTTGGGTGCGAGTTCAGGATGAACCTAAAAATGCATGTCGGAGGTCAACTTAGTTTAAGCTTTTCTAGACTTACCGTAACTGCGATACGTTTGGCACTTCAGAAAGTGTCAACAGCAGGTCGCAAAAGAGATCCAGAAAGACTGGAAGAGTCACAGAAAGGTGAGGACGTATTCTAACAGAATTATGATGAGTAGACTTTCAAATAAATAAATATACTACAAGAACAGACTATGGTTGACTTTACAAACCATTCCAAGTAATACTTAATATCATCATATGTAAAAATTATATATATATATTTTTTTTTAATTCGAACCTGAGGATAGAAAAAGTCACTTTGGCTTATTAATGCTAACACATAATGTGATCCGCCATAAGTGGGCTAAGAAATAGCATCGGTTGCACGGCATTCTAATCCTTTAAGCAATAAATATTTGAAGACAAATATCAATAATAGTAAAGCACAAAGTCTATAAGTAACGCACGATATAATTAAGTGCATTTTTAGTAGTTTTTTTTGGTGCGAGGTTCAACATTTAACAATTTTTTTGTTAATCTGTCATTGCCCAATAACACTCCAAAAAATAAAACAATAAAATTCAAAAGACAAAATACAGTAATACTACTGGCTGCTCTTTGGGGGCCCCAAGTGGTCGCAGGTGTTAGCGTGGGTCAGCTCAGGTCAAAGGTTCAAGTGCGCTTTAAGTTCACCCTGAAATGTCAGCCCAAAGCTAAATATCCCCCCAACCTTCTTGTGAGTTGTGCGTACACGTGTGTGTGCGAGTGCAGCACTCACCAAATGTCACACACACACACACACAAGGACACACAAACCCACTAACACACCTCACAGGATTGATGGGAGTGTGTGCTCAGGTGCCAGATGGACAAAAATATGACAAATAAAAACGTGAAAGAGAAAGAAACGCAGGCTAAAAGAAAGAAAAGAAAAAGAAAAAAAGAATGATATATATATATATATTATGTATAATCATACCAACCACTGTTCCCTTTATTCCTGAACAGGAGCAATGTGCATCAAACCAAAAAAATATATATATAGCAGAATCACCTAAATCACCACTGATTCACTTGAAAATGGAATGGCTGTCAACACGATGACATTTTTTTTGGTCTGTTTTTGGGGGGCTCTGCAGTCCCCCCCGTGACGAGGCAAGGCCCACAACAACCACGTTTTATTTGTCCAAAAAAAAAAAAAAAAAAAAACAGACTTGTACACTTTCTGCTGCATTTTCTGTTCCAACCGTATCTTAAGTCCATGTATCTAATGTGCCCACTTAACAGTTTGCTGAGATTCTACATATATTAAACGATATCATAGCCAACGGGTTACGGCAGATAGATTTAGTCACAGTATTACGGTTGCTATGGGGATGAGTGGTTGCCGCCGCCGCCGCCACACTTTAGCCAGTTTTAATCTTCACACAGTGTACGGAAAGAAGTGTCAACCAGAGCGAGAATGAATAATATATAGCATTATTTGAATATTTTTTGTAGAAATTATTTTTCCTTTCAGGTTACAATAAATTATGGAGGAAAAAAAACCAAGAACTGATGTTTGCAACGCGCGACGTACAAAGTGCTGCAGTAAATGACTTATTTGCCTTCTTTCTTTATTCTTCTTTTCCCATAACATTGACACAAGCCTATTTAAAAGAACATTCTGCTTGTCTGACAATCACAACAACAACAACAACAAAAAACGCAAAATGCAAGTTTGGGTGAAGGGCATCATTTCATTTGCTGACGCTCACGTCACTCACCAGGCCCGACCGCGCCTCTTTTTTTTTTTTTTTCCCCCAGGAGAGCTCAGTATTGTTCATTCGATTTGACATCATCATTGCTCTCCTTTTTTTAAAAAAAAAAAATAATAATTTAAAAAAAATAAATAAAAATGTTTGGTTTTTTTCTTTTTCCGCGCCTCTTAATGCCATACACACTCACAAGTCACAGATACAACAGTAAAACCATGCCCGTTATTGTAGTCCATGATGTAAAATCAATTTAATCCGAATACTCAATTATTCTATGGGCTAACTGCTTGACTGCCTGATTGTAAGAATGTAAGAGTTTTCCATTTACTTTTCATGCTTATTTTGCCTGGTTTTTGTCGCTCTTGACATGACGAGATTTTGGTCTGCTCACAAACTGGAAGTTTTTCGTTATTTTAAGCAATTACGTCTTAAACAAAAATGCTGTTTTTTTGCTGTTTTTGACTCAACTTCTCTTCTTGGAGGCGTAAAAAAGCAAAACATTTTGGTGGGGAGACTTGACCGGTACGCGAGAAGCTGAAAAAGTCATTTATAAATAGATTTTTTGAATATCAAATAACATTCCGGAGGGGCTTAACCGAGGCTACACCGACTTGCGATGGGGCTAAGCCCTTCCCCTAGCCCCGTGTAGCGCCATCCTTAGTTGTCATGAAGGTGAAAATACAACATGCGCTCTTTCTCCCCCTTGACGTCTAGTGAGTAAATAATCCAAATGTGGCTTAATTGGTAATCAAACAGAAGGCTTTAACGCCTCAAACAGCGCGCATACAATCCGTTAATACATTGTTAAACGGGACACGAGTGAGGCGTCGGGTGAATTAATTGAAAGTGTCAAACGACGCGGCGCCTCGAGACAAAAGCTGTGACTGATAGTCGAGCAACTGTTTGCCGGCACAATAAAATGAATAAGCAGATCATGAAAGCAAGCTTCCCAATTCCGTTCGCAACGCCTACGAGCGATAACACTGCAACTTGATTGGCGGCCGGCAGTGGATTACTTGGGCCTGGCCAGTAGTAAGGAACGCCACAAACCTGCTTCATCAACATCATTTCCACAACCACAGACAGGATCTCAAGGATTTCTCCAACTTCATCCAAGTCAAGTATGGCTCCGCCATGCGCAGCTCCAAGTACAGCGAACGCTTCTTTGCAGGGGATATGTTGCGGACTCATCCGCAATTGGTGCAATCTGCAATATAAAGAATATGTCAATATCATTTTTAATAGGTTTTAATACGGTTTTACTTCTTCCACAGGCCTTAAAAAGGTTTCAACAAACATAAACAACAATAAGAAGAAAAAAGGACAAATGTGTTATAAATACAGTACATTTTGTGGCTGGCTCCCTCTAGTGGTAGGCCGCAGAATCACTAGCCAACTAAAGCTCAGTTGTACGGCGCAGTTGCAAGCGCAATACATTTGCTTAAAATTTTTTACAAACAGTATTTTTCATTTATTCAGGTACCATTTTTACGTAACCTGTCAAATGTATTTTTAATTGAATCATTATTTCAATAGTTTTATTATTTTGCCAAGCAAGAAAAACTACGTGAAAAAAGTGCAGTCACAAAGTATGCGTGTACTTTATTTCCCACCGATAATTTCATATTTTCATTCCCACTATTTATACCCATTACTGTTTTTATGTGATGCAAAGTGAATCAGTACTTTGAGAAGCACTAGAGTAAATTCAATACATTCTTATTTAAGTACCTCAGTAACGTCTCCAACAGGAGCAGGTGGACGATTTTTGTCCAATATTTGGCAGTCGTTTGCTTCCGGGTTGCAACAAGTCCAAACGAAGCTACTGGCTTAGTAAGATCGTTAACAAGCTAGCTTTTGCATGCTGCGTAAACAGCGACAAAACAAAGTTTGGGCGGAATTTCACAACACAAACATTCGCAAAAAAAAAAAAAGAATAATAATCTTGGACCCTGACCCACGCCAAAAAATATCATAAGACAAATCATCCCATTGAGAAAGTTTGCGGTGCATTTCATTTGGTTCAAAGCTGCTCCTCCCACAACAAGCAGGCCAGCAGGTGACAGGAAGCCATTTTGTCTATTTCCAGGTCACGCATACGGTTGTGAGCCAAAATGGCTTCAGGTTCACACAATTCAATTCACCCTATATGGACAATACATGTTGTATTGTATATGTCGATTTAATAGGTACACCTCAAATATATAGGCCAAATTGTTAATAATTACATCATTTTTTAACATGCTTGCTCTTTGTTGGTATTTGCCCTTTGAAGATTCACCAAATTTTGACATAGAAGGCTTCAGCCTGACGCCGGCAAGATGCAAATACTTCTGAAGCAAGATGTTTGCTTTTTCTACAGTGCAAAAAAAAAAAAAAAAAAAACACATCAACCACCACAGAAGCCACAGGCAGGTGTCAACACGTTACAGGCAAATCTGCGGCGTCGCCTGCGTAAAAAAACACTGACGCAAGCCGCGCCCGTACACACGCATGTATGAATATTTCATGGCAGGCTGAGCTGATGCTGCAATGCCGTGAAAAACCAAATGCAAATTCCACCAGTCGGCGTGAAAAGTTCGCCAGCATCCAGTCAGCGCGCGGCGCCGGCGCCTGTGCTGCTTTGCGAGCCGCCCTTCGCCAGTTGACTTGCAGGCAGGACTGGAAAATGTGCGGTCAATTTCCACACGGGGTCAAGACGGGGAGCTCTGGAAAGAACGCTGGCCACTCACCTTGACGAAACGTCTCCAGCAGGCCTTTTCGCCTGAGGCCGAGCTGAAGGACTTGGCAAAGACCCCCAATGGTGTTGCCGCAGATCAAGAGCTACCAGACAGGAGGGGGGGTGGGCGGGAGGTGGGTGGGTGGGGGGCCTCAGCAGATGTTTCCTGAGGAGCGAGTTCAAATCTATGAGGCACGGTGCGCATACAGTACACACAATAGGTTAGGTCGTTCGTTAAGGTCACGTGAAAATGGCAAAATCAGTTCAATCTTTATGGGTTGGGGTGGCAAGTCCGAACATCTGCACTACAAAATACAGTAGCAGTTCACAAATCTTTTTTTTTTTTAAATCCATCATACTCACCACAGATGCTTATTATTATGCTTATTTACAAAAGCCATCTCCTGTTGCTAGCTGCGTTGGGTAGAGTTAGGGTTGCCAACTCCCTGAAAAAGAAATAACGAACACCTCATGGACGAGGACGGCCGACCCGATTGCCTTCAACGTTGCGTGATTTTTTTTTTTTTTATGGAATTCACTACCACCTCAACTCAGAAACAGACTCATATGTTGAACTTCTGCTCTTCTTCCTTACCCCATTTTTATTTTTACTTTATTTTTTCCTCTCCTAACTTACTTTACGGTGCCCTTGAGTGCTAAGAAAGGCGCCTTTAAATATAATGCACGATTATTATTATTATTATTATTTACTTAGTAATCCACTTGTTTAAATAAAGGGAAGGTGCCTTAAATTGCACTCCGATGTATTTTTCAGCACAAAAATAAATTAATACAACTTTGCCTTCATTTATAATTATTTTTTAAAACACTAGCTTAAAAAACAAAACAAAAAAAAACATTCAAAATGTCCAATATGGGCATTTGGATTTTAGGAACACAAGTGCAATATAACATAAGGCAGGATACCTTATTTGATACAATGTATAAAATAATGACGTATCTTGCCTTATATTGCACTTAAAGTTGTGTTCCTAAATCCGACAAAGTTGTATTTATCTGATTTCAGTCGATTTTTTTTACAATCTGATCTGTGACTTTTGTGATCCGTTGCATCACTAGTTGTTTGGGTCCAAAAACTATGAAGTGGTCAACAACAAAAAGAATTGCGGTATGTCCTAGATGAGATTAGACGGAGAGGCAAGACCTTCAAAGTTCATTCAACATCTGAAGTTACACAAAGAACGGTACGTAAGCTAATGTCAGTTGTTCATCGGCTAATTATTGTTACTAGCTGCGTAGTTAATGAGACTGTAAACTCACTGGTGACGCATTGCAAATGGTGTCACTCGTGTCAGACGTTAGTCAGCCGTAGGATAAAAAGTGAAAACTTAAAATGAAGGCGACATGAAGGTCAACAAAAAGTGGCACAAGGAATATTTGATTCCCCTCAAAAAGAAGAACGTCGCCAAGGGAAAGGAAGTCGGGTTTATCAACAAAGAGCTCGCCAGATTTAAGGACTGCAGAGTAAACATACTTGCTGTCGACGTCACCTGAAAAGCGGCTGAGATTTGGTTTTGTTCCTCGCGCGCCTCCGCCTGAAAGCGTCTGAAAGAAACAAGAAGCCGCCTTCTCTTCGGGGAAGGCCAACAAAGAGCCGCAATTCTGTATCCCGGGTAACGAGAGGGCCATGACAGTAGTTTGACTGCTGGCACAGAAACTTCAGCAAGATCCTTTTCCTTGACGTTACCCCCGTGAAAATAACGGCCATCTTCCAAGTTGTGCTACAGTCCCCAAGTCGAGCTAAATGAGTAAAGACCTTCACGGGAGTTCTCCAACTACCCGAGACTTTAGATGTGCAAAAGTCATACAGGGTTAAAAAGGGGGAGAGAGAGAAAAAAAAACCGCAGCAGGCGGGCATTTAAAATTTCTGATTGATTGGAGCACTTTTGAACATTGCTAAGGAGCCACGAGGTGCACGTATACATAATACGCCTCATTTAAGATGTCTGGGACTGATGAGATCTGTCAAATGCGCTTGAGATGGAGTCAGTCAGTTCAAATTCCGTATCTGTGAACGCTTGCTTATTCTTACTGTGCATTTCAGAACAACCGCCAGAGGTGAAAATCCACAATCTCCAGAGACCACACACTTAAAACGTGTTAAAATGTTCAACAATATCATGTAATTGGTCAAATAAACATGTTAGCTGCTAGGCTTACAGAAATTAGCATATTGCAGATGTTATGGTAATTCTAAACTTTCAAACAACTGCTGCTACACGCGAAGCCGCAACGCATACAAGCAGTGTGTGCAACAAAAAAAAAAGTAGAATTAAACTTGGTTGGTATATTTAACATTGTTCAACCAAAGTAAATGATTGAGTCAAATGAAAATCCGCTAGATTAATGCTAACATCCGTTAGGAAACAATTAGGCAGGCTAATGAATTTAGCATGACGTACATTTTAAGCCTTCAAACAACTGCTAACGGCGCATAAAACAAGATTCGCAGGCATTCTTGGTGTATGTGTGGACAAAACGTAAACATACCTTTAAAATAATACAAACACGTTTTAACACAATATATTGTAAGGCTAATGGATATCACAAAAATATTGATCAATGTATCAGTGTACTGATAACCGCTATTGTATGTGTTTGCGGTCAAGAAATCTCTTCACTTCATTTATCATCCCACAATATATATCAATAATCATGGCCAAATATGTAATTTATCAAATGAACCTACAAGTCGTTGCTTTTCTTAGAGGTAAATACAGGATTGAAGAGGGTTTCTCATTAGGTAATCTCCCACAAAAACTGTTAGGCCTTGCTGAACTACTTCCTGTTTTCACTCTTCTTCTTTCAAATTTACAGTGTCAAACAAAACAGTGTACCGCCTAACGGTTGAAAGTGGAATTGCACCCAAAACAAATGGGAGGTAGAATAAAAATAGTGATAAACTGTAAAAACAAAATCTGCGAAATAGCAGCAGTACGATCCCGGAACCCACGATTGTGGGGGTTTGCTCCACTTATATTTGTAGTATTCTAATAAATATTCCTGCTTCATCCACTCAACCGTGCCGTCTTACTGGACAGAGTGTGTGCTGCATGCTTTTTGGCTCGCGCGCGTGTGTAGCGGAAATGGAGGATAACAGGGTTACTTGTGTAACATGAGCGCCTCGCCAGCGGGCCGCCTCCAGGGCGCCTAAGAGCGCCATCTGCAAGCAAGTCTGCTTCGCCGTTTGTCACGAGGGCATGATGGAGCAGACTTCGGCTCCGTCTTTAGCAGGATGCTAAATTATTAGCGTATGCCGTTTTTGTGTGCGTAATATAATATACAGTAAAGAATTCAAGTGTTTTTGTCACATTTTGTGCTGAACCTTCTGATGTACGTGCCTTGGCCACCTGGGGGCAGTATAACATCATGTACGGCTGTAACACCCCCAAAAAAAAAAAAAAAAAAAGCAGACAGCATAGGAAACACAAGGCGTCTGTAAACTTTTGATCGGTGGACCAAGCGCATTTTCCAACAATCCATCTTGTAGCCCCTCATTCCATCGAGAAAACTCTCTCAATTCTAATCTCAGACAAGAAGCATCCTTTCCGAAATGTTCTCACAGAGCTCATTAAAAGCGCCGCCAGCATTTGTTGTATTCCCACTCGCTGGAGGTCGAACCTGAGCTAGCGGGATTTAGAGCTAAAAATACGCTCGCTAAACATTTCGTCAAGTTGATGAGGGGAAATGACTTTTGGGGGATTTCACATCGGCATCCCTAAATAACCTGTAATAAGTCATGTTCTACAAGATTACTTCTACAAAGCTATTTTCTGATGATGATATTTTTACTTTTTACTCAAGTATGGCTGGCAGGTACTAACGCATAGGAATGTATTTAAAAAAAAATTGCGATACCTGGTTGCACCTGAAACCAACACATTTCCATTTTCCGCCACGACACGCTCCAGTCTGAAGGCTATTTGGTCAATGATGCGGTTGATTTGTTTATCAGGAAAACATTCATATTTATCAGGGGATTTTGATTCTTTAGCGGCGCCGGTGTAATAATCCCACAAATGTGATCCGAGGCCTGATACAAAATTGATGAGGGGCGAGCTTGTTGCTTTTTTTTATTCCATGAATATGATCACAGGAAGCTAGTGGTGCAGCGTGAAACAATTACGAAACTGAGCAAACGTATCCAGCCAACCATGTGACCTTTTGCACGAGGACAAAAATCTGAAAATTATTCTAATAATATTGAGGGGGGGGGGGGGGGTAATTTGTCCATAGGAAAAAGATGAGAATATGCCGAAGTTTTGTGCTGTTTATGGCTGTACCAACCGGCCCAATCGAGAAAATAAATAAAAGCTACTTTCGCGTCACGTCCATTTGTGAGTAAACTGAGACGAGATCATCTTTATTCCAGCATTCAGAAGAAACTTTTTGCGAGATTTTTTTGTTTGGTGGTGTCCCGTGACACTTCCAATTGTGATCAGAACTGCTGCCACGCTCCCGACTTATGTACAGTCAAAGTGCGCCCTCTAGTGGGCTGTGTTGGGCCCGACATCAATAGTGTCAATTTCCTGCGAATCTTTCTGAACAAGTCAATCATCTCAACACTTTCACAGTTATTGTAAAAGGTTACAACTTTAATCAACATTAAATAAAGTTGAATATTTGGAAAGCTCGCACGTCGGTAATTCCACTACGTCCTTTGCTAACATTTTCATTAATCTTGGAAATTATTTCTTCAAAATATAGATATATTTTCTTATTGAATCTTACAACTTCAAAAATTGCAACATTTTTTTCCAGGGGAAATGAAAAAAAAAATTCTCTTATAAACAAAAACACAAATTTCTTTTAATTTCAAAATGCAAACCTTTTTCACTTAATCAGGTTTCTTATTCTTCAGAAAGACTGTGTTTTAAGGCTTTATTTAAAAAAATATTGAACTTTTCCCCTCAATTTTGTGACTTTCCAGAATAAAAGAAAAATACTATTAGTCTTAAACTCAGCATATATATATTTTTTTTACAAGAAATATGAATTCTCTTCATTGTACATTTATTTTTGTATGAAAAAAAAATCAGCCTTGTGAATTTTTCCTGGTCAGACTAAAACATTGCTTTTGGAAAGATGAACCCGTTTCCCCCAACAAATAATCTTCACTTCCAATTTACACTTGTGTTTTCTCCGAAAAAGTCCCGACCGACTCATGCCTGCAACTTGATTTGAATTTCTATCTTCTCCTATACTTGCTCTTGCGTCTATTCCAGCTGCGGCGACCACTCTTTGATTTGCTTCACTGGAGCCGAGATGCTTCGAGTCGCAGAAGTGGGTCAGAATCCTCCTCTAAGTGGAGCGACGACGTTGCCTGCAGGTGCTGCGCGCTTCTTTATTTCACAGCTATTTTTACACGGACGGGTTGGCCGTCTTTTAAACATGTGGCACGGTCAAGTCATTTACACTTTTTATACCTGGCGTGATCACGTTTTTGCTTTCCGTAGGCAGACGTTGCGTTCAGATTCTCGCTCGTTAAATGTTGGTGACAATTTTGTGTAATAAAAGATGAGACGTCTCACTTGAACGTGACACCGGAAGCAAAACTTTGTACGTAAACACGTTTATTCAGCCTGATATAGAATACACATGGAAAAAATATTCATAATTCTACTTCCCTTTTTGATTCTTATAACACTTTGATCGCCGGTGATCCAAGGAATTCCACATCATCACATGCTACGACCAACCGTGTTTATGGGTTCATCATTTTTCCCTTTCTTCAAAAACGATGAGTTAAAAAAAAACAAGGAAAAGTACACGCTGTTTAAAAAGGACACGGAATGTCGCATCGGAAATGTAAAAAAGAAAAAGAAATGTGAACAAGAAAAATGATCATTACAACAACAACATATTTATATATATGTAGAAAAGAAGAAGAAAAAAAAGTCCCAGAATTTTGTGTTTCCGGACTGCTACAACGTCAATGAGGCATAAAAAGCAAACAAAAACACCTTGGTCCGAAAAAAATGACCTGCTTTTCTGTAAACGTGAATTTACACACAAACAAACGTTCATTAGGATTTCAAAAGAAAAAAAAAACTCCAGAAATTGTTAACTTTACAATGAAATAATTGGGAATGACATGGAATTTACAGCAGTAAACTTAACAAAAAAAATGAATGAAATACAGAATTGAGGTGCATTTCAATAAATAAAAAAAAACCGAAACATTTTCAGCAGCTCAATTGAAAAAAAAAGTCAAACTTCTAAATTAGATTTTCATTAAACACACACAAAATCTGAACTCACTTCAACGTTAAAAATCAATGTGACTTGTTTTCTTCTCCTCAATTTGGGGTTCCCTCGCGCTGCGGGAGGCGTGCGGCGTTATGTCGCCTCAAGATTCAAAGTCTGCCCCTTCGTTTAGTCAGCTTGTCATTTTATTTAGTGCATCGCTCGGCGCTCTACGATTTTTGACAAAGACTGAGATTATGGAACTTTTTCTCTTTTTTTAAAAAGAGCATGAAATTGATGTGTAGTGCGCAAGGATAAACGGCAGTGAGGGTTTTTTTTTCTTGAAAAGTTATGATTTTACAGATATGATGATTCCATCCAGCAACAATGTTATATTTACATTTGAGTTGGAAAAGAGTGTTTTTGTAAGATGGATGCTATAATGAAGACATTTCTTTAAAAAAAAAAGGAAATCTTTTCAATTGAGCTACTGTACTAAACATTTTTTGTACATGTCTATTTCATTTCTTGTGTTAGAATTGAACTAAGAAAAAAAAAAAAACATTAAAAAAAGGGTGCTAAAAATAAAAAAAATAAAAAAAGATTTTGTCCTCCCATGACTGTTTGTATACGTCATAATGTGCAAAAATGGCCATTCATATTTATTTCCATTCATTCCCATGGAACGTTTTCAATAAGCGATGATGACGACGACGATGATGATGATGATATGAAAGTCATTTCTTGAAATAGCCGAATTTGCCACCCGGGTGACGCGTGTCGAAAGCGCACGACGACAGGGCGGTCCCGCGTTCACGACGCTCGTTTCAAAGAAAAAATAAATAAAAAATCGACGGCCCCACGGAGCTCATCGGCAGACTTAAACCTCACAGAGCATGCATTTTGCCTGCTTGAGTGAGGAATCGTCCCGACAAACCAACGCAAGTCAAAAAGCGTTTACAGTGCAGGGGGGGCCCCTCGCTTTACCACAAGTTGCTTTGTTTTTTTATTTACCGCCATTTCTTCATCCGAGTAAGGGATGATTGGGGGAAAAAAAGATTCTCATTTGCAGTTGCAACCTCCAACATGAAATGTGTCGCGCTTCTCCGCTGGGGTTGCAGTCATCAGTTTTCTGTTCTAAATTTAGAGGTGCGTGTTGGAAGTGTGGAAGGGATCAAAACGGTTTTTTATAAGTATCACCAATTACAGATGGAACAGATGCCTTGCAATTTATTGATTCAAACTAGCAGTGCAACAATTGATCAACAACTCATCGATTATGTAATTAATTGCTTTTGTTAACAAGTCAATCGTTTATATCTTCTTTTTCTTTTTTAAACGTGTCGACTTTCTTGGCATTTCAGATTCTCAACAGTAAATCATCTCAAATGTTTGTAGTCCTCCATGAAAACAAAATTATTTTTTTGTTGAAGCAAAAAAAACCTTTTTTTTTTTTACTTTGGAAAGCAATGATGACGATTTTTTGCTTTTTTTCTGACACGTTGGGCACCAAATCACAAATCATAATTAACTTTTGTTTCTGCATTTTATGCACTGTCAAAAATAAATGAATCATTATGCAAGCTTTTTTTTTTTGAGATTCATGCATTAATCGAAAAAATCAACAGATTAATTGATGAAGTATTGGCTGCATTTCCAGGTATCGAGTACTCATGGAGGCTGCTCATACCAATCCATCAACACTTAAGGCAAAATAAATAAATACAAATCTGATATTGAGTACGTGCTTCTTGCCAGTTGTTGGTGTTTTACTACGACGGTTTGACACATTGGCTAAATTTCGTCTGCTTAACTCGTTCACTGCCATTGACGGCTGTAGACGTCAAAAATTCATTTGAACTATTTTTATTAGTTTAACATTTTTTCCCCACTTTTGTTAACAAGAGTATGAAAACCCAGATTTTTTAAATTGTATTACAACAGATATAAAATTTGCGATTAATCGTGAGTTAACTAGTGAAGCCATGGGATTAATTACGATTAAAAATTGTAATCGCCTGCCGCCCCTAATTTTTAATAATCTTTTCTAAAAAAATTCAAATTAAAAAAAAGATAAAAAATTTAACTTTTTTTTTTTTTTTAAGAAAAGATTATTAAAAAATTAGGGGCATCATCATCATGTAATCGTAATCAATCGCATGACTTCACTAGTTAACTCACAATTAATCACAAATTTTATATCTGTTCTAAATGTACCCCAAAAAAAATTTAGGTTTTCATACTCTTATTAACAAAAGTGGAAAAAATGTTAAACTAATAGAAATAGTTCAAATGAATTTTTTAAAGTCTTTAGCTGTCAATGGCAGAGAACGAGTTAACGCATGTTCCGTTTAATAAAACGTTGCAAATCGAGGACACCCCCTGCAGTTGTGTAATCGTCGCACTCATAACGCCACGAAAAAGGGCGGGGATATTTCTTAACATTTAACGAGCCCATCATTAATTAGTTGCTTCCATTTTTCTTTTCTTTTTTTACAAAGTGCTTTTTTTTTTTTTTCTCTCTCTCACATGATAACGTCACAAATTTCTTCAACGCTAAGAAAAAGTCAGGCCTGTGTTGGAATTTGAAAAAAAAAAAAAAAAAAAAACATGCTGCAATGAAAAGCCTCCATTTTGGCTCCCGGGGAATGTCAGCTGACCCATCGGCGTGCATTCCGTTCAAATATTTCATCCATGGTTTTAATAGTTGGCCTCTTGCATGTAGAAGCTGTACAAGGACCAAGTGTGTGTGTGTGTGTGTGTGTGTCTGTGTGTGTGTGTGTGTGTGTGTGTGTGTGTGCGCAAGCTCAATGACAGCACCTCCCCCGCTTTGTCTTTTTCCTCACCCGGCCGGCAACCCGAGGCCAGAAGTCCTCCAGTGTTTTTCTGTCCAATGCTTGCGAGGGGGCTCACTGAAGTTTTGTCCCGAGCTTTCGTTGTCGGTTCCTGGAAGACGTGAACGAGGCGGAAATGTCAAAAAAAAAAAAAAAAAAAAAAAAAAAGTGTCAGCGCTGCGTTGGCTGCGGCGAGCCTTACCTGGCCTCCGAGCGCGTCACCGTGTACTCGAACCATAAAATGTTGGGGATCAGGCTGGTGTCGCGCACCAGGAAGTATTCTGACACAGGCCTGCAAATGGGAGAGAGAAGAGAGAGAGAGAAAGAGAAAGAAAAAGAGAGAGAGAGAGAGAAAGGATTCATATTGCTGATGTGTAATGTTTGTGACATAATTGCGTCTTGACTTTGAAAAAACCTGAAGAAGCCAAATTGCTTGTATTATTTTTTTTATGATTTTGCAATGCCCACAGAATATTGTGTTTCAATTGCTATAAAAACATGGAACCTCCCAAAAAAAAGATTAAAGTCTCTTCTTTCAGTCGAAAAAAAAAAAAGACGTATACTTCTATCAATTTCCGTTTTTGAAGCAATTAGCATTGCGTTTCATCATTTTTCACATAATCGCCATATCAAAGCCTTCTGTATGCTCTAGCATATAAAAAACATAAAACGTTTTTGGCACGCTGGTAATATTCAAAATGGAACGTATTCATACGTTTGTAGGAGAAAATGAGTTCAACACAATTGTGTATGTGATATTATTTTTGTCCACTTGAGGTCACCATACACACATTCTACTGTAGTATCTGTGACCGAGAGTGTGTGGCTTTTAAACAAAGTGGCTGGTGAGTGACGTGGGTGTCAAGGGTTGAGAGTGCGGTTGGCTAGCTGTTAACGGACTAAGTCATCAGCTGGTTCACGATTTCCATTTAGCCAGTCTGTAATGAACCAAATGCAGATGTTTTATTTCAATCCAACACAACAATAATTGTTCCGACTCCATTGAGGATCACAAATAATTCTGGATATTTGAGAACTATATTTTGAAGTGTGACTCAAGTGAGAATGTCGCATGGGTCTCACCATGCCGCTATTTTGGGGAACAACGGGGTGAGCAGCTCCTGCGTGATGAAGAACCAGACCACGGCGATGGCGCTGCCCGCCACGCCGCCGTAGAACACCTGGCTCCACGTGTGGTACAGCAGGTACACCCTGGAAAGCGCAAAGGGACGAGCTGCAAATCAATCCGCCGGAAAACCCGGAGCGGAGACCTCCGCCAAGGCATGTAAAAAAAAAAAAGGAGCGCTGGATGGAGGGGCGCGGACCTGCTGTAGGAGACGGCCAAGGCGACGTCCAGCAGGACGATGGACAGGACGTGCCTCCACAGAAGGTCCACGCACCGAGCGTTGTTGGTCTGATGCATTCTGAGGGACAGAAGTGAGTCGAGCGAGAGATGCAGCGCATATAAAAAGTCTTCACACCCATGTTGAATTTCCAGATTTTGGATACATAAAGAAAATGACATCATTTCAAGATGTTTTCCGCCATTCATGTGAGCTATAACATGCACGGGGAAAGTAAAAATAAACAAATGAGAAAATTCAGTAGCACAAGTTTGCATTAGGTCTGCAAAATTTTTTTCAATCGCGTATTCCACCCAAGCCATTCATCAAGTAATCTGTTTTGCTTTGAAAAACAAAAAATGATTATTTTAATTAACAATTATTTTATTGATTAGAGTTGAACAAAAAACGTTTTGATTTCCAATCATTTATTTAAAATAAAGGACATTTCAAATTGGCAGTGCAGAAAATGCACAAATGTGAATTAATTGTGATTCAGTTAACATGTCAGAAAATGGGGAATAAATGTAGATTGTTTTAAAAAGTAAAAGCAGATATTGCTTTATTTTGCTTTCGTGGAGGACTCCAGAAATCTCTGAACAATTCATGCTGAGAGGCTTGAAATGCCCAAAAGTTGGACAATTTTAAGTCAAACAAGGTCACGAAACGAGTGATTGATTATCAAATTATCAACTGATGTGATAAGTAATTAGTTGTCAATTAATTGTTGCACCTCGAACTAAAATAATAAAAAAAAATGGATTTGTGTGCAAACCTTTTCTAACCGCACGCATTTGTTTCACACTCACCTTAAATAAAGAAAAAGAAATAAGTAAACAACAAAGAACCAGATGAGCTGCGAATGACTGGACGGCATCCCGTAGTCGGTGCTCAGCGTGGAATGAGCGCCTGCGGACAAACGAGCACATCACTCGCCGGAACTCGTTTCACACTACATCAAACGATTCACTCAGTCTTTTGAGCTCTTTTTTTCTTTTGAGCCTTTTTGGGACCCTTCATAGGACAAAGGAACCGGAACCGTTAAGCTAGCATGTGTATTGTTTTGCGTTTGCGTTGTTTGGCATGAGAGGCTTGATTTTATTTTATTGCAAAAAGATGGCGGTCGCTTCCTGTACCTGCACATGGACGCGGCTCTCTGAGTATGTGCTTGAGCATCCAGTTCACGCCCTCGTTGAGGGTGAGTCCACCGAAGAAGGAAATCTGTGAAGACAGGCAGTTAACAATCACGGGTAGCAGTACAAACTGTATTTGGACCAATGGAAATCCACTTGTCTACTGCTGTCATATGAAAAACATCTTGTAATTGCCACCCCTCCCCCCCCAAAAAAATTCTAGATTGCCACTAAATGCAATGTGGCAACTAAGGACCATAATGAAGCTCCTCATTGCACATCAACAAAGTTCCTTGGCACCAAGTTGCCACAAGATTATTTTATATTAGACAGGACTATGCCCAAGAACAAAAACAGCAAATGGAGGAGCCGAGCAACCAACCTTGACATAGCAAGGGTTCGCTGTAAGGTGCAAAATGGAGCACGTGGGCGCTTCCCACCTACCGTGTGCAGCTCCCGTTTAAAGACGATGAGCGTAACAAAGCCCACAAGGATGGCAATGGGCAGGAGGCTGATGTAGGCCAGCAGGTGTCCCTTCAGGTCATCTGAAATGATCATGGGAAGATGTTGTACATTTTAAGTTACCACTATAAACCAAATCACTACATAAGGATTTTCAGGGGACAGCTTTATTTTTATGACTATCAATGTCCACTATATAAAAAAAATAATGCAACTTAACTATTATTAGTGATACTTTCACCTGCTGTGTTTGTGATTTTAGTGGATTTTTTGATAGATAGATAGATAGATAGATAGATAGATCTATTTTGGACACTGACTTCACGTTTGAGAAACACTATAGCTTAACTTTGCATTAGTTCTTTAATAAAATATTCAATTTTCCATCCTTTTCACGTTGTTCACTGGGGTTGGAGCTAGCAATGCTAACAGTATCAGGCCAGTGAGCTAGCGTCTGTGTCAGCAACACTTCTCAAAGGAACAATTCATTAACACGAAACAACACTTTGATGTTCTCTTTTCGCGGTGTAGTAAATGTGCGAGCAGCTCAGGGCGTGAGGTGTGTATTGAATTTGGTTTTGGGAAATAAACGCTGAAATCAACTCATCTTTAAAGCTAACTCGCTAGCCTTCATTGTATCCATCGCCACCGAGTGCGCATGCGCAGCGTCTCACAATTTAGCAACCACGGTGACATTCGGCACATCACGGCTTCGCACAATTTGGCAACCATGGGCGACTGTTGTTTCCATTCACCGAAGACGACACACGAAATGACGGAAGGGCGTTAAATAAGTGTCGGTGGTCCGCAGAGAAAACGCTGAGTCGACTTACCCTCGGCGAACTCGACGTGTGTTAGCGATATAGACCGCCATCGAGGTGGCGCCGAGCACTGCTCTTCCAACGCCATCTTACCAGGACACAACCACCCGGCAATCAATGGAAACACGCCCATCACGCAAGGTCAGCCAATGGCGCACCGCGAAGCACCTTGGCGCCAACCAATCATTCGACGAGGAAAGCCGCGAGCCGGAAGTCCATAGAGAAGAATTATTGAATGAACAATGAATAAAGCAAAATACAAAAAATAAAATACAAACACTACGTAGCTTTGTATATTTAGTTAATCAGAATAGTATTAACCAAAAATAACATTTAATACAGAGAATCAACATCCATTTACACTTCTTTTTAACAGGCATTGGCATAGAAAATAAAAAATAAAAATAAAAACAAGGCAGGCAGCACACAATACTTTTTTTTCCTATTCATTGTTTTGGCAATTTTCTAAATTACCATAGGAAAAGATGTAATGAGATATAGTTCATATGCACATACAAGACACAGAAAATTAAATACAGTATAGGCCTAAGTAACTTTTTTTGTTTGTAACTTTGCCCCTTTTGATGCATTATTAAACTGTTGAACATGGATCAGTCCAGGAGGGATTGGATTGAACACGCCAACAAGAGCTTTAAATTAAAGGGAAAGCAGACAAAACACAAACCATAATACCATCTTCATATAGTTTTGTGAGAAAGATAGTGTCTCTTATGTACAATGGTTAAACATGACATGAACATATAGCATGATTGAAGTTAAAGATACATAACGGTAGCAATCCTGCACCATCCAAACCACACCACTTGGGCATCAAACCCACATCCACGCCGATTGAAGTTTTACTGATCTTAACTCCGCCACTGCAACTGACATCCGTTTTCCCTCACAAATTCGACATCGAGCTACAATTTCAGGTTCTTCCTCAAACTTGCCTCAAATGTCCCCACGTTTTTGTGAGTAGCGTATGAGCATATTGAATCATCTGAGGTTTTTTTGTTTTTTATTTTAATAGCATTTTGCGGGCCCTCAATCAAAACCTCTCGGGGGCCCCACGCGGCCACCCCAGCTTTGAACTTTATTTGGGACATGACGGCCAGTGGCCTTCAGCAGAGGAACATACAGTACGTTGCCATTCACATTCTCATAATTCGGACTGGAATCATTTGCTGCAGTTCAACAAGATTCAAGTAGAATTTAAGGGCAAAATGTTGTCCTTGGAAATTAGCAAAAAATACATAACTATAGGTGACGTTGAAGCAGCTGCCGGTCCAGAGTCGAACGCGTCCTTCATTCGGTGATGGACTTCTTGATAGTAGCTGATAACATGAAGAGGAAGTAGGTGGGATGAGAATGACCCCGCATTCCAACCACCGCAGTTTAGTGGTGCGCCTGCATGTCGCCAGGCGGGCCCCCGTTGAGCTCCTGAAGGCTGTCAATGCCCAGGTAGCCCAGCAGGATCTCGCTGCGGCGGTGCGAGAGTTTCAGGATGTCCTCGGCCAGGCACTGCGCTGACGTGAAGCGCACCTTGTCATGGTCGAACATGTCCTTGAGGTACTGCACGATTTGTTGCTGTGGGCGGACGATGGCAGAAGAGGAGAGAAACACTTTTAACTAAGTCAGAAAAATACAAAACTTTGAAAAAATGGACAAACTGAGCATTGTCGGACGGGGGTCATCATCCGTCAATATAATCAGCAATCCGTCAATATTAGGAGTGTGAGTGTCAAGACCTGTTGGAGCTACCTCGTTTGTGGTGCTTTGGCTCCCTCTACTGGCGTTTTTGCATAATTGCTTTTCCGTTAACACTGGCTTGTGCTCAGGATCTCCAGTTACTAGTGGACAGTGCACAAACCGCACGCTAGCTTACGTACTAGGCTACGGCTACAGTTCTCACAACTTCCTACTTTGCTTTTTTCCCTTAATGTGAGACATGCATTCGTGTAGTGTTTTTCATTTCGTATGGTGCTAGAAAGTTTACATGTAAACGTATGAGCACACGATATGGCGAGAAACAGGCTTGATGCCCATGAATTCCAAAATACTGTGGCAATTGTTTTGATATTTTCAGAGGTTGAAGTTAACATTAGTAGAGAAACAGTGAGGCCGCGAAAGGTGAATCATGACGTGAAATAGCGAGGGAACACTGCATTGGCGCAAAATTGCATTTGTGTAACGTGGACTGTTGCTGGACTTCGTCTGTCACAAGCAGTCCGAGTGTGATTTGCGAGTTGATGAATGGAGCAAGTGGAAAGAGGAAGAAGAGCTTGCCGCGTGTGTATAGAATCAAGTCCTCACCTTGAAAATAGTACACACTTCACTCAAGTGCTGCCTGGGGCCCAAAAAGCCAAAGGCTAAAACGGGGCTCACATGCTCCGATATGGCGTAGAAGTGAGCGATGAAGCCGTCGGGAACCATGAGAAGACGCCTTTTGGCCTTCAACACCGACCAGCACGCCGTGGCCAGGGCCTGCCACACAAACGCAGCACGCCAAGATGAGAAACGGCGCGTTTCTCATGCGCACGCGTGGGACAAACTCACCGTCTCTTTAAAGCTGTCCGAGAGCCATCGGTTCCTCAGCACGGCCACCACGGACGAGGGCGGGTTCTCCAGGTCTTCAAAGGCGTCCATCAGGATGAAGTCCAGCACGATGTCGAAGAAGGTCATGCACACCACCTGGAAAACGTGCTCAGCGTGACCACGGTCACCCTCAACCTGGAGCCTGCCGGCTCTCATGTGCGAGAGCAGTGCAAGCCACGCCCACAAGACGCTCAAGAAGCTCACCCCGCGACCCTGCAGCTCCATCTTGGTGACGGCCCACGTCTCCTCTCGCTGCGTGTAGAGCAGCATGTCCTCGTAGCTCTCCAGGAACGCTTTCGGACTCTGAGCACGGCAGGAAAAATCATTATTGGGCGCAAGGAAGAAAGAAGACATTTTTAAGCAATCATTTATTTCTTTTTTTTTTTTTTACAGTCAACAGACAAGCCTGAATGTTCCCACAAAGCAGAAAGATCAGATTGTCGTCAGCTGTTTGTATGTATTGCTGCTCCGTGTGTTAAGTAGCAGTTGTTTGAAGGTTTGGAACATAATTATTAAAATAGTTGTCGATTAATTTGATAATGGATTGCTTGTCGATTACTTTACTCATTTTGACAACTCTAGTGTAATTGCCGCCATCTTTATTCCCTTTTGAAATACGATGCTTTTATTTTGACATGTCAAACCGGAAGTTGCAGGCTTACAGCAGCTCGGAAATGTACGCAGCTATAGACAAGCATTAATCGTTAGCTTCGATGTTTAGCAGTGCTGTGTTTGTAGTAAATGCAATATGTTTGTCTTTTTGTAGGTGTGACATTTTCCTTCTACGGTGTTTTGCTGTGCAATAAACATCTGTAAAAGGAAGTGGAGACTCGCATCCAATCAATGGGCGGGGAATGTCTAGCGTACTCGGAGGAGAGCGCTTCATTCACCTTGTTGGCTTTCACCATCAAGCCGGCAATCATTTGCTTGCCCGTCTCCATGAAGAACGTGCGGTGCGTCTCGTCCAGCAATAGCACCTAAATGACAAGTGGGATCCCAAAATACAAAAAAATAAACTTGATTTATCCAAAACTAATAATGATGCATTTTTTACTTGGTAGAAATGTGTCAACAAAAGTCACAACTGTTTGACTACAGAATTAACTACAAAAGCTATTTTCTTATTCTTGAACTTTTTTTTTTATTGTGTGCCACCACAGAAAAGATGCGAATTTCGATTAGTTTCACCTGACAGCCATTTTCCTTCCCTTTGTCTTCATGAGTAGTTTAGCTTGTCATAAGGGAGTTCACCTTCTTTGTACTTACGTTTTATTATCACATGTATAAATTTACATTCATCAGCAGTCAGATTCTTTTTTTTTTTTAATTTAATCCCCTTCTCTTTGCATCCTTTCTATACAGGTATGACGGTTGGGAAGGTGTAAACCCACCTGGAATGCTTGCCTCACGCAGTGCAGCTTGGCCAGGAAGTCTTGGTCACCGTAACATTCAAGTAGTTCAGTCCTGGTGAGAAATGTCAATGAATCAATCATAACTACGGAATGTGATTTGTGTCAACAAAGGGCGTCATTTTCTACCTGAGCGACCTGTAGGCCACTCGGTCCTCCCTGACGCGAGCTAAGGCTTCCTCATAGAGAGCGGCGGGTTTCAGGAGCTGGTAGGGGTCTTGTAGCGAAATGGCATCGAACATCTGCAGCCAAAAAATGCAACTCTATATCACAATGGGGCCATTCATGATGGCGGCTCTGTCCAAATGAACGGAGATGACCTCCACGGCGGAGAAGAAGGAGACGTCGGACGACACTGTGGCAGCGTCGTCGTCGTCGTTGTCCGGTAGCAGGCGGAAACTCTCCAGCGGGGGCAAGATAAGTGTGCCCTCGCTCTCTAACCAGGGAGGGGGAATACCACAGGACATTTATGGATTGCACATCAAACACTACCAAGTTTTTATTAGACCGATATCATGACCAAAATGCTCATCAAAAACTACATCAATACATTTCAGGGGTGTCAGGCGATTCAAACTTTTCATCGTAATTAATCGCAAATTTTATATCTGTTCTAAATGTACAATAAAATATTTTGTATACTCTTGTTTACATAAATGTGTAAAAAAAACAACCAATAGAAATATGGCTGCATCTTTTAGTAATTGATACAGTAATTTCATCATAATTAGGAGTTAAAATTAAAAAGATGTGCTGTATTGTAAAAAAAAAAAAAAAAACTCATGTGATCACTGATTTGTGTTAATTGGGTAGTTTTTCTGCCACTAGATGGCATAATTGCATTTGTAACACGTTGGTGACAGCTCAGTGCATTTTTCTTTTCATATTAAGGGCTATCTAATCTTTAACATGAAATAACATTTTTACAATTGTAAAATACAACTTTACCTCAGACTCCACAGATATATGCATTGTTATTAAATGTATTACTGCTAAATTTTGACGTTGACGTGTCTGCTGCGTTGCATTAAAAAATTTGTGCTGTTAAAGAAACTTTAAATTACTTCAAAATGAATGCACTAATTTATATATATATTTATTTATTTTTATTTATTTATTTAGTTTGTTTACACATGAAGACCACCCAATGTACTTAAAATGACGTGTCAGATGGATCAATATTAACTAGTGGTGTAACGGATCATCATTGATCCGTGGTCGGTTCGGATCAGGCCCCACGGTTCGGATCGCCCACGATCCGCGGATTGGTCGGTGGTGGGGAAAAAAAACAACAACAGTGCGCATTCACAATGGACACAATTTTGACATGTCAAGGAAGCTTAAACATACTCAACGTAACACGCTAAACCTTCAAAATAAAATTGACCAAATCAAGTAATACATTGACAGCAATGCAAATAGCCTTAGCACACTTTTACTTTGAAGTTGTATTTATTGTGGTGTCCTACCAAAGTCAGCCAGCACGCTGTCTGTGGGGATGCTGCCCCCAAAATCCTCCTGCAGGTGGTACGCCCGGTGCAGCAGCGTCTCCAGCTTGTCGGCAAACACTTTGTTGTGAGCTTCCATCTGGAAGGAGGGAAAACCTTTTGAAATACACGGAACAAATGATGGCAATTTGACTTTTTAATGGCTTTACTACAAATAGGTGTCAAATGCAAGAACCAAGTCAAGCTTTCATGAGCTGCTTCTGCACTTCCATCCCTCTGCTACATAGCAGGAGGGCTAATTTACAGAATATCATAATCATTATCAGTTAGACTGTGCAAAGATCCAGAGTCACTTTCAAGCGACAGCCAGACAAAATCATATAAAACACTAGCACACAGAAACAACGCTGTTATGTCAAAACCAAAATGTAAGCAGAGCTGCATTGAGTTCACTTGAAATCGCACTCTGGGCTCCGCCCCCTATCGTCATGGTAACAAACTAGCCATTGGTCCAGCAGCATATGGGGAGAGATAAGACAATCATCAGCTGTCTGAAGGTTTAGAGTTACCGTAACCGTATCCTTTAGCTCATCTATGGCATTTTGCATGGTACGTTAGCATTAAGCTAGCCGACCTTTTGTTAGAAGAGCCTCTGATCAACGGAGCCTCACGCAACAGGAGCCACTTACGGTGGGAGCGTCTCCGCACGCCGCCCCCTGCAGCGCCAAGCTGCTGTTGCTGGCGCTCACGCTTCTGCGGCCGTGGCGTGCATGCAGCGCCTGCTCCCATTTTTGGAGGGCCTCCTCGAACAGCTCCATGCCTGACGAGAGCGCACACAACAGCCTCGCTTTGTCACTCTTAAAGAGGACATATCATGGAAAATGTGTTTTTTAATGGCTTGTATAAAAATAGCTGTCCGTGTCTGAAGTGCTTGCCTACACATTAAATGCGAAAGAAAACAATAGTGCTGGGTTAAAAAAAAAAATTTGAATAATCAATATCGAATCGATTTTCCTTTTCAAACTCAATATTCATTCATAAAACCATGAATCGATTTTTTGAATATTCCATTTTCCCCCATAAATTCTGAAGAAAATAGAATTTTAAAGGGCAATTTTTTTCTAACTGTTTTCTTAAAATTTACTGTTCACATGAATTTAAAAGTATTTTCTTAAATTTATGTAAGACCTGACTTATTGCACTTAAAGACAATTCAGAATATTTCAAGTTCATATTTACAATTTTTAAATTAGAATTATGAAAATATTTTCATCTCATACTTGCTGATGTCAATGTTTGTGTAACACTTAACTGATTATAACACGTGTTACTTTCATTAATAAACAAAATCCTTTGACCAGTTACTTACTGCCTCTGCAAAATTGACTTTGGAACTTAATATTGGTGTCGTTTTTAATCATGTCCTTGACATTTAAGAAGAATTGATGTTGTTCCATAGCTAATCGATATCGGATTGAACTGAAGTGAATCGGGGGAAATAGAAATCGAATCGAACTGAAGTCTTGTGAATCGAAATTGAATCGATTGAGGAAATTCGAATCGATACCCAGCCCTAAAAAAACAACCATGAAAGTATTTTGCTAGCTGCTTCTCTGAAAATGATTGAGCCGTTGTGAACAGTCTTAACACCATTCGGCTATTTTACATAATAGGGCTGGGCAATAGATCAAATGAATTCAATACGTCGTCATTTAAAAAAAATCAATTTGCTAAATCATGAAACTGATTTGTAATCAATTAATTATGAAGGGTAAGGATGATGTTACCCATCAAATAGAGATTCTCCGCATTGGCGTCCTCGATGGCGGCCGGCTCCCCCGCCGCAGCCTCCTCAGCCTCCCAGGGCGTCGGCGGGTTGACGGACTGATTGGGCGAGGTCGTGGCTCGCATCTGCGGGCGGGGGACATAGCAATTAAGACGGCGCACAGAGAGAAAACACAATCATGTATGAATAACTTACTGATGCCAGGCTGTGGGAGGAGCTCGAGTGTTTGCTGGGCGCCAGGGAGGAGATGCCGCTCAGCGTGTCGTTGCTGCGAGTACTCGGGCTCATCACCTGCCGGCCCATCAGCGGAACTGCGCACAGAATAAGGCATCGGCTCAATTCACCATTAGGGATGTAACGATATCCAAACATCACGATACGATATTATCACGATATGAACCTCACGATACGATCGTTATCACTATATTGTGGGGAGGATGACGATATTAAAAAAGGTCACGATATTGTAAAAAAAAAAAAAATTAGCTCATACAGAAACACACACACAATGTTGTGCTTTTGTGCAGCAATGCACATAACCAACCTGCAATCTCTAATAACACTTAAAGCAACTTTCAGTTTATGTTGATTATGGCGGCACCATATGCACAAAAGCGGTAATGTTATGACTGAAAGAAGACCACATTTCCCATGAGGACAAGCGTGTTGCGTCATTTTTGAGCTCACGCCAGTCAAATGGACTGAACGAATGAGAAAAGGGGGAAAGTGACGTCTGCCATAAAGCAGCCAGCACATTTGTAGTTTTTTGTATGGCAGTGTTCCTACCGTCCTCCTCAAAGTTGTTTAGTGCCAGTAAAAATGATACAGACCTCCTCAAGCCATGGCAAAGGTACCATTCAATTAGTTTTAAGTCCATGTTTCATCAGGAGAGTTACGAACATATTTTATGAAGGTTGAAAAGTTCCTTAGTGATACATTACTATTGAGACACTTACTTGCTAATTCACGCATACATTGAATTCCTCCCCTTCCTCTGACCAATAGCGTGGATTTTAAACAAAGAAGGGCCAAAACATGCCTTGTGAAAATGAAACTGCACTAAAAAATAGCCACCAGGTGGTGTTCAACCTGCCTTTATTTAACAACTGTGCTGTTTTTAATATTGTGACATGACGAAATCATGATATAATCTCGCTATCACGATATTGCAATATTTTTGGAGTTGAAACAAACCCCAGGTGGGTATGTTTACTAGTGCAATGTAAATGTAGCCAGCCGGAAGTTTGTGTGATGTCATCGTGAGAGGTACGCCAGCAAGTACCTCTCTTCAACGACGACGGCCTCCCCGTTCTGAGCAGCGCTTCGGGCACGCCCAGCGGTACCTGCTCCTCCTTGTTCTGCACGGCCTGCTTCCTCTTCCTGCCGCGCCGCTTCAGCTGGTGGGCGGTGAGCGCCAACGCCACACTGCCCAGCGCCGTGGCGAACAGCACCTTCTTCAAGCTCGGGCTCAGCCTCAGCTGCGAGAAGATGGACTGAGAAGAATTCAGCAGATATTAGCAGGGCTGCAGCTATCAAATATTTTTTGAATGGAGTGTTCTACTAATTATTCCATTGATTAGTTGGATACACATGTATTTTGCATTATTAAACATAGTAACCTGCATGTGTGGCGCAGATACTTTTTGATCCAGTTGGGTTTGCCATGCTCACGTTCTACAATGAACGTATATGCTGTAAATGCCAGCGCCTGGCATGGTGAGTGACGTGGGTGTCAGTGAATGAGAATGTAAATTCTAATTGATGACCTTCTCAACATCAGCACCGGTGGCAACTACTAACTGGTTGTTAACCCAAAACAGCAGCACCAACCAAGGCTGGTAAAGGATCCGCTGCGGAGTGCTAAAAATGATTTTACATAACATTTATTAGTTAAGGGAAAATACACAGTGTTTTACAAAATGATTCCTACTGAGATTCAAAGCGCTTTAATGCGGACTCTTTCTATTTTGACATTTTGTTAACCTAATAGCATAAGTCATTTTTTTTTTAAAAATCAGAAAAAAAGAAAAATAAGATTTGCGAGCTAATTGCTATGTTTAATTGATTTTAAGTTTTATGTTGGAAATGACTTGTGCAGTTCTTCTATTAGGCTAACAATTTCACCATTTTAGACATTTTGTTATTTTGAAATGTTTTCGGGAAAACAAGAAAAGATAATTATTTTTAGCCAGCACATTTGGTGCTTTTTATTAATTTGGGAACAAAAAAGAATCATTTTAAATTAAATATGACTTCCTCATATACAGTGCACCAGAAAAATCAATATACATTGAATTTCTATTTGATTGTTAACCCGTACATACTTTTAAAAACATCATTTAGGTCAAAGAGCTTCTACACACCCGCATCTTTACTATAATAGAAAAACAATTCTGTAAAAGGTTTTGGTAGCAACCCGTGCTGTCGCCCTCTTTACCTGGCCAAACGTGGAATAGAGGAAGACGGGTATCTCCGCGACCGTCATGGCCAACGCTTGTGCGATGGACATGCCCTCCATCCTTCTCACCGACATCTCCGGGTGAGACGAGTGGCAACCGCTCTCTGAAGAAATGCCAAAAAGCGTTCACCTGAAACACCGGGGTGAGCCAAGTTCAGGGGATTTGGCATTTACTGTCCCGTCATCCGCCGTGTTACCCTGCAACGCAAAAACATGACAACACAAAGTCACCACCCTGTAAAGAAGGCAACCTCCCGCAGCTCCAGACGGGGAATTAACACAAGGGGAGGTCATTAAGCTTGCATTAACTGTTAAGCGGGCGAAAGGTGGACAGAAAGCAGGTACTGAGAAAACCAAAGAAAAAACACCGGCTGTGTTTGGAAACATTCACTCATTCCGTAATTACTATATAGGTACTAAAAACACATCTTCTAGTGATGTTTATATACATTAAGTCCCAATATTTGCGATTCACGCTTTGCTGCGAATTGCTTTAACAAAAAAAAAAGTATGGTTTGTAAAGATGCCACAAGACAGCGATAAGTGAGCAGCATTATAGCAGGTGTGTTAAAAAAGTATTAGCTACAAAAATTACAAAGCAGAATTGCTTTGGAGACAAAAGTGGCTCTCCTAATACATCTTCTCTAAAATAGAGAAGATCATAAAGTGACATCCCCATGCTTGTGGTAATAAAGACAATAATTAATTTTACAAACAACTTAAATATACAGGTGAAGATTTTACATTGATTAAGTACATTTGTGACCACATTAAAACGAGATGATCAGTGTTGTTTTTTGATTGATGTGTCATTAGATTCTTCTGTAAAATAATGTGCAGTGGCAAACAAAAAAACAAAGACAAAAAACAAAGATAAAAACATCGTTTGTCTGGCATCCATTTTAATTAGGAACCGTTAAAAATGTTAATAGTGCTGCTAATAGAGGTTACACAATTAAAGCTAGGTGGTAGAAGCCAGGTAAACCCACCACGTTGATACTCATCATCACACTGTTTATTTTACATCCGAGAACATGTGGAGGAAAAGCAAAACCGTTCAAAACGAGCAGAACAAGTGCGACGTTAGCTAGCAAATTGGCTAGCCTAGCTCACGTCTCCTGTCACCGAACATCACATCGGGTACTAAACACTGACATTTTAAGGCTTCACGGCCAAAAAGCAACACGGGATCCATTTAGCAGATTGGTAATATTGGCTATAAATGCGTTTCTGAATACCGTGGGCATCCGAGGAGCAAAGGAAGGGCATTCTCGTATCACAGTCACAGTGAAAGCGTCCAGCAGACAATTTTGGGTTGTGGCGATATTGACACGACTGACAGCCAATTGGGCGAGGGCAGGGAGGGAACTTCCGCACTACTGACAAATCGGATAAAGCAATCTTAAATTATGTATTTCTGCAATCCAATCAGGTGTGTCATTATTAACTCACGGTGCAAAAGCTCGTGGAACCACACCGGAAGTAATATTCCATTAACAAATGAAGGTAAGACGCGGCCCCCGGGTTGTTACTAAAATAAAGTAAATATTTTTCCAAATAAAGGCATTGGAACTAACACCTGCTTTTTGACGTTCCTGTCTTCTCACACGCCACTCAAAGCGTAACACTGGAAATACAGCATTGCCATTTTTCAGGTAACCATCAAAACCCTATAAAACATAGACATTAGGGGCGGGCTTACTTTTGTTTGTGTGGTTTTATTTTGCTATCGGAAACGCCTGGCTGGACCGGAAGCTCAACTCTAGTGCATCCCTGCAAATGACTACTCGGGACACGATGAGTCCCCGTGAGCCACCCGCTTCGGTCCCGGGCCTCCAAATGCCCTGATATGAAATCTACGGTAAAAACGAGTGACTTTGAATGCATCACGTGCATTTCATGCTTGTCGCATTGTTTGTGAAACTTTATTCGACGTGTGTATTTGTGTTCGTTCGTGCACGCACGCACAGACGCTGCAGTGGCTTTGCGTGCTCAGCCTCCTAAGCCTACCGGTCTTGTTGTGGTTCGGACATGTGATGAGCCCGCGGGACCCTGCACCCCCGCCCCCCGCCGCGGCCCCCAGGGATGGCCTCTGGGGGTACGTCAGGATCCGCCTCGACAGGGTGGAACAGGTGACACCTTTCAAACCTTTTACACTGTACTGGACCCGGGTCCTCGCTTTACGTACGGTACCTTCTTTCGAACGGTGCGCAATGAACTCGTTTTCCAACAAAGCTTTTCTGTCATTCTTATTTTATTCCCATGAAATAGCAGATGCAGGACGGGAGCCCTGCTTGCGCCGCTATAAACGTTTGTAATTGCCTATAGAGGGCAGCAAATCACTACTTTTATCTAGACGGCTCATCAACTCACTCCAAAATAGTTCCGCTGGTACCAAGATGCCACAGAATGGCAGCAAAGGATTACTTTGTTTTGTTTGAATTAGCTCCTCAAGGCAAGTCAACGTAGTTCCTTGGCATAGTTTAAAAAAAAAAAATCTGGTTCACAATTAAGCTTCAGTTTTTTTTTTTGCTTTCAGTTCCTGGACCTGCACTTTAACCAGTGCGCCCTGATCTCCAGTTCGGGCCAGATGCGCGGCTCCGGCCTGGGCGCCGACATCGACCAAATCCCGTGCGTGATCCGCATGAACGACGCGCCTACGGCGGGCTACGAGGCCGACGTGGGCGGCCGGACCAGCGTGCGCGTGGTCTCGCACACCAGCGTGCCGCGCCTGCTCAAGGACCGGCACCGCTACTTCCGTGAGGCGGCCAACACGGCGTACGTCTTCTGGGGGCCCGACAGGAACATGAGGACGGACGGCAAGGGCGCTGTCTTCAACGCGCTGCGGAAGATGGCCGGCCAGTATCCCAGCGCCAGACTCTACGCCATGACTCCGGAGAGGGTCCGGCTCTGTGACGACGTGTTTCAGAATGAAACTGGGAAAAATCGGTACAGTCGGATTTCATGTTATGTACAGCCCTTCCACATTTGTGGTTTGGGGGGGAACCTACCCTCTGTTGTTGTTCTGAAAACTCATGCCAAAGCGATCAAATGATTAATTACTTTGCCGCCATGTTTGGGCATTTTGTGTGTTGGAGTGAGTTGAGGAGTTTCATTGAGACAAAACTAGTGCTTTGCCGCCAATGTCAGGTATTTTGGTGCCAAGGAACTGAGTTGAGACAAAAGTAGTGCTTTGCTGCCATCTTGGTGGTAATAAAGTGTGCTAAAGTGAGTTAAAGCGCTTCATTGAGATGAAATTATTACTTTGCCGCCATCTTCAGTCATATTGGTACCAAGGAATTGTATTGAAGTGAGTGAAGAAGTTTTGTTGAGAGAAAAGTAGTGTTTTGTCTCCATCTTGTGGCATCCTGGTGCCAATGAACTATGTTGAAGTGAGTTGATGAGCTCCGTTTAGAAAAGAAGTCAAACTTTTATGTCATCTTTGGGCATGAGAAGATTTGTTGAGATAAAACTAGTGCTTTGCTGCCAATGAACTACGCTGAGATGTGTTGAGGAGCTTCACAAGACAAATGTAGCGCTTCGACGCCATTCTGCGGCAGCCAAAATAAATAGAGATCTTCATTCAGACGAAGAAATGAATCACGTCTTACCGTTTGATGCCGAAGATGCAAATGTTCATATCGGTGTAATGAATTGATTTTCAAAAGGAAATTCAGTGCGGTATGTCTTAGCGTTATTGATCACGTTCTCTGAGAATGAGCTTTATATTTCTGCTTTTGCTTCCTGGATGTTTCCTTTAGAATCAAGTCCGGCGCGTACCTCAGCACGGGATTCTTCACGATGATTCTGGCTATGAAGATGTGCGACCACATCCAAGTTTTTGGCATGGTTAACGCCGACTACTGCAGGTCAGTCGCATTGCAAGAAGACGCTAAATCGCTAAGCAATGCTTGCTGTAGTCCAGATTAGGATGAAATAGATTTTCCCCAACCGTGTTACAATTCCTAAGAGCCCCTAAAGTGACATGGGGGTGGTGGGGGGGGAGAATCTTTTTCTCATCCTAACGAGAACGTTTCTTGTCCGAACGAAAAAAGTCAATTTGGCCAAATTCTGCCTTATTCCCATAAATCCCCATGGAAACTTTACAATTGAGAAAATTCCAATCATTTTTCAAACCTTAATCCAGTACCATGTTTGCTGTTGTGTGGTCAGATGGGCCAATCGCAGCGCGGCGCCGTATCACTACTACGACCGGGCGGCGGCGGACGAGTGCTTGATGTACAAGGTCCACGAGCACAAGCAGCGCGGCGGCCATCGCTTTATCACCGAGAAGGCCATCTACGCTAAGTGGGCCGCGCGGCGCAAGATGGAGTTCAGGCACCCCTCATGGAACTTGTGAACCGGGGACCTAAAATCTCCAATCTCTGGGATTTGACCTTTTTCTGTATTTTATAAACAAAAAACAGAATGGCTTGAGTTTGACAAAAACAAACAAACAACAGCAAAAAATGTTGGGGCATTTCACTTATAGCCAGTGTAAGGTTCACATACAAGTATACTGTTTGTCCTCACTGGTATTTTTTAATTTTTAATTTTGCAATTTATGGATTAAAATGTATTTTTTATTTTATTTGACTTTTGTTTGTTTTTGTTTGCTGTACCCCGCCGACTGCCCGAAGCCAGCTGGGCTCGGCTCCAAGCGACCCTTGTGAGGACCAGCGGTTAAGAAAATGGATGGATGGATGGTTTTTCTTTACAAATTAATATATTTTATTCAGAAATTAATAAGTGTAATTTAAGAATCTAAATATTTAATTTAGAATTTGTAATTCAAACTAAAATACAAATAAAAAAAATATTTTTATTTTCATCTTTCTCATGTGTTATTTTTGATTGAGAAATGAAATGTTTTCATTTACAACAAATAATTGAAAGAAATCGAATCTCGAATTGCCCACCCCTGGCTTTTAGCCTTTAAGTCTGCCATCTTAATGTTAATGCTAGCACATATAACAATACTCACACAGACTGCGTTTTTTTTTTTCTTCCGTCTGTTATTATACTGCCTGCATGCTGGTGGCTAAAGCGCACGCATGACCGGTTATGACCCAATAAATTGAAGCAAGAAGTGTGACGCAAACAGTTTCATTCTTTACATTCTACTTAATGAGGTCATTACTGTCTGTTTTTATGTAATATAATATTTTTACTTTTTACATAATATTGTACAATATTATAAAGTGCTATTTTTCTGGTTTAAGACACAATACAAAACAAAACAAAGCTTTTTGGATTTTTATTTTTTATTTTTTACTGTATCTCAAAGCACCACAAGTTTATTTGCGTCACTAACGTTGAAGTTGAACCATGGGAGGAAGGAAGGCAGGAAGGAAGCGGTTCAAGGTCAATGCTGCCACTGCTCCTTTGGATTTTGTCAGGAGTCTCGTTCGTGTATTGCTGCTCTTTATTATGACAACGCGGGAGGTTTCTGCTGGGACCCGCTCATTCAAGTAGGAACATAATTACTTTCTGGTCATCTAGAATCTTATGTTTGTACGAAGCCCGAGAGATTTATTTATTTTTTTTCTTTGATGCTTGGATAAGCCGTTGTGTAAATGGCCGGATGGATGGATGGAATGTTTTAATAGTGTTTTTTTAAAGCCAGCCACCAGTTCAACAGGTTGTTCAAGAAAGCCGTGCCGAGTAATCCTGGTCATGATCTAACGTACATGCGGTTGCATCGCGTAGAATAAGTTCGTGCTTTTGGTTTGTGTCATGACAATTTAGTATGAAATGATTTTAGAGGGGGTTAGAGGAAAAAATAGGATGTTCTATGACCCTCTATGAATGGGACTCTCAGACTCCGACATTTGTCTCCAATGCTTACAAAACACTACAGACACTTATGTTCATGCTTTATGGTTATGTACTCCGGTTATGTATTTCTGGACTAAAGTCTTAGAAAAACTTTCCGCTATTTTGGACTGTAGGATACCTTTATCTCCAAACTTGTGTTTGCTAGGTGACCTAACAACAACTGACTTACCACATAAAAAATTTCAATCTACACTTGTAGCCCTTACTATCGCTAAAAAAACAATTCTTGTTAACTGGAAAAATAAACAAACTCTGAATATCGACCAATGGTCTAACCTCCTCATAAATCACATTTTAATGGAAAAAATATCGGCCTCAAACAAAAACCAAATATCAAAATTTATAGAAACATGGTCTACGTATATAGAATTTTTTAACCTAATTCCGGTTACTTAATTCTGTCTGTTAGCGAGAGCCACCACATCGTGATAACTTACATTGATGTTTCTGCATCTGGCAATTTATTATTATATTATATTATTAGTATGGGATTTTTTTTTAATGGGCTTTAGGTGAACTGATGAATACACACACGCTCGCACGCACGCACACACACACACACGCACATACACATACTCACCCACATACAAAAAAAGGGTATATATATATATATATATATATATATATATATATATATGTGTGTATATGTGTATATATATATGTATATGTATTTAAAAAAATATATTAAATTTTTTTAATTGATTTGTTGGATTTTTTTAAAAAAAAAAAAAAGAGAGCAATGATGATGTCAAATCGAATGAACAATACTGAGCTCTCCTGTAAAAAAAAAAAGGAAAAAGAAATTAAAAAAAAAAAAAAGGATGTTCTATGACCCTCACTAGTCTAAAGCATATTTGATTCATATGGCCTTAATTTAATTATGTTTGAGAAAATCAATACTTTAATCTCCACAGATTAAATTTGTAACATAATTAATAATTAAAAAAAAAAACTTAATTAATCCAGTCACTAAAAGTTTGATACTAGATTCAGATGTTCAGTAGATACAGTTAATAAGCCACCCCCCCCCCCCACACACACACCCCTTATATTTCTATGGATTTGCATTCCCACTGAATCCTCCTTGAATTGTACGATTCTAATCAGTGATAATTTCATCGAGGAAAACAAATTTTCAGACGAAAACTAAATTAGAAGCCATTCATTAAGACGATAACGATAACTAAAATTGACTGACAAATTCGCCCGTGACTAAAATGAAAATTGACACAATCCAATCAGAAGGAATGAAACACGGATGGGAGAAAAGAACCAGTCAGAAACGGTTCAATGTTCACTGCGGGACCCGACTGACTGTGCCGCGGCAGATCGCTCCGGTGGGTCGTGCACGTCCGTCCGCTGACGTCAGCGTTGTCGCAGCAAGATGGACCGAAGCGGCTGCAGCGGGAAGAAGCAACGTCGCGCTGCATGCGCCGTTTACAAAACAACACGCTGAGAACCGACGAACGGTTCAGCATCATCGACCAAAAAACCAAAAGCATTAAGCTTCGTGGGAATGTCGCCGAGTCCGGCTGAGTGAGTAACATGGTAATCCTTGATTTCTCGCATTTCGTTCTTGTTTTCCAAGCTCGGACCAGCGTGTTGATGTGAGCATGTTTAGCTATTGCGACCAAAGACGATGGCGAACATGAGCCGTTGAATAAACACGGCCCCAACACCCCTAACCCCCGCCCCAATATATACTTGCAGGACCACCACAGACATCCTGTCCACTCACACTTGAAAGCATGGCACTTAAGGTAAATACACGCACACACACACGCACGCACGCACACGAAAGGTGTGGCCGCACATCACTGTGGAATGACATGGCCAGGGAGCTTAAAAATAAATAAGGAAATTCAATACTGGCGTTGATAGCTTTCAACGGGAAATGTGTGGGTGTAAATGTATTCATCATTGTAGATACACCCAACAATGTAAAAAAAAAACAAAAAAAACACACACACACAACAACAAATAGGCTATATTAACCATAGTGCGGCGCTTAAATTGTATTGTAGGTTATTTGAGGAGTTGAATTGAAAAAAAAAACGTCTTGGTGCTTACACTGTGGAACATGAAAATCCATCCATCCATATGTAACAACAATAATAATAATGACGATGATACCGAGATGGATGAACGTCCTACACCAGCTATCTCTGACAATAAAGACAAGCTTTTTTTCTTCTTTTTCTAAAGAAAATTCTGAAACTAAAGCTTGAGTACTTTTATGTGCATCTTATGGCAAGTTATCTTTGGTAGTTGTAAATGACGCTATGTTGGACAAACTGCTACCTTCAGTGCTGTCTGCTAAAAATAAATGGAAAAAAAATATACAAGAATTCGGCTTTTTGTACTTTTTGTTTATCCTGTTTTACTGAACTCGTACCATGATCAAAATCGAGGTACTTACCGAAGCGTGACTCCTGTGCACCGTTATGCCCCTAGAATGCAATTCAAAATGTTCTTTTATGAGGGATAGTTCCAAGCGCTACTCTAAGATTCGACCGCATCATGTGGTCAGGAATCCTGGCGAACAAAGACGCTTTGATGGCAGCATTTTCAGCCCAAAATAACAAACGTTCTCATAACAGTGGCAAGGCAAGATAGCTGCCATCTTGCTTCGGCTGCGAGAGGCTATTCATCGTGAGCCCAAATTGAATGCAATTCCAATTGGAAGCCAAAACATGAGGCGTCTTCATCGTGTTCCTCATCCGTCTTCTCAGGAGGGAGCGCATATCCGGCGCATTGCTATCGTGGTGGCCATCTTCATCCTGATGACGCTGTTCATCTTGTACAGCTCCAGCATCGGCGACAGCCAGATGGCCTACGCGCCCTTCCGCGTGGCCAAAAACCACACTCCCAACTCCACAAACCTCAAAACGTGGACCACCAAAGACGACTATGTGCCCGTCCACGGCGATAAGGTCAGCCCCCCATCACGTTAGCTTCAAATGTTTCCTTCTTTTTTTTTTGTGCCTATCATTTTTTTAAAATCAATTATTCTTCCAACTATCCTATTGATTAATCATATAATTAGGTAATTGATTTTGAGTGCAGTAAGTTGGTGTGGAAAAATGACTGTGAAGCTTCGAGGCAGAGATTTTGCTCTGACTTTTTTTTTGGGGGGGGGGGGGGGGGTTTATTAAGTTAATCGTTTAATCCTTTCAGCCCCAATTAGTGCTTGGCTACTGTATACTTTTATGCCGCACATCTGAAAACATCTGTACTTTTTGCAATCACGTTTTCGCTATCTATAGCCCCCTCGGTAGACATTAGAACGTAAAAAAAAAAACATAAACAAAAAGGTAAAGTCAACTGCAATTGAATGTTTTGGGCTACAACAACATGGCATGTTCGCGGTCTCTAAAAAGCACATGTGAAGCTCTTGTAAAGTAGAGCTGTCACAACTATTTTAATAATCCAGTCATCGTTTTTGGAGCCATTTTGTTTATTTCAAATGATCCAAATCTTCTGATTTCAGCACATCAACAGTCATTGTTGACTGATTTCTGTAGTCCTTCGTGAGAGAAGACTGATTATCTTCTGTGTTGAATAAAATAAGACACTTGCAAATAGTTCGTTTTTAATTTGGAAAACAATGACCGAAGCGGTATTGTAGTAGAATACAGTAACGTGCAGTACGCTCTAGGTTTGGGTAGGCAGGCAGTCGCAAAGGGAGACGCACACAACTAATTACAAGTTAGTGAGTCGGCAGGCAAGTGTACAACATATCCTAGGGTGACCATATTGTCAATTCCAAAAAAGAGGACACTCAGCCTGACCTCGAGATACAAGATGCCATGCATTCAAACTATTTTAACATATGCCTCTTCTGTATGGGTAGAAAATAAAACCAAAACAATTACTCTCTTTTGAACACCGCAATCTTTCTTTCTTTTTTTTCTTCTTTTTTTTAACATCAAGCGGGGTTCGTACGTACGAGTACCTCCGGTGCGGCAGCTCAACACTTGCCACTCAGCTAAACTTCTGAGCTAGTGCGATGTTTGCCAGTCACGGTAAACGTTGCGGTGCACTCCGCCTCCCATTTGCCGCACAACGAAAAACAGACCATTTCAAACCCGCCCTGACAGAATGTAATAAAGTGAATATCTCCCTGTTATACAGCATAATTCCTCGCAAAATCAAGCTAGCAATAGCAATGCCAAACATCATGTAAAATGAAAGAGCCAGTTATTCGAAGCACATCCACAGAGCCAATTTTTCCTTTTGCACCATTCTTTGTGAAAAGTACGAATAATTCTTGCCCCTTACTTTGCTGGAGATCCAGTAGCTAAGGCGTTGGACTCCCATCCTTCAAAAGATGACGTTTTTCCTCAAAAGAAAGGCGTGAAAATAGTTTGATATTCTCCAGAGTGGCGTCATCTTACCGCTTTGCTGTGCACTAAGTGTATTTTGAATTCACGAACGTGCGTTCGCATAGGAATAATACAGCGACGTAAAAAGGCTGCGTAGCGATCTGCCAATTTGCGTAAAGGACTTTTGTACTGGGAAGCTGACTACGCATGCGCGAACACACAGTGAAAAGCACAGTGGCGGTGTGCCTTCAGGAGGATCATTTTTGCAGCATTTTTGCCTGCAGGCCAGACGAAGTAATGAGTCTTTTTTTAATTAGGGTATGAAAATCACCAAATGTTGTCACTTTTAAACCTATAGGTAGTGTAGGCTTTCTGAAATGAAATCAATCCGTCCGTCCGTCCGTCTTCTTCCGCTTATCCGGGGTCGGGTCGCGGGGGCAGCAGCTTTAGCAGGGAAGCCCAGACTTCCCTCTCCCCAGCCACTTCAGCCAGCTCATCCGACGGGACCCCAAGGCGTTCCCAGGACAGCCGAGAGACATAGTCTCTCCAGCGTGTCCTGGGTCGTCCCCGGGGCCTCCTGCCGGTAGGACATGCCCGGAACACCTCCCCAGGGAGGCGTCCAGGAGGCATCCGAACCAGATGCCCGAGCCACCTCAACTGGTTCCTCTCAACGTGGAGGAGCAGCGACTCGACGCTGAGTCCCTCTCGGATGACCGAGCTTCTCACCCTATCTCTAAGGGAGAGCCCGGCTACCCTGCGGAGGAAACTCATTTCGGCCGCTTGTATCCGGGATCTTGTTCTTTCGGTCACGACCCACTGAATGGACATCAATCACACAATGAAATCAATCATTAAAAATAAATAGAAAAAGGCAAACGGTTTCAACTTTCATTTCAGCCTGGGGTAGGCAGTGCCTACCTTGCCTTTCCTGACCGCACGTCACTGCTACAACAACAATCTCCCTTTTTTGTAATCACTATAGAAATACAAAGTTTGAAATAAACAACAATCAGTGGTTAATAAACAGTAATAAGGGGAGAAAATGCTTTCGTAAGACTCTTGAGAGGAAAATAAAAGTCGATTAATCAATTGAATAATTGGTGGATTCTAAAACTATTTGATAGTGACAGCACTACTTGTAAGCCAAGTTACCACCACTGCACAGTGAAATTCTGACTATTTCATCACAATTTACTGACTAATGTTTTTACTTGCTAACAACAAGCTAGCAACGGCTCGTATCTCAAAAAAAAAAAAACGGCACCACCAAACTGTGTTTTAAATGTTGGCTATATTTCTTTTGCCATTTTGTGATGGTCACCCTCGTGGGCAGAGACTGAGCCAGCGCTGCCACCACTGCGCCCTGGTCAGCAGCTCCAGCCACGTGCTGGGCACCGAAGCGGGCGAGGAGATCGACGGCAGCGAGTGCGTGATCCGCATGAACGACGCGCCCACGGCGGGCTACGAGGCCGACGTGGGCAAGCGCACCACGCTGCGGGTGGTGGCCCACTCCAGCGTGTACAGGGTGGTCCGGCGCACCGACTTCATGGCAGTTAGCAACGGCACCCAAAGAACCATCATCTTCTGGGGCCCCCCGAACAAGATGACCAAGGACTCTAAAGCGACTGTGTACAGATCCATCCAGAGGATCGGCGCCACCTACAAGCGGGTGTCGTGTTTTACGGTCGCGCCGGAAAAAATGTACAGATTCGACAATCTCTTCCAACTGGAGACGGGACGAGACAGGTGAGCCTCTTAGGGACCTGGGATACACTAATCTATTTGCGAGGTATACAAATCGAGCCCTACCATACAAAAATCGCCAATAACCCCACGAGAAGATTTTGAATTGCTTGGTGCCAAAATACTACAAGAGGGCGCCAAAGCACAGTTGAATTCACAAGTGGGTTGGTTTGCGAGTTTGTGACTTTGGAGTCAGCCAGTCGTCCGGCAAAAGTCTACAGTTGATTGGTTCAAAATATTGCAGCTTGCTTCTTAACTTTAACACGCAAGAGGGAGCACAAAATTACAATTGTGGCCCCTCTCTCCGTTGGCTTTGGAGGGATAATCACACTCAGGGGTGACATTTCCCCCCTTAAAGGAGAAGTCAACCTTAAACATTTCTTGACAATATGCTATATGTGACCTCACTGGTCTAAACATGACATTTGGATTAATATTACATTTGTAGAATATGAGTTATGAAGCAAAATCCAGCTGTTTTTATCCATCTTGGGGCGGCCCTTTTGACACTGTTGCCATCGACTGAAGATGATGTCGCAGTTGCTCAGGCAACAACCAATCACAGCTCACCTGTTTTCTGAAGCTGAGCTGTGATTGGTTGTTACCTGAGACCTAAGCAACATTGTCATTTTCCCGCGACCGCAAGTGGCAAAATGGCCGCCTTCTGATAACGATAAAAACTGCAGGATTTTGCTGCTTAACTCGTATTTAACTAACGCAATATTAACCAGAATACCGTATTTAGACTAAGTGGGGCTGCATAGAACATATTGTCAGGAATTTTTGGGGGGGTTGGACTTCCCCTTTAAAAGATTGCTTATACTGTACGTACCAGATCATGATGCCAAAGCGCTACTTTTATATTGGCCAGGGTTATGGCCTGTCTAATAAGAGCTTCTCCTCTCACTTCAACATAGTACTTTGGCCCCAAGGTGGCACCAAAGCACTCATTTTATATATTACAAAGGTCACATCTTTGGGCAGTTATGGAGCACAAAAACAGGGAATATGCAATTTTATGAAGTAAGAACAAATAAAAATCAGGGAAAAGGTGAATTTCTAAGTACTAGACAGGACCAGTTTCACTCACACGTAATTGACGCCTCCTTTATAAAGGTTGCTGTTTACTTATAGATGCCACAAGGTGGCAGCAAAGCCCTACTTTTCCATTTGAAAGCATGTGTGGAATGACTGCAATGTCCTGACGGAAATGGGGGCGGGCCTAAATGTCTTCTGCTGGTTTTCTTTCGGTTCAGACGAAAATCCAACTCGTGGCTGAGCACGGGCTGGTTCACCATGGTCATCGCCATCGAAATATGCGACAACATCAAAGTGTACGGGATGGTTCCGCCCAGTTACTGTGGGTGAGTTATCAGCGTATGACTTCCTGCGTCCTTTTAGGCATGGCTTCCCGAGACTTTTGTGGGGTCTACTCTTGATAGATCGTCTACCGAATTTTCACGTTGCATGCTTCGGGGGCAGAATTTTCAAAACCCGAAAAGGATGATTTCTTTGAGCAACTTTTTTTTCTCTTGCAGGAACCGGACGGAATCCAAGAAGTTGCCGTACCACTACTACAAGCCGCGGGGTTCTGACGAGTGTTTGACGTACATGCAGAACCAGAACAACCAAAAAGGGAGCCACCATCGCTTCATCACCGAAAAGCAGGTATTTGGTCGCTGGGCGCATCTGTACAACATCAGCTTCGCTCATCCCACGTGGTGAGACAATTTGCTCGTGGAAAACGGACACTTGGATGCAGGATGGCATCCACTTTCAGGGATCTTTTCAAGGAACGGCGGTGGGAAAAAAAAAACATGTTTTCCAGATTTTTCCTTTTTTAAATCCATGTTTGAAATATTTATTTCATTAAATATTGAAGATTAGGGTTGCAAAAGTTGTAGGATTTTTTTTTAATTTAGTTTCCACGAATAAAAAAAAACTTTGGCTTTTGATAGGGAATCTAAACACAAAGTGGTACCTTGACTTACAAATGAAATTTGGAAGCTTGTAACTTAAATGACCCATAATTTTCCCCATTTGAATGAATTTAAATCTCTTGAGTTCCCCCTACTTGACTTTTTCAAGTTCCGTGTCGTTTTTTTTGGGGTTTGTTTTTACTTTGTTTAGTGAGCCAAAATTTGCTTCACAAGTCAGTTTTGGATGTGCCGCTGCTCGAGTGAAGTTAAAAAATGAAGATACCGCGATGCCCTAGCATGTGGGCAAGGGGAGCCATCTATTTTGCTTGTGTTAAGTGTTATATTTTAACGCATGTTGCCTTAAATGACCCTGAATTCCCAGTTAATTGCCACGTAAAGGTTCCAATTTGGAAAATTCAAAAGACTCTCAAAATGTTTCCACTATTTGCAACCCTAATGATGGCAGACTCATGCTTCCCAACATCATGTTTGGGGGGGGGAATCATTTATCAGCAAGAAAGGTTCATTCTGGCGTTGCCTGTTTTGATGGTGAATGATTGCTAAAGCTGCTCATTATGACGGAAAATGTTTCAAATTGAAAGCGACTTGTTGGGATATACGAGACGTTTTTAAAGAGGACGGCAGGATTGGGACGAGACGGTTCCCTTTTATGGAGTCGAAGCCATCGGAAGGCGCGGCAGGTGTTGTAACAACTTGCTTGATTTATTTTACATGTGAAGTGAAAGGTTTTGTTGACTTGGCTGATATAAAGACAATACTGATTTTTGTACATTATTGTGTTTGTAAATTCTTTCTCTGTCAGTTCTCAGATTGTATTCCAGTGGAAGTAGAAAACTCATCCCCTGACCTCAAACCTATTGAGAACATTATGAAAAGCTCTACTCATTTCATTTATTCCACCAACTATTTGGAAAATTAATTTACAACCCCACCTGTGGTTTAATTTTTGGTTAAATCAAATTAAATATAAAATCATTAAGAATAGAATTAAGCTATTTTTGTCTACTGTCCATTTTGTCTGTTTGAAAACCTAAAAGTGACTCCTGATCACAAGTTTGCCCAAACCTGCTTTACACAGTTCACGTGAGACGCACGTCAAAATGGAGGGCAAAAAAAAAAAAAAAAAAAAGCCATCTTCTCTAGTGTGTGTCAATAAACATGTAATAGAGGAAAGTAAATATTGAAGAAAATGTAATTACATTGAACAAAGCGACATCTTTTAAGCACTGGAAAAGGTGGCCGCTATCTTCTGCCTCAGCGTCGCCATGGAGATTAAAATCGCTTCCTGTGTGAAAAGAAGACAAGGCCTGCTTGAGTTTGCATTAGGACTTCATTATGTCAAGTCTTTAGACTGTAAAGTGAAACCCCGTTAATGGTGGCTGATACATTCCAGATCCACATGTGTTTAAAAACAAAAACAAAATCCCTGCAATAGAGATACCATTTAAAACCTTTTTGTAAAAATAGAACTGTAATAAAAGTATTTCTTTGCCGCCATCTTGGTGCCAAGGAACCACGTTAAAGTGAATTGAGGAGCTTCACGGACAATTATTTGGATCGAGCCTTGCCGTGAAGAACGAAAATCCACAAATAATTGACCCCACTTCTATTCAATTAATAACAACTAATTATTCATATAATTTATTAATCATTTACTTTTATTTAAATGTATTATTAATACTACTACTACTAATAATAATAATAATTAAAAAAAATAAAAATAAAACAGTTGCGATTTTATCGTGTTGACACTGACAAGATTTTCAGTGACAGCCCTCCCAAATATAAGAAATGATTCCGCGCTGCGTCTCACCTCTGTGCGAATGGTGCGGCTGCCCTGGGCGGGACACGTGTTGAGGTAGAGGTCAAAGAGGAGGCTGGGACACGTCACGTCCAGGTTCTGGTCGGCGTCTAAACTGGCCTCCAGTCCCTGAAGGCCTCCGAAGACCACCAGGAGATGCCTGCAAATGTTGTCAATGAGAAATTGTGGGGAATTGCGACGGGCGGCTTAACTCATTCACTGCCATTGACGGCTATAGACGTCAAAAAATTATTTAAACTATTTCTATTAGTTAAAAAATGTTTTCCCACTTTTGTTAACAAGAGTATGAAAACCTAGATTTTTTTTTATTGCATTAGAACAGAGTTAACTAGTAAAGTCATGCGATTAACTCTTTGACTGCCAAAAACATTAAATGACGTTTAGTAAAATCCTATGGAGGAGTGCCAAAGACGTTAAAAGACGTTTTTTTCAAAACAGAGGTGAAACTAACCATTTTCTATTGTTGATTACTGAAAAACGGAATAAGGTAGAAACAAACTTTTTTTTCTGATGAAAGATGAGAGTCCAATCTTTCATTTGGTAGTACGTGTGTTTCCATAGTTCAAACACATAATTTTCTGTGGACCTTGAAAGATCAGTCAAAAATGCTTAAATCGGCTGGCACCCACGGCATCCCTTTTCTGAAAACGTCTGGCAGTCAAAGAGTTAAGCTGCTTACTTGAACGGCGGCAGCGAGGCTTCGTCGACGCCGCTGCCTTTTTCCGACGTCCCGACCGTCACATCGTAGCCGTCCTTGTACGGACTTTCTGTGAACACCGCACCTGAGGAAGGAAATCGTCAGAATCAATCAATCAAATATTAGCCCGTTTCTGCACATTACAAAGTCTGTCTGGAATTAGTGGCAATTGTGGGATAATAAATGTGGCACTACTGCAGTATTGCTGGATATCATGTGAAATGTGGGGCCACATACTGAGACAGGACGCCAGGCGGACGCTGTAGCCCCAGTACAAGCCTCCTTCCGTTGTGGGCACGTGAGGAGCCACCACCACCCCTTTGTATGTTTTGCTGTCTTGAGGACAAATCAGACGGACGCACGTGACTTCAAAATATCATCAGACCTCTTTCTAAAATTATTTTTTCGTTTTTTTTTTTTAAAGTGAGCATCACCTTGCTTCTGCGCCGTGTTGATATGCACAGTGACTCGCAATCCCGCCTGAAGCTGTTTATCAATCTGCACCTCCTGAGGTGGGCAAAGCCGTCATGAACGTCATCACTTGGAGAAGGACAACATCCCACTTCCTGGTCTTTTTACCTTCCTCATGCCACAGTTGACCAAAGAACCTTTGCCGGCCTTTGTGGGCCTGTCCAGGACGATGCCTTCGCGGTATTCCGATTCTTCGTCGATCCTCATGTGGTGAGGACTGTCCAGTGGGTTTAGCAGTCCTACAGGAAACCCAGAAAAACATTGATTGAAAGAAGAAAAAAAATAGTCACACCAAGCTAGGATTTCATTAAGTATTACAGCGGCACATATGCTAAGCATTTTTTTGTTTACAGTTGACAGTCACAGTGAGACGGTGGCAGCAAACTGAAATGAAAAAAGCAAGTCGTCAAAAATGTGTTACTTTAAAACTAAACATGAAACAAAGAATTAGACAGTCTATACTTGTCTAACCACATCATTTTGTCTTATGGAAGTCTGCTACACACAATGCAAAACTCCATATACCGGCTAACAAAACTAGCATCAATGTTGTGCTAATCATAAACCTTTAGACAATTCGTGGTGGCAACATACAAAAACAGCAATCACAGGTGTGCAAATGTAACATTATGACATACTTTAGTTAAACACACACACACGTAAAAAATAAAAATAAAAAATCCCCCCCCCCCACATAAAGCAAGAAGAAAATAGGCAAAATTAATTTCAAATTGGTCCAAGTGAAATAATGTTGGTTGTATACTGAGACAACATGTGAGCGAAAACAACTTCAAAACATTTTGCATACCTGCGTACTGTAAGTCTTGATGCTTTGGGAAGAACATCTTGCGCAGGTACCTTGCACAGATGGGAAATTCCTTTTACTCATAACAATACGCAAATATGAGCACTTGCTTGGTGTTTCACACTCACTGTGGACACTCCAGGTATTGCAGTATTCTGGCCAGCTGAATGCACGCTTGTCCCTTTTTCCCGATTCCTTTAAACTCGCCTTCCACACTCCTGTGGCACAAAAAAACAAAAACATTGACATCCATGCAGTGATCGCTTATCAAATACATTCCACTAACTGATCAAAAGTTACCCCAAAGGTGAATATCCTTAAGTTTTTGTGAGCAGTGCACTTTCCCACCTCCGAGAAACTCACTTGACATCTTCGCCTTGCTCGTCAAACACGACAACCTCGTCCGCGCAGAAGATGACGCAGGCGCGGGCGATCTGTCCCGCCAGGTAAGTGCGGAGTTCGGCCGACTGGGCGTTGTCCAGGACCGAGCCCGGCAGAGCCACGCTTACCGTGTACGCTCGACCTACCAGACACACACACACGCGTCACTCTACATTTTAAACATTACAGATTGAAAATTGATTTACGTGGATGTAATTGAAGTGGACAGTGCAGATACTTAAAAACTATTAAAAAGACAATATTGTAGTGAATAGGAATCAGGAATGAATGAATGATTTTGAACAAAGTGACTGTGTTACAGTGTATAGTATACTATACATACACAGTTGACTGTTTTAAATTGTGGAGGGAAAAAAAAAAGCCCGCCATGTTTCCTTTAAACACTCGCAGGAATTCCAAGATACTCTGATTCATTTCAAGTACCTTTATTGCACTTGGTCTCTGCTTTTTCCCTCTCCGCAGCCTCTTGCTTTTTCTGTTTTTCCAGCTGTTTGATCAGCTTGGCCTCTTTCCTCTGCTTCTTGGCCTCCTTGACTGTTCATCATTGGCAGCGGGAAAAAATGATAAAAATGCAGCAAAGATAATTATGTAAAACTGTCACACTGATTCCCAAACACTGTAGTTCCAGACTGTATAGTTTAGATCACTGTTTCTAAATGTTCAAATAATACAAAAACTAAATACTATGCTCAGTAGAGCTCAGGGGTGTACAGTCATTTGTGTTAAGATTGCCTGTATTTTAATGTACCATGGTAGTAAGCAAGCAGGTTATGATGCTTTTTAATTCTATGTATCATAATCTTAACATTGTTTATTTGTGTTTGTTTTTTACTTTGCAAGTTGATTAAAAAAAAGGTGTTTTCTATGTAAAGTAGTAAATTGGTATTTTACTTTTTGACAATAAAAAATAATTTACACGTTAGCACTTAAGTTCATTGTCCAAACAAAGTCTTATTTCCACACAAGTATTATTACTTGAGTACAAAGTGCGAGTACTTTGCCACGAAAGGTGGCGCAGCGTACATCACTTAACAGAACCTTTTTGCCAGGGGGAAATTCCATTGTTGACCCGAAAAACTAATTAAATACATAAAATAAAAATGTCACGAGTACCGTACGTACACACTTTTTAGCACAGCATTTAGCATCAGGCTAACTGTTTACTCACGTTGCGCTTTCCTTTTCTTCCAGTCCACCCCTTCTTCTGGCTGAACACAAACGATAAAAGCAAGTAAACATTGAAAAAGGGAATGGGCACGGCACTGACTTTTTTTTTTTTTTTTGTAAAACACTACGTTATTTATACCTGAGAGGGAAATGTTTTTTGTCTCTTCGTAGCGACGCCGGTAGACATGTTTCTCCCAACGACACGTGAAGTTTTCTGCTTCCGGGTCTCCTTCTTCTTCTTCTACGTTTATTATTGTTTGATTTCAGCCTCTACGCGTTGCCATGTCAACCTAACCTCATCCTCCATCATCATTTTTTTCAAGCTTTAATTCGTTGGTCAGAGCAAGTTTGACAAGCAAAACAAATCTGTAGCAATCTGCACACAAAAATATCTATATATTTTTTTTTAATCAGCTTCTTTGATGAGTACTTTATGATGTATTTTATTTACATTTGGTTGTGATTGTGAACCTCTTCCGATGTATGTGGCACAGTTACATGCTGTTACATTGCATTTTTGTTTAATGTTGATGGTTTCTATCATTAACACATGATAATGGTGCTATTAAGAGGTGGATTAAGTCAGGTGTGTCACCAGTGAAACAAAAAAAGATTGCCATTAAATAGAAACAAAATATTTCCCTAAAACATTGCTTTGATTTTAATGAGCTAAAAAACTAAGTTAATTGGACAACATTTCATGTGAATTCAAATAACAAAGGAAGCAATAATACTAGTTTCTTCACAGTGGATTAAAATTATTGCACAACAAAATCACAGCGCCTTAGTAATGATGGCATTTAAGGACACAAAAACTAAAGAAGTCTGTGTATTGTACAGTAGCGGAAAAGGCCTGGAGAGTGAGGACGTATTGTAAAGTTGGTGATTTTGGGCTTTGTGGTGAATTTTCAGGATGAACCTGATCTGATTGTATGTAAAGGTTGTTAAATTTCAGGCTAAGCCAGACATTTCACCCCAGAGCCCAATATCACACACTTTTTTTGTGAATATTCTATCAATATGGAGAGAGGATGAATATGGCTCGTCTGCAATGCGTCAACTGGAATCGGGACGGACGGGTAGTAGAATGTGAGGTCATGCGTCACGTGGAGGATTCCACTTTCGCAGGATGGCCTCTGCTGCCTCCAAGGTGGAGTCCTCCTTTAATTTGTGCATAGAAAAGTCTGTTTGAGTCATGAAGACAAAAGAACAAGATGAAGGAGCATCACAGGGAGGTTTACCTTGATGAAGCAGAATCGGATGTATTTGTCAAAGTCTTTGCCGTGCTCCGGACTGTAGAAGGCTGACACGGGTATTGTCGCCAAGCCCTGCGGAGGCACCCCAAAGATAAAACGTGTATTAAACCGATTAGTTCAAATATTTTCTAAGGGGAAAATGCCATTAAATGAGTCTAATTCTGAGTTTACCTTTTCTTTAATGAGCCATTTGACAAATCGGAAGTCGTAGGATTCGTCTTTTGTGCTTGGGTCATTGAGGTCCACCTCTGTGGAGGCAAGAAAGTTGAGGTCATGCCATGTCGCATCACATGAGCTTTTGCAACAAAAATGACCTTTCCGGGTACTAAGAAGCGGCCCGCCACCTTGTGGCATATATTAGCTTTTTTTTTTTCTTTGCTGCTCACAGATTTAGGGTCTATTGAGGGTCTCTGTGAAAAGCAAAAGGCCCCCTTGCGAAGCACACTGCTCGCTCACCGACAGACGAGATGTCAGTTATCATAAAGTAGCCTCCCTGCGGCATGATGGGCTTCAAGCCCACGCTTTCCAGACACGAGGCCAGCTTCTGCCGCTTTCGGTGCAGCGTGGCCGGCAGCTGGCGGAAGTAGCTGTCTGGAGAGCCAAATAGTTCCAACTCCCGCTCGAACCCGCGAGCTACCGCTTCCTGAAAGTGGGGGCCGGGGAAGGGCGGGCGGACAAAATACAATGAAATCAAGCGGCGGATATTTCCTGTTGTCCCTGTTGTGATTGCGGTCACCTGAGCGGCGGTGGCACAGTGGTACACGCTATTCTGATGGATGGTCTTCATGTGTTTGAGGATGCGGCCAGCGCCGATAGCCCAGCCCACCTGGACAAAAGGAATATGCATGATAGCGCAAGTCAATAATGGCTGTTGTGGATTATGGAATTATGTCACCTTCCATCCCGTGGCACTGAAGGTCTTCCCCGCACTCCCCACCGTCACAGTCCGCTCCCACATGCCGGGCAGGCTGGCTGGCAGTAAAACCAACCACACTTGTGTTATTACCTCCCACAGGGAAAGGCTATTGTGGTAATAAGACGGGAGAAATTTCCCAATAAAACTGCTGTGAAGAGAGACTTCTAGCTTGCTGTCTGTCTAATGGTTAGCCACACTGCTAACCATTAACTGTTATGCAGATGGCGAAATAAGTGTGTGTGTGTGTGTGTGTGTGTGTGTGTGTGTTGGGGGGGGGGGGTGACTCACAAAATGTGAAGTTACAAGCGTTATTGTAGACTTTATTGTATTTTTTTGGGGGGGGGGTGAAATGAGAAGCAAAAAACGTGGAGATATTTCCCATCGCTAAATTTTTTTTCTCTTTTTTTCTTCTGATTTAAAAAAAATTGCAGTTTGGATAAAAGGAAGGGAAAAAAACAACTTAGAAAATGTGGAGACACTTGTTTATAAAAATACGTTGTTTTATTATATATTTGTAATTTCCATCCAGTAAATTATAACGGACAAATAAATCTAATAGTGCATCGATTGGCACTTACAAATAGTAGTAATGCGATTTCTTTGGCAGTATTTCCCCTCACCTATTTTCACATGCTTGGCTCCGTCGTAAGTGAGCCACTCGTACACCTCGTCACTGAAACACAGCACGTCGTGTTTGATACACAGGTCGGCGATCACTTGCAGCTCTTCCGTCTTGTACACCTGCAACGAAGTTCACGTCCCAAGATAAAGACGAATCATGACTTAGTGGCGGCGGCGGCGGCGGCGGCGGCGGCGCTACCATCCAGCCAAACGTATCTAGTGTGACTTCAGTTCTGACCTTTCCCAGCGGGTTGTTGGGCGTGTTGATGACGATGGCTTTGGTGCGTGGGCTGAATTTACTGGCCAGCTCGTCGGCCGACAGGACCCAGTCGCCGCTCGACAGGACTCCGCCCCCGCCCTCCACTTTCTGCGAGGGTTAAGAGGCGAGATCAAAAATGCAAATGTAACAAATCACATCAAATTTACCTTAAATTACAACCTAGGGTGAGAGCTAACCAGATTGGTAAATAGATTGTGTCTGTTGACCATTTTAATTGAAAATAAATACAAAATGGTCAGGGCATAGCCTTGTCAAATAGGAAAAAAAAAAACGTTTTTCTACATCATTGTTACACCTGTACCCACTCTTGGGGAATTTCAAGACAAGAGCAGGCAAAATTCCCTCAGACCCTCCACATCCTGGTCACCACCTCTTTCCGCTTTCCTAGTGTGGCTCATACCAATGGAGACAAATTCCTTGTGTTTTGCATAATTGCCCAATAAAGATGATTCAGATTCTGATCTTGTGACATCAACAAGCCATTACAGTAAGGCACTTACTGGCCTCAGAGGGATGTACACCGCCTTCCCGCCCGCCATCTTCACCATGGGCTGGTAGCAATCAAAGAAAGGCTCCACGATGATCACCTGGGAAGGCCACATTAGCCCCTCACAATATCAATCATCAAAACCAGGACTAGCCTTCAGTAAGCGCAAAAGCACCTCGTCTCCCTCGTCCACGAGTGCCTGGAAAGCGCAGAAGAGCGCCTGGTAAGCGCCCACCGTCACCAGGACGTCCTCCATGGGATCGATCTGATGTCCCACGATGCCACTGAAGAATTTGGCCAGACTATTGACTAGGCGCGGGTGGCCCTGATGGGGTAGAGAAACATTTGAAAGTGGATCGGGAGTGATTTTGAACACAGGCTCAGTGTACTCACGAAAGCGCGCGTGTACTGGTGCATGGAGGGACCGCCACGCAGTGCTTCACTGAAAGCATCTTGCATGTATTCCGGAGGGGCAAAGTCCGGGAAACCCTGCCCGAGGTTGACGGGTTTGTAGTCGGCCGCCATTTGGGTAAACTCCACCCTGTTGAATGGGGAAAACTGCTTTGATATCCTAATTAGTCAGCTAGCCAAGTAGCCGTCTTCCCCCACTATATTGTACATTTTTAAGTCATTGTTTTTCATGTGTTTTATGTACACAAGTCTGAATTTTGGGTTGTAGTACCACTTTGCGCCATAACATGCGCGGGCAGCACTGAGCTATACCGGAAGAGATGCGGCGTTAAATGAAGCATGAAGACGGACCAGAGAAACTCCGCCGATTATCTCCAGTTATTGTAATTCCCACCGACAATTATGCCTTGAGTATTGTTGTTTGCTGTTTGTATGTGCTGCTGCTCTGTGCGTGTTAAAGCAGCAGTCGTTTCAAGGTTTATGATTACTAGGACATTTTGTATAATGTTAGCATTAAGATGATGAATTTAGATTAGGCGAAATATGGTTTGGCCGAACAATTTGGTGTTCAAATATACATGTGAGTGACAAACAACTTGAAGCAAGAACAATTGCCTCTTATTTGAATCTTTAAAGAATACTTGAAAAGCGTGTAGTTTTGGAAGGGGCCAAAGTACATAACTGGTGCTAAAGTCCAACATGTCTTTTGAATGTATAAACTAGACGTGACCTTGTGGGCAATTTCGTTGTTGTATATTGTGTACAACTGACTACAAGTTACTTTTGCAGCAAACCTCCCAATGGAATCAAAAACAAGAGCCCAGAGACAACCTACTCTATTTAAAATAAATGTATAATAGTCTTAAGTTATTGTTGGTGAATCGCATGCACCTCATGTTTCTTACCATACGTTTTTGTCAACTCCTTCGGTCCTGCTCGAGTGAAGTCTTCGCGACATGATTGTCTAGTAGGGGGGGGGGGGGGGGGGAACATGCAAAAGTAAAAGGCCGCAAGCGATTGTTTATAACATGCACCGGTCCGTCACATACCTTTGGCAACTTTGTAAGAGTAGCGGTGCGCCGACTTGCAGTCACAAGATTACCGATTAGTGTTCCCATAGGTTAGAGAACCATTGCGAAGAAGAACCAAGTGATTTTAAAATAAAGTCTAGGGAAAAGTGCTGCACTGTATACCCGAAACCAAAGAAGCTGTGGCGTGATGCCAGAACGCTCAAATCTGTGTTTTGATGATCACTTCCGGAATGGGAGGGGCACTATGGTACGGGGAGTAAATACACGAAACAAAAAATATTCTACCACCACCTGTGTATTAAAAATAATAAATGTACTACACCAAAAAAGTATATCTATATCTTGTATTTCGACTGATCCCTACTCCGATTAGTGAGTGGGGCGGAGCAAGCGGCCGGAGCAAAACACTGACGTTACATAATTTGTGTATTTTATATTTATATATGTGTATGTTATATAAATGTTGTATTTTCACCATTATACACATTTTTATTTAAAATTAAATATTTATTGTACTCCTTTACAGATCGGCAGTTTGTGGCATGATAGCCAAGCTTTAGCTTGACTCAACAAAGCAGCGATGCTAGGAAATGCCAACATTTCTTAAAAACAAAACAAAGATATCACTAATCTTTATTTTTGTTATCGTAAAGCTTTTTTTTCCTGTTTTCTGAATTAAAACAAAAAAAGGGACACATGCATAGCCTACTCAATGTAACACGCACACACCCTCACTCAAAAACAAACACACGATGCACAAAGAGACACACAAAGAAACATACGCATACTATAGACTCACGTACACAAAAACAGATACATGCTGAAATATATTCAAAACACAAACACATACAAAAAACACACATACTCAAAATATGACACACACTTAAACACAGGCAGAAAACATCCACACACAAAACCCCAAACAAAAAACACACACTAACTTTGTGTATCATGTTGTTTATAGTATGAAATCAGTTATCATTTGTGTCCCATTTGTTTAAATGAAAAAATGGAAAGCGCCACGGCTGCTCACAACTACAAGTTGGCTTTCTCCAAGTCCTCGACCAGAACTCGGCCCTTCTTCCTGGCCTTGCGCTTCTTCTTCTCCACCTTGGCGGTCTTCCTCTTCTGGATGTTCTTGCGCCGCTTGTCCTGCCTCTTCTGCATCTTCTCCACGACCATGTGGCTGCGCTCGTCCCACTGCTTCTTGCGCCTGTTGCGCTTCTTCTCCTTGTTGGCTAGGGCGGTGCGCAGCATGCCCTCGTCGTCCTTGATCTTGATGCCCTCGGCCTTGTACAGCGCATTGGTCCACTTCATCCTGGCCTCCACCTCTTGGGCCTTGGCCTCGTCCGTCTCCCGCAGCTTGTCCAGTTTGTCCTTGCGCGCCTCCACCCGGCTCAGCAGCTGCTTGTAGTTGCATCCCGTCAACGGCGTGATTTGGCCTTTGACGTGCTGCTTCTTGGCCTTCTTCTTCTGGCCCTTGTCCACGAACTCCTCCTCCACCGTCTCCACCGTGTTGAAGATCACGGCGCTCTCCTGTCGTTTGGCCATGCCCACCGGGGCCACTTCCTGTTTGTGCGTTACTTCCTGCTTAACCTCGGCCTGCTTGCTTTGGGCTTTGGCCTCGGCCAACTTCTTCAAGCGGAACTCCTTCTTCTTTTGCTTCTTGCGCTCGCGCTCCAGTTTCCGCTTTGCCCGCTTGGCCTGGACCGCTTCCGATAGAGCCTGCTTAGGGGCTCCCTGGCAAAAATGAAATGATGCATGCTTCATGTTGATGATTTCTTTCATTAATAGATCAGTTCAGTGCTCAAGAAGTGCAGTTCACGTTTCCATGTGTCATGAAACATTAATTGTTGAAGTGATAAAGCCACACATTAGTTTGCATTATCATTGTAATCTAATTTACAACTAAAACCCAATCATAATTCTACTGCGCCCTCTCCGAATGACAACAATGTCGACTTTGAGTAAAGACAACAAAAGACAAATTCTGAGCTCAAGAAATTAATTATTTCATTTAGAAAAAAAACACTCTCCATCTTCATACCTGTACTTTAGCTTCTTCAATCTTCTCATGCAGCCTCTTCCGAAGAACATCAAAGGAGGAGAAGGTGGCCTTAACATTTACTCCTTGGAAAGAAGGAAGAAGGCTATGTTTAAGTATGTTTTAAGTTTAAATGTTTTACAACGGGTGGGAGAGGTAAAACTACAAGTTTGGAATCTTATCTAAGCCTCGTGAAAAGACAAAAGATTAAAAAATATATATATCAATATTTTGCACTGAGGGGCTTTACAAATAAACTAACAGCAATACAATTAAGATGTAAAAAAACAACTTAAAAAGTAAATTGTGTACCTTGATCTACCGTTCGTGTTGTATTCACTTTCAGGTGTCCGTTGTGTGCTGATGGACGGGACTTGTTTGGAGGTGTCGCTTTATGCTTCTCATCTTTGAATGACTTCTTTTTGCACTTTTTCTTCTTCTGTGGTGGACCACCATCTTTCTTGCCGTTAAAATGAACTATAAGGAGGAGAAAAAAAACAATACCGAGCAATCTTCCACGTGGCAGTCGGTGGACTGATTTAAATATGAATACCAACATTGGTACTGAAATTGCTGGACCGATATCTGTGCAATTGAGTGACTAACAAGATCTCAAGTGGTTTATCCTACTCAAATATAGAAAACAAATTAGATGAATATTTCACTTTGAGTTTTTTTCCCCCTAGAATAATCATTTGTAAATTAAATGAAATCTTCTCTGCTGGCCTAAACACCAGAAGTAGGAACATTTATAACTACATTTCAAAACATATACTTTTATACTCTTTCTTGAGTAAAGGAGTTGCATTTACTTATACATTCTCCAGAGTATTTTTATTTACTTATTTATTAGTATCTCTACTTAAGCACAGTAAGTCTATTTTGCGACCTCGGGAACTAATCAATGAAATGGATTGATGGATGTAAATGTCATTATGAAACAAGAAGATGTGATCCAATAGAAAGGAGTGCATTTAGTTGCCCGACACAGTCGGGGATGTATTCATATAACTATGTTTGAAGAAGAAAAAATACATGCATGCACAATAAACATCAACAAAAGTTACCGAATGGCCTCTTCTTTGGTTCTTGCTCCCGTTGATTTAACACTTTACTAGTCAGTTTCTGGAGGTACGAGTCCCTTGCTGCGAGATTCATGTCGAAAATGGACGCTTTTTATTTTATTTGTTTATTTAAATGGTTTCTGAAGCCATGCTATTTAATACGCACCGAATCCGACCACACGTGTGGACGGGGGAAGAATGAAGGTGACGGACCCGGAAGCAGTTCTCCCAATAAAATACCGGAAGTAGTGCCAGCAAAATAGCTCCCGGTTGATCGTCCTAGCATTAGCATTAGCATTAGCAACCTGTCACTTACATAGCTGCCCCGGTAGTAAAGGTTGTTTGGGTATGTTTTCGCTAAACACGCTGGTGGTGTCTTACAGCAAAGTGTTGACGACTTTAAAACACGTAAGTTTTCTTCAAGAGACGTAAAAGAAACTAGAGGGTTTTTGTTTCTTCCTCAAATGTGTGCTAAATGAATGTAATTGCAGACAAATGTTCACGTCAAGAGGACTCTTTACCTGCGTAGAACGCCTCTCTTCATACGAACAAATGGTAATTATAATGTCTTTAAAATATACTAGTATACGCTATAGATTTTTTGATTGTAACTTATTTTTATTGTTTCTCTGATGCTACGATGTTATTTACCCCCCACTAAACAAAAACAGGATGTTAGATGAGCAAATATGTAATTTAGCATATCAAATAAATACATTAAATAGTAGCCTAATAGGAAAATTGAGACTTTTCCAGCAGCAAAGAGTTAATATTTTGTCTATAATGAATTTGGTAACTTCATTATTTTTCACGTACAATTAATACCTTTAAATACAATTTCTTTCCACTTCCGCTATCGACTGAAATCATGGCCGTTACCTACTTCCTCAGCACAGGTGACGTCATCTTCTGTCGACAGCAAGTGGAAAAAATAGTTTTTAAAGTTATTCATTGTACAATAAATTATGATTGAAATGATCAAATTTATTCTGACAAAATGATTTACTGCAGAAAATGGCTCAATGAGTCAAGTTAAGGGAGATCCCGTACGGGTTTACAGTTGTGGCATTTATACAGACTAATATCAGCCGTTTCCCTGGGGCCCCCGCTCTTCATTTAGACCCATTTTTAAATTGTTACTTTAATAAAATCTTGTCATATTCTTCACAAAAACTTAAAAGATGGCAGTGCCATGATACATCTCATTTCACTAACATATACATGATAGTAGCAGGGTTCTAACATTAATTTACAGTGCCCTTCATATGAACTTTCCAGGCAGGTGGATGGGACAGCGGCATTCGTCCAGTTCTGTGGCGGCGACCGGAGAAGACACTTTTCTTAAATGGTTCCTGCTGCTCATCCCGGCTACTACATTTGGCCTCGGAACCTGGCAGGTATGCACTGTTCCCTCACATTTTTCTCCACATTTTGGGAATATTTGATTGTTTTCGGATGAAATAAATAACAATCAAAAAAAAAAAAAATACATACTGGATAAAGTAAATAAAATATTCTTTAGTGTAAAACATTTTAAAATAATTCATTAAAAGTAAGGTTTCATTTGCAAAAGTAAAAGGACATAATATAAACATGTTTAAAAGAACAATTTATTTAAAAAAAAATAGTTTAATTAGTCAAACATCATATGCATAAAACAAAATGTTACAAATATTTTGCAATTTTTAATGACTATTCACTAATTGTTTACATTCAACGAAAGAAAAATACTAAAATATGAATATTGAATGAATACTAGTAAATTCCAAAATCTTTCTGACTGTAGTAAATATAAATTAAGCAAATAAAACAATAGCAACAAATAACAATACCATTTAATTTATATTATTATTTCCATTTCATTTAAATCATTTTATGGATATTTTCAGTTAGGGGTGTACTCACCTTTGTTGTCAGTGGATGAGTCAGTGGATGAGCCATTAATGGCAGATATTAACTTTAGAGTATGTCTTCAATTTCTTCAGTGTTGTCCCATGAAAAAATATTTACAAAATTGTGATGGGTGAGGGTAAGAATGTGTGAGACACCGTCTATATCTACACCATATAGAAATATTTTTTTTCAATTGATTTAGTCCTTCTAAAAATATAGTCATCGAAACAATTTTTGTTTTTTTATCATTATCATTTTTATTTACATCAAGGTGAAGCGTCGGCAGTGGAAATTACAACTGATCGACGAGCTGAGCAGACTCACCACGGCCGACCCCATACCACTTCCAATCGAGTAAGTGCGCCACCTGCGGACACTTGCGAGTAATGGTGCGTGTTGAGGACCGGTCCAAACGTATGCCCTCCGCAGCCCCCTGGAGCTAACAGGCCTGGAGTACAGGCGGGTGCGAGTGCGCGGCCGCTACGAGCACGACAAGGAGCTGTACGTCCTGCCACGTTCGCCTGTCGACCCTGAGAAGGAGGCCAGGGAGGCGGGGCGGTTGTCGTCCAGCGGCGAGACGGGCGCAAACGTGGTCACGCCGTTTCACTGCACGGACCTCGGGTAATACAAATGCAAGATGGATTTTTTTTATTTTTTTATGATTCAAGTATTTTTACTTATTTTTTGTTTAAAAAATAAAAATCATTCTTTTTTTTTGTTTGAATTTTTTTTTAATGTAATGTAAAAATATTAAAATTAAAATAATTTAATTTCATATTTTGTAATAAAAAGTATAAATCATCAATTGTAAAGTAAATAAAATACTAAATTTAACTTAATTAAACGACTTGAATATTTTCATTTCGTTTAAAAAGGTAAAAAATCCAAACTATTTAAAAATTGGAATGCATGCAAGTTTAACAAAAAATGACACAAAAGTGTTAAAAAATAATTCATGAATTATTATTTTTTTTATTCTCAAAATTAAAAACAAATCATTATTTTTTAAATATAAAACTTAAGTATATAATGAAATTATATATACATGTAATCACTTTTTAGGACATTATTTCAGGAAGGTGGCGATATGTGGCGTAAAACAATTCATTAAAAAAATATTTAGGATTGTGCTAATTCCCTTATTGTCAAGTATGCCAAAATGCTAATGATGACGTGTCCTCAGTATCACCATCCTGGTGAACCGAGGCTACGTCCCCAGGCAGAGGATTCAACCAGACAGCAGGATGAAGGGCCAGGTGAGCGCCATGCAGACGTTTTTTTTTTTTTTTTTTTTTTAACCCTTGAACTTTTAGCTGAGCGAGGTGCGTGCATGTTTGCAAGTGCAGGTGGAGGGCGAGGTGGAGGTGGTCGGGGTGGTTCGGCTGACAGAGCCCCGCAAACCCTTCGTGCCCAACAACGACCCCGACAGAAACCGGTGGCACTTCCGTGACCTGGAAGCCATGTCGGATGTGACGGGAGCGCAACCGATCTTCATTGACGCCGACTATGGTAACGTTGCGTGTCACGTGACCTGTGGTGGGAAGTACTAAAGTGCAAATACATTACTTAAAGTCGTTTCTTCATGGACAATGAACCCCTGCATATTCAGTTAGACGTTTAAAAATTCCGATTTGTAAAAACTCTTTCCGTCATTGCAAATTCCATAAAAGGAGAAATGTATTTCAGCCAGCACCATCCCGGGCGGGCCAGTCGGCGGGCAGACGAGGGTGACGCTGAGGAATGAACACATGCAGTACATTATCACCTGGTCGGTAATGTTTTGTGACTTACGTACTTTTATTAATTTACTTTTAACAAACGTCTATCATTTGTGTTTTGTCTTCCAAGGTATGGCCTGTGTGCAACCACCGCCTACATGTGGTATGCAAAGTTCATCAAGAGGATTAAAATGTAAAATGTATCGGCTGGATTTGTCTTGTGTAAACTTTTGACTCAAGGAGCGACCTCATGGCACACACAAATTCCACAAAAGGTACACAGAGGGGTCTAATCTTTCCATTTGCTGTCAATACAACACGCATCTGGTATATTGACCGGCTTGAATAATTTTGCTGCCCATTCAAATTGTTTCTTTGGGGTGGGGTATCTTTCGTTTCTGACCCATTTGGACACGAGTGGGTTATCAAATACTTGAATTTGTGAAAGCACTTAAGGCCGTCGCTACAATGACAAAGTTGGAGCAGCTTGTTTTTCCAGTATTTTGAAAGTTTTTTTTGTGGTTATTGCAGCTTGAAATGCCAAAATATGTGACGAAATTAATTTAAGTTCTTGTGAGAACAATATGTAGTCGTTACCTTACAGTAAAATAAGATTACATGTACTGTGTCGACAAGCAGCTTGAGGAAAAGCCTGTCTTGTTTCACTGAACTCGGTTCATTTTTGTCAGTGTTCTATTCCATCAACGTGGTTTATGTGAATGCCCGCTCAGTAACCGCGGAACGTTAAGCTGCAGAGCGGAATACCCCGCCAGGTCTTTTTCCACAGAGATTGACTATTTCAACCTATCACTCAAAACTAAATGCCCCATTTAACAAAGATTTTAAACGAAAAACAAACAAACAGTCCCATGTTCGAACATACAATTTTATTATTGCAAACAATTTTAACCAAGCTTGGTTGCCAACTCCTTGGCCTTCGCCTTCTCCAGTTTGGCGATGCGAGCGGTGGACTTGGGGCCCATGATGTTGCCTCCCCAGTGACGACGGATCTGCAAAACGTCAAGAGAACGACAACGTTTAGGCCGCGTTCGCCTTTTGCTAAGGTTAATGAGAGCAAATGATTCTGAACAGTCGCTGCAATCAGAATCCTTCACTCATTTCCCTTCTCACTATTGGCCATTTATGTATGGCACTATTAAATGGACAGCGTGATTAACACAAGTTTCAGTTTTCCCGTCACTGAGGAAGTCTCACCTCCTCGTATCTGTCGTTGTAGTTGGTCTTGATGGCTTCTACGAGCTTGGCGAGGGCACCTTTGTCCTCACTGGAAAACAAGGCACAAAGGGTCACAAAGGTCATGGTCACTTTCCTAACTTGGAAACTGCACACACGCATGAAACGCGCCGTCTGTTTTCTTACGGGTTCGTCTGCGTGAAGGCCACCGAGGTGCACGTCTTCCTGTACACCAGCTTGCCCAGGCGAGCCTTGCCCTTCACGATGCAGTAAGGGACGCCCATCTTGCGACACAGGGCGGGCAGGAAGACCACCAACTAAGAGCAGGGTGAGAAAACGCCAGGTTAGCATTTTCACCCCCCCACGCGACTCTGCTCGTACCGACCCGGGTGGTCTCTCGGCTCAGGGTTAAAAAGCTCGTATGTTTTGATCGACACGGGACGATTCAGGTGAAGAAATTCAGACATCATTGCCGAGCGAGCATCTTGCGAGGCAAACCGCCAAACGCTTACCTCAATGGGGTCCACGTCATGGGCGATGACCACCAGCTGGGCCTTCTTGCTTTCCACAAGAGACGTGACTGTGTTGACACCTGCAGGAGAGCAACGATGTCACATGAAGAGAAAAAAGTAACAGTCACGGGGTAAAGAATGTTTTGAAAGGGAAGCCTTTGGCCGCTGCTCAGGGTTAAAAAGCTCATAAAACATCAGGAGTTTCAGGTGAAGAAATTCAAGTCATCATTGCATTCAGGCCACTTTGCTGTTGGACATTTGAGGCCGGGTTCACATAGCACGGGTCAATACGAAGCCGTCTGTCACACGGAAAGAAATAGCCCACAATGCATTGCGGCAATACAGAAAACGCACTACGCTTAGAACTCCGCCCAGTCTTAGTGATTGTAGAAGCAGGGATATGTTGTCTTACATGCCACTCTGTGTTAAGAGTTGTCTGTGTGTGTGTGGGCGGAGCTCTGTGTGTGGGTGTGTCACAGGCAAGTTAATTTTGACTCAATCACTTTAGCGCCCTACAAGATTCACTCCACGAGACTTTTTTTGAATATGCATTAAAAAAAAACACAATACATAAATATATTTCCGTACCCGTGTACATGTGAACAAGGCCTCAAATTAGGGTTGTACTTTTCGTGGCTTACCTGCACGCAGGACGGGGGGCCTCTTTGTGGGGACGTCTCCTTTGCCGGCCGTCTTCTGCTTGGCACGAGCCAGCAGCCTCTTCTTCTTCTCCTGCTTGGTCTCGGGCCTGTACTTATGTGCCAGCTTGAACAGCTGCGTGGCTGCATGTGAGGGGCGCACAAAATGCACAAATGTGACGTAAACCCTCGAACCAATACGAAACCTGGCTGACGACATGGCCCGAGGACGCATCAGCGATCTTGGTGGAAAATATCAGCACGTCTTGATAAGATAGCAAACGTTTCATTCACATCATCTGCGAGGAAGGGTAAGCGGTAGGGAGGGTGCTCGTGCTCGTACCCGTCTGTCTGTCCAGGGCCTGGGTGAACTGGTTGATGGCGGGGGGCACCTTCAGGCGCTTGTAGAGGATGGCGCGCTGCCTTTGCAGGCGGATGTAGCGAGGCCATTTCACAAAGCGTGTCAAGTCACGCTTGGGCTGAATATCCTGGCCTGCGTGCGGACACAGAGAACCGGTTGAAGTCGCAACGCAAAGTCACGAGGAAATACGTTCATAGAAAAGTGTTATTCAATATCCTGGATATCCACAACATCAGCTCCATGGACTAGTATGCTCCCTGTTCTCGCTGGAAGAACTCAGCATACCAGTAGGATGCTACTAGTGCCACTTTACAAGTGCCCTGAGTATCTTAACATCTAGCGCTTTAGTAGTACAAATAGATTGCAGATGGTAACTAGTGCAGTTTAGCCTGACTAGTAAAATGTAATTGTCCGAGTATGCTAACGTTGCCATACCAACTGATAGTTTCTGGATATGAAGAATATTGAATAAACATTTTCCATGCATGCTGAGGGTAAAGTGCGCATCAGCGATCTTGGTGGGTTGTCTGCAGTGGTGGTAAGATAGCAAATATTCGCTTACATCATCTGCGCAGCATTTCATGACCTGCCAAAGGGTCGTCATCCTACTCACCGATGCCGAAGTTCTTTGGCCTCTTCTCGAAGAGGGGGTTGACCACTTTCTTGACCTCGGGTTTCTTGGCCACCGCAGGGGCGGGGGCCACCTTCTTCCCCTTTGCCTTTTTTCCCTTGGGCTGTCACACAGAAATAAACACTTTGTATTGACAGGGAATGGATTACATTTGGTTTGGAAACACACACACACACCTTAGATTTAAGCATGTTGTGATTAACAATTTAAAAAAACTTGTAAACGTGCGCATAACGAAGCCTCTGGCAAAACTATTTAAAGATGGCTTTTCTAACAAACTACGACAATTCAAGCCTTGTGAAAAGTAACTAGTTCGTGAGTGGCTAGTGCCTGCACAGGCAGTGGCAGATTATCCATTAAGGTCGTTAAAAATAAGCCAATTTTGTACCCAATGGTAATCAAACATTAAATATGACTGCAATTGTGATGGCTTTTAATATGTCTTAATTGACCAAGGAGAATCTACATTCAGTAATCCGACAGACGACTTGACAAGTTTCCAAGCAGGCCTCGTCGTACTAATAATAATAATACGCGAGCCTCCAACACCGCTTCTTCGCAGAAGGTCTTCTAAGCAAAGTTGAAACAAAACAAAACGCGCCAGTGGAAAAAAGTAACGAGGAGAACGAAATTCACACACAAGTTCCGCATTTTCAATGCGTGTTAGCCTTAGCAATGAAGCTAGCGGCCACAGGGCTACTAGCACCGGTAACCACCGAAGATGCTCTCAACTCTTACACAAGTACAAACAAAAAGCGGCAATAAATAATGACGTGCAACCGTAAAACAATTCCCGGTTGATGTTTTGCCAAACCTCACGGCATAAAACGTTAGGATGCGACAAGGATGCGGACAGATACAACATCGACAACATTAGCTGAGGAAAAAACACTGCACCCACCATGTCGGTTCAGGCAGAAAGGAGGAGCAAGGACTGCTGGGAAACGGAAATAGCGCGAGGCTTCTCTGCCGGGCAATTTGGCCTCCACACGCCGATCTGGGATCAGTTTATACAACTGCTGCCAATTCATTCTCGAAAACAAAAACGGTTTTAGCATACCCAGGATCGGCGATATTGCTAGACGACATTTCAGCCGTGGCGTACCATTACAGCTGATTATATTTATGGTTTGATTTTATTAATTTAATTTATTTTTTACGTGTTCAAATTACTACAACAATTATTTTTTTTTTAAATGTAGACTGTTTTAAAATCACGTGTCCCTGTGACGTCACGTAGCTCGCTGCTCACTTGCTCCCTCAGCCCCGCGACGTGATGTGCATTGGATGACATGACAGGAGGGGAGGTGGGAGTGAGTTGTTTTGGGTAGCAAGTGTGGAATTTATCGTCTTGTCATTCGCCGCGTCTTCTTTATCCACGGTGGTTTGCTTATCGGCATTCTAAAGATGTAGTCCGGGTGACGGCTGTCTCACGTCACGGTAAATATGAACTTAGAACTGTCATGGCCGCCGCCGGTTTTTTAGCATCGTCTTCTGCAATCCTTCCACTCCGAGAGGCATCTTCTCCTTTGTCTTTTGTTTACATTTGTGGGGGCTACATTGTCGTTATTTTGGAATTGAGGCCGCACAGGCCGTGCTTCCATTCGTGTCTCGTCATCGTTGAATGCTAGCGTTAGCTTGTCATCTGACTTGCTGTTGTTGTTTTCCAGCTAAACCGCAAGAATGGCCGAACAAGACCTTTGTCCTCACCTGGACTCCATCGGGGAGGTTACCAAAGATGACCTCCTTCACAAATCCAAGGTGGGTCGTCGTCATTCCCCTGTCACATATTTAGTGGACGGTGAAGATGTCCATCCACTTCATGGTACTAAAGTACTATAGTAAACAGGAGCAGAGGTGGCAAACTGTGTAATGAAGTTCATAAATAGATGGATAGATACGTTATTCATCCTTAAAGAAAATGAGTGCATTTCATCTCTTCCTACAGGGAACGTGTCAATCATGTGGCGTTGTGGGTCCAAACTTGTGGGCCTGTCTTGAGGTACTTTTAATTTGTCCGTCCCGTTTTAAAGAGTGAATGACACAATAGAATCCAATACAAAATGCGAACTTTTTACAAATAGGAAAAAAAAACAACTACTTTCTTACCTACATCGTTAACCATACTCAAACAGGACACAAATAAATTCATAGCACCACAGCACCAGCGTTAAAAGCTTCAAATCAAATTGCTTTGTTTACAAAAAGTCGGTCAATTGCAGCTCACTGCTGTTTTTTTCCCCCTCTATCTCGTTTTAGAATGACTGCCCGTATGTAGGCTGTGGAGAGTCCTACTCGGATCACAGCACCCTGCATGCACAGGTAAGGTAGGAGTTGCTGGATTCTTATTATGTCCCCACAAGGATGCAAACTGAACACTTCCCCTTTTGATCCAGGCCAAGAAGCACCACCTGACTGTGAACTTGACCACCTTCAGGATCTGGTGCTACGTGTGCGAGCGCGAGGTGTTTCTGGAGCGGAGGCCCCCACTGACGCCCGCACTGGTGCCTGCCGTTCCTCACTGCGTCGCCTCGGCGGAGGTATGACTCCATGAACTGACCCATGATCTGCAGAAGTGACACTAAACACTTTTTGTGCCACTTCCTAACCTTTCCAGGAAGCACCGCCGCTCGCTCACCCGCTAAAAGCGGTGCCGATCGCCATGGGGGAAGAGGAAGGCTCCGAATCTGAGGAGGATGAGTTTAAACCCAGAGGTACGGCAAGCTGTGTGAGCAGTTTTTGAGATAACCTTGAGTTCCACATTATGCACTAGTATGTCCTTTGACTTCTCTAGTAAGACAATTAAACCCACTTGTAGGATATTGAGTAAATGTTCATATCTGTCATCACAAACATGAGCTGCTCAGATGTTACTTTGCAGGTTTAACAGGGATGAAAAATATTGGCAATTCCTGCTACATGAACGCAGCTCTTCAAGCCTTGTCCAACTGGTAAGTTGTTTTACGCAATCCGTGTAGCATCCGTTCTTTCCATTTTCATTTGCCAATCGAAAAAAAAAAAAGACAAAAAAGTAACCCTTTGTGTTGTTCTTTGCTCAGTTTTGTTGTTTGTCCAATTGCGATTGAAAATGCAATGGACGAATTACAGCAAGCTTTTTGGCCAATCGTTGTAGAGATTTCATTTTCCTCATCCATAACTTGTTTTTTCTTTTAATTCCTTTTCTTTCCGAGCAGTCCTCCGCTCACTCAGTACTTCCTGGACTGCGCCGGGCTGGTTCGCACCGACAAGAAGCCCGCTCTCTGCAAGAGCTACCAGAAACTCATCTCAGAGCTCTGGCATAAAAAGCGGTAATAAGCAATAAAACCCGAGATTCGTTTCGGGCCGTAATATACAGATGCCTCTCAGTAAACAGGGCGGCAGGTCAAGTTCTTACAAATAAAACTGATGTAACAATGCACTATAAAATGGACTGTTAATCTTGTGTAGACCCAGCTATGTCGTCCCTACCAGTCTGTCCCACGGCATCAAGCTGCTAAACCCCATGTTTCGCGGTTACGCGCAGCAGGTAGGGACAAGCACAGCAGGTAACTACACCTTACATCACTCAATGCAATCTTTTAAAAAGTATCCTTTGGGTTGATAGTTACGTAATAGTAACGTGTTAGTTTGTTCTACTGTGTGGAAGTGAATGTAGGTGATAAATAATGCAATAGTTTAATGTTTGCTAGCATTTAGTTGTCCTATTCTGTCGAGCCAACCAGATGAAAGAGTAAACCTGGGGCGGCGTGGCTCAGTGGTAAAGTGCTCGTCTCCAAACCCAGAGGTTGTGGGTTCGATCCCATGCCATTGTGACCACGTCGCAGTATCTTTGAGCAAGATACTGAACCCTGAGTTGCTCCTGATGCTGTGTCATCAGTAGGTGAACGAGTAGTCAAATGTAAAGCGCTTTGAGGGGCTTGTAAGGTGGAAAAGCGTTACATAAATGAAGTACCATTCAAACTGTCGCTCCTTTCACCAGGAAAAAAACAAACATTGATTCTGCCTTTTTCTGTTCTTTTATAATGAGCCGTTGAAGAAAGGTTGGTTGCACAAAATGCAGCTGTTTCTCCGAGGGGACTCGTTTCTAAAATGGGGCATCGATGCCATCTACTGGTGGTTGTGCATCAGTAAAGTTGTTTCCAAATTTGAAATTTACATTCCCTGTTGAAAAACCGTAAAGGCAATGAATGATTAACCGCAATACAGCATCTTTTTGAATCTGATCGGTGGTGTTGAACCATCATCAAGTCTTCAGGACCACGGGAATATGTAGCGATAGCAGTTGAGAAGTTTTAACTTATCAATAAATTGTCATTTTCCAAAAGGACACCCAGGAGTTCCTACGTTGTCTGATGGACCAGCTCCACGAGGAGCTGAAGGAGCCACTCGGCGATTGTGGCGGCAGCGGCGAGAGCAGCGATGGCGAGGAGAGGCTGGACGGTGACCGCTCGCCCGCCGAAGAGGACTTCCTGTCGTGCGACTCGGGCTCCAACAGTGACCGTGGCGAGGTGGGCGGCGGCGACGTGGAGACGCCCGCGCAGGATGAGTGCGACGGCGTCGGCACGGCAGGGGACGGCCCCGTCGGCGGGGGGATCTCGGAGAAGGAGAAGCTGAAGGAGAGGCGGGTGTCCGGCTCGCCCCTCCGAGGGCCCTCGCAGGACATGGACGAGGACGCCGACGTGGATACGGCCGTCCCCGACAAAGCTGAGGGGGAAGACGATGCCGGGGAAGTTACCGACGCCCAACATCAAGAGAACAATCCAGGTCGAGGAAACAACATCTCACGTGAGACGCTTGGGAAAACCACTCGCTCGAGGATGATTCTATTTTTCACCCGAATCATTTCTCTTGTTTCAGCAGAGCCGGACAATGAAGTGGTGACGCAACGCCCGCATTCCACCCCCTGCAGCCCCGTGAGAAACCTCCAGGAGCTTCACGCCAAACTCTCCTCCACTCCGCCTCGCTCGAGCCCGCTGCGATCTGCAAGCTCCTCGTATCCATTCAAGAAAGGTGTGCACGCCTTCACTCGCTCATAACTACGGTCGTTCCCCGTTTAGAGATGAAGTCATTGATTGCCAATTTTCATTTTCATGCTCGTATTGGTAGCCGTTTTATAACATGGCTGATTTTTCAAGACCCACACAATATAAGCATGAAGCCTACCACAAGAAAGAGTAGCGTCTTCTTTAACCGTAAAAAATGTTGATCTCGATTTTTATGTTCTTTAGTTTCTGTTTCAGGTTTTTTTTCTAAAAAGTGGAGAAAATGAGCTTTTTGTGAAAAGAAATACGTCAAGCAGAACAGTGACCTTTTTAAGAAAAAAATGATAATTTTTTTTGCTTCAAACTATAAAGCAAACAAAAAGGCTAAGAAAGAGCTTTTGATAGCAAAATAATGTATTTACAAATATATAACTTTGGAAACGCTGCCTCACCTCATGGCTCAAGTTGACCATCTGTGGATTTTTCTCAAGATCACGACACCTACTTTCTATTATTGTGACGCACAATCCGCTTATACCAGACGCATCCAGGACATAATCTGTTTGAATGTGAGGTGACTAAACTTGGCATTTCTCTCCCTGGTAATTGACGTTGCAAGCAGTGATGGGCAAATGAAGCTTCATGAAGCACTTGTGATATTTTTGACTCCTCTAAATGGCACTTGTGGTTTAATGATGCAGTGGAAATTTAATCAATTTCAATTTTTATCTTAAAGCACCATCTAGAGGAGTAAACAAATATATCCCAAGTGCTTCACATGAAGCTTCATTGTCCCATCACTAGTTACAAGCCGATATTGATAGCCTAGTCTTTATCCGCAATTGACAGAAGTCTGACAAACCAAAATAGATTGTGCAAGAAAAAATAAATAGATAAAAATATAAGTGGTGAGTGAAGCTCAATGCAACAGAATAGCATTTCTTCTTTAAAAAAATATGCAAGTCAAAAATGAAAGTTATCGTAGTTAAGTAAATTCAACGAGGTAGCTTATAATTACACACACTAATAGCCCTTTAAACTTATTAAAATAGATTTAAACATTTTTAAAAGGCATTTTTCGAGTATTTCGTAGCACCTGTTGTCACTATCTCACGTGTTTTTCTTTTTCTTTTCCAGCTCAGCTGCTGCTGACCTCCAGGAAGAAGAAGCAGTCGCACTTTCGCAGCGTCATCTCCGACATATTTGACGGCTCCATCCTCAGCCTGGTCCAGTGCCTCACCTGTGACAGGGTAAGTCGCTCCATTGACCAACATTGTCCGTGTGCATCCCGAGGCCGTCTGTGAGCACGAAAAAGGTCGTAATTGGGACCGCAAATTTGAGCTTTTATTCCACCAAATGGTCACTAGCTACTTTATAATGCAGTCCCTCCACCTCACTTTATTTATTCTTCCAAAATATCAATTGATCCAGCACGATTGCGTGACTGTATGACAGGTGTCTACGACAGTGGAGACCTTCCAAGACTTGTCCTTGCCTATTCCCGGGAAAGAGGACTTGGCTAAGCTCCATTCCTCCATCCACCAGAACCTGCCCGTCAAGACCAAGGTGTGTCCCGACACGTACGACTCTCAGGGCTGGATCTCCTTCATCATGGATTCCATACGACGGTTGGTCCGATACAGACGTGATGATATTATCGTGAACCATCAAGCCGTATTATTTCATCTAACAAACGCCCCTTGGCTTAATGCTAACCTATAAGGATTCACTATATGTGACTAATGGCTGGAGAACGTTGATAAATGAGGCATTTGCTTGGGACCAGGTTCGTGGTCTCGTGTATACCCAGCTGGTTCTGGGGGCCCATGGTGACCTTGGAAGACTGCTTGGCTGCCTTTTTTGCCGCCGATGAACTCAAAGGTTCATTTTCAGTTTCAAAAACCGACGATATGTCAAAGAAAAAGGTTCACCTCGGTCACTGTCTGCTGTCCTTTTTCATTTTGCAGGAGACAACATGTACAGCTGTGAGAGATGTAAGAAGTGAGTATGTCCAATCAATACAAACGTATCTATTGGAGCATTGATTTTTCTTCCTCCATCCTACAGGGATGTGATTTTTCCGCTAATTCGCGGAATTCCGCTTTTTTTTTTATCCCCCCCCCCCAAAAAAAATCCGATTTTTTTTTTTTTTTTTGTATTTCATTGTGTATGCACATGACTCCGACAGATAACATCTTCTGCTATAACAAAGACATTTGTGGTATGCTCTAATATGAGTTACTTTTCATTTGGTCATGATACAATTATTTGTTCATGAAATTTGAACTCTTCATCATTATTTATGTGTTAACTTAGTAATCACATTAGTTAGATATGATGATATTCTCAGTGATAGTTTTTAAAAGCAAAGGCAGTCCAATGTTTTTGAATGTGACTGATTTTGAGTTGACTAAAACTGCCATTTTATATGGGATAGTTCAATAGACATTGAAAATTTATGCTGTTGTTTTGTCTATTTCTTTGTCATGTGAGTGCTTTGAAAGTACTTCAAAACACGGAAAACCCATGAGCGAGTGCCAGCGGCCCCCAGACCCCCGGCTAAATTTTCAGATAATTTCACTTTGGTCAAATCACATCCCTGATCCTAATATTTAATGTTCATGTTGTCATTTTTGCAGGTTGAGAAATGGCGTCAAATACTGCAAAGTGCTTCGACTTCCAGAGGTATTGTTGTATTTGTATGGTATTTTTTAAGTACATGTAGGTGGCAGCTATCACATATTTTTACAATCGAATGTCCTATAGTTTAATCTGGTAAAAATAAAAAAACGCTTGCAGTCCACATTGTATTATCTGTGATTTGAGTGTTGAATGGCTTTAAAAGGTAGATTCTGGCTTGGTGAGTGATGTGGGAGTCAGCGAATGATTAGCAGCTCAGGTTAGCAGCTGGCTAACTGTTAGCCATTTGGCTTACTGTTGAGTGCCTGCAGTTCATGTATGAATGGCCTTATTACGTGCTTATTTTGTTGTCGTTTGTTCAATAAACTGAAAGTTTTTGCTTTATTATTATTATTTTTAAATCAACTTTTACTATTTGACCACAAGATTGTTTCCTTTCCTGAGGTAGTCATTTGAATGTGTCACTTTGCAGATTCTGTGCATTCACCTGAAGCGCTTCCGGCACGAGGTCATGTACTCCTTCAAGATCGGCAACCACGTCTCCTTCCCGCTGGAGGGCCTAGACATGCGTCCCTTCCTGGTCAAAGACAGCGCGTCTCAAGTCACCACGTACGATTTGCTCTCCGTCATCTGCCACCACGGCACCGCCGGAAGTACGACGACGACGACGACAACGCGCAGAAGAAGTTTGTTCATGCTTGTGAAATCCAAAATAAATCCCGCTTGCTCTCGGTCTCCGTCGCAGGCGGACACTACATCGCGTACTGTCAGAACGTCATCAACGGTCAGTGGTATGAATTTGATGACCAGTACGTGACGGAGGTCCATGAGACGGTGGTGCAGAATGCAGAAGCTTATGTGCTCTTCTACAGGTAAGCCTCCTGTAGTTCACCCTTTGCACACCCACTTTATGGCAGATTTTGATGGCAAGTCCGAAATCAGCGATGCAGTGCAATGTTGTGGCACAAGATGCCAGCTGGCACAAGATGCCAGCTGGCACAAGATGCCAGGTGGCACAAGATGCCAGGTGGCGCTGAGCTCTAGTAGAAGACATCCAGCGTCATTAGGATCAAGAAGAAAAGGCAGAAATTGAGCTTCAGTAATAGTTGTGTGTGTTGAAGTTTAATAATTACAATAACATCTGTGCTAACTTTCATTAGCTCTTCTAGGCTATTTTACATTATAGGTTAGCATTGAGCTAGAAGACTTTTTGTGCGATAACATGATATGGTTTAGTTTTTGGGTTAGAATATACAGGAACATTCATTCCACAGCCACCTATAAAAATGGTTTTGCTTTGGCGTAGGAAAAGCAGTGAGGAGTCTGTGAGGGAGCGGCAGAAGGTGGTCGCGCTGGCCAGCGCCAAGGAGCCCACCCTGTTGCAGTTCTACATTTCCCGAGAGTGGCTCAACAAGTTTAACACCTTTGCGGAACCGGGCCCCATCGCCAATCACACCTTCCTTTGTCACCACGGAGGTGCGTGGGCTTCTCTCGCTTAGCTGGGAGAACGTCACTCCTTGGGGTGAATGGCTGGCCAGTCACAATTATATTGAGGAGTCGGGGGAGGAGGCAGTTGTCATTTTCCCAGATAAAAGTGACTTTATTAAAAAAAATGTTCTGAAAAAGTCACAATTATTTTGAGAAAAAAATTATAGCTTACACTATGAGAGAAAAGGTGACAGAAAAAAATGATTGTTTTATTTTTCATTCTTATTCTTAAAATAAAATCAAGAGTTTTTTTACTGAGGAAATTAAATATAATGAGGGGGGGTGGGGGTCCCAATTTTAATGAGTAAAATATAAAAGGTTAGGATCTTGTGTGGAAAAAGTCTTATCAGAGTAGTTTTATTGGGGGAGGAGGGAGTTGACATTTTTATGATGAAAAAGGTGCTCAAATTCTACAAGAGTTATTTTATTTTATTTCTAAAAGACAACATTGTATGAAAGTTGTATTTAAAAAATAAATACAATTACTAGAAGGTCAATTTTATTGAAGGGAAACAGTCATCATTTTATTATAATATATATTTTTTTGGGGGGGCAACACATTTAAGGGTTGATGAAACTGTAATACATGCAAATGACCACTAGGTAGTGCACCCACACTCATTGTGCACTCAGCATCTCACGTGCTGAATCTGGTGGAACAAACACTCTGAAATTCAATACAAGAGATGTAAGGCAAATAAATACTTTTAAGATGATAATGCTCAATTTTGAAACGTATTCATTTATCAGGAGGTTGTTATTGTGCATGTTCACTTCATCAAGCTCTTTTGTATCATTTCAGTGTTCCACGAAAATATTTCAAGACAAATTCCTTGCTCTTTCTTTTTCCAGGCATCCCGCCTAATAAATACCACTACATCGACGACTTGGTTGTTATCGTGCCGCAGAATGTGTGGGAGTACCTTTACAACAGGTAAGCATTTTCACCATGCGCTGTCCAAAATGGAGGACATTAAAGTAAACGTTACCATTTTCACAGAATAAAAGTGGTAATTCCATTACAAAAAAAAATAGAAATGTAATTGTGAAAAATGTTGCAATTGTCACAGAAACTTTTGAGAGAATTCTTTTAAAATTTCATCAGCAAAACAATTGAGATTTCTTTGAGTGAAAAAAGTAAATTCCACTTTTTCACACTCAATGAAATTAGCTTTTATTTGTGGAAGAAAAAAATTTACAGAAAATTTTTTTTAGACAAAAAAAAAAAAGTTAGTTTCATGAGAATTTACATGCCAGAATTATCATTATGGGAAAAAAGTCATTGTTTTCAATAGAAACAAAATATTTTTATTGAGAAAATTTTCTCTACAAAAGAATGGCTATAGAACGTTGAAAAAAAAAATGTTTGTGTGTGCGTGTAGTTTTGGAGGCGGCCCTGCAGTCAACCACCTGTACGTGTGTGCCATCTGCCAAGTGGAGATTGAAGCGCTCGGCAAGCGCAGGAAAACGGAAATTGACACCTTCATTATGGTGAAATTCAACTTCACCGCGGTTTGCTTGCGCCTCAAATGAAAGGACACCCTAATTGTGGTGCTCTTGTTGTCGCGCGCAGCTCAACAAAGAGTTCCAGGCCGAGGAGGCGCCCGGCGTCATCTTGTGCATCAGCATGCAGTGGTTCCGCGAATGGGAGAGTTTTGTTAAAGGCAAAGACAACGGTAAGTCATTCTTTCCTTACCATGTTTCGTTGAATTTCGCCCGCCTTGCTGCGATGAATCTACTGAAGACCAATAAAGATGGACATGTCTCCTCATCCCCGTCTCTGCGCGCAGAGGCCCCGGGTCCCATCGACAACAGCAAGATCGGCGTCATGAAAGGAGGACACGTTCAGCTCAAGCAAGGTCAGCCTCACCTCAGCCACTCAAGCCGCCGCCGCACAGGAAATCAACGCATGGCTTATCTCAAGAATGCGCGCGCGCGTCCCCACCAGGTGCAGACTACGGTCAGATTTCCGAAGAGACGTGGCAATACTTGAAGGGAATTTACGGCGGGGGTCCCGAGATTGCGGTGAGACAGACGGTCGTCCCGGCCGACCCCGACGGGCTCCACGGAGAGAGGAAGATCGAAGCCGAGACCAGAGCGCTCTGACATCGCCCAAGGTGGGAATCGACAGGTTTAAACTTTTGTAAAGACATTTTTGAAAAGATTCCCTTCTTAACTCTTTCGCTGTAGAAATAGGAGACTTTGGGATAACATCATTTATGGAAAGGAAAAGAAGACTCTTGCTTTCGCACTTCTTCTTAGAATTCGGTGCAGCGTGCTGTTTATTTGTCACTAGTTGGGTTTCCATCCACCCATTTGTATTTGAATTTTCCAGAACTGCGCAAACAAATGGAAATGCTGGAAACTCGAAAAAGAGCCCAAAATTCGCAAAAAAAGTTTTTACCCTTTAGAGGGGGTGGATTTTGAAGCGTATCGAAAAAAGGAAAATGCTAATTTTGGCTATGGAAAGACGTAGACACGTACGATTGTCGTCCCAAAGCAATGGCGTACGATTTAAGGTATGTTTGGGGGGGGACGACAAAACAGAAATCATTTTGGAATTCATTAAAGAAGCAAATATTAATACTATTTTAGATGGAAAACAGCAAAGAAACGCTACGGTTGACCAAGAATGACAAAAGCAAACTCGTACGCAGCTTTTTTTCATTTCTGGCATTTACGCCTGGATGTGTTAAGCAACTCCGGACAAAGCACCTTTTGTTCAAAGCCAGCCACTTTTCAAGTCAGCAAAAGTGATACATGATATGAAACCCAAATGTGGTCTGTATAAGTTGATGGTAGCCGTCGGCGTCCTCTGTGGCCAGCGTGTGCAACCGTTTACCGGAATCTTGTCCTCCTGGAGTCGGAAATGCTGACATCAGCATGAAAATTCCGAGAGGAACGGACGGTGCCGCCTCTCAAGTCCTGCTTAACGCCAGCTGCTTTTCTCCTTCTCCCGACAGCGCCTTCCTGCTCCCTCCCACACAGCTGAAGAATTTTGCACCTGGATGAAGATGAAGACGGGTCACGGCCGTGAGTAGATTGGAAACGTGCGGGACGGAATCTTTTTTTAATTGTCTTGTTTTTTTCATTTGAATCTCACAATGTCATGGCTGTAAACCACAGGCAACGAGATGTCGACCATTTTATTCTGTTGCTGTCGTCGGGCTGCTTATTTATCACTCGCGTAGCAACCTGCTACCACAACACCATCAGCCAAACGCACGTCTGAGCCCTCAGGAATGTCTCGCAAGTGCACAACAAAAGCATCCTGCATGCACACGTGCGATACAATAATAACACTTCATAATAATCAGGATAAAAAAAAAACACGGCACCTTAAAATAGGCGGCAGGGAAAGTTCAGATACAGTACATGTTGGGGGAAAAAAAATATTGCTTCAGTAAAAGTGAAAAATGGACAAACTCTGAAAGGTACTTCAGTGGAAAAAGAAACATTTTGATTATTTTTAGTGTACCTACGAAATAGTTTCCCTCTTTCAATTCTCACCAAGACTGAAATGACAACATGAGCAAAACAATAAAATAAAAAAAAGCTTCATTAGCTAATGATAAGAAATTATGAAATGCACCATAATTGAACACAAGAAGTTGATGGTTTTTAGGTTAGCTTAATGCTAACAGAAACATTTTGATTATTTTTAGTGTACCTACGAAATAGTTTCCCTCTTTCAATTCTCACCAAGACAGAAATGACAACATGAGCAAAACAATAAAATAAAAAAAAAGCTTCATTAGCTAACAATAAGAAATTATGAAATGCACCATAATTGTTAGGGAAGTTTGAACACAAGAAGTTGATGGTTTTTAGGTTAGCTTAATGCTAACATATATCGGGAGTCCTCAAGTTACGGCGGAATTCTGTTCCTACGCTGGCGACGTAAGCCCAATTTCCACTTAAGTCGGATTTTCCTGTTAAAAGTCGATATTTATGTCAAAATACTTTATACACTAATTTAAAAAAAAAAAGAAGATATTTGCGCACCCCGGAAGACGTCGGAACAAATGTTTCGTGTTTCCGGAGGGAAATGTGACGCGCCTGATGGCGAGCTGGCCGGCTGATGGTTCGTCCGTTGCTGGACGTAACACAACTTTAAATAACCTTTAAAATGGCGTGATTACTGTGGGAAATTAACGAAAAAGAACGTGCGACGGACGAGGCACGGGGGCGCCATGAAGTCGAAACGACGTTGGTCGCGTGCGATGTAGCTCGAGGACTCCCTGTAATGCCAAACACCAGAGACTGGCTCACGTTCATTAGCATAGATGCTAAGTGTCATTAGAAACGCACACGGAGCAGCAGCACATACAAACAAAACAAGTATGTTATTTATTGGGGGGGGGAAAAATCAACCAAACCATAACATTCTGTCTAAATTATTTAGCTAGCTTAACGCTAACATAAAACCGTGAAATGCCATAGACAGGCTAATGTACATTAGCATCGATGTTACACTCATTTTAACCACCTCAGCTGCTATTTGACCGCACACGGAGCAAACAACAACAACACTCACAATTGCGGGCGTTTATTTAGTAGGGGACCTTCTCTGCCTCTTCTTCTGGCTTGTAATTACGCTGTATTATGTCAGTACTGCCCGGCAACCGTTTGAAAATCCGTGATAGGTGCAAAGTGAATTGTGCTGTCGCGTATGTGCCATTGATTGCAAAAGTATTTTATCAGTGCAGAAATCTGCTTGTGTGGTTTTTTTGCTCGTGTTTGAGCACGTCGCATGGCGTGAAATATTTATTTTCTACCAAATCATTTGATGACAGTGTTTGTGGTACTAGCGACGCTTTGAAAACATCAACAGTGGTTGGCCTCGTTTCAACAGGATGTCTTAATGTGTGTACACATGATGTTTGCTTAAATGATTAAATATCCTATTTAATGATGTCACATATTTTTGCTGTCATTCTTTGGAATTAATTTGGATGCCCAGCCGGAGTCAACAGAAAGATTTGTTAGTGCCGGACCTCAAATCGACACCTCTTTTTTCCCCCTCAGGAACAACAATAATTATGTTATTGAGTTGTTGCTGCGTTTATCGCCTTTCAAACTGCCTGTTAAAGCAGGCATCTCCAAATGTTTGTTCTTTTTTTTAATCTGGAAATAGACACCTTACCCTATAAGAGTGCAGGTAATAATTTCATCTTGGCTTTATTTCAGCTTATTTGTATTGAAACAAACATTTCCTCAAAATAGACAGCTTTAGCTTCCCCTTAGAAAAAGAAGGTGGTTCAATTGGTGAGTATTTTTACCTTTACTGTGGTTAGACACTTTCACACTGCCGACTGAATTCATGTTGTTGTTTTTCAAATAAATGCCTCACCCCCAAGTGACACATGGAACTTTCTCAAGTTCAATTTCATGTATTAACTGTTTGATCTTCTTTATTTAAATAGTGCCAGCATCCTCTACAATAGACACATTTATGTCATCTACTTGAAAGAAATGAGAACCGGACCTCAAATAAACCACACCCTTTTTATCCAAAACACCACAACACTGTGTAGTTGAGCAACTAAAAAGGTGTTGTTATTTAGCATAAAAAAACATTTGGAGATGGTTACACTATATTACTTTTTTTTTTTTTCACTTCAAATAAATTAATATTGTTTTAATGTTAAATATGTTAACATAAAATTTTAAACTGTAGTCCCTGGCCACTATTTTGACAATGCAAACAGTCGTAATTATTTTTTTCCCCTTTTTTCTATTGTGACAGTAAATGACAAACTATGCATGAGAGTATTCGCTAACTATGTGTTCGCACTTAGTGAGCCTTCCCAGTGTAAGATTATGAATAATATTTCCTGGGGAAATCCAGTCTAGTTGGCCAGCAAGGTTGGCGGCGGTCTTAATCATTTGTGTGATGTTTCCTGAGTAATACGAGTTTGGTGTTGAAATGGAAAGTTTTGAAAGTGTTGCAAGCGAATGTGAAGCACGTTAGCCCGCACTCGTCCTGTTTTGCCAGCATGACCACAAAAGGTTTCCCGGAGAAACTTAATTGCTGGCAACATGAGTCACAATACGCCGGAGTGCGAGTGTCACGGCGACCTATCAATTGCAGGCGTTGAGGACGAACCGTTGGACATTTTTGCAAATTCAAAAAATGTTTGTAAATGTCAAACCGACGACTATTTTGAGTCTTCAAACAAACGACGATGAACGCTTTCAGCTCGTTTTTGTAAACTTTAGGCCAATTTGATCTTTCCGCAAACACAAGAAAAACTTGCAAAATGTTTTTCGTAAACTTTCAATATCATTTTTTAGAACATGAAAAACTATTTTCATACGTGTTTGGAAAACTTGACGCACAACTTTGTCAATATCATATTTCATTTCGCCCTCAACGAATCTAATCAAATGTTTTCGTAAAATCTCAAGGAAAATGTTGACAAAGAACCTCGTGTCATTTTTTTCCCTTACTTTATAACGTTTCTGACTATTTTTGTGTGTGTTTTCCAAAACTTCCGAAAATTTCTGAAAGCTTAAAGACAAATTAGCCTTTAATGAACTCATTTGTTAAAGATTCAGCCTAGAAGAGGCTGCTCGTTATTTTTTTTTATTTTTAAATATATAGCTAACCCTGACTGCTATCTTTTTAGGTCTAGTTTTTGAACAGACCAATTGAGGCAGTCACGGGAAATGGCACGCGTGCTTTACAAGCTAAAAAAAAAAAAAAGAAAAAAGAGTCTCCTGAGTTGTTTGCCGCCTTGCCGTGATTGGCCCCAGGGCAGCGCTGATGCATGTTTAGACATCGCACGTGTGGGAAAAACACGGCGGAATCCTCAATGAATGCTTTTGCTCACCGGCTCAGACTGTCATCATCATCATCATCATCATCATCATCATCATCATCATCATCATCATCATCATCATCATCATCATCATCATTTGAGTCAGTGGGCGGAGGCTAACGCAGACTACAAATGCGGGCCCTCCTCTCGTCCGGCTCGTACTTTTCAGCACGCAGCCGTTCCTTGTGCTCCTCTTTTTTTTTTTGGGGGGGGGTTCTCGGTGTTCTCTCTTGGCCCGCCACCACGTCTCACTTCTCTCGCTGGATCACAAACGGATCTTTCCTCATCGCGGTCATGTTAAGAAACAACGTCTTCTCCTGTTTTGTTTTCTACGCTGTTTTGCTGCTGCTCAAGATGTACGTTTTGGCCTTCATCACCGGACAAGTCAGGTTGCGAAAGAAGGTCAGTGAGTGAGTGAGTGAGTGAGTGAGTGAGTGAGTGAGTGAGTGAGTGAGTGCATGTTTGGAAAATTAAGAGTAAGTTGAATGTAGGTTTTGAAAATGCATATAAGTGAGTGAGTGAGTGGACGTTTGAGAATGAATGGTGGAAGTGAGTGAGTGGATGAATGTTTTGAGAATGCACAAGTGAGTGGATGTTTTAAAAATCAATGGTAGGATACGTGAGTGAGTGAATGAATGAGTTAATGATTTTTTTAGTTTTGAGAATGAATAGTGAGTGAGTAGGTTTTGAAAATGAATGGTGAATGACTGAGTGGCTGAGAATGAATAGTGGAAGTATTTGTGAGTGAGTGGATGAATGAGTGAATGTTTTGAAAATGATTGGTAGAAGGATGAGTGAGTGAGTAAATGTTTTGAAAGTGGATGAGTGAGTGGGTGTTTGAGGATGAATAGTGAAAGTATTTGTGAGTGAGTGGATGAATGAGTGAATGTTTTGAAAATTAATGGTAGAAGGGCGAGTGAGTGAATGTTTTGAAAGTGAACGAGTGAGTGGGTGTTTGAGGACGAATAGTGAAAGTATTTGTGAATGAATGAGTGAATGTTTTGAAAATGAATGGTAGAAGGGCGAGTGAGTGAGTATGTTTCTTAAGTGAATGAGTGAGTGGGTGTTTGAGAAAGAATAATGAAAGTATTTGTGAGTGAGTGGATGAATGAGTGAATGTTTTGAAAATTAATGGTAGTAGGGCGAGTGAGTGAATGTTTTGAAAGTGGATGAGTGAGTGGGTGTTTGATGACGAATAGTGAAAGTATTTGTGAGTGAGTGGATGAATGAGTGAATGTTTTGAAAATGAATGGTAGAAGGGCGAGTGAGTGAATGTTTTGAAAGTGGATGAGTGAGTGGGTGTTTGATGACGAATAGTGAAAGTATTTGTGAGTGAGTGGATGAATGAGTGAATGTTTTGAAAATGAATGGTAGAAGGCCGAGTGAGTGAGTGAATGTTTTGAAAGTGGACGAGTGAGTGGGTGTTTGAGAACGAATAGTGAAAGTATTTGTGAGTGAGTGGATGAATCAAATTTTGAAATTTTGAGAATGAGTGAGTGAGTGGGTGTTTTGAAAATGAATGGTAGAAGAGTGAGTGAGCGAGCGAGCGAGCGCATGTTTGTAGGATGAATGAACGCCATGATACAGAGTGAGTGAATGCTCTTAACGGATGAACAGATGGAAGGATTTCTTAATGAATGATTGTTTTGTTGTGTTGCGAAGGCTTTTGCCAACCCAGAAGACGCAATGAGACACGGAGGACTGCAATTTCACAGGCTGGATCCTGACGTAGAACGATGCCGCAGGTATGGCCCACTCATGGGACACAAAACATGACACAGCACTTGTCATAACACAGTCATGTTACTATGACACGATTGCATTATGTTACTGTAACAGCAGTATCACTAAACAACACTATTAGATCACTATTATAGCCACAAGAGTGCAACACAAAGCGAACGAGCCAGCATAACCCTGTCATCGCATGGCGATGCATTTCCTTGCATGGTAGAGCTCACCGCAACGACATGGAGAACATCTTCCCCTTCCTCTTCCTGGGCGCCATCTACTCCCTGACGGGCCCGTCCCTGGCCATGGCTCGCCTCCACTTCCTGGCGTTCACGGCGGCCCGCCTGCTGCACAGCGTGGCCTACCTGCTGGCCCTGCCGGCACCCGCCCGCTCGCTGGCCTACGTGACGGCGCAGGTGCCCTGCCTGTCCATGGCCGTGCAAATTCTGGCCGCGCTCGCCACATACGCTTAGACGGACCAATGTCGGACTCGTCAACGCAAGTTTAGTGAAGGTGGCGTGGCGAGGGTTTCCCAAGCATAGAAGGCAATTTGATGTTTTCGTAGGTTGTCGTAGGTGAAGCAAATATATTTGCTCGCTGGATCATTTAGTTTTTTAAAACGTAACAGGTGTTTTTTGGTAAACATAGAAGGCCATCTTGTCTTTTTGGAAACATTGAAACTACCGTATTTGTTTTCGTATTGTTTTTGGGGTGAACGACAACAAAAAAGTTTGTGAACATCTTGACACTAATGTTAACAATTTTGCAAAGAAGTCAACGTCAAAGTCATTTTAGAGCAGCGGTGTCAAACATATGGCCCGCGGGCCGGAGCAGGCCCACAAAGGGCTTGTTTGAAGAAGAAAAAAACTTAGGCTGACATAAACATGTTAAATATGACAAAAATTCAACAACTGGTAACATAAACACATCTGACAAGGATTAACGTCCTTATAACTTCTTTAACTGCGCCACACAATGCATTCTGGGAAGAAGATATATACAGTCTCTATCTGAGTTTATATAAAAATTTTGTAAACAAATTTTTTCCCGTAAACATCCAAAAGCTAATTTCGAATCCCGAACGGACGTGCGATTTGTGATTCCGTGAGGCCGTCGTCGGAGCCGGATAAAGTTTGGGAAGCCCGGATTTTCGTCCTCATGTTTACACACAAACAATTTGTCTGCTGGAAGTGTGTGTGCTGTGACAGCATCGGGAATCGAGTCACACTGGCTCGGTTCAGCGATTATTTTTTTCCTTTACTTGAAAACTCGAAGGAAGCTCCTCACGTGGACTGAATATTTCATGTTTCTGAATATTTATTTATTATTTAACAAACGTGTTGTTGTTTTTGGTTTTGTATGTTTGTGTGTGAGAATAAAAGCTGAGAAAGCGGCGGCGCGTTCGAAATCACTCCTGAGCCACTAAAGGGTGACTTCGCTATCTTGTTGTCGTGAATATTATTCATCGTTTTTTTGTTGTCATAATAATTTAACTTTATTAATAAAGAATATGTCTGTAAGTGTTGTTGTATGCTTTACGCGTATTGCTGCTTTGTGTTCAAATGTCATTTGTTGGTGGGTTACGAAGGATTATTATTTATGCTCATTTCCGCAGCCCGGAATTTTGACATTTTGCATCCTAAAACTAAGAGTTTTCCTCTGAACATGCAATAAATGTACTTTTTTGGGGTAAAATGTATATTTTCTCAAGAAAAAAAAATCCACCTTTTTTTTGTGATAATTGTGACATTTTTCTTTTTTTACCCCCCATAATTATTTTCTGAACGAACCACTTTTTCTCTCGTCTTCTAATGATGAAGACATTCAAAACAAAATGAGCGCTTAAAAATCCAAATATTTTTCTCAATGAAATGACAACTTTTCCTGCGGAAAGTATGAAAACGAAAGACACTTTCTTCATTAAAATTCGGACTAATCTCGTTGTATGTTAGCGTTAAGCTAGCTTACTTGTGTTAGAAGAAATGTTGAACTTTTTGTTCTTTTAAACATCCATTGTTGAACTCTTTTGTTTGATGTTTTTACAACAAATAAACCGCTCAAAGCAAACCCGAGTCTTCTTTTCCTTTTTTTAAGTCAAAGTGGTATTCTTTCCAAAGTGTCTTTTGATAAGTCACTATTTAGTACAAAAATTCCTTTGCGCTAATTAGGAGTCGGAAATGACGAATGAATCGGAATCATTTCCTCATTCCCTACTCCCCTTTTTTTTTTTTTTTCTTTTTCTAGTGGACATTTTGAGGAACTATTTGGGACGGTCCCCATCTCGTTAATGAGCAAGTGAGGCTCCCGCTTCCCGTCCCGGCTCCAGCATTCCTGCGCCTGTTATGTAATTGCGTTGATATCCTGCGGGGCCAGGCAGGGCGGGAAGGGGGGGGGGGGGGGGGCACCCATGACGGCATTACCCTGAAATGCTCTTTTTATCACCTCATGCCTCAAGGGGCCGTTTTATGATATTTTGTAAGGAATAAAAAAGAAGAGCTTTTTTTTTTCCCCCTCCCCGGTGATTTTCCAACAGGCCCGTGACTCATATTCCCGAGCCGGAATTCTGGGCCATTATGGAGTTTTCCCTCACGGACAAAAGAAACAGGAGAGGTGGGAGGATCCCAGGAAAAGCCATTTTAATCCCCAAAAAGGGGCGTGGCCACAACTTTTACATGTGGCAGCGTGCGCTTTAAAAAAATATGACGTTTTATTGGCAGGAAGTGTAAAGAAAGGCAAAGAGTCGTGACACACTTAAGGTTACTTGTCAAAATGACAACAACAAAATCGTCGTACAATAACAATCAAGAATAATAATACAAAATATTGATTCAATTCTTAAAATATTTTTTTTATATTTTCTTCAGTGAAAAACTGTTTCGTGGGTCGTTGTGTTATTAAATTCAGGCATATTGCCTCAATAGTTACAAATAGGGAAATTTGAGAGCTTTAGTATGAACTGTAACTCAATGTTGTTTGTGAAAATGCAAGTATACACTTCTGTATATATATATATATATATATATATATATATATATATATATATATATATATATATATATATATTTCATCTTGTGTCAATTGGCACAAAAAAATAAACAAAGCAAAAAAAAAAATCATGTGTTTTCCTTATTCAGCTGTGACACGAGAATATATGGACATGATGAATTATATTTTTGGAAAGTTCTCGCTGAGTACTTTAATATGAGGTATGACTTGATTTGATTTGTTGTAAATAGATTTTTCTTACTTTTAAACTTGAGTCAACAGGCATCAAAAACAACTTACGAATTATTTTTTTTTTCATGTATTGACACATGAGCAGCGTTATTATGGTTTTGGAATTTTCATTTTAGTTAGTTATTTTGTTTTGAGTTTTGCTTTTTACACTTAGTTTTAAATCGTTTTCAGGGTGTTTCTGTTAGTTTTGATTACTTTTAGTTATTTAAAAAATGCTTAGTTTTAGTTCGTTTTTTACAGTATTAATAACAGTTTAAAAAAAAAAATGTATATGTGGATGTGACTATATATAACCAGCCCAAATGGGCAAATGACGGGTCAGAGGGCACATCATGGCATATATGCATATTTTGTTGATATTATTATTATTATATATTATATGATCATATTTTTCTTTGGATTTGACAATTTGACGCGTAAACGTTTCGTCCTTTTTAACGTTTGCCTGGTCCTGTTCGGCTTTGAGATTTTCTGTCCTCCCTGTCTGGATTTTCCAGGCGGGTTCCCGTCAGGAGGCCCTTGTTTATCTTGGAACAGCCTGTGGATTGTTCTGCGAGAGGCAGGGGAGTGAGATGGAATCGGGTTCAGCAAACAGCGCAAGTTCAGTGCAAAAAAAAAAAAAACTCACCACGTCTACAAATGCTTGACACACACACACACACATAAAAAGAAAAAAGGCTGACCTGGACTCAAATTCCATAAATATTTATTACATATCAATAAACGGAAAGACCTCCTTTCACAGCGGTGGTCAACAGCACTCGTTTCAAATAACTGCTCCGATAATCATAGTCATAACAACAATAATCATATTAATAGTCATCATCATCATCATAAATGTTCAGCTCTGCTTCATCATTTGAGGCCACATTTGATACACAAACATTTACAAGTGGTACTTGGCATTAAAAACGATGGCGGTACAATAGTTTTAAGACACTTGGTGTTGTTTTTTTTCCCTTGCGTGTGTGCGTGGGAAGCCGTTTGAGCATTTATTCGATATCCTTCGACATCCAGTTCAAGGTCCGCAATCAATTTTAGCGAATAAATGTCCAGGCCGCTGAAAAAATATGGATGGCGTCATCGATCGAGCGACGTTGATTCGTCTTTCGTCACATTTCTACAGAAAGTGCCTTCACTGAAAACAAAAACAAAAAAAAACGGAATGGACGTCATTTATTGTTGGGGTTTGTTTGGGGGAAATTTGGCCGTTTCTGTCTTTCAGAGTGTTTTTTTCTGTTTTTCGAAAAACAATAATCAGCCCCCCCCCCCCCTTATTTTTAAGGATACTTTGACCTATATTTTGGAAATAATTATTTTTTATTTTATTTTATTTTATTTTATTTTATTTTATTTTATTTTATTTTATTTTATTTTATTTATTTTATTTTATTTTTTTCATTTTTGCTGAATAATTGATTTTGTCTGAATTTTTTTTCTAAATTATTTTGAAAGTGAAAACAAATGAGAAAAACATCAACTAATTCTGATAAACAGGGGGGCTATTTTATAAAAAAAAAAAAAAAAAAAAAGCAGAAATACCCAGAAAAACTGTAATAGAAAAATAAATAAATAATGTATTTTTTTTGGGGGGGGGGGGTGCTCCCAATGTGCGCTACATGTACAACTAGTGATGTTGAAATCCTGTTAGTTAACATCTAACGCTTTGCTAGTAGTACTAGTAGATATTAAAAATATGGAATAAATGCTTAAACAGCTTTCAATTGTGTGTGTGTGTGAATTTCCTTTCGTTGGATAGCACAGAGAGGTTCAGCAACAGTCCAAACGACAACAACAACAAAAACAACAAGAAAACCAAACAGCCAAGGGGGAGGTAGACCAAGGAAAACAAAGTGGGAACAAACGCGTAGACGGAACCCGGCCGTCATCGCAAACATGAGAGTGGAGTACCTTTGTAAACATTTCACAACATTGTGTGTGTGTGTTAACATTTCTTGGGTTGAGGAGGTGAAAAAAGGAGGTCATGCAAGTTGGACGAAGGCTGCTGCGGGGGCTGCTCCTTAAAAAGTGGATTTTGTTCATCAATTTAACTTTAGATTGTAACATTTATTTATTTGCTTTGAAGTAAACGTGGATTAAATGTCGACGCTCGCAATACCACCCCGGACCTGAGCAGGCGATGGTGAGTGTTTAAAAGTGACGAATCATGGATTTTGAAAAATAGATTTGTATATAAATACAGCGAACCCCTTCACTGCCTTGCATTATCGCCCATTTTTAGGCATTAAACTTTTTTTTTTTAACACAATACATATGCGAAGCAACCATTCAAATTTGAATTTTTTTTTTTTTCAACTAACCGAATTTCTTTGGATTAAAAGATATGTTTTTGGTAATCCTTTTTATATTTTGTGTGTGTGTTAATTAACTCTTTGACTGCCAGACGTTTTCAGAAAAGGGATGCCGTGGGTGCCAGCCGATTTTAAGCATTTTGACTGATCTTTCAAGGTCCACAGAAAATTATGTGTTTGGACTATGGAAACACACATACTAGCAAATGAAAGATTGGACTGTCATCTTTCATCAGAAAAAAAAGTTTGTTTCTACCTTATTCCGTTTTTGAGTAATTAACAATAGAAAATGGTTAGTTTCACCTCTGTTTTGAAAAAAAACCGTCTTTTAACGTCTTTGGCACTCCTCCATAGGATTTTACTAAACGTTATTTAACGTTTTTGGCAGTCAAAGAGTTATAACAACGCTGCAGTTTCTTGAAAGGGTTAAAAAATACTGTAAGATTGATGCTAGCTTTTAGCCCATCAATGGCGCTCGACAAATGTATGTCAGCACGAACCGAGCTGACTTGTGAAAGGCTAACGACATGTTAGCAAGAAGCTTCCGGTTTTCCAGGTGGACCCGGGAACATGTTCCGAGCGATGCATGGGGGGGTTCGCTGTATTTTGTTGAAATTTGTTAAGGAGGAGATGTTAAGGAAAGAAGCCCTCGTGCGTATTTCTTGTGATAAATTTGGACTCTGGTTACCTGGAGAAGGACTACAATCATGGCTGCTACCGCCAACCCCCCCCGAAAGAGGAGACGCAGTTCCGCGCTGGCTGCTGGGAAATGGCACTTGGGAAAAACCTCCAGCCCTGTTTTCAACCTGGGGTACACTCAAGAAAAGGGGAAGAAGCCAGAGAAGAAACCTCCAAATGCAGTACTCTCTTTTTTTTTTCCTTACTAAATAAGAGAATAAAATAGATTTGTTTTGATATAATACATGTATAAATATCATCGCAGACATAACGCCACTTTGTGTATAAACAGACTTCTACAAGTGTTTCGTACGCTTTCCCGGAAAATAATAATCACATCTTATGATACGACAATTAAATGAGAAAATGTGGGTTGGACGTGACTCAAGTTTTTTTTTTTTTTTTTTTTTTTTTAAATACATATGACATTTTCGAGAGCGCGAAATGGCCGCGAGTAGAAGCTAGCGGCGGTCGCTGCTCTTTAAGTTTTGATGACAAACACGCACACACTGACACGTCCGTCTGACACGGCAGCCATCTTGAAAGTGGGGAGATGAAAGGAACATTAAAAAAATTATTTTAAAAAGTGTGTGTGGGGGGGGTGGGGGGGGATGAAAAGTACACAGCAAGCAAAAATCGACAAGGGTATATACGCTACGCAGAAAAAGTTTGGGAAATCGAGCGTTCAGGTGAAATTCCAGGATTTTACTGGTGAACTTTGACCTTTTCTACACTCACAGTGTATTCACTTGCTGGATGTTGTAGCACATTTGCTTGTATGTGTTGCTGCTCCGTGTGCTAAAGTAGCATTTAGAATGGCTAACATCTATGCTAATTCCGTTAGCCCTTTGATGACATTTTGCATTGCACGTTAGCGTTGCGCTTGTTGACTTTTATTAGGAGACTTTTACATTTTGCTCATAATATTTTCACATTATTTTCATAAAATTACATAATCATTCTAGTTTTATCATGTTTTCCCTCATTATATTGCCCCCCCCCCCTCGTGAAAATATGACTGTTGATAAAATTGCAACTTGATGACTTTTTCCTCCTTACTATTTTAACGTAATTGAAAGAAAATACGTGCCTGTGAGTATTCTTCTTTATATCTGTTTTGTATGTTTTGCTGCTTTGTTATGTTAAGTAGGAGTTGTTGGAAGGTTTAGAATTATGGTGACATTGATGCTAATTTGCATATGGTTCTTCATATTATATGTTAGCATTAAGCTAGCAGACTTAGCCAAAATGATATAACAGTATGTTTTGTTTATTAGGTAGACAAATGTTTCATTTTTTTCTTTTGTTTTTTTTGGTCTCAGTTTTATAGTAAACTTTGAATGTGTTCAAAGCGAGTTCTCAAGTGCATTTTAGAGCCATCCTGAAATTTCACCTAAAAAGCCCATTTTTTTTTTTTTTTGTGATGAAGGTACGGGAGTGGTTGTTTAAGTTGAAGTGCACAGCGGGATTGTCTTCACTTGAGGTCCAGGACGTCTTCTTCGAAGGGGGCGGCGAGGGCGAAGGCGCCGGCGAGCGGCAGCGGACTGTCGGCTCGGAGCACCGACGTCTCTGGCTCGGCCTCCAAAATGGACGCCGCGTCCACGTGGTCGGCGTCGCCGACTTCCAAGTCCAACCTGACGAGAGAGAAAAAATGTCAGCGTTTCTTTTGTGACTCTTTTACAAGCTGTCGGCGGCGGTAAACAAATGGTCGAATTGAAGCCGGTGTCTGACCTGTCGCTGTTGGTGGACGTGAGCGCTCGCGCTTTGGGCTCCGCCTCCGCCGCCGCCGCAGAGTTTTTCTTGCTCGCTTTCTTCGCTTTGGACGCGCCGCCGTCCGATTTACTGCTCGGTTCTTCCGTCAGGCCTGTTAAAAAGATGTTTTCTATTTGTTATCTTTTGTTACTCCATTGTCTCATTTAATAATCAATACGAAAAAATGTAATATAATAAATAAATACAGATTTAACGTCTAATTATACGTAACAATATTTAATTGAGTAAATCAATGTTATGTTTCTATTCATTTAATAAAACAATTCAGCATTCATTTTAGATAAAATAAAAAAATATTAGTGTCAATTTTACATATACACAATTTTTTTCATGTATTGTAAACAATAAAATAGAAACAGTAAAAATAAAATTTTTTTACAAATACATGTAAATACATTTTATTTATTTACTGCAAATAAGGAAAAAATATACGTGCATTTAAAATGGTTTATTATTGATCGCAAATAAAATAAATATAATTTTTTGCATATACATTTAATCATTTTTGTTTTATCCAAAAATTGGTTAATTAGGCAGCTCCAGTGAAATATACATATTTGCATTTAAAAAGTCACAAATAATTATTGTAGTCATTATAAATAATTTGTTATTTCAATATATAAAATCATGAAAGCTTCTTGATTGGTTAATTAGATTTTGTAAATTATACCAAGAAAATAAAATAAACAGTCTTGCATCATTTGTTTTTCAAATTCCAAATGTATTGGAAGGATTTTAGTCAGTTCATTAGAACTAATTAATTTTAATATATAATACAAAATATATGAAACACACATATACAGTACATATATGCATATTATAGATATATTGAAATAAATGTTGTCAAGAAATGATGTGATGAAATAACGCTAACGATGCTTGACGACGACGTGCAAACGATATTTACCGAGCAGCTCCTTGCGCGTGCGGCTGGCGATCTCTTTGATTTCCATGCGCGACAACGACAGCGAGTGCGTCACCGCGACCAGGGGGGCGGCGCAGGCGCAGGCGCAGGCGGCGGCGCCGGCGGCGGGGGCCACGCTGGGCGCCGTCAGCACCTTGTTGACCAGCGGCGACTTGAGGGGTCTCTCGACGCTGCGGCCCACCAGGTTGCTCAGGGGGATCTTGAAGATGTGCCGGCACGCCGACTCGCCTGCGGCCAGGTCAGAGGTCAGATTGACCACTTTAGGCACACAATGAGACCATTTTCTTGGGGGGGTCAAATTGACATTGACATGGCATGGAAGGAATAGGCTAGCTTAGCTTACTTTAGCTTCGTGATGAGAAGCAACTGGCAACCTTGTGGTAATGTAAGAATAACGTCAGAATATGATAAGAGAATAAAAGTCGGTGTATTTTGACAATAAAATCCTGATGTGAGAACAAAAACTTGATGCCGCTTTAAAAAAAAGTAATGCGAAACGATACATGCGAAAGTTGTGGCATTTTAGAAGAGAAAAAAAATCACGACACGAATCACAACAACAACAATAAAAAAAAAAAAAAAAGAAGGAATTATGACAACAAAGTCATGGAAAAAAACAGATTTTGGTGTCAACACTGCCCAAATTACAGTTCGGGTTTCGAGTTATGATTTCTACTTAGGGTTTGAGTTATAAACTTGGGTTTCCTTTTCAAGCTCGAATTTGTGCTTCCAGAACACTCCTTGACAGCTGCTAAAGTGGCCACTGGGGGGCGCCGTTGTCACTCTTGAGAGCCACCCAATGGAAGGTCAGGACGCGCCCGTGCAGGTCACCGGGGGGGTCAGTTGGCCGATCAGGGTTTTATTTCCCGTCATGAGTGAGTCACTCCAGCCAATTAAGTGGGATTTTTTTTTTTTACGAGAGCTTTTAGCGCTAATTGCTGCAGTGACATCACATGACCCCCCGCCGCCGCCACGCCTCCCTCAAGGTGCTCCAGGAAAACTCCCTCTCGATCCTCCCCCGCCCCCGCCCGACCCACTTCCTCTTCCCTATTGGTGGCTTTTGTTATTAGGACTGTGCTGACAAAAGTCTCCATGGCGACAGCGCAATCTGGAAATCACGCCTCCCCCCTTCGCTCCCCCCCCTCCACCCCCCCTCCACCCCAGCCCCCTTGTTGGCTGCTTGCAGGCACCAACTACTCCACAATTTGGAGCTTTGTGATCACTGCTGAACCCTGGCACCTTTTCAGTCCTCATCCTGAACTGAGAACTGAAGAAGTCATCCGAAACACCACAACGCAAAACTTTTGCTTTCAAAGCTGGGTTAAGGTTTTAAATTTAGGTGGTTTAGGTTAGGGTGTCAAATCCTTAGATAGTTAGTGGTAAGGTTTGAAATTGAGGTTGGGGTTTCAAATGATTGCTTCAGGCTAGGGTTCGGGTAGCTAGGTTGGCTGGGTAGCAGGGTTTTAAACTAGGGTTTCAAATGAGTCTTTCAAAACGGGGTTAAGGTTTTAAATTAGGGGTAGGGTTTCAAAAAAAGGGTTACAATTTCAGATGAATGTTTCACACTAGGGTTAAGGGTTTGAAGTAGGGTTTTAAATTAGGGTTAGGATTTCAAGGTAGGGTTTATTATTAGGGGTAGGGAGTTCAACTAGGCTTGCGTTTTAACTTAAGGTTTTAAAATACTTCTAGGGTTTCAAAGTCGAGTTTTAACATCGGGTTAGGGTTTCAAAGTTGGGTTGAGGTTTGAAATGAGCTCTCAAAGGTAGGGTCGGGCTCGTGTCCCAAGTTAGGCCTTCAGCCACTATTTTGCTTAATGTTAACCCCCCCCCCCCCCAATACACATTTCCCCCCCATTTCATAAGTGAGTGAGCGGCAGCAAAACGACATGACGTTACGTTGACTTAACATCCCGCGACGTCGTTCACGATACCTTCGGCGTCCTTAGACGTGTACAGCGAAAGCTTGGTACCGTAGGGGATCCGTATAGAATCTGAACCGGGGATCAAGAAGAGGGGCACACACGCACACACACACACAGCAAACACAACATTAAGGGGGTTACCTTCTTGAACAAACATCAACACCCTGGTCACGTCGTCCTTACCGTCCCCGAGCGGCGACGGGAAAACGGGCATCTCGTAGCCGGTGGGCGTCTGCGGGGAACTCTGCGAGCTGGCGTCCCTGGAGCTGCAGTTGGAGGCGGAGCTCACCGGCGCCGACGACGCAAAGTAGATGTCCGACTGCGAGCAACGGCAACATTTTGGATGGCGGACAAGATTTCACTTTGCAGTGTTTGCGTGCGTGAAATACGAGCGTCTTGTTATTGCACGCAGATGGACCGGCGGACCCGTTTTTTCCCGCCGGGCTCGTAAAACGGAGACAGACGAGAGAGCTGAGGCGGCATTTTGCGCTCATGCCAGAAAGTCTTCCTCATTTCGAATCGACTCATCCGAGAGGTCACAACAGAATACATACAAAGAGCCGCAGACCTCAAACACGATTATAGCAAGATGAAGGTCCGGGGCTGCTTTGCTACTTCATCACCTGGACAACTTCTCGTCATTTAACGGAACAATCGGTACCATCGGAGTCGTCTTCTCCCCAAAAAAACATCAAGCACTGACCCGCGAAGAGGCAAGCTGCAGTTCCGGGACCACCGCCGTGTACACCAGGTTGCCGTTGACCACCAGGCGGATCTCGATGGAGTCTGTGGTGAAGGCCAGGATGTACGGGAAGGCGCACACTGCGGACAACGACAAACGCCGGCGCTGAGATGACAGGCAGCACCACCGATTCCAGAGCCACTGTCCCACTATCACACACATTTTTGGTTATTTTGTTCTGCCACCTCTTCATTTTGGGGCGTAATTCTACTATGGACCACTAGATGGCGGCACAATAATTAGTTTCAATCCCATCCAATCGACTTTATTTGTTTCCAAAGTGCTGCACATTGAGATCCGCACACGATCATGCACAAACAATCTAGTAAAACTAACTTAAAAAATTGGAAAAACGGTCAATAAATTACTACAATACAATAAGTAAAATAAAAAAATATATACATGAAAAAATAATTACAAAAAAAAAAAAAAATATATATTTATTATAGTAGATTATAATATATTTATAATATACATTCTACTATAATAGAATATTTAAAAAACACGCTGAACTAAAAGCCAAGGAATAAAAATGGGTCTTAAGTTTTGAATGAAGTAGAAAGAAAACAGGAAGTATTTCAGCGCAGCCTCGTTTTTGCCGAAGATGACCGAATGTGAAAATTCTTCAATCTTGCTTTTTACGACTACTGTACTTGATATCTTGGTGACATGTTGGAGCATCGATACGATAACTTTTGAGAAAATGCTGCGCTGCACGGCGATGCTGCTATTTCGTCCCACGACGAACGACGACATCACGATATCACGTCTTGAAAGCAATTCTTACTACCGCCAATTACTGTCGTGTGACGATATGCCGTTCCCTGCTGATCTGGAATCTGAAATACTCGTTACATGCTCGCTACCTGAATGTATATATTTGTGTGAACTGTGAAAAGCGGACACACACACACACACACACACACACACACCGCGGCATATGTCTCGACGCGCCATGGCGACCGAGGGGCGCGTTGTCGTGGCAACGTACCGATAGAGTTGGGCATCTGGTTCCAGCTGAAGTGGAAGTCGGACGTGTTGGACTGGATCATCGGCGTGGAGCCGTTGAACGGACACACTTTCTTGTACGAGCAAATATCTGACAGGAAGGAAGTAGGAATGAAAATTGTTGGCTGTCAAAATAAATAAATAAATAAATAAATAAAAATAAAAATATATGATATCCTTGAAATCCGTCTTAAGACCATGCACTAGTAGGATCTTTATTCTTGAAACTAGGACAATTTTGGTATACTAGTACGACTGTTATAAATGATTAAAGACATGAACTGTACACTAGTCAACATATGCGCTACTAGTACGACTGTAAAGTGCTTGATGTTAACGTCACTATTAGTACTAGTAGCACTTCTTCCTAGTTTGGTCCTGGTAAGAAAGTCACGTAGGTGTTAGTGTACCCACAATTGTAACACAGCAGCAGACCGGCCTCGCCATCCTCGTACACGTCGACAGCCGCCACAAAATTCACCTGTGGGCGGAAACGAAAAGCAAAACGATCAACTCCATTCGCACGCGTGTTGGATATAAAAGTAGTACAGTACGTCGCGTGCCTGCTGCATCGCAGATTTTTGAGACATCGAAAGAAGAAAAAGAAGAATGGCAAGAAAAAGAGGTGTCAAATCGATGTTCACTCCCACAACGGCGCAGTTTTTAAATATGCTATATTGTATGCCCGGTTTGGGTAGCAGTAGTTAAAGGTCTAGAATTCCCGCGACATCCGCGTTCATTTCCATTCACTGGCCTATGGTCTCGCACATCATAAGTTAGCATTAAGCTAACGGAATTTTATTTTGAAATGTCCTGGACGAACATTTGGATGTTTAAAATGCTGAATCATGTTTTGTTAGTGGTGTAGAAAAGAAGGCTTTTGCTTGGCGTAGTGTGCGATGTGGTGACATTTTCCTGATGTCAAAGGAAGGTTGGGTCGATGCGCCCCACCTTGTTGGCGTCGACGTGATGCAGCCGGTAGGCGTCGCCCGTGCTCTCGTTGATGAGGTCGAACTGATGCTTGTAGCCCACGCAGATCATGTTGTCGTTCTCGCCCGTCGGCCCGTCCACCAGCGCCATCACCGCCGGGGGGTCGCACAGGCAAATCTCCTGGCGGGAGCGAGCGCGGCCGCGTTAACTGATTGGGCGCCAGCAGGTGGCAGCAGAGTATAAGAGATCGGCCAGGGCTTTTTTTTTTTGACCAGGAATGTGAACAATGATGAAACTTAGCTATATTCTAATGCTAATTGCTGCAAAACGCAAACAGAAATATACTTTTTAAAATGCTTCTATAGCAATAGAACACAATATTCTGTGGGCTTTGCAAAATCAGTCCAAATCCAGTAAAACAACCGGGAGGAAGCTTCAGTGAAAATGGCTAAGAGTAAATGAGTTAATTAGCCTAAGTGGATGTTTTCATAATGTTTATTAAAACTCATTCACTGCTATAAATTAAAAAAAAAAAAAAAAAGATGATTAAAAATTTGAGGAATTTTTTAATTGTAATTAATTGCTAGACTTACGATACGATACGATATACTTTTATTTTCCCCGTGGGGAACTTTTTCCTGGACTCCGTCCAGCTGCAGTTTACAGTAAAGAGAAAACAACAGAATAGAAAGAGATAAAATTAAAGTTAAATAAATAAGAAGTGCCAGAAGTCTTCACAGAAGTACTTCACTAGTTAACTCACGATTAATCACAAATTTTATATTATTTTCCAAATGTACAATAAAAAAATTATAGGTTTTCATACAAAAATGTAAAACTAAGAGAAATAGTTCAAAAACATCAATGGCAGTGATTGAAGTAAAAAAATAAATAAAAAGATTATTAAAAATTCACGGCATCAGGTGCTAAAAATTTTAAATCGTAATTATTCGCATGACTTCACTAGTTAACTTGTGCAATATTTTTTTTCTAGGTTTTCACACTCTTGTTAACAAAAGTGGGAAAAAAATGTTAAACTCATAGAAATAGTTCAAATGAATTTTTGACGTTTATAGCCGTCAATGGCAGTGAATGAAGTAAAAAAAAAAAAGATTATTAAAAATTCACGGCATCAGGTGCTAAAAATTTCAAATCGTAATTATTCGCATGACTTCACTAGTTAACTTGTGCAATATTTTTTTTCTAGGTTTTCACACTCTTGTTAACAAAAGTGGGAAAAAAATGTTAAACTCATAGAAATAGTTCAAATGAATTTTTGACGTTTATAGCCGTCAATGGCAGTGAAAGAGTTATAAAGGAAACAAAATGGCGACCGGGGACTGAATAGCGCTGACCTAAAGTGAAACCATGCCAACCAAAAATGTGTGGAATTTGGGGGGGCGGGCCATGAGCGCGACGCACCCGTATGTACTGGAAGTCCTCCACCGGCGAGTCGGCGCCGCCGACGGCGCTGAAGCCTTCCGAGCGTTTGCGGGTGATGAGGAGCAGCTTGTTGCGGATGGCCGCCACGATCCTCAGCTCCGAGCCGTGATGCGTGTTGATGGAGTACAAGTGGCAACCTGGTGGGGCCCGCATGGTTGTCAAACTCACGGCCGCTACAGCACACGGGAAAGGGAAAGCCTGCAGTGTGAAAAGGGGGTCACGGCCCCACCTTTGGTTTTCTCCAGTTTGTTCTCGCGGCTGTCGCATTTCCCGCGGGCCGGCTGACGCTCCTCCAGGCCTCTCCGGAGCGTGCTCAGTCGGAAGACGTACAGACGAGCGTCCTTCCCTGGGAAAGACAGTTTGGCGGCTATAAACGTCAAAAATTCATTTGAACTATTTCTATGAGTTTAACATTTTTTTCCCACTTTTGTTAACAAGAGTATGAAAACCTAGAAAAAAAAATATTGCACAAGTTAACTAGTGAAGTCATGCGAATAATTACGATTTAAATTTTTTAGCACCTGATGCTGTGAATTTTTAATAATCTTTTTTTTTTTTTTTTTTTTTACTTCATTCACTGCCATTGACGGCTATAAACGTCAAAAATGTATTTGAACTATTTCTCTTAGTTTTACATTTTTGTCCACTTTTGTTAACTAGAGTATGAAAACCTATAATTTTTTTATTGTACATTTGGAAAATATATAAAATTTGTGATTAATCGTGAGTTAACTAGTGAAGTACTTCTGTGAAGACTTCTGGCACTTCTTATTTATTTAATTTTAATTGTATCTCTTTCTATTCTGTTGTTTTCTCTTTACTGTAAACTGCAGCTGGACGGAGTCCAGGAAAAAGTTCCCCACGGGGAAAATAAAAGTATATCGTATCGTATCGTAAGTCTAGCAATTAATGACAATTAAAAAATTCCTCCAATTTTTAATCATCTTTTTTCTTTTTTTTTTCATTTATAGCAGTGAATGAGTTTTAATAAACATTATGAAAACATCCACGTCGTGTCGCGTCAGCCTTCAATTTGACAATTCGTAAGCAGGAGAAGACGTTTTGGATTTGGTCCCACCTCTGGAGAGTCTCGATTGTCTATTTGGACAATTCACTATCAATTCTGGCTATCAATTTTAATTTCCTCAATCCATTCGATTTGGATTCACATTCGATTTTTTTTCCTGATTGACTTCACTTCAAGCCGACATTAATTATGGAACATCAAGTCTTCTTAATTATCAGAACCGCAAACAATAAATTGCAAATTAAATTTTGCCGAGGAAGTAGCTGGTTAAATGATTTAGTGTTATGATCACTTAAGTCTTACACAAACATTTCATCGCTGCGATGTGAAAAACACTTTTTCTATTTCCATTTTATTTTATTTTAGATTTTTTACATTTTTGGGATGTCTGCATTCAGTTTCATCCCCAAAACATAAAAATGTTAAAAAATAAAAAAAGGAAAAATATTGCACTTAACTCTTTGACTGCCAGACGTTTTCAGAAAAGGGATGCTGTGGATGCCAGCCGATTTAAGCATTTTTGACTGATCTTTCAAGGTCCACAGAAAATGATGTGTTTGGACTATGGAAACACACATACTACCAAATGAAAGATTGGACTCTCATCTTTCATCAGAAAAAAAAAGTTTGTTTCTACCTTATTCCGTTTTTCAGTAATCAAGTTAGTTTCACCTCTGTTTTGAAACAAACATCTTTTAACGTCTTTGGCACTCCTCCATAGGATTTTACTAAACGTTATTTAACGTTTTTGGCAGTCAAAGAGTCAAAAAATAAATATTTTTACAATTCAAATTCAGTGATTCTAAATATAAATGAAAAAGATTTTGAATTGTCTTAAAGTATAAGAAGTCAAGTTTTTCGTAAATATAAGAGAATACTTTTACATTCGTGTGAACTGTAAATGTCAAGAAAACATTTACCATTTTTAAAATGTGCGGAATTTACTTCATGTTAAAGATTACATAGCTCTTACGATGAAAAGAAAAATTCACGTAGCTGTCACCAACGTCTTACAAATGCAATTATGCCATCTAGTGGCAGAAAAATGATCTCAAGACAAATCAATATCACGCTCGTTTTTTTTACAGTGCAGTTCGTCAGCTTCGACGCCAACTGCCATTTTGTTCCCTCCCTTGCGAGAAAACAGAAAATCTGCAAAAACGTCTTCACCTTTGTCTGCTCTGGTGATGAGCAAGTCCTGAGGCTCCAGTATGTGCATCTGCTTCACCAGCAGCGTCTTGTCAAACACCTGGACCGGCACCGGCACCGGCGGCGGCGGCGGCGCAGCCTGAGCCTCTGACACACAAAAACAACAGCCAGCAGCAATTCAAGAACAAAAAACAAAACAAACAAAGACAAAACGCCTTGAGAAAGCGTCGGATCGATGGACGTGGCGCGGCGCTCACCCGTGCTGGATGAAGGCGAAACAGGGCCTGAAGGGAAAATAAATAAAAATGAGCCCGCAGCATCAACATCCGCGTGACTCGTTGAGAACCCGAGTGTCCTTCCTTGTTTCCATTAGCAATTGAACATCAAGACATGCAAACGCAAACGATTATTTTCTTAGCACTATTGTTTCTGATCTAGCACACAATCAAATTCAATTACAGCCTTGGATCAAAAATAACAAATTGAAAAACATATTGTTGAAGCGCTTCATCCAGACTAAAGCAGCACATTGCCGCCATCTTGTGACATTTGGTTCCGACCAATTAAGTTTAAGAGCTTCATTTAGACAAAAGTAGTGCTTTGCCATCATCTTGTGCCAATGAACGAACGATGTTGAAGCCGGTTGAGGAGCTTCATTTAGACAAAAGCAGAACTTTGCCGCCATCTTGTGACATTTGGTTACGACCAATTAAGTTTAAGAGCTTCATTTAGACAAAAGTAGTGCTTTGCCATCATCTTGTGCCAATGAATCAACGATGTTGAAGCCGGTTGAGGAGCTTCATTTAGACAAAAGCAGAACTTTGCTGCCACCTTGTGACATTTGGTTCCAATGATTTAAGTTTAAGAGCTTCATTGAGACAAAAGTAGTGCTTTAATGACATCTTGTGGCATCTTGGTTTCAAGGAACTTCGTTAAAGCCGGTTGTGGAGCTTTTATTTAGACAAAAGCAGTACTTTGCCGCCACCTTGTGACATTTGGTTTCCAATTAAGTTTACAAGCTTCATTCAGACAAAAGTAGTGCTTTAACGACACCTTGTGGCATCTTGGTTCTATGGAACTTTGTTGAAGCCAGTTGAGGAGCCTCATTTAGACAAAAGCAGTACTTTGCCGCCATCTTGTGACATTTGGTTTCCAATTAAGTTTACAAGCTTCATGCTTTAACGACACCTTGTGGCATCTTGGTTCTATGGAACTTTGTTGAAGCCAGGTGAGGAGCCTCATTTAGACAAAAGCAGTACTTTGCCGCCATCTTGTGACATTTGGTTCCGACCAATTAAGTTTAAGAGCTTCATTTAGACAAAAGTAGTGCTTTGCCATCATCTTGTGCCAATGAGGTTTAGGAGCTTCATTTAGACAAAAGCAGAACTTTGCTGCCACCTTGTGACATTTGGTTCCAATGATTTAAGTTTAAGAGCTTCATTGAGACAAAAGTAGTGCTTTAACGACACCTTGTGGCATCTTGGTTCTATGGAACTTTGTTGAAGCCAGTTGAGGAGCCTCATTTAGACAAAAGCAGTACTTTGCCGCCATCTTGTGACATTTGGTTCTAATAAACTAAGTTGCTAAGTTAAAGAGCTTCATTTAGACAAAAGTAGTTCTTTGCGTTTGCATCCTGAACTTGCAAATTGTGTAAAAACATCCCAAAATGTTTTGTTTTTGGATTTCCAGTTGAAAAAAGGGCAAGCTTTGACGAACGCGCGTTGGACGCGGATGTCAATTCATGGCGGCTCACCGTCCAGCAGCAGGACCCCCGCCGCGTCGGTGGCCACCAGCAGCGCCGGCCCCCACGAGTCGGCGCACACCACCTCGTGGGGGAAGCTGCCGCAGAAGGCTTGCGACTCCCACGGCTGCCGCAAAACACGCACACGTCAGCACGCACGCACGCACGCACATTTGTGCGCTAGCCGTTTGCGATTGCGCAACGTCACCTCTTTTCTGCACAGGCCGCTGGTGACCAGGCTGGTGGGGGCGTCGCCTCGCACGATGGTCTTCAGCTTGAGGGCCTGAATGGCGCAAAAAAAAAAAAAAAAAAAGAAGCAAAAGGGCAAAAATTATTTTTCTTCATCATTCACTTCAAACATCCCGCCATGTAAATGTGGATATTGATTAGGGCTGTCGCAATTTGTGCAAAAGTGTAAAAACTTTGTTGCCCATTTTTTCACATTTCTGCCGTTTCCATTCAGTTTTATTTTCACATTTCTTGAAACTTTGAATCAAAAAGAGTGGATGGAAGCCCAACTATTGACCTCTAACCTTTAACCCTGTGTTTTTTTTTTTTCCTTTTACCTGCCCGATGCGGACAAATTCGGCCTGGCGCGCCTCCTCCTTCTTGCGCGCCGATTTGGGCGACTCGGGCAGCACGTCGCTGAAGGAACGGCGGTTCAACATGTTCTGCGGGGAAAAAGGGACCTGATGTTGTGGCACGGACACGCAAACACGATGGGGGTGGAGGTGAGAGGAGGCGGGACAAAGAGAGCAGAAGAACATCAGGACTTGACGCCAGCGTTTTGAAGTGCAAAACTTGATTGCTGGGCCGCATTCCATTTCTCTTATTTTTGAATTTGAAAACCGTTATCAATACTTTGTCCCAATTGGCGCGTTCCTTTTTTCGACACGATGACCCTGGGATGTTTTTTGCACTCTAGTAATTGTCATTGGAGTATTTGTACTCGTAGCTGAGCCCGACATGCGAGTACTTTTGCCGCCTGAGCTCGACAGTGACAGCGAAAGTCAGCTGAGAGGAAACGCAAGCGACAGGAAAAAAGGCAGGACTGCAGTGGAATCGCACAGTGTGCGTGCGCGCGTGCGTGCGTGCGTGCGTGCGCGCGTGCGTGCGTGCGTGCGCTATGGTGCAGTATGCGGTGGGCCGCAGTGGAGAACACAGTCAGCAGCTTCTCAAGTCGCAGTGGTGACATGGAGGAGGGGGTGTGAGGGGTGTCGGAGGAGGAGGAGGGCAACCCCCAAAACTTTGTGTTTTCACCCACGACTTGCTGCTACCTTGTGCAGGTCCGGCATGAGGTCCTGGTACAGCGAGCGGATCAACATGTCCAAAGTCCGCTGACGCTTTTGGGCAAACGTTGGCGTCTCCAGTGTGGCTTTCTCTCCATTGATTACTACGTGAAGAAAAGCACAGGTATTGATTACGTTGCTCACTTTTTTAAAAAAAAATATTTATTTCGGGTGCAATTCCACTGTTGACCACTAGATGGCACCATTTTGTTTTACACCGTGTGTGAAGAACTATTTCTCCGCAGCCTAGTTTCTGCTGAAGAACAATTCTTCTTCAATCCTGCTTTTTACGCCTACAAAAAGTGACACCTGTAGGTTGATTTGTAATATGCTTGCTTATTCAAAAGTTTTTCCCAAATTTTATTTTCCAGGATTTTTTTCCCCACATTTGCCCCCGTTTTTGATGGAAAACATATACTGAATGTTTATCAGTGTTTTTTTTTTTTTTAATTTTTATTAACTCATTCACTGCCATTGACGTCAAAAATTCATTTGAACTATTTCTTAGTTTCACTTTTTTTTCCACTTTTGTTAACAGGAGTATGAAAACCTAGAATGTTTTTTTACTGTACATTTTGAACAGATATTAATTATTGAAGTCATGCGATTAATTACAATTAAAACATTTAATCGTCTGACACCCTTTAATTTTTAACTCTTTGACTGCCAGATGTTTTCAGAAACGGGTTGTCCCCAGTGCCAGCCGATTTTAAGCATTTTGACTGATCTTTCAAGGTCCATAGAAAATTATGTGTTTGGACTATGGAAACACACATCAGACCAAATGAAAGATTGGACTCTCATCTTTCATCAGAAAAAAAAGTTTGTTTCTACCTTATTCCGTTTTTGAGTAATCAACAATAGAAAATGGTTAGTTTCACCTCTGTTTTGAAACAAACGTCTTTTAACGTCTTTGGCAGTCCTCCATAGGATTTTACTTAACGTTATTTAACGTTTTTGGCAGTCAAAGAGTTAATAATCCTAACTCAAGATTAATCATGAATTTTACATCTGTTCTAAATGTACAATACATTTTTTTCTAGGTTTTCATACGCTTGTAAACAAAAGTGGAAAAAAATGTGAAACTAATAGAAATAGTTCAAATTTTTTTTACATCTATAGACGTCAATGGCAGTGAATGAGTTCATTAGCATCATTAACGATTAAACTGCCTCAATTGGTCAAAAACATTCATGAAGAAGTAAATCAATCAATCTTACATTTGACTAATAAAAAGTCCCTGAATTCGTGGTGGTCGGTAAAAACCGGCGGCGACGGGAGGGGCGGTCCAAACAGCGGGACACTCTCCTCGGAAAAAATCTTCAACCTGCGGCAAGAGAGAACACGAATGGAATTTTTAAATGTTTTAAATGATTTTTTTTTATCACTAACTAACGCAGACTTTTGCGGAGGCGGCTCACCTGTAACTGTCAGTCTGGCAATTATATCGAACCAACGCGAAAATATCTGCACGTGCGAGCGAGTGAAGGAAGCGCGTCAAGACTCAAGATGGCGCCCTGGCGGCGCTTGAGATCTCCCCGGAAGGATACGAGTGAAGTGCGAGCGGATCATGGAGGGCTTGAAGGACGACGACGCGTCATCGCCCTCCTGGAAGACGATGGTGACGATGTCGTTCCCGATGTGGCGCTTGCGCTCCACCTGCGGGGGGCGACAGAAGCGCGAGAAATGGGAAGAAGGATGGAACCGCATTCGTGACGGCTTCTCCATGCTAGTCCGCTCTCTCAGCACACTAGTAGAACGACTATGGTGCACTAGTAAAATGGTTATATTTTTTTCCATGAGTAAAAAAAAAAAACAGGACTAGTTAGACACAATTTTTGTCCAAATGTTTTTCGATACTTTCACGGGTGGAAGGCAACAGTGATAAATACGTGAATAGGAAGCCACAGTCATCCTACTGGTGCGCTAGTGAGGGCAAGGAGTGCACTAGTACCTTAACTCATTCACTGCCATAAATTCATTTTAAAAAAATTATTAAAAATTTGGGTGAAGAGGCGATTAAATGTTTTTAATTGTAATTAATCGCATGACTTCACTAGTTAACTCATGATTAATCACAAATTATATGTATTCTAAATGTACAATAAAAACATTCTAGGTTTTCATACTCTTGTTAACAAAAGTGGGAAAAAATGTTAAACTAATAGAAATAGTTCAAATGAATTTGTGACGTTTATAGCCGACAACGGCAGTGAATGAATAAAAAAAAAAAAAAGAAGAAAGAAATTATTATAAAAAATTCAGGGCGTCAGGCGATTAAAGTTTTTAATTGTAATAAATCGCATGTCTTCACTAGTTAACTCGCGATTAATCACAAATTGTATGTACAAAACTAAATGTGCAATAAAAAAAAATCTAGATTTTCAACAAAAGTGGAAAAAAATGTTAAACTAATAGAAATTGTTCAAATACATTTTTGACGTTTATAGCCGTCAATGGCAGTTAACTCTTTGACTGCCAGACGTTTTCAGAAAAGGGATGCCGTGGGTGCCAGGCGATTTAAGCATTTTTGACTGATCTTTCAAGGTCCACAGAAAATGATGTGTTTGGACTATGGAAACACACATACTGCCAAATGAAAAGATTGGACTGTCATCTTTCATCAGAAAAAAAAGTTTGTTTCTACCTTATTCCGTTTTTCAGTAATCAACAATAGAAAATGGTTAGTTTCACCTCTGTTTTGAAAAAAACGTATTTTAACGTCTTTGGCACTCCTCCATAGGATTTTACTAAACGTTATTTAACGTTTTTGGCAGTCAAAGAGTTAATGAGTTAAAGGCGAAGTCAAGGCGACTGTCTACCAAAATTGACGTCAACGTGCCCTCGTGCTCGCATTGCGAATGCCACAGCTCACCTGGTCTCTGGGTTTGGTCATGTGACCTTCGCAACGCAAGCGAGGGCACTTTGACGTCAACTCCCGTCGACAGCAGAGGGCAGTAGAGGACAAAAATGGCATCCATCTGCTTTGTTATGATTCCGCAAATGCAATATTAATCAGAAAGCGGTGTTTAGAGGTAATGTCAGGGTAGCAATGTGAAAAGAAGCACACCTGTTGTTTGTTCTCTTTGGAGTAGGGCAACATGGTGGACACGTGGAACATGAGCTCGTGGCCCTGATACACCGTGTAGATGGACTTGATCCCTGTAGTGTCGTCTGGAAGAAAGTTGCTGAGTTCACGAGCAGCTCCATGCGAGGCTAACTTTGACTTAGCGGCTCATTTGTTGCCCCGTTGCTAAAAGCTCAGGTGAGCAAAATGCAGACCGGCCAATCACAGTCAAGCTAAATAAAAGGACTTTGGTTAAATGAGATGATAAAAGCCTGTCAAGGGGGTCTAAATTCGATTTTCGATTTTCACCAATTTCGCGCGGGTCCGCAACTTACCAACCGCGATAAAGGCCGCGTTCGCTGGTGCTAATGCTGCTAGTTCACAAACGCGCAAACCAAGCGCGCACATGCTAGCCTCGTTAGCTTAGTTTGCAGCTGTTTTGTTTGTCACTTCTTACTCTTGGTGTCCAGGCCCCCCCGATAGCCGGCCCATCCCTGCAACGTGATGCTGTCGCCCAGCAGCTTCAGCAACTTATCGAAGCTCTCGCTGCCCGTTTCTACAAACACAAACGGACAAACGGCGTTTAGGTCGTGCTGTGGAGAGGGGGGGGGGGGGGTCGACCATTTTGTTTTACCGTTGCTGAACATCTCGTCATCTGTAAGCTGCCCGTCTTTGGCAAACAGGACACCAAATTTAAAGTTGACGGAGCCCTGCGGGAAGGTTAAGAAACTCATGACGGCTGTGGCAAAGTCACAAATATGCAAATCACGGACGGTATGGCGCCATCCTGTACCTCCTGCTCCTCCAGCACGAGCAGATCCTGACGGGAAGAGAGTGCAAAAGTTAGCAGTGACCGATGCTACGCTAAGTGACATCGCGTTACATTAAATGCAGGGATGTGATTTGACCAAAGTGAAATTATCTGAAAATTTAGCTGGCACCCAGCTAGGTCCAGGGCAGTGCCCTGGTGGGGGGACAAGGGGGGCTCATGGGTTTTCTGTGTTTTTAAGTACTTTCAATGCACTCACATGACAAAGAAATAGACAAAACAACAGCATAAATTTTCAATGTATATTGAACTATCCCATATAAAATGGCAGTTTTAGTCAACTCAAAATCAGTCACATTCAAAAACATTGGACTGCCTTTGCTTTTAAAAACTATCACTGAGAATATCATCATATCTAACTAATGTGATTACTAAGTTAACACATAAATAATGTTGAAGAGTTCAAATTTCATGACCAAATATTTGTATCATGACCAAATGAAAAGTAACTCATATTAGAGCATACCACAAATGTCTTTGTTATAGCAGAAGATGTTATCTGTCGGAGTCATGTGCATACACAATGAACTACTAAAAAAAAAAAAATAATAATAATAATAATCGTTTTTTTTTTTTTTTTGGGGGGGGGGAGATAAAAAAAGCGGAATTCCGCGAATTAGCGGAAAAATCACATCCCTGTTAAATGACGTTACATCACATTCTGGCCGCCAAGTCTTCATATGTAATTATGAATTTTGTTTAGTATTGTTTCACTCACAAAAAGGATCCCGAATGATATGACTTGAATTTGCATCTTGTGTATTTACGTTCCGCTCCATCACACGACACGACAACTTGCCATTCTGCCGCGAGGGTGCGTTAGCGTGCCGCTCACCTTCTGAATGTCGGGGTTGAGGATCTCCCGCGGGCCTTTCTCGAACCTGTCCATGTTCATCGCACTGGCACGGCGCACACGTGGAGATGATGACATGGGAAAAAAAAAAAAAAGAGAAGCCAAAAGCAGCGAGTCAGGGCAAATTGCCTGAAGGTACGTGGAGGGAAATGTTAAGTCAGGCGGCCTTTAACATTTGTAACCTCGGTGGCATTTTTTTTAGAGAGCGGTTATTGTTTGCACACATTCCAATATTGATTTTTTTAATTTTTTTTTTATTTATCTTCAAGAGTGAATGCGCATCTCCTCACCTAAGGATGGACTTGACGGATAATGTTTTAGTGGGGCTGTAAGGGATGCTGATCTTCAGGGTGCCCTGCGCAGACCACCACAACAAAAAAGCACAAAACGACACAAAAGACATTCAGCATTTTCACCTTTAAATCCTCGCAAACAAAATGAGCGACTCATGAAACGTGGCCATCTTGGCCATAATGCTGAGTCATGGCACGCGCGCCATTTGTATTCATTGTGCGTACGCCGACATGGCCGACGGTGACTCAAGAGACACGTTGTCTCCCGCCCTCCCCTTCCCATCGACTTCCTGTCCGTCCAACCAACACAATGTGGCTCGTTTGGAAAACAAAACAAAACATTTGAAGCTTTTCAAGTCGATGCTCAAAATGTTACAACTAATTGTGTATATTGTTGTATTCTAACTTTTTTTGCTTATCGTAGCAGATGTTGAAAGGATTCCAATTACCGGAACATACATGCTAATTTCCATTAGCACATCTACGGCGTTTTGTGTTGTATGTTAGCATTAAGCTAGCGGGCTGTCATCAGACGAGAGGATCTGGTCTTGTTGAATAGTTTGCTGTTTGAATATAAATAATAAGACAAGAAAAATGAGTTGGTTGCACTAAACTGGGAAATCGGCGTCATTCGATCGGCTGCGTCGCAGCAACAGCGACAGCGGCCGGAAAAAAAAGCTCCAAAATAGTTCATACCGTTTTCCTCCAGAGGATGGCGCGATACTGCGGAACCCGCTGGTTGTTCTGGTCGGACAGAACCACCGACAGGTAGAAGGGGTTCTTCTCCGCATCCGTGCCCACGTAGTTTTGGTGCACTGAAAGGAAACGAAGCGGCGGACGTTCTTACACCCAACAGAAGCATCAACACAACACAAATGAACGCAAGCATTTTTGTTGAACTGACCTTTCCCCAGGAAGTATTTAAAGAACCATCTGGTGTGGTACTCGGGATTTTCCAAGTGCACGTCGGTTCTCCTCCAGGTTCCAGGAGCGTAGTCCAAATTCTGCTTGCCACAAAAACAAGGCCTAAATAAGACACTGCTTGCTCGGAAGTGGCATCAGAATCACTAACAAAGATTGTTTTTGTTTTTTTTTCTTAACAAACATAATCGATTCAGTTACAGTGCGTTAAATTGCATAAATCTTTATATTTTCCGGCGGACGCATCTATTAGAGGGGAGGTGTTCAAGTTCTCCAAGTGGAGCAAGGAAATTAGAAGGCATCTCTATGGGACGTGGCATTTATTTGTTTAAGTCGACAATGGAAAGAGGAAGGCATCTATTCATGTGGATGATGGAAACAGGTAGACATTTATTAGGGGGGCGGAGTTTATTTGCTTAAGCGGACGATGAAAACAGGGAGGCGTCGATTCAAGTGGATAATAGATATAGGGAAGCGTTTATTTAAGGAGAGGCATTTATTTGGATGATCCGTTTACAGACGGGCATTTCTTTGCTTAATCTGACAAAATCAGGGAGGTGTTTATTTGTTCAAGTGGGCCGTGGAAACGGGGAGGCATCGACAGTACTCAGATTCAAACTTGGAGAAAGTTATTTGAGGAGAGGCACATATTTGGCCAAGCGGAACATGAAAAGGCAAAGTGGTTTTTTTTTTTGGGAAGAGGCTTTATTTGTTTAAGCAAACCATAGAAACAGAGAGGCATCTGTTTGGAGAGAGGCGTTTATTTCTTCATGTGGATAACAGAAACCGGGCTGCAATTATTTGGAGAGAGGCATTTTTTTTTTTTTTTTTGCTTAAGTGAGTCGTGGAAACGGGGGTGCCTATTCAAGTGGACGATACGGGGAGAGGCTTTTATTTCTTCATGTGGATGACGGAAATAGAGAGGCAGTTATTCGGGGAGAGGCATTTATTCATTCTAAGCGGGTGACGGAAATTCCATAACGCCATTACCTCATCTGTGGAGCCGTTCTCCACCCTGAAGCGTCCTGCCCTCTGAATGGCCCCGTCTGCATCGCTGGATATCAGCTGGCAAAAGGACAAATGCAGCAAATTACACGCACTCTCGCGTACCACTAAAACCTTCTCACACACTGCTGAAATGCACTCATACACGCTGGTAAAACTTTGTTTTACACACCACTGAAATGCTCTCACAGTCCTGACTGAAATGCTCTCAGCTACACTGCTTTTTTTTTTTTTGCTCACTCAGACAGCCAAAGCGCTCTCATACACTTAAACACTCTCGCGCTTACTACAGAAACACTTACATATTGAAAAGCTCTCATACACACACAACTGAAACACTTTCATTCACACAACTGAACAAATTTGTTTTGCTCAAATTGCTAAAAAAACTGGTGATTTGCTCTCATATTTACTACCAAAAGCTCTCACAAGGACTACTGAAACACTCTCACATACGTAAATAAAACACTTTCATTCACACATCTTAATTTCTTTTGCTTAAACATACAAATGAAACACTCAAGTACACACCGGAAATGCTCTTCCTGGAAACTGAAACGCTCTTACACGCACTACTAAAACATTCACACACTACTGATTTATGCTTTGATCACACTCTAGTGAAATGCTCTCATTTACACTACTCTTTTTTTTTTAAATGCTCACCCACACTCCAGAAACACTCTAACAGGGCATAAAAATGCCCTCTCTCACGACACATTACTAAAATGCTCTCACACATGTCAAAATAAGTTTTTGCTCATATACATGAATTTTGTTTTGCCCACACTCTCTCGTGAAACTTTCTCGAACTCACGACTAAAATATTATATATATATTATATAAAATATATCTGCACAATATTAAAATGCTCTCATTCACTACCACAATCTTTTTGCTCACATGCCCAGTTGAAATGCTCTCTCACGAAAAAAATAAAATAAAACAACTTACAACCAAAATAATTGCACACACTAGCAAATTATTTTTGGTCACACACACTACTGACATTTCCGCCCGCTTACGTACACTTCTACAGAAACTGCACATCATAAAATTAGAAATAAATAAATAAATCTGAAATTAGCTTAGACGATATACATAGTGTATACACGTACTGTATGTATTTCAGTGGTGTGTATGATTGGTAGCCGCAATTATGTTTGCGACGGCCCCTCATGCACACGCACGCACACGCACGCACACGCACGCACGCACGCACACGCACGCACGGGATAATGAGGAGGCTCACAAACACACAAGAGGAGGAGGAGGAAGTACGGCAGATCATCCTCACAATTGCGGCACATGTTTGGTTGCTAGGCAACCGGACGTATCACTTGTGCCTTTTGACTGCCACCCCCCCCCCCCCCCCCCACACACACACACACACACACACACACACGCACCCCAAGCCCTCCTCGACAGAGGTCATTGTGAAGACGCAAAAGGCGACATGTCACACCCGTGCAACAGATGGCGAGGAAGCAGGTTGAAATGACGCGGCCTCGGGAATTGGTTTTCACGAGTTCACATTTTCCAGGACAAAGTGGCTCAATTATTGGAGGTACTTCACAAGTTCCACATTTCCCAAAGAGCTCAAACTAAAATGGACGTTCATGTTAACAAAATAAAATGCTTTTGATTTTTTGCACAATAGCTACTTTTTGACTTCTTTTTTTTTTTTTTCGCACTAACCAAATACCCCATATATTATTAAAAAACTAAAACTAATACTAAAACTAATGTAGACTAAACAAAACAAGCATGCTTGCTAAAATTTAAATTAACTGCATTAAAAAAAAGTCGACTACAATGGAAAATTCTAAACTGCCGGTAATTCTTCTTTTATAACTTGTTCCCAACTGATTGAAACCAAGTAAAACTGTTGAACCCATCCTGGATATCTTGAGATCATTTAACTGCTACTGTACAAGAACACACAATGCATGTAAAAAAAAAAAAAAAAAAAAAAAAAACGCTTGGTTGATACTTACACTATTTTTAAATCAATAAGTCCATGCGAGCCCTCCTTGTGCTATGAAATGAAAGCAGAACCTGCAGCCAACCAAGACTGTCAACCTGCCAGCTGTCAACCTGACTAATCAAAAAATACGAATATTTGACTTCATGCAAACTATATTTGAACCCTGCTATTTGCGTGGGACAGAGACCAAGCCGACCCGCGAATTGCAAAAATCCACATATAATTGAGGAAAATAAATAAATACAAACCCCAAAATTCTTCCAAATTTGCTGATAGACATTCAATACACGTTTTTTTTTTTTTTACAAATGTTGAAAAAACTGCAAATATACAAACGTATATTTTGGCAAAACAAACCAATTCAAATCTTGCTTTTCGCTGCAGAAGAACGAAGGAGCCCGCGAGCGGCTTTGGCGCCGCAGCTTGCAGAACCTCGCACCGTAGCAGCAGCGGCGGCGTGCATCCCAAATCGGAATCTCGTTCAATTTCCCGCTTGTGTAAAAGCCGCCATGCCCGATCGGCGCCTGCGCCGGCTGACTGTGCCGCAGACGTGTCGATGCAGGCGAGCAGGTGGCCGATAAACGAGCGTGCGCCGAATACGCCGCATTCGTATTAAGAGGCTTGCAAAGCAAAGACAAAAGAGCGCGCGTGCGTGCGTGCGTGGCTGCACTTTTAGCCAGTGTTGCAAATTCCATTCCGAATTGCAAAATGTATGAGGAAGCAATATATGAGCCCCTCCCCCCCCCCCCCCCCCCGGCGGCCATCTCCTTTCATGGTTGGCGCCTGGTGCAACATTAAGCATCTAATGGCAGGATAATGGAAGCGAAGCCGACGGAGCCGAGCCCGCCCGCTCCGTGACGCCGCCAGACGCTCGGCGTGCGGACGAAGCCTTGTCCTTAGACGAGTGCCATCGAACATCTTAACAAGCGGGACCGATACAAATAAAGTCTTTGAATTATGCAACACAAGCGGCGGCGGCGCCGGCTGCAGCGCTTTTCACGGCCTCGACTTGAAATGAAGAAGAATGCACAGCGTTCCCGGGAAAGGGGAAAAGGATACGCGGTCTTCCCCTACTACAGCGGATCCTCAGGTTACAAATTCCATTTGTTTGTTTCATCAACTCATTGTCGAGTCCAAATGTTGGTAAACCAAAGCCACGTTTCCCATTGAAACCAATGGAAATGCAATTAATCCGTTCCAGCCGACATTATATTTCTCTTATTTTCACCGTTGCGTAGTAAAAATATAAAAATGCGTAAAAATGCAATACTGTCCTATTGAGTGGATGAGGACCAGTACAATTGAAATGCATTTGATGACTCATTGAGGCATTTTCAGCAGTAAAAAGTTAACATTTTGTCTATAATTTATGTGATGACAATTAATACCTTTAAAACTATTTTTTTTTCCAGTTGCTGTCGACTGAATAATTGGTCGCTACCTACTTCCTCAACACAGGTGATGTCATGGAATGGAAATGGAAAATAATAGTATCCCTTTTACGCTTCCAAAAATCTTTAACAAAAAAAACATTAACAAATATTCAATATGTGTTTTTCACTAGAAATGAAAATATTAAAGCTGATATATGGAACTTTTTCCCCCAAAATATCTTTACACTAGCCATGGTGGTCTCAGCATCACCCTTGACTTAATTTTGTGAGGGGGGGGGGGGGGGGCGTTCTGGTGACAGAGCTGTGCTAAATCAATACATGTGGTGACTCGTTATTGATAATTGATCTCATCAGCGACGATGTGGATGCAGACTCACGACCCCCCCGGGAGGACGCGGGGGCGGGGGCGGGATCATCGACGTGACAGCGCCGGGGTGTGGCCATGTCGACGGCCCTCAGGGGGGTCGGGGGGGGGGCGTGTCGCAGCATGGCGCCGGGCATCGTCTGCTTTACCAGATGATTTATGTATCGCAGTCGGGGGGGGGGGACGGGGGGGGGGGGGGCAGCGCAGCCACACCAGACAGCCCCATTTGCTCCCCTGCCCTCGTGACCTCCTTCATTTCATGGAAAATGTGGATTTGCCGTTTTCTCTCTTCTTTTGTAAACAACAACAGTAGGCCTAATGAAAGGATTTGCTTCACCAAAAATTCCGGTTTCTGGTCAAAAAGGGAGAAAATGACAGCAACGTAATAACAATAAAAGTTGTCATCTAAAAATGTGAAACTTACCACGTTTTAATGCGATAACATATGACATTAAAACACCTCATTTATCACCCGATCATATTTTGACGTGAAATTTTTATTATAGAAGTAGGGATGTCAAAATGAGTGTGTTCATTTTCAGTTCATTTAAAGTTCCTTTAACTCCGCTAACTTTTTAAATGCACGGTTAATGACACCGTGTCATCAATGTCCAACATTAAACGCTTATGCCATCTACTTGCAGAAAAATCTCACACTCCTTTTTTTTTTTTTTACAACACAGTACATCTTTTCAACTTTAACTTCATATAACTTTATGATTTACCATAAAATGACTGTATCAATGAACTAAAAGTGCACATTTAAACTGATTGATGTTAGGCTACTTATTTATTTCCTCATCATTTAAAACAAGTCAATGTTTACTTTATCTTCAAAATAAACGTCATTGCACAATGTAAGCGTCACTTTCGCATTCAAACAGGCTGGCTGGTGCCAATTTTGTCATTGGCCCAAGGTCACGGGTATGAACCACAAGCTACAAGTGGGGGTGGTTTTCATATGGGGGGGGGGAGGGGGGGCTTGACATGACCTGCGGGAAGAATGTCTTGTTTTTGTTTATGTCGATACTTGAAAAAGGGAAAGCAAGAAGCGAACACACGGAAATAGAGCGCCTGCTGAGGCCAAGCTCGGCAGGCGTCCTCGGGTGTCAGACACACACACACGCACACACACACACACACGCACGGCGACACACACACACGCATGTCAGATGTTGATGAATCCAAAGTGACAAAGCAGACACAAAGCCTCAGAGGCAAAGTCGGTGTCGATGGCGGCCAGCAGACGGGAGCGCCGTGTTCCGCTTACCGCTTCTTCTTCTGACTGCAAAACGCTCACGCACACACGCACACACACGCGCGTGCGCACACACACACGCAGCGTTTTTACCGGAGGACGCTTGACACTGGAGACTTGCAGTCGGGGAAGCCGAGTGGCGCAACGAATGATTTCAAATCAGTAATTTACATTTGAGTTCTGTTCTCTGTGCTTAATATTGATTTTTTTTAAATATATAATACTGATCATTATAATAATGTTAATATTAATTAATAATAGGGGAGTCAAAATGAGTGCGTTCATTTTTAGTTAATTAAAAAAAAATTCAACGCCACTCATTTTTTTAACGCATGATTAATGAGCGCCCCTTACTTGTACCCTATTTAATAATAATAATAATAATAATAATAATAATAATAATAATAATAATAATAATAATAATAATGTTAGTTAGGGCCCAGTTAATGGTAAGAATATATACATAAGTATATGTAATAATTACATGTAATTAATATGTAATTACATTTGATCAATCTACAGTACACACATTTGCAAATGCCAGAGCCAAATAAAATAACAATACCCACGAAAAAAAAAATGTATTTTTGCCTTTTAAAAAAAAAACTCCCTAAATGATGGTCAAATATAACGTACGTAAATAAGTTGGAACGATGTGTGCACACGCAGAGAGAGAGAGAGAGAGAGAGAGAGAGAGAGAGAGAGAGAGAGATATTTGAAGGCTGTCAGTGACCTCATCTTGACTCACGCACACACACGCGCATGTACGCATGCACGCACACACCCACAGTGAGGTGGCAGTCTGTTGGTGCTGATTGGCAGCATGTGTTTTCCCCTCCACGCTAATCTGGCCCAGAAACGAGCCTCCTCCGAGGAAGTGCGATTGCAGTGCGAAACACCGGGTTGCACACTTAACCCCCCCCCCCCACCACCCCCACCCCCACCACCACCAAAAAATTACCCAACAATGACTCAACAGCTTAGTAGGAACTCCGCCGCAGCTTTTCTTTTCTTGCATCACGACAACAAGACGAATGAAGTGCAGAGGAAGACGAGGACGAGGCGGCAACAGCGTCGGACCACGCCCATCATGCATCGTGACTAATATGGCCGCCCTCCCTCTCACACTCACGTCAGATATATAGCATTTTGTTTTTAGCATTTCATGCAAAAGCAATGACGGGGCTGCAATGTCTTCATTTGCCCGATCGATCAATGACGTCATTGATCAGCTCCATGAAAGAAGACGTTAGGTTACACTTGGTGGGAATTCTGTCAATACCGACGGAAGGTCCGTCAATTATTATTATTTTGTTGACGATTGACAGGAAACAAATTTAGCATTGACAAAAGTGGCTTTTTGGTTCAACAATGTCATCGGCAATCCGTCAATAAATTCGGATTATTGATAAAAAAATAAATATGATTCATAAAAGTGGCCTCTTGGGGGCAGTGTAGTGCCAAGCATCTATGGTGTACACACTTAAAGTGAATACAGAAGAAAATTACGATTGAATTCTATTAAAATAACTCGCTTTTCACACGTTGGGAAGAATTTGTGCCTCTGTGTTGTGTTATCTCATCTGTGGGTATGCGTTCCCACAGCGTTTGTGTGTGAATATTCGTCATTTGAAGGAAAAACACTCCCAAAGTCGATGCTAACTTACGGTTAGCATTTGAATAGGTTCCTCCCTTTGCTTTTAGCATTAGCACTAGGCTAGCGATGTTTTAAAAACAAAGCAGGTTTGGTATTTAAATATGCAGTGGATGTTATTCTTGTTGTTGTGTATTTAGTTTTACAGTTAACGGCAAGCGGGATGTCATTAAAGAGCTTAAAGGACGTTTGGAGGACAACAGAATAACCAGATTAACATACGCTACACATTTGCTAGTTGCTAATGCTAGGCAAGCAAAACGGTGCGTTCAGGGCACTTTCACAGCGTCGGAAAATTCGCTTTTCTTTGATCATAACAGTTTGGCCCAATTGGACGATTGATTTGGCAGATGTTTGAAGGGCAATAATCGGCCGATTAGAATCGGTGGGCAATTAGGCCCTAGTTTAAATAGCTATATTGCTCCACCTTCTGACCGAACGGATGATAGGTAATCGGTTTGATTGATCGCCGATTGGCCGAAAAAAACCCTCTCCGTGTAAGATTTGTGCACACGCAATGTAGCTTGGGCATGACTCACCAGCTCTACAGAGCCGTAGTGCTTCCTGCTGAAGTCTCCCCGCCGGCAGCCCAAGTCCTCCGAGGCCGAGCTGCAACACAAACACAAAATCTCTTTTGGTACAAACACAGACAGCAGTCGCTTAATGTTTCTTTAAACAAAAAAAACAAAAAAAAAAACACACTGTCACATAAATCCTGCTAGAATACATTTCTAGTACAGTTGAAAAACAACAACAGATTAATAAAGTGTAATAATAGTGCAATTCACAGTAGGGATGGACCGATTAAAGCCCTGCTTTAAAAAAGTGTATTTTATTAACTAGCTTGATGCTAATTTCTGCTACGCCTTCTATTGCGTTTTGCTGTCATATTTGCAGACTTTCATGATTGGTTAAACATTTTGGTGTCTGATAATGTTTCATTCTGTTTTGTTTTATGTGTCACTTTTACAGTCAACTTCCAACTTGGAATGACAAATAAACAGACTGACGCAAGCACACTTGACCTCTTTTTTGTAGAACGCTGCCAGCGAGTCTTCTTTTTGTTCCCTCCGTGTTGTTATATGATAGCCGTCTATTTCTTGACAGTGTCAAAGAGTGACAACGGGTGCTAATGAATACTTTAGAAAATATGTTTGAGCAAATGTAAATGAGATTTAAAAGCGTGTCAGTGGCGTTTTGACAGAACAGTGACATGGCGGAAAAGTTGTCAGAATGCGGCTTAACAGCCTGTCGTAACATTTCGGAATAGTTGAACGCGTCACGGGGTGTCGCGTAATACCTCGGAAGCCGCAAACTTGTCGAAACATTTTGTGTCTGCGGCCTTTAAAAGAACACCACAAATAAAAAAAAATTAAAAATTTTAAAAAAGGGCGGGGGGGGGGGGGGGGTTCAAGAACACAAATGCTAAAAATAACACTACAACAAAATTAATTGTGTCACATGTCAAGAAAGAGAAAGATTTTTTTTTTCATATTAACTCATTTACTGCCATGGACGGGCTATAGACGTCAAAAATTCATTTCTATTAGTTTAACATTTTTTTCAAGTATGAAAACCTAGAAAAAAAAATATTGTAAATTTAGAACATATCTAAAATTTGTGATTAATCGTGAGTTAGTGAAGTCATGCGATTGATTCCGATTTAAAAATGTAATCGCCTGACGCCCCTAATTTTTAATAATCTTTTCTTTTCTTTTATAAAAAACTGTGCCAGGCGATTACAATTTTTTATTGTAATCAATCGCATGACTTCAATAGACTCACGATTAATCACAAATGTAATCTGTTCTAAATGTAAAATTTTAAAAAAATCTAGGTTTTCATACTCTTGTTAACAAAAGTGGAAAATATGTTCAACTAATAGAAATAGTTGAAATGAATTTTTGACGACTATAGTCGTCAGTGGCAGTGAATGAGTTAAAGGCAGCACCGCTGACTCCATTGGAACTCAGTTGCTAACCAAAACAGCGCACGTTCGGACACACGAACGCTTCCGTGTGGTAGTTTTCACTGTCACTCATATACAGAAGATCGTGATATGTCGTTGAGAACATTTCGGACAATATTTTGAAAATCGTAGGTAGCGCGTATCGCGATATGATCGTTATCGTGGCTAACATGTCGTCACAGTATCGAATCGTGAGCTACCCGTACCGTCCCACCCTCTCAGACACAGTTGAGGCACATGAAGGTGAATATGAAAAGAGTGCCACAAAAGCCCAAAGTTCGCCCCCACCTCCATCCAGCAGCAGCACGTCGCTCATTCAATTAACTTTCATGTGTGGAACGCACACGTCACGTGGACAATGTTAGAGAAGCACCGGGGAGGAGGAAGAGGAGGAAGAGGAGCATGCAACAGATGCAAGGTGCAAACAACAGGAGAGGAAAAAATAAAAAAGCATGCAGAATCGAACAACATCTTTTTTTTTTTACCGCTGATTGAACGTCAACAGTTTAGTGGACGCCGGATCCCCGCTGTTCATGTCTACTCCAACAAAGTGGTGTGAAAAAAAGAAAAAAAAAAAGGAAGACAACCCCGCCCCCCACACTAGCCCCCTTATTCCTCCATGCACACGACCTCCTCTGCCCCTCCTTCTGTTTCTTCTTCTCCGGCGTCCTGCTAAGCGAGCAACGTCCTCATCCTCATCCTCATCATCTTCATCTTCATCTTCGCACACTGCGACGCCGACGCCGGCTGATCACAAAAAGGCAAACACAATCCGAATTGGTGGCTCCGCACCGCCGGAGGAGAGCGTTTAGTGCCGCATGCCGCCCTCCCTCTGACCCCCCCCCCCCCCGCACCCCACCCCCACCCCCACCCCCACTTCCACGCATCGACGCGGTGCGTGTGTGAACGCCACACTTTCTTTCTTTCTTTTTGGGCTGTAGGTTCTGCGGGAGTGGAAAAGGCATCCACTCCACAGCAAAAGCAACCCCCCCCCTCCCCCCTCCTGCCCTCCCCTTCGCTCCTGTGACGTCACCGCCAACCACGCCAAGCTTTTCTCTTTTGCACTTAACACTCGCCCGGAGCCCAAAGTGATGTCAGGATGCAGGATAACACAATCACATGCCGGCATCCGGAACACGCAGCCGGAGCACAGGGAATAAAATAGGAAGTGGAATTATTTATTAAAAAAAAAAAAAGAAAAAAGGAGGTTTGGGGGTTTCTAAATGCAACACGATAAACAGCAACAGGTTCTGAGGTGGTCTTACGTGACGTCACAGCCAAACAAGTCGCAACCCACCATGCATCCAATCATTTGTTATATTCATCAACTCAGTCATGTGAGTTCCGTCCGTCCGTCCGTCCATCCGTCACTCACACTTACTTTGCACCCTCGAATCAATCCGTCTTCATTTAAGACTCTTAAAAACCCTCACTCACCCGCAGCACTTTTTTTTTTCAGTACTTGAGTTGACAACGGCTCACGCTGCAGATGAAGAAAAAAATATTGCACATTTAGAACATATATAAAATTTGTGATTAATCGTGAGTTAGTGAAGTCATGCGATTGATTACGATTTAAAAATGTAATCGCCTGACGCCCCTAAATTTTAATAATCTTTTCTTTTCTTTTATAAAAAAGTGTGTCAGCCGATTATTGTAATTAATCGCATGACTTCAATAGACTCACGATTGATCACAAATGTAATCGCAATCACATTTTTTTTTCAGTACTTGAGTTGACAACGGCTCACGCTGCAGATGAAGAAAAAAATCACAAGCCTATTTATGTAAAAACTCGGGAACAAAGAAAAAGGCTTTGTTCGGTATTTTACAGGAAAGGCCTTTTATTCAAGGATCTAAAAAAAAAAGATATTAGAATAGTCTTTGAGTCTAAATATACTTTCTATTTGATGATATGACATTAATTCATTTAAAAAAATATTTAATATGAGCTTTGTATAAAATTGTAGTGTAAAATTGTAATTAATTGCAATTAATTAGTTAAATAATGTCATTGTTTGACAGCACTAATATATATACATAAATAGATATCTGATTGATTTTTAATCCAGATACACTAAAGTCACATTTATTTCCATTAACGATGAGTGGCAACAAGACTCAAATGTGAACGTAGGGAAGAACATATTAAGATACGCACGCACATACGCAGGTGAAATGGGAGCTCGGGTGAACATGACACCAACACAAAAGGCCACGATCACACACACGCACACACACGCACACACACACACACACACACACACACACACACACACACACACACACACACACACACACTGAGTAGAGGTGAGCGCATGCAGGAATTCTCGTCTCAGGCTACACGCCACGAGGCTGCTCATCAATATTTCATCAACAGAAAAATCCCCCTCCCCCCACCCCCCCCCCACCCCCGCACACTCCCCCCCATTTGTGTGCGTGCGTGACCGGAAAGCACCGAAAGCAACCCGATCAACACGTGACTTCTTCTTCTTCTTCTTCTTCTTCTTGTCATGACACCCGAGTGGTTTTCCTGTCGTCAGAATCCGTCTACAAGAAGCCCACCTGAGATAGGGAAACCCCCGCCTCCACCACCCCCGCCCCCCCCACCCCCAGCCAATGATTACGGTGCACGTACGGCGTTAACGCGCGGGCCCTCGCGACCTTTGCGTCGGCGCGGCGTCAACGAGGAGGTCACGAGAGCTTTTCATGTGATGACGTCGGCGCTTCACCGGGGCAACTGGCGGACGGCAATTTCGTTCTCGTAGCCACGTAGCTAGGGCAACGCTACGTGCTAATTAGATCATTAGGAATTCAAAATGAAGGTGAAAAATTGTTGCCGCGACCCTGGTTTTGAATAACGGCGCTAGCATCATCACAAAAACAAAACGAAAAACACACTTTGGTCCCTTTCAGGCTATCGTAATTTATCACTAATGTTTGGGAACTGTCAATCAAGTCAAATTTTGAAGTGAGAGTGTTGACAAAAATGACGATTTTGGCGGGATTTACAGTTGCCATACTATTTGCTTGTGTTCAGAAAAGTCCAAGTTTTTAACTCATAACAAATCTAAAAATATTTTTATGGTTTTTTTTTTATGCTAAGAGCATACGGAAGGCTTTGATGCAGCTTCTGATATGAAGTGATGGCTTAAAGCAATGCTAGTTTTTCAAACAAAACAAAAAAACGTCCAACAGGTGGCAGCAGAGTATAAGAGATCAGCCAGAGTCACGTTGCAACAAGCTCTTTTCCCCAGTGTTTTTAACAGGTTTATAAATAATGATGACACTTAGCTATATTCTAATGCTAATTCCTGCAAAACGGAAACAGATAGAAATATACTTTTTTTTTTCCTGATGAAAGAAGAGACTCTAATCTTTCTTTTGGTAGGTTCCATGTTTTTATAGTAATTAGAACACACTATTTTGTGGGCCTTGCAAAAGCAGTCAAAAGCCAGTAAAACAGCTGGGAGCAAAGGGGGTTGCTTCAGTGTAAATGGCTAAAATTGTCCGCTACAATTCACTATTGAAAAAAAAAATGGACCATTTGGGTCAATATGAGTCGACGCAACGTCTTCGTCGATAGCTGCTGACATCGGTCAAATCCGCCACCGGGGGGGGGGCTTTGTTCCGCAGATCAATTGAGTGGTTTCGCCTCCCGCGCTCAAGTTGGCGTAAGTAACCTTCACGCAGGCATCAATTTTTGCACATGGATGTGTGTGCGTGTGAACTGGTCGGCGTGGTCGATCCCAGGCTTTCTGCTCACTGCGGATTTTGTAATTGAGAGCTTTGACACAACGCTGCCTTGACGCTCCTAAAAAGGCTGCTCCCGTCTGATGTTTTCATTGTTGCACTTTGACCCCCAATAGAAGAAATAGTTTGAAATAGAAATCAATTAAACAAGCCAATCAAACAGCCACCATATTTATGAAAAAAATGATCGATTTTCCTTCACCCAATGAAACTTGCACGCCTCCCTCCGAACAATATGGGAAGAGTGTGCCCTCTTGTGGTGAAAAACACTCATTACAGCCAAATCATACAATTCAATGTGTTTGTGCGACTACAAATGAATAAACACATGAATATATAATGATACTTATTAGATAGATTGCTCATTTAACTTAGAAATAAAAATATTTTCCACAGCATAAATGTGGAAAAAAAAAACATGAATACTTGAATGTACATGCTACATTTATATAAAAAAAATAAAATATCCTGTTTTCTGTCAATTGATAGGGTTCATTTAAAACGTACAGTATTTATTTCGCTTTTACTGTCTGTATAGCCATACAAACTGTAGTTTACCTTACTTTTGTACACAATACTTAGTTACCTTTTATTCTTGTTTTTAATTATTATCTTGCACTCCTCAAACGCTCCGTATTAAAAACAAACTCAAACTAATACTAAAATTAGATAAAACGAACAAACCTGCTCTAAAACAAAATTGAATGAAATGAAATTAAACAACAAAAGTCAAGATGAAAAAGAAAAAAAACCCGAAGTAGAATTAACGGAAGAGCCCCGAAAGAAAAACACACGACTTTGCCTTTTTCCACGCGCGCACGCACGCACGCACGCACGCGCGCGCGAGAGCAGCTTCCAACTGTTGACCTCAAAGCGCCAACCGTACTGTTGTACACTTGTCATTTGCTTCTGCTGGCGGGCGAGGGCGGGGTCACGGGGGGGTGTGGGGGTTGATGGGGGCGATTACAGAAACCCTCCCACTCACTCTCGCTTTTTGCGTCATCCGCGGTTGAAAAACGTCTCCGCTCGCTTCCAACTGTACGCTGGCTCGCGTCCAGCCGACTATAATGGGAAATGTTTTTCCAGCCTTCCCGGAGTGATTTGAATACGCGGCGATGGATGCCCTAAATGGAAGCAGATGTTGCCGTCGACGAGCAAAAGTTGACACGGCGCTCAAGTTGCACCGTTTGGGCGTGGGTTTTTTTTTCCCTTTCTTTTTCTTCTTCCACATAACTGCCGTGTATTTTTTTTTTTTCTAGCCAAACGAATTCGGGCTTGTGAGTTGCACGACCGCGCATATGGGAGCGATTACGCACTCGGCCGTTGATGGGCTCAGCACACTTTTGTGACGTCTCAGCTGCAAATTCCGTGGAAGGAAATGAAACGGCGAGCACGTGCCGACGACGATAGAGATTGGGAGATCAAGTCTAAAATGTTCTTTGCAGCTCCTCTGGTCTAAAACACACCATTCTAATAAATATTACATTTGTGGAATTTCAATTAAGCAGCAAAATGTTCCAGTTTTTGTCCATCTCAGGAGGCGGCCATTTTGCCACTTGCTGTCGACTGAAAATGACATAACAGTTGCTGGGGGGGCACAGAACATATTAGAATTTTTTATTTTTACTTGACTTCCCATTTAACTCATTCATTACTCATTCAGACGTAAAAAATCTTAATATATATATATATATATATATATATATAATTTTAATTTTTAATAGTCTTTTCTTTTTTAAATCTTTTTTTATTATTTTTATTATAAAAAAATGTGGTGCCTCAGGTGATTAAAATGTTTAATTGTAATTAATCGCATGACTTTGCCAGTTAACTCACTCAGCAAGGACAAAGCCCTTTCAAAAAATAAAAGTAGTGCTTTGCTGCCATCCCGTGACATCTTGGTGCCAAGGAACTATGTTGACGTGACGGTAGGAGCTTTATTTAGTCGGACCACAACGCTGTTTTTAATACTCAAGCCAAAGCCCTGTTTGACATAAAAGTAGTGCTTTGACACATCTTAACTCTTTGAATGCCAGATGTTTTCAGAAAAGGGATGCCGTGGGTGCCAGCCGATTTAAGCATTTTTGACTGATCTTTCAAGGTGCACAGAAAATTATGTGTTTGGACTATGGAAACACACATACTACCAAATGAAGGATTGGACTCTCATCTTTCATCAGAAAAAAAAGTTTGTTTCTACCTTATTCCGTTTTTCAGTAATCAACAATAGAAAATGGTTAGTTTCACCTCTGTTTTGAAAAAAACGTCTTTTAACGTCTTTGGCACTCCTCCATAGGATTTTACTAAACGTTATTTAACGTTTTTGGCAGTCAAAGAGTTAATGACAAGGAACTATGTTGAGGAGAGGGGAGGAGTTTCGTTTAGTCAAGACAGCCTCGTCTAACATAAAAGTAGTGCTTTGGCACCATTTTATTATTATTTTTTTTCCCCATCTTGCTGTATTTTGAAGAGAGTAGACAAGCTTTACTTTGTCGGGGCATCGCAATAACTGATATAAAAGTAGTGCTTTGCTACCATCTTGTGGTATTTTGTTGTCAAGGAACTATGTTGACATGACGGGATGATCTTTTGACTTTTTTTTTGTAATCGAATATTTTGAGTTACTCGATTAATCGTAGCAGCCCTACACCTACACATTTGAATAGCCCAACAAAATGGCAACCTCACACGTTATAGAGTGGACAAAGTAACTCTCAACAATCTCGCGCTGCATACAAAACAACAACAACAACAAAGATGGTTGACATTTGGAAACATGTTTCTCATTGTCCTGCGCTGCTTTGAAGCTGAGAAGAAAAAAAAAAAAAACGTTTCAATGAGGACAAGCAAGCAGTTTGTTTTGTTTCTCCCTTCCAGCTGACGCTTCTAGCGCAGGCGAACTATCAATTTGGCTAAACTGGCTCACAGCCTTTAAAGGAACCTTATAAACGAAGTTTATGAAACACTTATAAACGAAGTTTATGAAACACAAACGTTAGTGTCAGTGAACCGCACGTTTATCTCAAGTCACGTTCCCGATCCTTCTAGAAAGATCAAAGTTGGATAGCGGGATTATTAGCTATACATTATTCAATACTTTTCACGAAAAGAAAAACATGGCAAGAAGGCAGGAAACAACAACAACACACACAGTTGAGTCTTTGCAACACAATGACGCACGCGCACACGCAACGCCCTCGGCTGGCGCGTTTGACTCTCACTTGATCCCGCCCCCGCACGCGTGCTGCTCTGATTGATGGCGCCGAAGCGTCTTCCAGGAAGCCTGGCAGGTCATGTGACTCACTCGGGCACAGCTCCACAGCCGGCAAAGTGGAGAGAGCGCACACACGCACACACACACACACACACACACACAGACACACCTTTCTCCCAAAAGACCCCAGACTTTTTCTGAAAAATGACCCCAACCTTACACTAAAAGACCCCTTTAACCTTCCTTTTCAAAAGACGCCCAACTTTTCCCAAAATGGGACCCAGGAATCACCTAAAAGAGCCCAACCTTTCTCCAAAAGGCGCCCCACCCTTCCCGTACCCCAGCAATCCTCTCAAAGACCCCAACCTTTCTCCCAAAACGCCATCAAACTTTCCTCCAAGAAAGACCCCCAAGCACCCCCTACAAAGATTTCAATCACTCCATTAAAGGACCTTAGCTAAGCTCCTGACAAAAAGAGCCCCAACCATCACCTATAACGACCCCTCGTCTTATTCCCAAAAGGAGCTCGTACACGAGCTAATTCCGTCAGCGAGCTTGATGTGGAGGTTCTTTTGTTTGTGTGAATTTATGTAACGTGGGTTCATGATGGTGCCCAACACGCTCGATGCATGGCATGGCTCACCGTTTTAGGTTCTTTGCCGCCATCTTGTGGCATCTATGCGCAACTACCATCCCGTTTTTTTTTTTTTTTCTGGGGTGGAGGCAATTATTTTCGGGATGCCTGGAATCACCCTCGACGTCCCTGTGCGGTTCACGGTTGAATACTCCAACCAGCATCAGCTCGTCCCTGATTGGACAAGCAGGTAAGTCCCCCGTTGCCCCCCCCACCCCTCACCCCCCCCAGTCAAAATGAAGCATGACTTGACATCCGCTCTGCTGCAGAGTCAGGTGCGCAACAATCACGATCATTGGATGTTTGGGGAGCAAATGTTTTTTGTTCTTGTGACCCAAATGCTCCTCCACATTGGGAGCCACATGGTTGACTGAACCCGCTCCCTCCTCCTCCTCCTCCTCCTCCTCCCCCTCGTCCTCGAACGCAAGCCGACGGAGCTCATGCAGCCTACCTGGTAATCTCAAAGCTGCAGCCCTTGCGAAGGAGCAGCGCTCTCTTCCGCATGATGCCTTTGTCTCTGCCGAGGTAAACATTTTTATCCGAATTCATCAGCGCGCACTCGGTGAACTCTTTCCCCCTCTCCAAAAAGTACCCCCCCAAAAAAGCAAAATCCTTTCCGTCCGAAAGTGATCTCGCAGACTTGTTCCACCTCCACCAGCCCCCGCCACCCCACCCCCACCCCCTTCCACTTTCTCCTCCTCCTCCTCTTCCTCAGACTGGACAAAAAGGTTCCGCGAGGGAGCGGACGCGGGCGCACCGTCGCCGGGCAGTCGGCGCCCCCATGCGGGCTTCGGGATACGGAGGGGCCGCCCGCTAGGGGGGTTGTTGGGGGGGGGGGGATGCTGGGGCTTTACAGACGCGTCCGGCCGACGGTCGCGGTGCTCGCATGCGGTGGAGGGCTACGCTCTTCCCTGGCTGGGGACTCCTCGCAACTACGCTGCCTCTGTACAGTGTGACGGGAGGGAGGGAGGGAGGCAGGGAGGGGGAGATAGAGAGAGAGAGAGAGAGAGAGAGAGAGAGAGAGAGAGAGAGAGAGAGAGAGAGAGAGAGAGAGAGGGAGGGAGGGAGGGAGGGGGAGAGACAGACAGAAAGACAGAGAGAGGGGGGAGAGAGAGACAGCGAGAGACAGAAAGAGAGAGAGAACGGGGAGAGACAGACAGAGAGAGGGGAGACGGAGAACGAGAGAAAGAGAAAAAGAGAGAGGGGGAGAGACAGACAAAGAGACAGAGAGAGAGGGAGGGAGGGACAGAGGGAAAGAGAGAGAGAGAGAGAGAGACAAAGAGTGAGGTAGAGACAGAAAGAGAGAGAGAGTGGGGAGAGAGACACTAAGAGAGAGAGAAAGAGAAAGAGAGAGGGGAGAGAGAGACAGAGAGAGACACAGAGAGAGAGAGAGAAAGAGAAAAAGAGAGAGGGGAGACAGACAGAGAGAGAGGGAGGGAGGGAGGGAGGTAGAGAGAGAAAGAGAGACAGAGAAAGAGAAAGATAGGGGGAAGAGATAGAAAGACAGAGAGACGGAAAGACAGACAGACAGAGAGAGGGGGGAGAGAGAGACAGCGAGAGACAGAAAGAGAGAGAGAACGGGGAGAGACAGATAGAGAGAGGGGGAGACGGAGAAAGAGAGAAAGAGAAAGAGAAAAAGAGAGAGGAGGAGAGACAGACAAAGAGACAGAGAGAGAGGGAGGGAGGGACAGAGGGAGAGAGAGAGCGAGGTAGAGACAGAAAGAGAGAGAGAGTGGGGAGAGAGACACTAAGAGAGAGAGAAAGAGAACGAGAGAGGGGGAGAGAGAGACAGAGAGAGACACAGAGAGAGAGAGAGAGAAAGAGAAAAAGAGAGAGGGGAGACAGACAGAGAGAGAGAGGGAGGGAGGGAGGGAGGTAGAGAGAGAAAGAGAGACAGAGAAAGAGAAAGATAGGCGTGAAGAGATAGAAAGACAGAGAGACGGAAAGACAGACAGACAGAGAGACAGAGAAAGAAAGATAGAGAGGCAGAAAAAAGAAAGAGAGAGACTGAGACAGACAAACAGAGAGAGCGACAGAGAAAGAGAGATGGACAGACAGACAAAACTGAGACGGAGAGCAAGAGGGAGTGAGAGAGACAAAGAAAGAGCGAGAGACAGATTGAGAAAGAGAGAAAGTGAAGAGAACTCGCCGAGGCCACTTCTTTAGGTACACCTGCACAATCAATAAAGCAAGCTCAGTGGTGATTATTATTATTATCAATAACAACAATGATGATTATTATTATTATACAGTGTTGTATTGACATACAAATTGAGTTAAATCCCATTAAAGTGTCTCTGTCCGTTTTTAAAACCCATTTTCATGCTACGGCTTTGGAATCAGCGCGTTTCATGTTTTAAAGCGCTCGATAAATAAAGTTGAGCTTTTTCACACCGTTTGACGTCCGTCACAGTTTCTCCTTCTCAGGTTCTGACATTTTGTACATTTTCGAGGCTCTTTGGATCATTTTGCTGTTGTTGACATTTGGAAGCGTCACATTCTTGCATGTTTATCATGCTGCTTTTTTTTTTTTTTTTTGGAGGAGGAGGAGGAGGAGGAGGAGGAATTCTCCCAGCGTGACTCATCCCGAATGAAACCTCGTCCATTCGTCTCTACTGTTTAGCGAAACGGCATCACCTCGTCCGTCCGTCCGCCCGTCCGTCCGTCCGTCCGTCTTGGCCTTATTTGACTTGCATTGGATTGAACATCAAGAGAGTCCCTCCCGAGGGTTTTGCGCTTTTCGGTGGGAAATGCGGCAGAGACGAGGCCAGGACGCAAACACAACTCGGAAAGTCCGTTTTTGTGTTTACTCCATCGGGATGACGCGCACGTGCCAGTGTAAATATTTGCACGTTTTTTTGTGTGTGACGTCTCAAAGTCATTTCCAAATTTGTTTGGTGGTCGAAAGCTCTTTTGCAGCCTTGGTTTGGATTTGTTACAAAAGCAAAAAAATATTTGCTCATTTTTCCCGCCTTTTTTTTTTTTTTTTTTTTGCTGAGAAATTGCTGTTTGCGGAGGAAACAAGCCACGCTCTGCTGCTAATTACCACGCAACCGAAAAACGTTGACTAGCTTAGCCGCTGAGCGCCGTTGCGTAAAGAGCAGATGCCTGCCGCCCCCTCGTCACATTTCTTGGCCACCCGCTAAATAATAGTAAACAAGCGCTTTGTGCAACAATAGAAGAAAAATTCATCTCGGCATAAAAACAATAACACTAAACAATAAACTATGTAAAGCACTTGAAGTTGCATTTTTTTTTTTTTTGTATGAAAAGTGCTACACAAATAAAGATTGATCGATTGACAAAAAGAATCCATTAGCCGGATGAATGTCACAGCAGGAGATGCCGCTTCTACCGCGGCGGCTCTTTGGACGCGTCATTGGCATCATCACGACTTGTGACATCTCAGCCACGCAACTTGTGGAGCCGCGAAGAGGAAAAAAAGAAGAAGAAGGAAAGAAAGCAGCGAACGGTTGGACGTCCCAAAGTTTACAGAAGGTCAAATGAAGTTTGCCTGCAAATGCATTTTTGGTTCATCCTGAAACGTCGCCCTAACGCCGAATAGTCTTAATCGCCGTATAGTGAGTCAAGGGTGTATTTTTAAGTTAAAAATATATATTTTTTATTTTATTAAAGTAAAAAATCTTTTACTTTAATAAACATTAAAAGTTAAAAAGGCACTTCAAATCAAGTACTTGCAAAACAGTTGTCGGCGTATGTTCAAAGTAATTTATAAAGTAACTTGTAATCTAATTGAGTTGTTTTTAAAATCAAGTAGTGAGTTAAGTAAAAATAAAGTTACTTTAAAATCAAGTCATCATTTCTTAAAGATTAGATTGAACATAATGTACTTAAAAGTTAATTCCAACTGAACTACTCAACAAATGTACTGTAAAGGCTTACAAACAATAAAAACTAAATCTTGAAGCCGCTGCAACATCAGGCACATTTCGAACATTTAATTTAGTATTTCTTTTACCTACCACTAGAGGGAGACACACTTTGATGATCACTTATCTACTAAGAAAGTAACTGTAATGTGGCGAGCAAAATATTGGAACCGGCTTTACGGTATTTTTTTCCAAGCAATTCCTGATGCTTTTGGAGTGTGTGTGTGTGCATGCGTGTGTGTGTGCACTGTTGATAGGTCTGATTACAAGTAAACCAATTACTCTGCCTTCCAGGATACATCTGCCTCCGTCCATTTCCAGCTAATCTGCACAGAGCTATTAGCATGTTGCATTTGCACCATCCCAAAAAAAAAAAAAAAAAAAAAAAAAACTAAACGAGAGACGGATAGCAACAGTGCATCAGAAAGAAATGACTTGGAAAAAAAAAAGAAGCTGGGAAAGGCATAAAGAACGAGCCAATCGCCGCCTTTTATCTCGTCAAGGACAAGGTCGCAATGCGGATGGACGGAAAGGGAGCGCCACGGACTGTAAATCGTAATCACCGCCGCAAAAGTCGCTGTGGTCTGCGTCACTGTTCGTTTGTTATCGGATGGATGGAGCTAGCGATAGAGTAGAGATGGAGAGATAGCAAGGTAGCCGCTAATAAGAGACATCGATCACTTGAGCAGCAAAGCACTCTTGTAGGAAACTGTACCGAGGTGGGACATTTTACTGCGTGCTTTGAATGGGGAAAATTGCGATTGAGATAGTTAGATAGAAAGCTAGCTTGCTGGATAGCTAGAAAGCTAGCTTGCTAGCTAGATCGATCGATCGATAGATAGATAGAAAGCTAGCTTGCTGGATAGCTAGAAAGCTAGCTTGCTAGCTAGATCGATCGATCGATAGATAGATAGAAAGCTAGCTAGCTTGCTAGATGGATAGATAATAATAGTTACTGAGAAAGCTAGCTAGCTAGCAAGATAGATGGATAGATGTGTGTCGCCAGCTAGTTAGCTAGCAAGACAGACTAATCGCTATCTAGCAAGATAAATAGGTTGCTCGAGCTGGTTAATACTTTTGACCTGTCCCCACATCGCCAGTTTTATGCATTACTAACTAATTAAAAGTGTTAAAGTAGCTTTAGAAAAAATAAACCTATTCACTTTCTTGAACGTTAACTTTTTGTCAAGTGTTGTAAAACACAGCCTAATTATCACTCTGTGGGAGCCGCGCAGCGTTATGTTGCCTCAAATCCGAAAGTCTAAATGTTTTTGTTTTTTTTCAATAAGTAAAAATAGTTGTTAGCTACATTTGAGCTAAGCCTGTTTTTGTTTAAAAAATGGACCAATGTCGCGTTTCAGTGCAGAAGGAAGTCCACGCGACTGTGCTAACTAATTAGAGCGCCGTTGCCACGCAGAGGATGGCGGCAAGGACGGACCAGCGAGTCTCGCCAAGGTCGCGGCTGCTGCCAAAGCCGGCGTTCATCTCACAGCAGATAACGACTCAGAGAGGAGGAAATTATTGGAAGATGGCGCCAGAGACAGCGCGTTTGGGCAACGTGACGCAGATACTAATGAACAAAAAAAACAAACAAACAGGAAGTCGAAACATGGAGAGGTAAATTAAAAGACATAAATCAACCTTACAGGAAGTGATCAATCAAAGCTCCTCCCCTCCGGCCCGTGTCTTTACGTGTGTGTGCGTGTGGACAAGATTGACGGCCGCAAATGGGCCGCCATGTTTCCTGCATGCAGCGTCAGCTTCCCGCCAATCAATTCATCAGCCACCACCGCCGAGAGGGCAAATAATCATCATATTTCCCTCCAGCAGGCCGGAAAATGTTGCGTATGTGACGCGAGTGGCCAGGTGCGGACGGTCAGCAGATCGAGCGCGTTAACGACGACAGACGCTTACGAAGCAAAAATGGACAACTTCATGAGCGTTTTATGACGTGGATCCTTGAGACTTTTTTTCCCTACGTTTCTTTATGCCGAATTTCAAGCTGCTGCAGTCGGGGGGCTGAATTTTTTCAAATGACAAAAGAAGCAATCTCAAAATGTGGCCATTAATGCGAGCAGCATTGTGGTGAAGTGGTTAGCGTGAATGCCTCACATTCTGGTGTCGGGGGTTTGGAGAATGTTGAAAATCAGGCTATTTTGAGGGCGCCGGCCTGTCTCGTAAGTGGCGCCATCTGGTGGGTGGCTGTCTAAAGAACACAAACATTCTGAGATGTGAAAAATAATTAATAAATGTTCACATACACGAGGATATCAAAGAAATGGAGACAAATTGCAAATTGCGATTCTTAGAGGGATAAAAACAAAAAAAGTCATTTTGTTTATTTGTTATTTTAAATTGACTTGAATTGAATTGAAACCGACCAAGATGACATTCTTGCTGCATTCCCGTTCCGGCTGACGTCGCACTCTATGTCGCTTATATTAATAAATGTCAGTCGCTCACTCACATATTAACACACACTCGCAGTCAAGAGGTGACAGCATCATTTATTGTACAGCAAGGTAACTGCAAAAATATGCCTCAACTTGTATCGATTAATCTCTACATTACTTTGCTGATGAATTGAGGAATCTTGTGTGTACCGTTACTTCCCACTGCTTCATTGCAGGTTACGATGAGGCGGCAATTGTGTAATTCGAAAATCTGCATCTTTTTTTAGTTCTTCATTTAGTATGCGTGTGCGTGTGTGTGTGTGCGCGTGTGTGTGGGAGGCGGCAAGCATTGTCATTTACTTGGCAGGCAAAATGTAATCTCTTGTGTGAACAGCAAGACGGAAAAAGAAAGTCCATACACACTCTTCGCACTTAACAACATTCTTTGGTGTGTTTAACGACCACCCGAGGGGCGAGGAGGGGGTGGCTTTTAAATTCAATTAAAATTAACATTACACACACATTTCCACGGACCCGCTGATGACGCACGCTCACACTGCAGGGCTGTTGAAGTTCACGTCGTGACAACAAGACAAATTGGGTTCATGAAGTGCCTCTTAAGAGACACAAAATGCGGCTTCAACTCGAATTTAGTAGGAAATGACACACACACAAAAACAAGGCATCCAAAATGTCATATTTCAATCCTCTTTTGAATGTGTTTGTAGACATTTAAGCTACAAACTGTGTCATCGAATGGATTTATCATTTATGACGGTATCAATTATGGCTGCGTCTATGGCGATATTTTATCGCAGGTTGTCATTTGTGTCTCCCCACTTTATGGCGAAATAATACATGAATGCTAATGACAACGTTCAGCCCTACTGTTTACATGGGGTTGGGGTCAAGTGCGTTTTGGGTTGTTTGGCCTTGAAGAGCTCCACCGTGACACCGTTACCACGCAACACATTTACTCGTAGCGCCTCACTCACCTCATTGAGCTTCAGGCCTCGGAGGATGCGGCGGCGGCGGCGCGTCATGGACGAGAACCTCGGAGCAGGTGTTCCTTTCTCTAGGGGAGGAGGAAACCAAAATAAACATCACTGGCGGTCATCTCCTAATGCTATATTTATCTTTCGAGAAGAGCCACTTAGCTCTCAGACGCTCCTTTTTTAGGAAGGCTGAACAGAGAATGGGGCTTCAATCCGCAAGCACAGAGCTAGCAGCCGGGAATCAAGGCAGTTAGCAGTTAGCATGGCTAGCTGAAAAGCTACTGTTAGCATTTTTGGCTTAGCCTATAGTTAACTTGTGAACACAACAAACGTCTTGACATGGGTCTCAAAGTAGTGGAGACTGGAGAGCGCCCCCTGCTGTTCGGTCACAAATCTCCAAATATTTTATACAAAATGAATACAAAGAGAACCACACACAAATTCACCCCTATTCATTTTTATTATTATTGCTTTTTTTTTTCTCTCTCTTTCGCCTTCACCGACCGACAGTTCACACCTGCAACTTTGTAACTACATCCATCACCGCTCTCACACTTACATCAGGATAAAGTTCCAACATTACAAGATCATATTTTTCCTCAGAAAAAGGTCGTAACCACATGGAAAAAATGTTGAATCAGAATGCCATGAGAAAAGGTGAAGTATAATAAAAATAATAATTATTTTTTAGAAAGAGTCACAAAGTTGTGCGGAAATGTTGATGTTCAGAAAAATAACGACTTCCCAAGTAAACGCCTTTTTGGTCTCATAACATTTGGACTCTATTTCTGTAACTTTACAAATCACCTTGAAACTTAAACTTCATTTACACATTTCAAATTCCCTCACATTACATTACGACTTTTAGGTAGTACGAGAATTCTTGGCATCTTATTGCATTCTTCTCATAACTTTACAGATTTGCTCTTAAAATTAAAACTTAAAAATGACAAGATTTAGCTTGTTTAGTTATTGCTGTGATACGAACTTATTTGACTTGACATTTTTTTTTCAATGCAAATTTTCGCTTCCACAATTATTGCTGCAATATTTTGACCTTATTCTTGTCACATTACAATTGTTTTCCCATTGACTTTTTTTCCTATAAATATTCCAACTTTATTCTCATATATATAAACTTTTTTTTTGTGTAGCCTTACAACTGGGTTCCTTTTCCTTCGTCTGACTTTCTTAGTCCTTCTGTCTCTCATCCAATCGGGTGCTCGGCAGGCGTTGAGGCTTCTCACAAGATTGTTGCGTTTGGAATGAAGAACAACAAATGACAACATTAACGCTAACTATCTTAAAAAAAAGAGAGAGAAAGATAGAAAATATTTGTGATATGTTTTGGAATGCAGTCGACCTTGGGTGAATCGGAGCGAATGTAGTGCAAAAGAACTTCTACGTGATTTCCTTCTAATCCCTAAAAAGTATCTTGAATGGTGGTGGTTTTCCATTATAAAAATACTAAATCTGTCCATGGGCTAATGATTTGTACAATAGACGGCTGTCTGGGTCGTGGAGCAAGTGGCTGGAAAAACTAGGAGATGAAGAAAAGGTGTTGCCTTAACTCCGTAACGGGATGGCGTGCTCCTCCTGGCAGTTTTCCAAAAGCTCGTCCTCGGAGAAGCTGATGTGGAGGCGGGTATCGTTGACGGGGGACGAGGCGGGCGGCCGGCGCTCGCCCGAGCTTTCGGCCCAATCCGGACTCCCCTGGCGAACGTTGCGGAGCGGCGTCCCGACAGTCCCGACAGTCCCGCCGTCCCCGAACGCCTCCTCGTCGTCCCGCAGAGGCGAGAGCAGCGACTTGGTCTCGGAGCGCACGCCCGAGTCGTCGCTGGCCGAGCACGAGCTGCTGAGCGAGTGGAAGTCGGCCGACGACAGCGAGCCGGGCGTGGCGTCCGGGAAGGTGAAGAGGGGGCTGTCGCTGCTGGGCGGGCTGCGGCCCGGGGCGGCGGCGTCCGGGATGGAGCCCGGGGACAATGTCCGGCTGGCTCGCTTCCGGATCTGGGAGGGGGGAGGAGGATCCAGCTTTGGTACGGGCGCTTGATACCTGCCAACAACAGACATTATGTTATGTTAAATAGAACGGCTTTAATAAAAATGAAATTAAATCAATTTTAATGACTTTTTCCAGAAAAGATTTGAAGTAAATCCATTTTCCTAAAAGCTACTGCCACCTACTGTAGAGGATGTGCAATTACATTTCATTCTGGTACAACGAAACAACAAAAAAGTCACAGGCGCCTATTTGAGGACTGACAAACATGCGTATATATATATATATATATATATATAAACATAAAAAATGACATTCTTCATCTGTTCGCTTATTTTATTTAATGTTCATTTTCACATTGGTGATTTTAATTTTATTTTAATTTAATTACGGCAAATCGCAATTTAGCACCTTCAGTGATCCATCATTATAGCAACATCAATGCTAATTTATATTAGCCTGTCTATGGCGTTTCACATTGTATGTTAGCAATATGCTAACATACTTTTGCTCGTTGAAATTCTATGGTTTGGTTGCACATTTTGGGGTTTAAATAGAGTAACATTTGTAATGTTTTTTTTTGGCAAACAGGCAAGAATCTTCTTTTCATTTCATCAAAGTGATGTTATACAGCAATCACGCTTTCTGTCAGCATATTGCAGATTTTCCGCAGGCGAGTCTTGAATGTCTCCCCCCGCCATAAATGGCGGTTCCTTGTTCAGTATCCATCAAAGCACAAGTTTGTGCAAAAAGCCGTCTAACGACACACAAAATCTCAGATAACGAGTCACGACACGGACGGACGCGCTAACGAGTCTGGCTTCCTTCCTCAGCATCACATCGGCGGACGCTAACGCTACGCCGGTCCGGTCCCGCTCGGCCTCTCGGTCATCAACTCGGAATAGCAAAGGCGGGAAACGCTAACAAGCTCGCTAATGGCCGCCGCACACACCAGGGAGGTCCTTTGGTGTAGACCTCTTTGAGGGAGGGCAGGTCATTAAGAAAGATCTCATTGGTTGGCTTTTTGTAAGCAGTGAATAAGCATTTTATTTTATTTTATTAATTTGGGCATCCCAAGATGGATGGACAAAATTGAAAAGTCATGAATGTGTTCCAGCCTCAAATAAAAAATAACAATAATGGAAATGTTTGTGGTAGTTTTTTTCATAAGAAAAATGCCATTCAATGATAAAAGATTAGCGCAACGAGAATGAAGTTTTGTTAGCACGTCAATGGCATTTTGCATTGTTTGTTAGCATTAAGCTAAACTGATTTTGAGTTTGTTTCTTTGTTTTTAATGTTTGGCGTGACATTCAATGCAAAACTTGAAGCTTCTTTTTGAACGAATTGTTTGCTGCAACGTTGTGGGATGAACGCAAGCTGGAAGTCAAGCAGCCAAAAGGGATTTTTGAATCTTGTTGTGGCTGTGCTGCGCTTGCATGTTTTCCAGAAGCTTCTTTCCCTGGCAGGTCTTGTTAACGCAGTTTGACTCAGCACTCTCGGCCTTAACAGCGTCTTGTGCACAAAACCTCTTCATCATCCTCTCAGCTTTTTTTTTTTTTCAAGCCCTCCAACCTCTTTTATTCGATAGCTTTGTCCACCACACCATGTTGCAATTTGATTACTGGCTTGCAATGCTACACTATTGTTCATCTTCATTTTGTTTTTGTTCTTCATGAAAACAGTTATGATGTTATTGCCGGCCAGATGGGAAATGAAATGAGAATATTTTAATATCTTGGCTGTTGTTTAGAAGTGCGACGGCGTGTGAGGGTCTCTGATGCCTCAAAAGGTGAGTTTGTGAAAAATGTCCATGACAGTTTTTCACCAAAATAAAAGCGATGTTGTACTATTTTGATAAAGAACAATTTCGACTTGCCGCTGTTTCCATTGAAGAGCGTTTAGCGTTAATATTACTTTAAAAACATCTCCCTCCACTCATCGGGCGTGTGTGTGTGATGGTGTGTTTTTGTTAGCACGTCAATGGCATTTTGCATTGTTTGTTAGCATTAAGCTAAACTCATTTGGCGGGGGTCACATGACTACATGGAATGCGCAAAAAGTGTTTCCATGACACGTTTGCCAAATACTATTTCGACACGTCTTAAAAAACCACCTCACGAGAGCGTCAAACTTTTTTTTTATGCTATTTAAAAGTTTCATGTGTTTCCTTTCCCAGCTTGCTTTTGGGCGTGATTTTTATTTTAGTTTTTTTAAACGGTTTATCTCGCTCGCTGAGCTCGCCGCCGCGTCATCGGCCGATTGAAATGCGATTTAACTTTGCATGCCGCTTGCGCTCGTGATACTCACATAGCGGAGGAGGAAGAGGAGGATGAGGAGGAGGAGGAGGAAGAGGAGGAGGAGGAGAGGAAGGAGCAAAGGAGGGGCAGGTGGCGTTTGTGCGTGTTTTTGATTTGATTAGAGGAGCAAGAGGACGAGCAGGACGGGATCGTCGCACCTGACGGGAAAAGGCCACAGTTAGACCACAGTCAGCCATCAACGGCAACTTTACTGGGCGAGCATAGAAATACGCAAACGCCACACCAACAACTCAATTCTGATCATACGCATGTTAAAATGTGCAAATTGAATTTTTGTTAACAACTCGAATGTAGTCATTTATTTACATTACATTTATGTTCTATCGATACTTTTATGAACCGTGTGCACATATTTAATTATTCAGGCAATAATTGAAATCACGATTATTCAAACGATTATTTTATTTTTTTGGTACAAAACAAGAAAATGTTCGAGGGTTTAAAAATATTAAGGCCAATTAAAAAAAATAGAAACACTATAATTATCGAACGACTCTAGTAAAAGTGAAAAGTACTGTGTGGTAAAACGACTCTTTTTTCAAAAACTTACTCAAGTAAATGTAACTTGTTGCTACCGACCTCTGCACGTCAAACCGTCAACCTCCTATGTCACAAAAGTGCGACTTTAGGTTTTTATTTTCACTTGAGTCCGATTTTGTGTAAGTGTAGTACCAAGTTTGGCCACAACACGTCAGGCAGCAGCACTGAGCGTTACTGTTTGTATGCATGTATGTTGTATTACTGCGCCGTGCGTCTAAAGTAGCTGTTGTGTGAAGGTTTGATTACAATTAACTAATGTGATAATAAATAAATAACATGACATTTTATTTGTATTACACTTTTTAGCTATCTCGAAGTGAGAAAGGAAAATTTAAAAAGTAAATAAATACATAGAATTGTTTATTTTTGCTCTTCCTGTATTATTCCTCATTTGTATGTTTTTCCTCATCACAACAATTTTGTTGTTTTTTTTTTTTGCGAGGGAGCAGACGCTTGAACGGACGCAATCCGATTGGCTTCTCTCGATGTTGCAATCTGCTTTATCGCGTTGGGATTTCACACTTGCATTAAGAGAGGCAAAAAAAAAGAAAAAAGGGAAAAAAAAAAGAAGCGGGGCTGGTAGTGAGGGAATGTTTTCCCTCAGTGGCGCTTTCGGCTTTAAGGGGATTAAAAGCTCATTAAAAAGTAATTACGCATTTGATGTTGGTGTCGCGGCGGAGAAAACATCAGAACGGAACGTCTAGGGGCAATTTATAGAGATGAAATGTTGACTCAAGGCTTTCTTTTATGGAAACAGTCGTGTTTGCATCCAGCCATTTCTTTTCTATGGAGCATTTTAGAATGTTTGCGAAAAGCGTCAGGACGCCAGCAAGCGCGAAATGACCAAACGTATGAATGAGCTCTCACACTCTTTTTTTTTTTTTCATCCTCAAAGCGATCGTCCAACTTGAACACAGCAAACTCAAAACGGGGATTCAAACCCAGATTTCTCCACTGTGAGGCAGACTTGCCAACCACAAGAACATTGGATGATTCTTTATTAGGATCGCAGGCAGGTGACCCAAGACGAGAAAAGTAAATGAAAATACAGTTGGAAGTGAAGGTTTACTTCCAGAGTTAACATGTAGACGGCAGCTCATTATTTTCTCATTTTAAGCTTGAATTTTTTTGTCAGGGTGTCAAATTAGTGCGTTCATTTTGAGTTGAAGTTACGTCAACGCCACTAATTTTTTTTAAAGCGTGATTAACTGTTTGACTGCCAGACGTTTTCAGAAAAGGGATGCCGTGGGTGCCAGCCGATTTAAGCATTTTGACTGATCTTTAGAGGTCCACAGAAAATTATGTGTTTGGACTATGGAAACACACATACTACCAAATGAAAGATTGGACTCTCATCTTTCATCAGAAAAAAAAAGTTTGTTTCTACCTTATTCCGTTTTTCAGTAATCAACAATAGAAAATGGTTAGTTTCACCTCTGTTTTGAAACAAACGTCTTTTAACGTCTTTGGCACTCCTCCATAGGATTTTACTAAACGTTATTTAACGTTTTTGGCAGTCAAAGAGTTAATGAGTGCCCCTTAATTGGAAACCTGTACTGGGGGCAACGCAACAGACACGTTTGCGTCAAAATAATAATAATAATAATAATAATGCATATCATTGTGGAGACTGGGGTCAAGTTGCTTTTACCAATTTGAAAAATGTGCAGAATTTCACAAGTTCAAGATTCGATCTTAGCTCTTAATATGAAAAGAAAAACGCACGGCGCCGTCACCGTCTTACAAATGCAATTATGCCATCTAGTGGCAGAAAATGACCTCGACACAAATCAATATCACGCTCGTTTTTTACAGTACAGTACATCTTTTTAATTTTAACTCAATTTTAAGAATTATTGTGAAATGACTGTATCGATGTATGTATATTTTTATTTTTATTTTAGAGTATGAACACTTAAAAAAATTATATAAAAATAGTTTTATGGTACATTTACAGATATAAGTCATGTGATTAATTACAATTAAAAAATGTAATCGCCCGACACCCCTGGTTTTTGTCCAAAATGTGTCAGCAAAGATAAATGTCAACATTCGAATGTTTTGAAATACTAGGAAACACTTTGACTTGTCTTACTTTTCCTCCACGCCGGACGCCCTCCTGCTGGAGACGGCGAGCACCTCGTCGGACGCGGCGCCCTCCCCGCCGTCGGCCGGCGGGACGAAGGGAAGGCAGCTGTCCCCCAGGCCCAGCGGGAAGGGACGGGAGCCGCCCGGGTCCGAGGAGGCGTCCGTGATGAGCTGCTCCAGGGTGTCGCCGCAGCGCTTCTTCAGATTGAGGGACAGAGGCCTCGAGGACGCGGAGAGCGCTGCGAGACGACATTTCAACAAGTTCGCCTTTGTTAGCTGTGAGTCCCAAACGTGAGGTCGTCAAGTCAGTCTTGGGAAACGACGACCACGTTTCACTTCATTGGGCAGAGAATTGGGATTTGTTTACTAACAAGAATGTATCTTGTTCAACTATCTATCAAAGTGACGTATATTGACAGGCAGACAAATTAATTGCTCTTCCACTTTTTGCAAAAAACAATTTTTGTGAGACTTTCTACAACGCAAAATGTTAGCTACCCTTCTGTTATCTTATGGGTCAAGTTGACCCATTGTAAAGATATTAAAAAATCTGCTGGCCTTATTTTTGTTGGATGGATTATTATTATTATTATTATTTCTAACTGAACACCCCCCCCCATACATGTTTGAAGAAAATACAGACTAAAATTAATTTTTTTTATCTCAGAATCATAAAATTTTAAGTCAGAAAAAAAACGTCTAACCAACTTTGTGCTAACTTCCTTTTTTCACTATTACTGTATTAAAAAAAAAAGATTAGATTGAAGACCTTTTTAATTAAGTGATTAACTCTTTGACTGCCAAAAACGTTAAATAACGTTTAGTAAAATTGTAAAAAACGAGTGTGATATTGATTTGTGTTGAGGTCATTTTCTGCCACTAGATGGCATAATTGCATTTGTAAGACGGTGACGGCGCCGTGCATTTTTTTTTTTCATATTAAGAGCTAAGATCGAATCTTGAACTTGTGAAATTCTGCACATTTTTCAAATTGTAAAAAGCAACTTGACCCCAGTCTCCACAATGATATACATTATTATTATTATTATTATTATTTTGACACAAACGTGTCTGTTGCGTTGCCCCCAGTACAGGTTTCCAATTAAGGGGCACTCATTAACTCTTTGACTGCCAAAAACGTTAAATAACGTTTAGTAAAATCCTATGGAGGAGTGCCAAAGACGTTAAAAGACGTTTGTTTCAAAACAGAGGTGAAACTAACCATTTTCTATTGTGGATTACTGAAAAACGGAATAAGGTAGAAACAAACTTTTTTTTTCTGATGAAAGATGGGAGCACAATCTTTTTTTGGTAGTATGTGTGTTTCCATAGTCCAAACACATAATTTTCTATGGACCTTGAAAGATCAGTCAAAAATGCTTAAAATCGGCTGGCACCCACGGCATCCCTTTTCTGAAAACGTCTGGCAGTCAAAGAGTTAATCGTGATGAATCAAAATTCTAAGATGTGATTAATCTGATCAAAAAATTTAAATCGTTTGACTGCTCTACTGAAAATCCTCCCGTTACGGGTCAAATTGACCCGTTTTAAGCTTTCAAAAAGATGTAAAAGTTAAAGTAAAACAAATTGTTCAATCAAACCATACCATTTTGTCTAAAGAACGTCCACTAGCTTAATGCTAACATTTAATGTAAAACGCCATAGACAAGCTAACAGAAATGTGCATCAATAGAATTCAAAGAATTACGACTTGAGCGCACACTGAGGAGCAACATTCAGAGCAAACCTTCTGCCTGTTCTACGGTGAGAAGGAATATTATTACGAGTGGCAAAAACGTGCGCGCTTCTTCGGGCAACTCACCGCATCCGTTGAGCGGCGTCTCCCGCGGCTGAAGCTCCGCCTCTTTGCCCGGTCCGGCCTCCAGCTGCCGGAGTTGCTGCACCAGCAGGGCCAGGTGCTGCAGCAGGTCGCGGTTCTGCAGGAGCAGCTGGTGCGAGCGCGCCTGCGCCTCCATGCGGGCGGCGCTCTCGGCCGACATCTGATCCTTCAGCAGCTGCACCTGCCGCCGACGCAAACAAAATCAGCATCAACGCTCGCCACAAGAGAAATACAAAGAAATGGTCGCAATTGAGAATGGAATTTTTTTTCGGTGACATTTTTCAAATGTGAAACGCGCCTTGGCGGCATGAAGGTTGGGAAACGCTGATTTCGTGTAAACGGGGACCGCCATGTATTCATTCATGCCTCTTGTTTGTTTACAATTTGCTGCTGTCATGACTGAGCTAGTGCTGCCCCCTGGTGGCACAAGACAGGCCTTTCAACAACAGCCTTGTGTGCAATCGAAAGCAGAGAGAAGACCCTCCCATTTGTCATACGTTCCCGAGGAAAGATAAAGAAGAAGATTCATTCACTAGCACACCAATGCAAATAAGAAGCAAGTGTTAAACTTTGTATATTTAAACACCCAATCAGTGTTCATTTTGACAAGAAATTTTTATTTAGTTTTAGTTATTGTCTTTGGACTCAAATTAATTAAAGTTGTAGCCATAATGTAGTCATCTGATTGTGTTTTAGTTTTAGTTTTAATGCAGTATCGGGGCCTATCTTTTTTATCCGCAACCCCAATTGTTCAACCAATCCATATCTTCTTCAACTAAAAAAAAATAATTCTGCTAGCTTAATGCTAACATATAATGTAAAACGCCACACGCAGGCTAATGTATTTAGCATTGATGTTGTGGTAATGATACATTCTAAAACAACTACAGTAACCCCAAGTTGAGAAAAAAAGTGTCATTGATTAGATGCCACGCGATGGCGGACAAGCACTACTTTTGTCTGAATGGAGCTCCCCCAACTCCCTTAAACAACGTTCCTTGGACTTAAAAGAGTGTCTTCCCTCACCTGAGCGACAGCCACCTGCGTGTGCTGCTGCTGCTGCTGCAGCTGCTGCTGAAGGAGCTGCAAGTAGTGGCGCGACGCCAGCGAGCCCGCCGCCGAGCCAGGGCTGCCGGGAGTCACGCCCTGCGACGTCACGGTGAACAAGGACCTTCCGGAAAAGTCCTGATCGCAAAAAAAAAAAAAACAGCGAAACAACAAAATGGTGCTTACATACATCACTCCCACAATAAGGACAGAAAACAGACTAACAATTGCTAAACTTGGTGCACCTCCACTGGCTCGCCTCTAGAGGGCAGTTGAAGGCAAATCATCATTTGGGTCTGCTACGGACAAAGCGTCCTCCAAACCTTTTGCTGCTACACTACATGGAAATGTAATGATGAAAATGAAAAATTTGGGGCATTATTTATTTATTTATTAAATAAATACAGCAAGTGTGAGAAATGTGTGGAGGGGGGATTTTTGGAGTGTGGGGGGGGGGGGGAACTAATATGCATGTTATGCAAATAAATACATGGACAAAATTTTACAAAGTAAAACTAATGTAATGTATAAACTTTAAAATGCACAACATGTATGTGGAAAAGCCAAAGCTGTAAAAAGAAAAAGAAAAAACATGGAAAATATGTCAATAAAAAAAACTTTCAGGACACAAAAAGCACTGAATGATTTAAAACAAGGAAATAGAAAACTTAAAACGTGAAAAATAAAAAAATCTTAAAATATCTAAAAAATAATAATGAAATGTAGAAAATAAATCAGCATGAAAAACGTAGAAAATAAATGTGAAAAATAGGAAAACTTAATTAAAAATAAATAAATAAGGTATAAGAAGCAAATTGAATTGGTGGCATTTTTAAAAATAAAAACGAAATGGGGGGAAAAAAAAGTTACGTCTTCAAAACAAATGAAGTCACCAATCGGGGATGCCCCAAGCGAGTCAAAATATTAGGAACCACTCTCAGTGGGATGAAGTGCAACTGTTGAGGGTGTACCTAATCAAGTGTCCAGGAAGTGTGGGCTCATGTAGAATGTTTAAGATTAAGCAGGAAAGTGCTTGGCGTAGCGCTTGCATCAGTCCTATAGAAAGCTGCTATATATAGATCGCATATATGTGTGTGCGTGTCTCACCATGATGGTGTGGCCCGGTTTGACCACGCTAAGCTCAGCCAGACTGTGCAGGATGTCCCCGACCGTCTTTTCGCAGAACGATGTGCCGGCAGTGGCGTTCTCCTCCTCTTCCTCATCGCCTCCTCTTCCTCCTTGACCGTCCTCCTCTTCTCCTTCTGCCCCCGCCAGGGTCCTCGGGCCTGCTGGGGGTGCAGCAAAGTGCCCGAGTGGAAATCAAAGCGCTACAATGAGGCCGATTCGCCTTACCGCCGCACCCGCCAGACTCGTCGGCCGACTTGTCGCTCCGGCCGTCGGCGTCCTGCTCGGCGTGCTGCAGACTCAGCTTGTGGCAGACCTCGAAGGCCTGACCCACCGTACGCACCATGCGGATGGCCTGCGTCTGCACTCAACCCAAGATGGCCGCACAGACGGCTTTCAGGCGCGACTGAGCCGCATTCGCGTTCGAAAGGCGAGCGAGGCTTCGGCCTGACCTTCTTTTTGGATTTGAAGACGTTGCAGCGGAAGGAATTGCTGGAGCCGTCCCTGGCGATGTAGCTGAAGATCTTCAAGTCTTGCGAGTCGTGCGACACGTAGAAAATCCTGGAAGGGGAAAAGCCATCGGCAAACGATCAATGAATGACACAAATGCAATGGAAATAAAAAGTTACAAAAAAAAATAAAAAAGTAAATTAAAAATATATATATTACTAAGGTAAACCATGTAAAGAAATATAAAACAAAATAAAACTATAAAAAATAAGATATATTTCTCAAAAGTGTAGAAAAAGTTAAAACAATGTAAATATAGACGTAAATGGAAATATGTATGGAAAACGCACAAATACAAATTGAAAAAGGTCAAATAAAAAATATAAAAATAAAAACAATTTTTACAAAAATTCCAAATGAACAAAAATGTACAAAAGCTCATTTAAAAAATATCTAACATAGTTTTTTTTTAAACAAAAATAGAACCAAAATATATAAAACCATTTAAAATTTAAACCAATGAAATCATGTAAAAAAAATTGTAAGATATATATTTAAAATGAGCAAAAAATAATTTAAAAAATGCCCCGAAAAACTAATAAAAAAATCTAAAAAAAGAAAAGAAAAAAAGTTACATCAAGAAATAAAAAATAAATGTCACTTACAAATACATGTGCATTAAATTACCAAATTGTAAAAAAACAAAACCCCATTGAAAATGTGTCTTTTTTTTTAACGATAATTTGACAAAATAATTGTTAAACAATCATAACAAAAACAATTTGAGAAAAAAAAAAACGAAAGTTTTGCATCGAACCTGTAAATGGGGTCGTGCATGATGAGCAGCTTGCTCTCGTCCCACGTCCACTCTTTCCTCTGCGGGCGGAAAAACGGCGTTGGCGCGTTAGCATCAGTCTGCTCGTCTTGCCGTCGGTGCGGCGTCCACTCACTTTTTGCTTCTTGCGCAGCAGCACCTTGACGCCGTCCACGGACACGACCATGTTGACCTTCTTCTTCTTGATGTTCTTGGCCTTGAACTCGTACTGGCCGAGCAAAAAAAGACAAGAAAAGAAAATATGCGCGTTAGTGTCGAAAAAGGTCTATAGATGATTCTCATGACCCACCCCAGTGTGCCATTTGATTCTGAGTGTTAGCAAGTATTGTTAAATGCTCATTTTCTAGCCTGCATCAACACGAAGTGACCCGCTTTGCCGTATCCCCCCCCCCCCCCCACCCCCCGAGCCACGGTGATTAAAGTTTCAGCCCTCTAATTATACGGAAGCCAGACCCCGGGAGAGCTGATTAAATACAGAACGGCTTTGCAGAGGGAGGACAGGAAACACATCAGCCCGTGTCACATCCAGTGGAACCTCATTTTGGGAAACATGCTACAGCGACCCCCACCCCCCCCTCCCCCCTCTCACCTCTCAGAAATAGTGAAATCCTGCTATTAAAAGCAATATACTGTAGTGGCAGTCCATCCACACTTATACCTGTGCTACTTTATTAACTCTTTGACTGCCAAAAACGTTAAATAACGTTTAGTAAAATCCTATGGAGGAGTGCCAAAGACGTTAAAAGACGTTTTTTCAAAACAGAGGTGAAACTAACCATTTTCTATTGTTGATTACTGAAAAACGGAATAAGGTAGAAACAAACTTTTTTTCTTCTGATGAAAGATGAGAGTCCAATCTTTCATTTGGTAGTATGTGTGTTTCCATAGTCCAAACACATCATTTTCTGTGGCCCTTGAAAGATCAGTCAAAAATGCTTAAATCGGCTGGCACCCACGGCATCCCTTTTCTGAAAACGTCTGGCAGTCAAAGAGTTAGTGCAGTAGCACAATGCGCCGCAAAAACGGCGGGTAGCACTGAGTGAGCTCCAGGAGACCATACAAGGTGTCGTTTGGAAAAATGTACAGATTTCTAAAGAAAAGTCAAGGACTTAAAAAGGAAAAAAAAAACATGGAGTCTTTTGAGGGAAAACATCAAAATAATACCATTACAAAGTCATACGATTACGAGGGGGGAAAAGTCATTTGAGGAAAACAAAATTAAAAAGTTGCAAGAGAAAAAAGGTGTAATGTTTTTAGAATATTATTTTTGTGGAGAAAACGTTTTGTTTTTTTTCAAATCAGAAAAACATCATAATAGTACCAACTAGTACTTGCATGATAATAGTAGAAATATATATATAATTTTATGAAAATAAAGTTAAAATCTTATGAGGAAAAGAAATGGTAAAATTGTGAGGGATTTTTGTTGTTTTTATTTTATAGCCATCCTCGGCTCTCTTGACATTCTTACCACAACGCTGACAATACGATTTGGTATTGATAAAAAAAAAAAATTGTCATTGTGAAAAAAGCTGCATTGACATTGAAACAAGTATTGGCATTGTAAAAGGTGGTATTGAAAAATAAAATACAGACATAAAAAAAAAAAACTATTTCCTTAAAGCATATTGTTTTGTATAATGATGTCTTTTTCAATACCAATCTGCAGATTTTTTTATTTTTTTTTTACACACTCTTTTTTGTGTCACGGGTTTTCAGTTTTCAGTTCTCTTCCAAGTTCTCTTTCAACTTATTGGCAGTGTTTAAACATGGAAGGGGAGGGGGCGGGGTTGGGGGCGGAGCTTTGAGCACGAGAACGCCTTCCAGCTTTTTAAGAGAGGAGAGAGCGCCCTCTGTCGGCTAAAGGCAAAACCTGAATTCCCTTCAACAGTCAAAGAGGCTCATGGATACAAATTCATCAGGAACTCCTAAACCGACTGTAAGTCTGTGTTTTTTCTACATTAAAACCACCATATTTTAAATTACTGTACGCATCATGTCATGCTAATTTAGCTAACATAATAAAAAGTCAAGTTTGCATAAGTCGTAATATAATAAGTAAAAAACTTTTTTCAATAGTGGGAATACATTTGGAATTTTAATGAGGAAAACCAATCATTTTTACGAGCGTTAACATATCACTTGAAAAAATTCAATATTCAAACAAATCGTCCAAGTGTCACCAAACCAAAAGACATCAAGCTTCTTTTATAATTCACCCTCCAAGTGGGATTCAGCAACTTCACATCCAAAGTATGAAATTTTTATATTTGCTTTCTCTTCAACATCCCCCCCCCCCTCCACTCCCCCCATTGCCGCTCAGCAAGTGCTGCCTTTAAAATATTTAAGCCGCGGACGCCTCGCCGTCATGGACGGTGGAGCAAACAATCGGGAGCTCGCGATGTCATCGTGCCGCGTTCCAACCACGGCGAGGCGACGCCGTGCGCTTCCTCGCCTTCGGGGAAAAAAGCAGGCGAGTTTGTAACAAATGATGCCGAGTGAGCTGCCGTGCCGAGGTTGCGCTCGTCTCGACGAGCCGTCGTGCGAGATTTGGCTCGTCCCATTTGTGGGGAGCGAGCGAGCGAGCGAGCGAGCGAGCGGGCGGCCCGAGGCGCACTTTTTGTGTCCTTGCGTTTGTCGGACTGGAGGTGTTCGCTAGCATTTTAAAGGGGACCTTTCAAGGAAAACACACACACAAAAGGTCAAATGTTTGAAACCAAGTGTAAAGGGTCACTCAAATGTGCTTTTTTTCCCACATAGTTAAATCCAGATAAGCTAAAAATAACGCATTTAGTCACACAAAGCGAGAATTCCCTCTTGAAACTGTCCAGTGTTCACTCATTAACCAAAGCATGGCAGCTAAAAGCGCCGCGTCATTAAATTAGCATGGGAAGTTCACGTGCGAATTTTGCTTAATGACATCCGGAAAAGCTAAAAAATAAGACATTTAACGGTATTAACACAAAGTATCAAGCATCAGTTCCGTTCTTGAAGTTGTCCAGAAGCTAAAAGCGCCGCATGATGATATTAGCGTGGGACTTGAACGTGCTAATTTCGCTTAATTAATTCCAGATCAATTAAAAGCACCACAATTAATCATAACAGCAGTTTTTGGTGTTTAATGCAATGTTTGATGCGTCGGCTTGTATGAGTTGCTCCTTTTGTGCTAACGAAGAAGCGCTTTACAATTAGCGCAAAATCGATGCTAATTTTTTGCCAGTCTATGAATGTTAGCATTAAGCTAGCTGGCTAGCTGGCTTTGTTTCGGTAGAACATTTTTGTGTTTGAATACAAAATGTTTACTCGTCTTTTATCTTATGTGACTGCAGTTGTACATCAAATTTCAAGTGAGTGGCAGCGATAAATAAACTTCTCTCTGCTTGACAGCAAAGCAGAACTTAACTCTTTGACTGCCAGACGTTTTCAGAAAAGGGATGCTGTGGGTGCCAGCCGATTTTAAGCATTTTGACTGATCTTTCAAGGTCCATAGAAAATTATGTGTTTGGACTATGGAAACACACATACTACCAAATGAAAGATTGGACTCTCATCATTCATCAGAAAAAAAAGTTTGTTTCTACCTTATTCCGTTTTTCAGTAATCAACAATAGAAAATGGTTAGTTTCACCTCTGTTTTGAAACAAACGTCTTTTAACGTCTTTGGCACTCCTCCATAGGATTTTACTAAACGTTATTTAACGTTTTTGGCAGTCAAAGAGTTAAGAGGCGTGTGTCAAACTTTTTTTTCGCTTTTTAAATTCTCCCTCCCTAAGGTTTAGGGGGTTCGATTTAAGGTCCGACAGCAATGTCCAGCAATAAACGTGGCTCATTGTACAAAGATAGCAAGGTTCAAAACCCGGATGAAGTAATGTGGAAGAAAGGCCTTTGCGCTTCCTTGAAAGCAGGTCAGTTCACAAAACCGCTGACGCCATTGACGGCGGCGGCGCCGCGCGGGATCCCACAAAAGCGCCTATAGATTGCTGCAACCTAGCAACTGCTTCATTACAATTCCCAGGATTTGGGGACTTTTTAGTGGGGAGCGGGGTGAGGTGACAAAGAGATGACTGTTGGGAGACGGAGCACAATACAGCCCCCCCCCACCCCCCACACACACACACTCCAAAACAGGCTTCTTGGAACGAACAGCCCCAAAAATCCACACTTCAATGCAAAATGTACATATCCTGTATTTATATATGTGTTTTTGAAAATTCAGCCCCGCAAGCCAGTTTCACTTGGCTACATGAAATTTGGCACGCACGTCTATCTTGAGTAGACCCACAAAAAAGTCTTAAGAAGCAATGCCCAAAAAGACACAGGAAGTCAGCCATGTTGCTCTGAAGCCGGCATTTTACGGTGTTTTTTGTCATTTCTAAAAGAACCTTAACTCTTTGACTGCCAGACGTTTTCAGAAAAGGGATGCCGTGGGTGCCAGCCGATTTTAAGCATTTTGACTGATCTTTCAAGGTCCATAGAAAATTATGTGTTTGGACTATGGAAACACACATACTACCAAAAAAAGATTGTGCTCTCATCTTTCATCAGAAAAAAAAAGTTTGTTTCTACCTTATTCCGTTTTTCAGTAATCCACAATAGAAAATGGTTAGTTTCACCTCTGTTTTGAAACAAACGTCTTTTAACGTCTTTGGCACTCCTCCATAGAATTTTACTAAACGTTATTTAACGTTTTTGGCAGTCAAAGAGTTAAAGATGAACTAATCCCTTGAGATTTTGCCAAGATTCCTACGAAATTTCTAACACATATTTGATACAGACCGAGGGCACTAATTTACAAATATTTTTTGTTTTTACGACTATGAATATTGTAAAGCATCTTTAAAAAAAAAAAAAAAAGTATAATAAGGCATCTTTTTTTTTTTTTTTTGTGGCCACTGGGGAATGTTGCTACGTCACTGTTCGTACCTCTGCTATAATCGCAAATTTGTTATTTACTTTTTCTTTCTTCCAAGTGATGTTCTGAGCAACTTTTTTTTGTGTGTGCGGGATTTGATGACCGATGGTCTGGCATGAACCCCCGCAAAAAAAACAGGCCTTGACAGTATTGCTTCTTGCCGTCCACGTGAAGCGCTAAAAGACTTTCCACTTAACACAAAAAAGTGCGCGTTCACGTTCCTGCAGCTCATGGATTTGTAGGGACGTGCAGCTTTTAGCTTTGGGGGGCTGCTGAGGGATTTGGGGGTGCGTGTGACGTGAGCGCCATCCCTGCCACTAATCCTATTATTCTTTCTCCACTTGGCGGCTCCCCGGCGTTTTTTTTTTACCCTCCAGTTCGCCGCAGACAGTTTGACCTGCCATTTGTCCGTCGGGATAAACGCAGCGGAAACAAAATGGCGGTCAACAATGTCATACTGATGCCCAAACGTAGCGTAGCTGACAACATCCGTGACGTCACAATTAGCATTTCGATGGGAGCAACGCTGCACACAAAAGGCATCTCCCTGCGCTATTTATTTCCAAAGAGAAAAACAAAATTAAGAAATGATGTTGAAATTTTGGAAAACTTTATTTACAGTCAAAAACTTTAGGGAATTATTTACTTTTATTTTATTTTATTTAGCTTAACACATGCTGACCCTGGAAGCTCCCTGCCATTTTTGCTCAATTTTTTAAACAAAGCTGTCAATTCCTCATATGTATACAATTAAAAGAAAATTACATTTTGACGCTAATATTTTCCCGTTTATCGGCTTGAAATATTGGCATATCGGTCTATCACTAGTCGAGACGTATTAATTTGTCTGCAATTTTGCTGTCCAGCCAGTCGTCTGTGGAAAGTGGACTTGATGACCCAAGCACTTCTTCCTGTGTTAAACGACTTCATCTTCGGTTAGCTTAGCAATTAGCACGGCTTCTCCCTTCATCACAACGATTCGAGTCAGAAATGCAGCTCATTCTCCGCCAGGGATGTGATCGCTATCGACTTGGGGGCGACTCCGCAACGTGTTGAGCCGCCGAAGGTAGCCAGCCGAAGCTTGTTGCTAGCTAGCTGGCGCGGCGTCGGTGGCGCCGAGCTGCGCCTTAGCCTCCGACTAGCCGCGGCGAGTCTTTGTTAGGCGTTCTAAATGGTTATCAGTTGAGAAATGCGTAAGGAGGCTGGTGTGTAAAATGTCGACATTGATTTAGGAACGTTGTCGCGGCAAATGTGGACTGATGAGAGCATTAAGCGCCAGCTGCAAATCTCTCCGGCGAGGGCGTGAGATGAGAGCCGCATCTCGCACGCGCGGCGAGGAAATTCATTTCGCATTCAAGATGCAAGCAGAAAATCGATGTCGCCCCGAAGCCTTCGTGCATTATTAACCGTGCTGGTATTTAGCAACAAACTCACACAAAAAGGAAGCCTTTAATTGCACCGGCAGGCTTTGCAATTTGGTGGCACTTGCGGCGACGGGGGTGCCCGTGGCGACGCCGCGTCCAATCGGGCCCGCCAAATCGCTGTTTTTTCCGAGAGTGCACTTTACGAGGCTCCGTGTGCGCAGGCTACGCTGAGATTAAGTGTTTGGCATGCTAAGGTTGCTCCTTTGTTTTGCCTCTGCAAGCCGCCCGCCCCCACCCCAACCGTCCTTTACCCCCCCCCTCGGTGCCCAAGGGACGGCCTGTCCTTTCACAGCGCCTGTCAGGGAGGCACTGAGGCGTGAAGCCATTCTCCGCGCAAAGAGTCCTGTGTTGAGTCTTCGCTGGTCCACTCGGCCCAATATTGACTTTACGGAGTCAGATCGCTGTCAAAAAGGCGTGTCGGTAAAAAAAAAAGAAGAAGGCGTATTTGTGATCGAGTTTCGTATGCACGATAAACGATTCGTAGCCGTAATAGTAATGTTTGGCGTTTTTTTTTCCTTCTTTCTTGCGGGTACGACTCGTCTGTTGTGAATGCGCCTCCACTGCTGCGGGTACGAATCCAGAACATGCAAGTGACAATGACGTCACAAACCGGTCGCAGGGGAAACGAGTCGAGCCGCGATTCCTCCACCTGCGCGTGCGCCAACAAGTTGTTGTGTTTTTTGTTGGCAATGCGGCAATTATTACCGACGGTCGCTCAAATGCCGCAACGGCAACCTGAAAACTGGATGCGACTTTGGGAGCCAAAGAAGAACTTTATATTTTTGGTACGGTTTCATGTAAATGATATGCGGGTTCACTGCTTAACACGATTAAATGGAGTCACTAAATGTCTTTTTGGGTTCAAGTCAGGTTTGTGTGCGGCGAGCTAGCTAGGCTAGCTAGGGCAGCGCTAGCCAGGCTAGCTAGGGCAGCGCTAGCCAGGCTAGCTAGGGCAGCGCTAGCCAGGCTAGCTAGGGCAGCGCTAGCCAGGCTAGCTAGGGCAGCGCTAGCCAGGCTAGCTGGGGCAGCGCTAGCCAGGCTAGCTGGGGCAGCGCTAGCCAGGCTAGCCGGGGCAGCGCTAGCCTGGCTAGCTGGGGCAGCGCTAGCCTGTCATGACAGACGTTTACCTCAAGCGTAAGCAGAGGCGCAGCTTGCCATTTGGCAAGGCGGGCAATTGCTTGGGGCCCCTTAGCCAGCAGGGGCCCCCACAGGGCACACAGATTTGACACAAACCGCATACGCGTCACATTAGCAATGCAGCAATGACAACTGGCCGGCTCAAATTCCCTGACTCAGGTGGGTTTTTTCTTAAAAAAAAAAAAAACACACACAAAAAAAGCAATAATAAGGTCGATTATTTGTGTGTGTGTAAATGATTATTAATAGTAGTAAAGCTTTTATTTAAAAAACGGGGAAAAAAACATATAGTAAAGCTCTTTTTTTTTTTCAATTAAAAAATTACCACGTCGTGAGTTTTTATTTATTTATTCATTTATTTTACATATTAAAAAAAAAAGAACATGTATAGTGAGGCTTTTTTTTTTTTAACAACCATGCAATTTGTAATTTAATTTTCCTGTTTTCTGTCGTCTGATTTTTTTTATTTATTTTTAAGTGTTTTTAAACTTTTACACGGTCGCATGAAATCGGCCTTGCTGAGCAAACAGACTAAAAGATTGATCGCGCTGATGTGCTGGAAAACGTCCGCTGCCATCAGCTGCTTTTGACAGCGACCTTTCTGTCAAAAGCAGCTGAGTCACACGCTAACCTGACTTCTTCATAAAAAAAAAAAAAAAAAAAAAAGGTTGCAGGGTTGACTAAAAAGCATCCTAGCCTGCTAAATTTGGCAAAAAAACAAACAGCTGGTGGCTGTAGGAATTTCTGGAAAGCGCTTGGCCAGCGTCCAACACACGACAACAATCTCTCTCGTCTGGGTTGTGCAGTGCGGAAAAAACAAACAAAAAAACAACCAAGGCCAGCTACGTTTTACTCAAATTTCTGCAACCAGCAGCAGAAATTTCTGTCAATTACACATGATATCAATTTTGCATATCATCACCCTCTTAAAACAATTGCCTATCTTTCAACTGCAATTAAATAATTTGTAATTTCCACATCATTTATCTTTCAATTGACTTCATAAGCAATTTCTGCAAAAATCGCACTTAGTTTAGTTCTAAGAAGGCCTTGATATTCATATTCAAAACAGAGACGTATCCAGCAGGAATTTCTGGCAAGTACGACACACGACAACAAAATCCTCCGTGTTCCACATCATGTGTGCTTGGATTGTGGGAATCGAGTGGAAAAAAAAAAACAAACCTTGCCAGCTACATTTAGCAACCAACGAGAAGCGGAAGTAGCAGGAACTTCTGGCAAGTACTGGTTGTGTCTTGCATGTGACAACAATCTCCTATATAGCTTAACCTAACAATAAGCTTTCTTTACAAAGTTACGCTGCCAACTACTGGTCTGGTATACACATTACAGCATTCTTTCCTTTTTTCTTTTTTTTTTCCACCCCAGATGTTTGACTACTTTACAAAAACAAAAAAGTTGAATCCAATTTTTTTTTCTAGTTGTTCCTCATTTCTGGTGTTGTAACTGTGAGTGAGGCAAGAGCGCAGGAATGTCGTGATGATGAAACTCTGCCTGGAAGCTCTTTTTTTTTGAGACAAAATCGTGTGTTTGGGGCAGGAGCGAGTGCGTGGGTTGATGGCGGCCCGGCGCAGCCTCGGGCGGATGGTAAGAGCGTGTTTGTGTATGCGCGTGACACGACGCTGCCGGTGGAGGGCGGCGACCATTCGGCACCTGCTTGTCCGTCCACGTGAGAGGGGACCGGCTGTCTGCGCTGCTTTTAAGGCCAACAATTTCTTTTTTTTTTTGACATTCCCGGTTGTGTTTGCACTTGCGTGAATGTCAATTTGAGAGGAAATAAATGAGCTTTTTTGCAACTTTAAAAAATTAAAAAAATTACTGACAAAAAAAAAATTCAAGTAGGGAAAACAAAATTTTAATTTTTTAGGCCGATTTTTTTGCCAGAAAAAAATCTGATTACCGATTAATCGTCAGATATGATATACAGTATGTAATGAATAAAATGATCCCCTAGGGCTGGGTATTGATTCTAATTTCCTCAATCAATACGATTTCGATTCACAAGTTTAGTTCAGTTGGATTCGTTTTTAACCGATTCGATTCACTTCACTTCAATCCGATCCTATCGATTAATTGTGGAACAACAATTCTTCTTAAATGTCAAGGACATGACAAAAACGTCACAAATATTTAATTTCCAACGTAAAGCAAGGATGAGATGAAAATATTTATATTATTAGAATATTTTCATAATTCAAATTTAAAGGATCTTTGTGCAGTTTGTCACTTTTTTTTTTTTTTTTACTCGCGACTGCCACCTCTGGCCCAAAAGCGTAACTGCAGCATCTGTGTCAGGCTCGTTCATGGTGCGCGTTAAATAATCAATTCATGGTTTTATGAATGGAAATTGGGATCGAAAAGGAAAATCGATTCGGTATCGATGATTCCATTTTTTTAAAACCCAGACCACATTTCGAGGAGGTTTTTGCCCCGACGGCAACGACACACGTGGGCAAAGTAGATAAAAAAAAAAAAACATCCAAAATGGCGACATTTTGCAAAAACATCGGAAAGCTCGTTGCTGCGGGAATTTGTGGCAAGTAGTTGCTGAAGGATGAAAAAGGTCCGAGCCGCATCCCTGAAGTGGCCTTTCTGCCGGCCTCCATCTTTGTTTGTGCGCGGGACAGACAAAAGGGGACTTAACACTTGAAGCTGATCCAAAACACTTCTAGGTCAGCCACTGTGCTTGCGTACATCTGCCATAAAAGCCAGCAGCAGTGAAAACAATGGCCCCCATTATGGATAGACCCCCCCCCCCCCCAAAAAAAAAAAAAGATACCCTAATGCATATCCGGTGTGCGCAACGTTTGAGTGCACATAGAACAAAAAGCAGCGGCCCCCGTGCCCCCACCTTTGCACCGATCTGTCGTCCTGTCCTGGTGTCTCGGACATGCTGGGACATCAGAAGGTGTTTTTCTTGATAGGATTGTCCCACATCATGTGTCCTACATTCTGCCAATCATACCCCCCCCCCCTTGTCGAATCCGAGTTAGACATTTGTAAACGTCTGTTTTGACTTTGAAAACAAAGACCGAAGCAGTAACTGAATCCCTTTCAAAAAGGTCGGTGAGTACTTGCGTGATATTGCATGATTATTGTTGAGTTGTTTTTTTAATCACAAAAAAATCTCAATATTAGTTAATAAACAGTATTCTTTAATGCTAGATAAAATGTTTATTTGATGGAATAACCAATTCTAAAAAATTCTAAGTCGCTATGCTCTCGTCACACTTTTTTTATTTTTATTTTTTTAAATACATTATCTTGCGCCCATCGGCAAAATTACCAACACACAGTCTAAAAAGCCTCCACGTAGATTCGTGCCCCCCAAAATAGATCCCTTATGTTATGATCAAATGTTAGCAATAAGCTAGCGGATTTTTGTTACACTAAATTGTAAGGTAAGAAAAGTGTTGTTTATAGAATGTTCCGATTGTATGCTAATTAGGCAACAAATATGCTAATATATGCTTGGAGTTTTTGTATTATATATGTTAGCATTAAGCTAGCAGATTTTTGTTTGACAAAATGATGAGATTAGCTTGAATGTTGAATATGTCCCGTTTAAACTCATTAACTGGCAGCCATTTTGACTGAAGCAACCCCCTTCGCTCCCGGCTGTTTTACTGGCTTTTGTCTGATTTTGCAAGGCCCAATATTGTGTTCTATGGCTATAAAAACATGGCACGTACCAAAAGAAAGATTAGAGTCTCTTCTTTCATCAGGAAAAAAAAAAAGCATATTTGTACGTGTTTCCGTTTTGCAGCAATTAGCATTAGAATAAAAGTTTCATCATTATTCACAAATCTGTTGGAAAAAGAGACTTTTTTTTGCAAATATTTTTTTTTCTCAGAATATTGCCTTGCCTTCTAAAAATAAATATAATTATACGTGGCCCTAATATGCCGTCCTATGAACGCCACAGGTGTAAGCTGTGAAATGATTTTGGAATTATTGTTTCTGCTTCAGGAGCTGAGAAATCAATGATTTATTTTTTTTTTTAATATTGTTGAATTTCCAGGAAAACTTCAGCTTTTTCGGGAGGTGACTCAAAAGTCACCCTTAGGTTTTAGAGGCATGTTTTTGCCAGGCACTTTAGGCCTAAATGGGTTAATGGAGTCTGTTGCTTTTTAACCCCCCCAGCCATGCAGCAAACATGCGTGAACCCGACCAGCGCATCCCCCGCTGCCGCAATGCTGCATGTGCGCTTAACAAAAAGGTGATCCAGGCGGGCGGCAGGGTTAAAAAAAAAAAACGAGAGAAAAAAAAAAAAAAACGAAATTCCCCAGGAGACTCTTGGCAGTCGGAGAAAGGAGACCTTAAAAAAAAAATCCCATTAGGGGCCGATCGGAATTGAAAGCGGGAAGCGCCTGCTTGGCCCTCAGCCGCAATCTATTCCTGTCCACGCCGAGCAGATAGCCAGCGATGGGCTAAAAGGAGGTGCGCTATTTTGGTGGCACAAGTAAAAGGGGACGGGGGGGAGGGCTTCCATTTGCGTTCTTCCTGTAACCCCCCCGCGCCCCCCCCCCCCCCCCCCACCCCCGATCCCAATGAAAAGTGGACGCAGACACTGGCACGAGGCATTCAAAGGCACTTTCTACGCCGCTAGGCAAAGTGAAAGCAACAAAACTCCTCGCCGAGCGGCCTCACACGCGTCTCAAAGGATCAGCGGGGGAGGGGGCGACACACACACACACACACACACACACACACTCACATTATGTCCCGCCGTGGGAACGGCAGGTGCGCACCCGAGCTGGCCAATCACAAACAAGAGATTAGCTAAAGGCAGCGGGTTTGTTGCAAGACGGTGGCAGTTTGGAGCGACATCTTTCCCAAAACGCGGAAATCGGAGCGACGACATCTGCAAAAATCAAGACGTTAAACGTTTGGTTGAACTCGGGTGACCATGTTCCCATTTCAAAAAAAAAAAAAAAAAATTATATTGTGACACCTGTTGCAAGTACACAGTGTACTTCACCTTTTATAAGTCACGCAATGCCAACAGGACGTAAGAAAACGGTTTGAACCTTCATCGTCCCTCGCCACGCCACGGAAAAGTATTTTAAGTAAGTAGATTTGAAAATGGAACGTTTCCACTTTGGATCTCGCAGCCGGCAAAATGTGAGGAACCCGCGTTCTTGCCCTGCTGAGACTTGCGATTCCTTCACGCGTGGTCCAGGCAGCCCGATCCAATTTGTACGCTAGCAACCGCTCTGACTCGAACCCAACCAACTCACATTGAAACATGGCGATCTTGACCCCATGCGGCGCTCGTGCATGTTTCCGAAGATAAACGCACGTTCGGCAGGCGGCCCCGTTTGGCGCGGGTTCGCTCAGCTGTGCTTAAGAGCGCCGCGGTGTGAGACGACGCCCGTCAAGCCGCGCGCGGCGGGAAAACAAATTGCGTCAACCGCTGATATCCCGCAAAAAACCACACGCTGCCGGACTCTTTTGCGAAACCTTGTGAAATCAACGTGTGTGCTTGTCGACATGACGCCGTCTCCTTACCCGGATCCTCCTCATGGCCGCCACAATCTCCATGCGACTGTTGGGCCGCGGCACGTCCAGACTCCCCACGTACTGCCACACAAGCAAACACGTTTTTTTATTATTTATTCAGAAGGAGCGACGTTTATGATATGAATTCTGTGAGGGAGTTGCATATTGGGCCTCAGGGCTCCTTTCTAGGGCCCCTCATCGCTTCCAAAGCGCGCGACTATTTCTTGATTTATTGACTTGAATTTGTGACGCTTCAACGTTACTTTTCTTCACGTGCGTGTCAGGCTCAAATCGCAAATGGAAAGAGTCGGCGTCAAAGCACTACATGATGACAGGTGGTCTGGTGAATGGGTCGAGGACCAATAAATAAGTAAGTTAGACAAGCGATGCAATCTAATATTGAAGGTAATTACAAATTATACTCGGGTGGACTAAAAGCTGAGTTGTGTTTTCTTGCCATCTTAATAATTGATGGCAGCAACAAACACAGCAAGTTGAAAGCAAAGTCTTTAAATATTTTTTCTCCCACAAACTCTTGCCAGACGCCGTCGGCAACTTTAATGACTTTACGCCGGTACATTTACTCCAGTAACTTTTTACATGCATTACTTTTCAGAGTAACAATAATGCGACAGACATGTTATTTCTATTTTTATGACAAATATAAACTTTATAATTTCATTCTTCCATCGCTTCAATGATCTTTTCAGCAAAGTGAAACTGTTGGCTATTTTATATTTTTGTCTTCATGAAGTTAATGCTCTGATTACAAAAATAATGACTCAGTTACTTAGTACTTACTTGAATCCTAATTATTTTATTCTAAAGTATAACAAGTATTCTTGGTTAAGTACAATTGTTGGTGACTTCCAACACGATTACCAATCACTTAACTGAGTATTTTTCTCTCTCTAAATACTTACACAAGAAGCGATTATTACTTTTTACTTGAGCCACATTATTTTAAAGTAGCAACACTCTTACTCGAGTACAATTTTTGGCTACTCTTACCAGCTCCTGAATGTTTTTTTTTCTCTCCATTGAATACAACGAATAACTACTTTTACTTTGTTCCTATTATTTCAAAAATAACACTACTCGTAATAAAGTAGCATTATTTTCCCATACTTACCTCACCAGTTACTCAGTACTAAAGTATTTTTCGCTGATACTAATTATTGGGAGGATTACTTGTTACTTGAACTTGGCTCATAATATTGTTAAGTAGGTATCAGTACTCTACCCACTTGTGCTCTTCTTTTTTTTTTTTTGACTTGACAGGCTACTTGCGCTAACTCAAGTATTTTTTTTGAGGACTACTCCTGCTTGAGTCACATGACTGTAAAGTAACAGTACCTTTACTTGAGTATAATTTTTGGAGTCTCTACCCACCTCAGCTTATCAGTTTGAGTAGTTTTCTTCACTCAATACTCAAAAATACTCAAGACTCTAGTGATTTTTTTTAAAAGACTACTTTCCCCCTTTACTCGCGTGATAATATTGTTAAGCACTACTTGAGTACCATTTTGTCTGCCGGCTCTCCCCCGCCTGCGTCGCGTGCGTAACGTCTGCATGTCAGTACCTTGGCTTGGAAGGAAATGCCATGCTGGTAAGCTTCCTCGTTGTGCAGCGGCAGCCTGGCGTCGGCCACGTCGTCCACCAGGTTGTAGCGGTTCCTCCGGGCCGGCATGGCGGGGCTCCCGCCGCCCACGCGACCTCACAACAAGGCTCCGGGTCCGGGTCCGCGCACCTCCTGGCCCCGGCGGCTAGTGCGCATCGTCGTCGCTCCGAACCGGAAGGAGAGGAGAAGGAGAAGCGTCAATGCGGTGCTCGTAAATTAGGGTGGGCGATGGTGATGATGATGATGGCGTCCGTGGTGGTGGGCTGCGGGGTGGAGGGTCGTGCTGCGAGGCAGGCTGGCTGCACTTGTCTCGGCTTCCCGTACATTGCACAAAGCAAAGCTCTCAATTAATGGGGCAAAGTTCCACCGAATCCGGGCGGGGAGGGAGGGGGGGGGGGTGGGGGGGGGGTGTTGTGATTGTGCGTCATGCGCCCATGCTGCCCACACTCGAGCGCCCCCTGGAGAACAAACGTGGACACTGACCAAGTTAAAAACATATGGCAAAAACAGGAAAATAATTTGGAAATGTAACTTAGAGAACGTGAATGAAAAAAAGTATAGATCTACTGTATTCTTGAAATTGTACCGCAGCGCTCGTAATTATTTATATACATGAAAAAAAAAATTTTTTCCAATAAATTTTGGGGAGGGCAGCTAAATTAATAAAAATTTAATTTAAATTGTATTTATAATTAATTGATCACAATTAAGCAATTATTAAAAACAAACGTTTGTATTATTTTACTATTTTATTTTATAAATATAAACCATTCGAGATTTTTATTTTATTTTAAGTAAAGCAATAAGTATATTTTTTTAACTAATTAATATTACTGGCATCGGTAATATTTGGTTAAAAACCCAAAATGTGGATCAAGAAAATCAAGAAGTATCAACCAAGGCCAATTGTTGTAAACGCAAAGGCTCTGATATAAATAAGGCAATACTGCCCCCTATTGTCTATACTATGCAAATGAAGGTGGTTTAAAAAAAAAAAAGCCAGACGTTAACAAAAAAAGTTGCTGAACGTTTTCTTTTTCTTTTTTTTTTATGGTAAAATGACCCAAGTTGAGGCCATAATCAGCCAAAAGTGCTTCTAATTCTCCGGATATTTCAGGCAAAAATATTTTCTATGGCATAGGTGTCAAACCCCGGTCGGAGGGCCGCAGTCCTGCAGGTTTTGAATGTTTCCGTTCTCCAACACAGCTGACATATGATCAGCTCATCAGCAAGCTCCGCATGAGCCTGATAACGAATGAGTAGCTTTTTGACTCAATTATTAACAATTGGCTTAACTTCTGTTGCGCGTTTATGCCGTGCACGTCAATCGTTGATGTCGGTGTCGTGATTTGAAGACACACAGCAAAGTAAGAGCAGTCGCACGTTTGTTTAATTGATCAAGAAGAGGATTCATGTCACAGCGCACAATCTCCATACAGCCCAAAAACAGAAAGAAAGAAAGAAAAAAAGTGTCATGTGACTTTGTTACAACTGTAGTTAACGTGGCTTAACAGTGTGTGTGTGTGTGTGTGTGCGTGTGCGTGTGCGTTTACTGGTGCCTGGATACCTGAGAGCCGGCGGAAACGTTAGCTGACAATTGCTGTTACCTTGTAAACATTTTTGCTCCCAAACGTTCCTTAATACGAAGGACAACAACAAACAAATATACAAATATGACATGGCAAAAGAACACACACGACCAAGCAATCCCTTTTTTTAATTCAATCTTGAATGGATTTAGTTAGACACAGACTTCAGCAGCAGCTTGTAAAATAGTTAATTTCCTCAAATAGTGGCATCCCTTTTTTTTTTTTAATTGTGTACTGACTTCTTAACCGCCCCCCCCGCAAATAAGTTTGACCTATTTACCCACCACATGCTTCCGATGGCCACGACGAGTCACTTCATTTGCTAAACAGCTAGCAGTTTTGCTAGCCTAAACAGAATTCTGCAGCTCACATGCATGTTATTGTGTTTACAATCATCTCCAATTAACTCTTTCAATGCCAAAACGCTATCCAAAAAGACAACCCCGAGAGTGCCAGCCAATTTTCAGCACTTTCACTCATCTTTCAAGGCAAACATAATTGTGCGCTACGATAACGTGAACGCGTTTCCGTTTGTTAGTAATCACCAATTGAAAAGAGGTCATTTGACGCCAAGCTATAATGGAAAAATAAGAAAATGAGCTTTTTGTGAAAAGATACATTTTCTGCACAACAGTGACTTTGACACTAATATATATATTTTTTGTGCCGCTAGATTTCAAGTCACAACATCCTTGAAAGGGTTATTTCCTAAGATCCGCCATATTGTCATTTAATTTCCCCATTGAAAAAAGATACAATGCTGCCATCTGCTGGCCATAGTTAGTGGGTGTTTTTTTCCTCCAGCTCATTTGTGAAACCAGAGCTGCCCCAAGACTTTGCGCTGCCCACTGAGAAAACAAAAACGAAATAAAAACGTAGTTGACGCCAATTCATGTTGATGGCGGTACTTGTTAATCAATCAAATATTTGACCTTGTGAAGGGGAAAGAATTCCAGAGAAAATAAACTGTTGAACTTTTCACCATTCACCCAAAAAGAGTCATTAAAGGTTTACGCTGAAACAAAACAAACGTTTGGAACGCTCTACAGTTGACTGAATAAACGCCCCCCGGCCACTATAAGAGGAAAAAGGGTCAATCACAAATCAGTTTTCATTCCGCTGAAACGGCAAGCGAGCAGAAGTTGTGATCAATAAAACCAACGAAAATACACTCTTTTAATGTTAAAAGTAAAATATAAATAAAAACACATTCCAAACGTTCACGGCGCAATAAACCAAAAACACATCTTTAGTCGCGTCATCACAATTATACAATCAATACGACGGTTAAGGTCCTGAAAGGGAGCAATCACAAAATGGACGCCCGACTTTTTGACTTCAAGCGTTCACACGCAACAAGCAGCGAAAATAATGCAAACCATGAAAGGAATTATTACAAAAATATACATGTTCACGCCACTCCAATACATGTTGAAAGTCCGATGAAAGAATAAATAAATAAATACAAGCAGGAGGAGGTCTTGAGGGCGTGGCAACGCGGGCGACGGCTGTCACTCGCCGGCGCCGGTCATCCGCTCCTCGTCGCCCTGCTTGTGATGCTGCAGCCGGGCGTACGTCACCGCGTCCCCCCTGAGAGGCGAGCGGCCGTCAGGGCGTTAGCGTTAGCGCGGGAGGGACTTTGGTTAGCGACGCTCAAAAATGGCGCCCGGAAGGATGTTAATATGGGATGAGGGAATGAAAGCGTCGCCGCCTGAGAATTGCGTGGTCGTTTTCAACTGCTTTTTTTTAATGCTACTTTTTACTTGACTCGTGAAAAAAATCCCGATTCAGTCAATTGGTTGTCGGGAATGAGTTCACGGTTTGGCGGTTCAAGTGCAGAAGAAAAATCATTCGTTACTAATTAGTATTAGTAATGCTGTTGTTATAAGGTCTAATATGAAAAAAAAAAAATTATGTAAAGAATGGTTATAAAGTTATTAAGTCAAATTGTATTTTTATTTGACTTTTGTACTGGTAAATAAATGATTAAACATTAATTTGCACTGCACAACACACATTTTGGTGCCAAGAAATTGTCAACGGTTTTCGGGTATTTTGAAAAAATGACGTGTGTTTCCCCGCCCCCAAATTGGATTTGTTTGATTTGTTTTTGAAAATAAAGTGCTAAATATGCTAAATTTGGTGACGCTGTATCTCAACTTTGAAGCACAACAATCGATATCACAGATTGACTTCTATATAATGCAAATCGTGTTTTATGTGAAAATCAACACGAAAAAATTGGAACAATTTGCCAATATCAGCAGTCAGCAAATGCAAAAAGCAGGTGACGTCAAGGCACAAACACGACTTTGAACTCATTCACTGGCAGCCATTTTCACTGAAGCAACCCCCTTCACTCCCGGCTGTTTGACTGGATTTGGACTGCTTTTGCAAGGCCCACAGAATATTGTGTTCTATTGCTATAAAAACGTGGAATCTGCCAAAAGAAAGATTCCAGTCTCTTCTTTCATCAGGAAAAAGAGCACATTTCTATCTGGTTCATCTCTTTTGCTCTGCTGCCACCTGCTGGCCGTTTGTGTACTAACTAGCATTTCTTCAACCGTTCTTTGCGGTCGAGAAGCGTCAAAGAAACACTTCGGACTCGGCAGCCCAAAATGAGAAGAGAAAGAATTCAAATATATTTGGCACCCCAAAAAATGGTTGTCCAGTATTATTGTTTTTCTAAATTATTGTGCTTGAAACGTTTTGTAAGGACGGCAATTATTTTTAAAAGATGTTAAGTAGCATTTTTAAGACATATTAAGACCATAATATAATAAATGTAAGACTTTTTAAGGACGCTGTCCATACAAAATTAATATAATTAAAACACGACTGCATTCATTTAAAGAACATAGTTAGAAATGTGCTACAACGTCAAAGGTTGCCATTATTGCAGCGGCAACCACAAATATGAATAACAGCTCTCCGTGTGACAATAAACACGTCTCTAAACAATTTGCAATGCTCTTCCTCTTGCTTAGATGAATGCAAGTTTAGTTGATGGTGTTGTGATGTCAAATTTTTTTAAAAAAAAAGTGCCTTATATGAAAGACAAACTCGTGTCAGTGGGTAATCGATTAAGTAAAGGGAAATAAGTGCATTTAAAATGAGAGTCGACTGCTTGTTAGTTGGTGTTTGACAGACATGAAGACAGTGAACATGTGTCATGCTTAGGGTTTTTGTGTGCTGCTTTTGGCGCGCTCTTACTTTTTGCCTAAAGACGCCAGGCCGTAGAGGACGCCGGTGGCGAAGGCGATGGCGTTGCCAAACAGCGTGGTGAAGGAGAAACTCAGGAAGACGGGAAACAGCGCCATCCTGAGGCCCACACGGGTCGGTCGGTAAATCCAGCAGACACAACAGCATCGGATCTTGACTTGCAACTTGAATCCGTCCCGTGGCCGAGCGCCATTTTGAAATCAATTGAATTCTAATTCCTTGAATCTGTCCCCGCCCCTTTGAAGTCCCTCCCAATTTTCTGTTAGGTGTTTTGAATGCGCACGGTGAGGACGGTGTCTCACCCGCAATAGAAGAAGGATTTCTGCCAGGGTCGGAAGCGGTCGGCGCGGGCCGCCACGGCGTTGGCGAACTCGATGAACTGGCAGCAGAAGGGCACCTCGCACAGGAACAACACAAAAGCGTTCAACCTGCACACGCCGGGACATCAACAACATGATCAGCGATTTGGGCCTTTAGTCTCGGGCTGCGGCTAGACAATATTTTTTACAATCTATCATTATACCGATTATCCCATCAATAAGCTAAAAATGTATTTTGCTTTAATAAACAACAAAATGAGCACGTGATGGGAAAATATTATTTTTGTCCACTTGGGGTCACCATCTTCGCATTCCACGTTATTGGATCTGTAACTTTTAGAGTGTGTGGCTTTAAATGGCCAAAGCCAGATATATTAATCAAAGATTAATAAATATTAGAAACTATTGACATAAAGGGTTCCACGAATTACATTAACAAAATGTTGGACAACAGATGGCATTTTCAATTGAATATTTCTTGTTGTTTTCCTATTTAGTTATTTAATGTTTTATGTTTAAATGATATTTCTTCGACATATTTGGTTTATGTTGTTTTTTTATTGAACATATAAGCATGAAGAAAACACAAAACACATTACAAGTATCAAATATAAGTTGAAGTAAAAAGAAAAAAAAACAAGAATAGGAAGAAAGAAAAGAGTTTCTATGATCAAAAGGGGCAGGAGGAAGTTAAAAACTTATCTAGTCCTACCCCTATTGTGCAACCCTAGTATATATATATAAGTAGACTTACACCATCCACACTCCGGCGGCGATGTTTAAAGGGTTCACAGTGACACAGTTCCACACTCCTGCGATGGCACATGCTGCAGAAAATACAACATTTATTATACACAAAAAAAAAAAAACACCGAATCGACAGAGATCCTATAATGTCAAGAAAACCGTGCATGGAAATGACACTTTATGCACGCATTTTCATCCTGCTGAATAATACAAAGCTCATGGAATATGCAGCTGCGGTTTGTGTGACACAGGCACTCAGTCTCCGGTGTCAAGTGGTGCTGACGGTGCTTTTTGTTTGATGACAACCCAACCGGGCTCGCCGCTCGCCCAGGCGGGGCCCAAACAGCAGGTGCGCAGGCTACTGCAAGACGAGAGACAATGGGTGACGGCCGAGCTTTTTTGTTGAGTTGCGCCGAACCCGCAACTGTGAGCAGGATACAGTGGAGCCTTGTTATTTGTGGGGGGTGGTCAGTGTGAATAGCAAAAATCGATATATAACTGACAACCCATTGGAATACGCTGAAGAAAAAATTAAACCCACCAAAATTATTCTTTAAAAAAAAAAACAGACAAACCTCTAATATCTATTTTCCATGAAATATCGGGGTTGAGTCCCCCAAAATAAGAAATATTAATTTTAATTTAAAAAAAAAACATGGGGGGGGTCCGCAAATAGGTGAATCCGCGGGTGCTGAACCGCGAGTATGTAGGGGTCCGCCACAGGGTTTGTCATGAGCAGTTTCGACACATGAACTGCTGCTATTATTACAAAATGTTTCTTTCGTGGACGCCTAGCCACTTTTCACGACGTTGCATTGACGGAAACAAACGTTAACAACAATTTTAATTAAAAAATACAAATAAAAGTCATCAACTTACATATTCCTCCCATCACGCCGGCTATTTTGCAAAGCCACCGGTACCACCACGTCATGCCATCGTCCTCCGGAGGGGAGGCTTTGCTGGACGCTGCAGTCTCCTCGGAGCTCATCCTTTCGGCCGAAAGCGAGTAACCCAAAGCTAGATTTCTAAGACAAACCTGCCGGTGGCGTTGCAGCGGCTCCGGACGCCGACGCCAGCCGAAATGGAACCTTGTCGGTTGTTGTTCTTGCTCAGTGTTCAGCAAAAGCTTCTGGCTAGCAACTCATGCTAACATACGCCGATCAAAATTGCCCAAAACATGAACGCCAGCACTGACTTCCTCTTGGGGTAATCTAAAAATATTTAACTATTTAGCTCTAACAACAATAATTGCAATATTGTGAATGTAAATTGAAATACAACGACACGGAACTATCAGACTTGTTTAAGCGGAAGCTATGGTTTCTTTTTTCCGGTTTGCTGCAACCGCGGGACAATGCATTGTGGGAAAACATCGCAAGATTAATTTCTTTACGTTTCACAATAAGCAGTTTTTTTTTATGTAAGAAAAATGTACTGGATATAAAATGAAATAACTAAATGGGGAAGTTCAATTCATTACGTAAAATTATATTTCAGATTTGTTACGTTTCGTGACAGGTCATTTCAACCAATCATACAGACTCATCACGGGAGGTGGGCGTTTTTTCTACCCTGCTAACCAATCAGATCGAGTGATGTATTACGTTTGGAAGATATTTTATCATTAACGTTGGAGCTTGGTTAATAAAAATATATATTAATAACATTATTTTATATTTTGTGCGAGACAAAATTACACAAAACACTATTGCGTTCACTGTACATCCTTAAAATAGAAATGAAAATATGAACAAACCACTTTGATTACGATAAACAACCAATGGGTTTCTGAACACATTTCTTTCCATTTAATATACAAAACACTACGATGAATAATTCATGTACATTCCATATAGTACACGTCACTCCGACGTCAGTGTTGAGTGAAGCGGCTTTCGTATCCTCCTGCTGGTCCGCTTCTCCCGCACGATGGGGGCCATTTTCCTCTTGGGGGCGGTGGGCGTGTGGCACAGCATGTCATCCAGGGTCTGCCGCGTCACCTGTCCCGCGCGCTCCAGCTCGGAAATGACCTGCTCCGCTTCTGTCGCCTGCGCTTCGCCCACGATACGCAGACGCATCTGATCCAGCTGGGAGCCAACGAAGGAGATGTCGAGGACGCGCTTCTCGCCGGTTTTATCAAACGTGCCCACAAGCAGCTTCCACTTACCAGCTCTTGAGAAAATTCCGGCTTCCTGAAAAAGGACGGGCTTTTCGAGAGTTGCACTGCGGACGAAAGGTCCACGATGGCCTCTTGTGTCGCGCCGGACATCACCAGTAACAAAATCTAATGATGCACGCGATGAGAGGAAAACTTGTGCACTTGTTATTTTGCCGCACTCACCTTTAAGTTTTGGCAAATTCTGTCTGTGCTCACGATTTGTGCAAACAACGCTTGTGCCCTTTGAACGTCATTCTAAGAGAGAAACAAATCGGATTGTGAGGGCTAAAACAATATAGTCTCTCATTATATCAAGGCTTTTCACCAATTGTGGGCGGTTCTGCACATTTTTAAGCCCAAATGCAACTCACCTGTTTGAGTGCTAATGCCACAGCAAAGCAGTAAGCGTGCCTGGTGACCGAACGCCCTTTGACCTGAGCCTCCTCGATAAGCGACGTGCAGATGGCGTGCGACTCTGTTGTGTTCTGATGCCCAAAATCAAAGACCAAAAAAAACAACAGTTTACTGTGAAAGCTCATACAAATTGTAAACACCAAAACAGATGAAAAAAAAATAAACACCGTACCTCAAATGGAGGATCCCGCCCCCTCCCCTTTAGTGCCACTTGGTCTTTTACAATTTAGCCCATAGCCGCTAACATCAGTTCAAAGGTCGCTCAGCAGTCCTCGTTCTCACCACCTGGCAAAGCTGCATTTATTTATTTATTTTTTTGGACGGACCTCTAGGATGGCGTTTACAGAGAACGAGCTTCTGAATTTTGGCGCGTAAGACTCCCCATTTACATTCGGAGAAACGTGTTTACCTGCTTCGCTAAGCGCTGCTGTTTTGGTTAGCAACAGTGTGTGCAGTGAATTAGGTCAGGATAAGCTACCAAATGCATGGCCTGGCAACTGAGCCACTCCTGGAAAACGTTTTCCTCTTACTAGCTGGGACTAAAGTTTTTTTTTGTTTTTGTTTTTTTTTAAACGCAATATAAACAACAGTACCAGTTTATAGCAGACGGCAGATGCCAGCATCAGAGTTTCTTTGTTGAAGGGTACACGTTGGCGCCTCATGAACTGCAACACCTCTAGAGCATCTGCAACACATTTGTCAGGTCAACGATAAATTATATGAATTAGAAATCTTCACCTACCGTCATAATAGCCCTTAACGAATAGCATGTCGATGCCAATGTTGAAGGAGGTGAAGTCACTGAAAAAGCCTCTCATTTCCTGTTCAGGATGACATAAGAGCAAGTTCACAAAATAATATATATATATTTTTTTTTTCTTAACTCATTTACACCCATACATTGATCATTTATTTTAAATATCCCAAAGACGCGTTTATACGTTTTTTTAATGTTTTTTTTTTTCTATGCTCGAGCATACAGAAGACTTAGATGCCGCCTCTCAACTGCACAAAACGGTTGAAGAAATGGTAGTTATTTAAAAAAAAAAAAAAAAAGCAAAAGAGATCAACCAGGGCCAAGTTGAAACACAGCTATTTTCCCCACAATTTGAACTAGATTTGTGAATAATGATGAAACTTAGCTATATTCTAATGCCAATTGCTGCAAAACGGAAACAGATAGAAAAAAAATTTTTCCTGATGAAAAACGAGACGCTAATCTTTCTTTTGGTTGGTTCCATGTTTTTATAGCCATAGAACACACACAATATTCTGCAGTCCAAATCCAGTAAAACAGCCGGAAGCAAAGGGTGAAGTTAAGAGTTAGGGTTTGTGTGTGAAGTGGAGTGAAGGGGATTGCTTCAGTGAAAATGGCTGGGAGTGAATGAGTTAATGACGTTAAGGAGGTGAATGTGTATTTATAGTTACAGAAGGAACCATACAATGAGTTAAAGCATGACATTAAGCCGTACAAGCTGTTTAGGTCTTCACATTCTATTCAATAATATTACCGTATACTGGACGATACTTCTACTTGAACGTGAGTTTTGATACACAAGTATGTCGTATATGCACCTTATCAGTAAGTGTGGCGGCGGCCATCTTCTCCAGTCCCAACTCATAGCACAGCCGAATGAAGACCGGACCAAACTTGTACTTCCCGTTCCTGTTTTCCGCATGGTACCTGGCAACAGGTGATGGCGTGACTTCACAGGCAGTGCCGTGGAATGCCGCCTTATCAATACCTGTAAACGGCATCTCGCGCCGTTTTCATGTCCTCCGCAGACCGACACAAGTGAAGCAGCACATGGAGCTCATCTTGCAAAAGCAGGCTGTTCCTCTGCAGCTTGTGTCCGTACAGCTCGATAAAATTTCCTGCCGATATGAAAAAGGGGTCAGTGGGTGGGGGGGGGGGGTGATTTTCAATATACGGTACGCTGATGCCCTCTCGTGGTACGCAAACGACACCTTCAATTAAATATCGTCAATTCAGTCAATATTCTTTTCTTTCTTTCTTTTTTAAATATATCTTGCACAGTACATTTTTTTTTCATGTGCAGTTCATTTATATTTAATCCTTAAAAAACGGTTTGGTTAAAAACAAAAACAATTATGTACAATTTAAAATTTTGAATCTTTACTGAGTTATGTATTTACGTCCATCTATTTGACAAGAAGCACAGAATGGAGACATTCTCTCAATCGTATTGTGTTTTTTCTCAATTCTTTGTAGTTATCGAAAAAGACATTACGTATAACAGACTGTAAAAATCCATCTTTACTTATTTACTGACAGTAAGTACACTCAAGTAGGTTTATAGGGCACATATTATTTGCTGAGTTTTTTTTTTTTTTAAACACAATTATCGATAGCCTATTTCTACTTACAGTAAGTACAGACTGTGATCGTTCAGAGGGTGTTTAAAGAGTGTTTTCTAACTCAAACTACTCCCTTTTGGACTTGAAACGTTACCATCTGATCCGGTGATGAGGTGAGCAACTGCCAGCTTCTTTCGCTGGAAGTCTTCAAGTTTGACGACATCATCTGACAGCAGATGCCTTTTAGCTGCAGATTTGATATAAAATAATATTTTTTTGGGGTCAGATGCGAAGTAACCGATTGCATGTGTACAGGCAGGGTCACCTCAACACACAAAATCCACCAGAGTACTGAAAAGATATGTGCAAGCTCATACACAAATAAATTCAAAGTCGCCAACAAACGCCACAGCAAACGTGTTGAATTCACCTCCTAAACGAGATTCGATCCAGCCTGACTGTCGCAAAGCACAAAGTGTCGCTTTAGGAGAAATGTGCTCGCGAAGAAACGAGCGACAGCCTGAGAACGAAAACAACCGCAGCGCCATACTGACGAAAGACGATACCACGCCCTCGTAAACAAAGGGGAGATGAATGACAACTACACCGCGTTTTATCATCCTGTTTGTCACAACGTCACGGTCATTTTATTTTAAAGTGCTTAAAAATAAACCTATACTAAATAAGTATGTTAATTATGCGTGATAATTTTCATTTGCGTTTATGGGCGATAGGAAAGTGGCACATTCCAACATGGCGGTGTATCCTCTGCAACAGATGACGTTTCCCCCCGAACACACGCTCACCTTCAATACGTCAGCGCAGCCGCCATATTGTGAGAGTCAGTCTGAAGAAATAGTACCAACAACTTTCACAATGACTTTGCTATAAAGAACCGTTGTATTCATTTACTGGTTTCTGAAAAATATTCCCGTGACAATGCGTGTCCCACCATTTGAACTATAAATAAAATATATGTTTTTTTTTTATTGAATCTTTTTGTCCTACAGAAACAAACAAAAATACATAAAAACAATATCATGATTTTATTCTTTGCATGTTTCCCCCCCCTCAAAAGTCTTCTGTATTAATTACGCATCTGCCTATTAATAAGCGCTACTCACGCATATCTTTACACTCCAAAAATCACACGCTCAATGATCATTTTATGACCAGTTTCGCAAGACTTTTATTTCATCTAAATTTCTTTGCTCGTAAATAGTGATTACTTGATTATTCCTTAAATAACAACATATTGCACTTTTGTGATGCTGCATTTAATAGTGATGTTATTTGTTGAATGCTTTCTTGTGATGTTTCAGAGATTTTGGTTTTCGTAGTTATTGTGAAGTCCTTTGAAACTTTGGTGATTAAGAGCTATAAAACTGAATTCAATTGAATATGGCTGCGACTATTACATTTGATTATGGGACTGTGATTTCCTTTCATGTAATTTAATTTAATTTAATTTGGTCTATTCTTAGCTCGCTGGGTGCAAGTGAATGCTCCAGCAATAAAATATAAAATGTTTTTCTTCTTCACCATCATAGTATGTAGGCCTAACTTTTTAATTTAGCATAACTTCACTTTTGCAATTTGGCTTATGACTGATTTCATTGAACTACTTTAGCTGCCTCTGTCTAATATTTATTTTTCCCTCATATAATTGATCTATGAAGAGTTTTCTTACAGTGTTTTTGTTATCATTATTATTTAAGTATTGACATTTTACAGGTTTTTAGCAATCTTATTTGTAAAATATTAATTTTACCGTTTCAACCTTTCATTTTAGTTTTTTTCTAAAAAAAAATAAATAAATCTTCAAAATTCCAATTCATTTCATTTTACTATATTTATCAATGAAGAACACGCACCCCAAAAATAATCAACCAGCTGGTGGTACTGTCGCAAAACAGTAAATAGATTACTTTCTCCCTTGTGGTTATTTTGGGTGTAATTCCAGGGTTAGCCACTAGATGGTGAGACACGAATTACATTTAAAAGAAGAAGAATGAAGACAGGAAGTATTTCAAGCTCAGCCTAGTTTTTGCTCAATATTATCGGAGGATCCTGTGCGATGTCATTGTTTATGTTTCGCGCGTTGCATCACGGGAAGAATCGGGAGCTGAGTGGCAAGAAACAACATGTTTGACATGGAGTTCCATGGTTTTGCACATTTGGAGGAGGATTTAAGAGAGGCAGATGGTTCAAGTTAAAGTGCTTAAATAGCGGCAATTTGGCCCGCTAACTTTCTTCGTCTACGCTGTGTCTATACAAGCCAGCCGTGTTTTCTGCCGCTCAACCATCGCGTATGCGCAAAAAATGTCAACAAAGGATCCTCCTACAGAATGTCAAATCCTCTTCAGTCCTGTGAAATATGACAAAAATGCCTTGAAAGAGACAAAAGGGAAACATGGTTTGTGTTTTGGTCAACATATTTCCTTTTTAATATTGTGTTTTGCATTTTGGAATCATTCAGCAGTGGTGGTTGCTCTTGTGTTACACGTCGCACACAAACAGTCAGAAAGCGCAAACGGATACTTTCACTTGGAACAAATGGCGCGAGCTCACGTACAATATGAGTTTGTGGAGGAAGGAGGGTGCGAGTGCGGTGTGGAGAGCACAAGACACACAGACAGTATATATCACGTGGCCGCTGCAGATTAGCATGGTCGTCGGGAGGAAAAAGGCAGATTATTGGACAGAGTAGAAGAAGGAGAAGAGAACGTTGGCTGTTGTGTCATTCAAAGTTGGTCTTTTGTCGCAATCATCAAGCGCTGACTTTTGTTTAAGACATATCTGGTGAGTTACAATAGCCCAGAGGTTGCTAAGAGTCCAAATTTAGTTGTTGTGCCACAACATGCCGGGCAGCACTGAGCTATACTGGGAGAAATGTAGCACAACGGTAACAGGAAGAAGAAGAGACAGAGAAGGTCCCCAACTAAGGCCCAGTAAAAGTCGTTGCCACAAGCAGAGAGAATATACGGCAAGTGAGTATTGTTGTATGCTCTGAATGTGTTAAAGTAGCAGTTGTTTCAACGCTTGTAATTACTGCAACATCTATGCTAATTGCCGTTAGCCTGCCTGTGGTGTTTCACTATGGTGATTTTCATAAGTTAAAATATCTTTAAAAAAAATTCTTTGAACACGGTCTCTATAGCGCAGAATTTTTACCAATCACCACCTCTGAAACGTGGCGTAACCCCCAAAATAAACTGAGGTTCGCTGTGACGGTCAACAGTAGCAGCCGCTGAATAAGTCACCGTCTAGACGAATTCCTAGCATGCCTGAAGAAATGCCCAGTTCATTGACCTTCCATTTGGAAGTTACCACCATTATATCGTAAGTATACTAGCCAACGTATGGATGGATAGCATTAGGCTAAAGGTAGCCTGTTAGCGTAGCTGGCAAAGCTCGCCAGCGTCATGGTTCTTAGCTACAGTAGGCCTCATCTGAGTAACGTAGCTGTAGCATTTGGGATTCATTAACAATCAAAGTGGCTAGCTTGGTTAGCATTTGTCATCTGAGCTCACATCGCATCATAACCAAGCCCCGTGTTAGCAGCATAGCATTAGTGTTTTTATTAGCTCGGTGGAAACAAAACTTGAGTTTTTTTTCTGGACTCAAATGACTCTAGAGATGACAGCATAGCACGATGTGATTGGCCAGTCTGCATTTTGGAGGTGTGGCTACGCGAAAGGTCAATCAGTGGCCAAAATTACAATTGTCCCAACGGTGCGCCTTCTTATATAAAGCTCACTCCCCTTCAGGCTTTGCATTTCTTCATGGAATGCTGAGGAATAACCCTCAATTAGGAACAAAGCTAACGCTAATTCATGCACAGAGCTATTCATAAATATTTTTACAACGTCTTAGCACAGGCTTTCTGCTCTCGTGTTTCCAACCGTGTGACCATTTGCGGATACTTTGTCCATTAATGTTATGTTTATCACATACAATCCTTACTCAATATCCCAGTAAAGCAAAGATCTGTTGTTTGTTTGTTTAGCCATCCGGTAAGACTAAAACATACGTTGGACTGAAAAGATGGACAAACAAAGGGAAATCAATGCACGTTTTTTTTCCCCCTGCGTTCCTTCTACCTGAAATGGGGTCGTCTCAGGGCGTTTTAATGCTTTTTTCAGAAAAGTCGTGAGTTGATTTCCAGTAGTGCGTTATGTTTATTGATGTCTGCGAAAGCAGGTGCGACCGCTTTCAACCGAGACCGCTCAGTTACGTCCGCGCATGGTCGATCCAAAACGAATGACCTCGCCCTACATTTCTATCTTACACGCTGGGAAGGACTCGTCCTGCATGACCACGGTGCTGCTGCTGGCCAGGACCATGACGTTCAGCTCCTGTTGCTTATCGTGGCTCTCCTGGTACCACTCCCTCATCACGTCTGTGTCGTGGGTCGGGATCAGCGTCACCTGATGGCCGGCAGAAAGCAGGAGTTAACCGTTTGGGGTCTGACGCCAACATTTCCATCGGTAGTCGGTTCTCCGGAGGTTCAAAATGTCGGGGGTAATTAACACGGGCGCATTCTATAGGATTTTTTTTTTTTTGAAGGGTTGTATCTTGCCTTCACTGTACAAGCTAAATCACCTGCGACAAAATGTCAAAGCTAATATGCTCAGACTTTAAGATAAGATAAGATAAGATCCACTGATTGTCACACCCACCTAAGTGGGGCGAAATTCGTTCTCCGCATTTGACCCATCCCCTGAGGGGGCGGTGAGCAGCAGCAGCAGCAGCAGCAGCAGCCGCGCTCGGGAATCATATGGTGATCTAACCTCCCAATTCCAACCCTTAATGCTGAGTGTCAAGCAGAGCGGCAATGGGTCCCATTTTTATAGTCTTTGGTATGACCCGGCCGGAAATTGAACCCACGACCTCCCAGTCTCAGGGCGGACACTGTACCACTCGGCCACTGAGCTGCAGAGCACTGTAGGTCTGCAGAGGAGTATTTCAGACTGCCGTAGACTGTCAAAACAAATCAAGAGGAAAAACTCTATGGACTCAAAATGCTCATGCTAAAAAAGACGCTAACAACAAAGTAATCGGGTATGACTTAGACACTAAGGACGCACTGTATGGTAGCGGTCCCGAACCAGCGTTATTGTAGTTCAAAAATAAGCCCAAAAGCGAGTCTAGATGAAGAAAAACAAACGTCTTTGAAGAGCATCTTCAGAGAGGGCAGAGCCCAAATCACGAGACAGAAGAAGAAGAGCCTACAATTAGTTGTGCGTAATATGTGACGACAGGCTGACAATTGAGACACTGAAGCCTTCAAAAGAGCCCAAAAACCCCCTCCTGAATTGCTCACTTTAATTTTTTTTTCAACATCCTTTTCCTTGTGAAATGGGATTTTATACAATGGCAGCAACCAAAACAAAATGGTGGCGTAGACTGGACATGCGTAAGACATTTTAGTCGTCACAGTCTGCGGGACTGCCGCGTTTTAACGGTCAACACTCAAGTGACATACCTGCGTATTGTTTTCCCACCGGGCTTTCCCTTCCAGCAGAGCATCGAGCACAGCCCGGCTGGGCTCCTGAGACGTCTGGTCATTGCCGCTGACCACATAGTACGTGGAGCGCACCCGCTGGAAGAATTCGGCATCCACGTTCTTGGCATTGCAGTGATTGGGGATGTAAACCAAATCCATGTACATGGGAGGGCAGTTGGGTCGAGATGCCACACTCGACACCTTCCCGCCGGTACCTCGAGACGCCGACGTATTGGTTGCATTTTTGGCATCTTTGCCTTCACCAAGACTTTTCTTGGGAGAGGCAGTCTTTGAGTCCTTCATTTTTGACAGAACGGTCTTTCGAGCTGGCGAGGAGGCCTTTTTGGTGAGTTTTTTCTTCTTGGGCTTTTCGGAGGCGTCCATGTTAGCATTGTGGCGGTTTTCCTCAGCCTTGAGGGCTTCCGGATCGACCATGCAGACATCATGAGGGGCCGCGGATGGAGCCGAGTCCCTGAGCGCTACTGGAGGAGGATCGGCATACCTATAGGTGAGGGTTCTGTCGGTGGGCAGAGTCTCCGAGTCATCCTCGGAATCAATGTTAGCATCTGCCGTGATAGAGGGGCACTCCTCGGTCCCTGGCGGAACATCAGAATCGGTCTGAGAGGGGACAGATTCACTGATAGATGTGGGAGGCGTCTCCTCACATTGCTTGGCAGGAAGCTTACCCCCTGGAGGCGGCGGCCCACCTCCCACCACCTCAAGCGGCTTCTCTTCCTCCAGAATTCTCTCTTCATTGATGAAATATTCAAGAGGGTTGGGGTTGATGAAAGATGGCGAAAGTTCCGTCTTGGGATGACGGTATTCACACGAAGTGACTAAACAGAGGTCAACGTCTGTCTTGGCCATGGCCGATGGGCTGATCTTGGAGGGGTCAGGGTCCCTGAAGCTGCAGGCTGCGTTATAAGTGCATGGATGTGAGGAAAGAGGTAGATATGACGGGGAAGGGACTTGGGGGCTTACGGGAGATTTCACCTCAATTGTTGAATCATCGCATAAAAACGGGTTGGTCTCCTTTTCTGGCAATGGTTTCCCTTCGACTGGAAACCATAATTCAGATGATAGAGAAGTCGTTTCAGAGGGTTTGTAATGCTTTTCTTGTGTGTCACGCGTGTGCGGCGCAGGCAGTGAAATGGGGCTGATGTCTCTTTCCACGGGACCTCCAGAAACTGGGGAGGCATCACTGGAATGGGGGGAGGAGGGGCTGAGAGAGGCTGCCTTTGTCATTTCAGAGGGTTTGTCAAGTTTCTCCTGTCCTTCAGATTTGTGCTCCGCAGAGGGCGAACTGGGGCTGATGTCTCTTTCCACGGGACCTCCTGAATCTGGGGATGCCACACTGGAATGGGGGGAATGCGGGGCAGAGTGGGTGAGGGAGACTGCCTTTGGCGTGACTGGAGAACCATCTGCTTGCTCGGCCATCAGGGGCAACTCTGTCATCTGGCATGGGGTTGTGACGGAGGGGGTGGACTGAGATGCATCTGATGGGGTCACAGAAGCAGCATGAGCCGAACCGGCGTCCTCAAAAAGCAGCGGCTTCTCCGCTGCAGAGGTTTGCTCCTCGGATGCTCTCACAACATCTGAAGGACTGTCGTCAACCTCAGTTGGGCCGTTCTCGGTAGCACGCGAGTTGGTTCCTGCCGATGGATGCTCTGGAGATTGCTTGCTGAAGTCAAGGGCTAAGGAGTGGTCTGGTGACTCCTGGCCAAACTCCATTGAAATGGTAGAATGTTCAGGCGACTTTGTGTCATGCAGCTGTGGGCAGACTTTGGTCTTTGGTGAGATGTCTGGGGAGATGGACATGGGACGAGGGCAGTCGTCCTTGGATGGAGATGCTACCTCTGCCTCATGGAAGGTCGTCGGAGTCTGACCGACAGAAACGGACAGAGAGTCGTCTACTTCTGTCGAGTGAGGAGAGCCGACCTCGGCGTGAAGGGAAGGGGAGTCGGTGGTGGGCTCGGGCAGAGAGCTGGTGGCGAGGGATGCGGTTGATGCTGAGGCTAAATGTGAAAACACGTCCTCGGCTACCACTTCCTCCAGTGGTGTGCCGGACTTGTCTGATGCGCTGCCTTCAGAAATGGACATTTTGCTCTCTTCTTTGAAAGCGGTGATGGAATGCGCATCTGATTCTTGTCTTGCAAGTGTTGTTGAGGAAAAGACTGATCTGTCAATGTCATCCTGTTCCTTGGTTATAGGGGAGTCAAGGTCAGTTGAAGGTGGGCTTTTTGGAGAAGAAGCAACCTTATCCATAGGGGACAAACACTCTTTCTCATCAGGCTCGGGTGTATTCCTGTTGGAGGATTCCTCTTTGTCACTTGTGACCTCCACAATAAGCGGACCCTGGTCTTCATTTTCTGACATGGGTGGCAGAGTTTCAGCTTTTTCTTCTACTGGGGACTGATAATAGGGTGTATGACCTGAGGACTGGGGGGAGTTTGCCCCTTCCAATGTTTTGTCTTCTGGGCTGAGGATGGAATCAGCCATCGCTCTGGCTAATGTAGTGGACAGTTCAATAGGGGTGGCAAACGTTGATGGGGAATCAAAGTTGGGCTTTTGGTCACTTGGGGGAGAATGCACGAAAGGCGATGTTGAAGTTAGCCTTGCCGAGACTGTGTCCTGCTTTTCAAATGTTTCTTGAAATATGCCAAAGCGTTCTACTTTACCATCACATGGAAATTTGTCCTCTTCTAATAACGATGGGGGAGATATTGTCGAGGCGGTATGGCTGTAGTCTTGGCCCTCTGTTGCATCGCTCTTAGATTGGTCTGAACTAGGTTTACCCTGAATTAAGGGTAGTTTGTTCTTCTCACACTCTCCAGATTCTGATATACCTAATCGGCCAACATCCGGTGATGGAGAGTCGGTCCCGTCATTGGCCGTTTCATCGGTCAAGCCGTCCCTCGGAGTTAGCATCTCGTCCAACGGAGTCAGCACACTAGAGATGTCAATGGTGGACTGCGTGAGGCCAGAGGTGACGGTAAACTCCTCGGGGATTTCGTCGGAGGCAGTTGAGCTCTCAATTCCGGCTGGAAACGTTTCATCGTGGATGGATGCTGCGGGAGAAACGGGTGACGACTCTTTTGGTGAGGTTGAAACAATCGATTCCTTTTTCTCTCCCATGTGCTGATCATCGGCACGATCATGATCATCAAGAGTTTCACAGGACTCTTTGTGATTTGATGCCACTGTCTGCGGCTCGTAAACCTCCTCGGTTTCCCCTTTCTCTTCAAAATCTGCTCCGTCAGACGCTTCTTCCATCACAGCGCCCTCGTCCTCGTACCTTTCGCTCATGTTACCGTTGAGTCTACCCTCGAGGGCTTGTTCATCCGGAGTCGCTCCATTTTCCCCTTCAGCCTCTGTTGTGGCGATTCCCTCATCGAGCGACTCCAGCGCCTTGGGGGACTCTTTGGTCTGCATGGGTTCTTTACAGCGGGTTATTGCAGCCTCTTCGTCTTCAGTTTGTTGTACAGTTGCTGCATCCTCCGCTAGATCTTCTGCCCGGAGCTCTTCAAACTCTTTAGTGAGGTCTTCTGGGGAAGACATGGCAGCCCTTTCTGCCTCCGGGTCCGCCGGAAGAGTGACAGCGGCAGCTGCACTTTTGGCAGCATCCACCTTTGAATCCACCTTTGGCGCTTTTGAACCTGCTTTGGCTTTCAGTTTAGAGGGCGTGCCTGCATCTTTCTTGGACACATCTTTTTTCAGGGTCTTTGGTTTAGGGGACGACGGGCCTTTGTCGTCACCAGATGAAGATACCTTCTTGGTGTCTTTTGACAGCTTTTTAACATCCTTCTTCTGCTCCCTCTTTTCATCCTTTTTCTCTTTCATAGGAGAATCTCTCCTGACATCCTTTTTCAAGTCCCTTTTCTTTGCTTCCTCTTTTTTCACTCTTTCATCTTTCTTCAGCTCTCTTTTCGGCGTGTCCTCTTTTTTGGCTACTTCTTTTTTAACCTCCTTTTTCTTCTCTGGAGATATTTTAATGTCTTTCTTGGCAAACCTCTCCTTTTCAGGTTTCACTTTGATTTGAGATGTCTTTTTTTCTGGTGTTTCTTTCTGGGATATTTGCTCTGGTTTTGACTTTGATTCTTTCTCCGGAGCCTTAACTCGGTCCTTCTTCAGCGGGGTCTTTTCTTTTTTCTCTGCCTTTTGTTGTTTCTCGCGAGACAGTTCATCCGTACCTGCGTTGGCTTTCTCCAACGCCTCCTCCTTTGACTCCTTCCTGACAGCTTTGCTTGGCGACGCCCTCGGAGTCGACTTTAGGCTCTCTTTACTATCCGTTCTGTTTTTCAACTTGGCTTGCTTCAGCGTCGGTGTTGACGGCACTTCGGTAGACATTGGTTTTTGAGTGACGACGGCCTGCTTCAAGAAGTCCAGGTGCTTCAGTTTTTCCAAACCTTCAAAGATGTGCTGCTGGGTGGCGTTTCCCGGAAAGAGGACACGCACAACTTTCTCCGAGGGGTTCGCGGGATGCCACACGATGAGTGAGGTGACAGAAGTCAAGTAAGATACGGGGAACTCCGACTCTTTCCCGTTTGGCAGCAGGATAGAAGCGGTATCTTTTTCACTTCCTGTCCACTGCTTCATGAAATGCTGCATCTCTTTGCTGTTCCTTGCTGGGTTGAGTACGTACATCTCGAGCTTGCCCACGCCCATCTTCTGAAAAAGTATAATGGGTTCAATCGTGTTTCCAACTGGCCGCTGCAGTGGCTCAGTTCTCAGATTCAGCTTTGCGAGGAACTGCTGAGTGGCCGCCGCCTCCTCGAGATTCTTGCGTACTCTGTGATTAGGTTCACGGTTTTCCAAATTCTCCGGAAGGTTCACAAACACAACACCGATATCCGGCGAGATCATGTTCTTCACCCAGTCGCTGTTCGCCGTCGAACCCTGCGACTGCTCCTCCTCCACCTCCGCCATCTTTCTTTGCAACATGCTATTGATGCCTGGCAAGTTATCATCGCCAATGTGGGTCAGCAGAACGGAGTCGACCCGGTCGAGGTGCCTCACCAGCTTCCAGAAGCACGACTTCCTGTCGGAGCCGCCGTTGATGAGCATGTTGAAGCCGTTGACGGCAAATAGAGCGGAGTCGCCGTGGCCGCCGGGGAAGATGTAGCAACACGGCTTGGAGAGCTTCAGGAATCCACCGGAGGCTGGCGGTTCCAGCACGTCGAAAGGCGTCAGGATCTCGACAGATTCCGACAGATACTCGGTGAACTCGGAGAGGCCCTCCATTTCGGGCAGGATGAGCGCCGAGTTCAGCTTCATGTTGATGAAGTCTTGCAGGTTGTGTTTGTCCAGGTTGGAGTTTTTCCAGTCTCCTTGATCGGGGCAGGACAGCGTCAGGTTGGCTTTGTTTTCTGGGTGAATGGTGCTCAGCAGTTCACCAATCTGAGCAACGGAATATTGTTTTGTTATTTTTAGCAAATGCTGCCGTGTTCAAACATTTGTGACAAGAAAGAAACAGTGACACACCTCTTGGTCAGTGAATATGTCGATGAATTTGGCAAAGGAAAACGATCCGGACTGAAGGAGGAGCTCGCCGGTGCTTTCGGTGCATTGGCCCGACAGGACTAGAAGCTTGTGTCTGGCAGAGTCAGAGATCATCAACCGAACCTGAAATGAAAACACCGCTAGGGTAAATATTGTCCCGGTTGAAAGTTAGTTATTAGTTCACTTGAAGGTGGTGAGAATTACAGGACACGTAGAGGTTGAAAATTTCTATGGGGATTAACGGGAATAACTAAAGTAGCCATTTTGGAATATATGTATGATCCCCATCTCAAATTCCCATGGAAATTTACCAGAATCTTTATGAAAAAATGACCTGAAATTTCCCCAATGCCTACAACAGGGTTTACCCACATTTTGGAAATTAAGTTAAGGTATAATGATTTCTCACAATCATTGTGAAATCAGATACATATCAATATGAAAACACTTCCGTTCTATGAATCTCTGTTAGTGTTCACATTTTCAAATGATCTCCTCTACAACATTCCTAGTAAATTACAATGTCCAGTCCATTGGTGAGCTATTTGTGAAATAGGCCTGCGGGCTATCATGTGGCCCTCGGGGGTCTACCTGGCGTTGATGACCTCTGGCCTAGAAACATGCATCTGATTTGCATAAGAAAACAACCTTCTACAGTAATAGGACTCAAGAGACCAGTTGAATAAAAGCACTTAGCCAAGGCTTTTTCTTTAAAACATAACTAGCTTAGCGACTCCATTAGCTAATTGGCCCCGCTGTGTTGTGACATTACGAATGCACACTTGGACTGGTGACATGACCGGCGGCTCGACGTCTGCGCTTCTGACCGTCTGCCACTTCCTGTCAAAAACGACGTTGGCATTGTGGGTCGGTTTAATTCCTGACGGTGCGAACCCACGTTTCCTTATGAAGCTGTTTGAGGAAATCAAGTGAGTAGCAGGCAGAATATGCAGCAGTTTTACCTCAGTGCTGACGGTGTCGTCTGAGGGGTTGATGAGCACCACCGTCTCCAGCACGTTACTTTTATGATGAAGAATTCTCTGGCCTGCAAAAAAAAATAAGCCCCCCCCCCCAAAAAAAATGTTATTTTTCCTCTTGATCTCTCCATTTTTTTTATCTGAATAGTGAAAATTCCCATGTTACCCCCAATTTCAGATTTCCCAACAAAAAAAACATTCAAGTGAATGAAACTTCATAATTTTTTTTAAAAGATTGTTAAAAATAAACAAAAATGCTTGAGCATATACTTTTGTTGATACTCTGTAAACAGGAAAGTATATGCAGTAAATAAAATATTAAAATGTCTATTTTTTTTCATCATCTTGTGATCAGATCAGTGATTCGGTTTATTTAAACTCGCAGATCTGTGATTAAAAGTCCTAATCATGTAAAGTCTATTACTACTCTGTTTTAATAAAGTACATTATTATAGAGTGTGAATTTCCTCATCTACTATTTTTTTTGCTGGGGAGGGAAGATGTAATGGATGACTGGCATTTTCATTCATTTCAAAGGGGAAAAATGACTTGCCATATAAATGCTCGCGCTTACGAGCGATGGTCATGGAACGAATTAACATCATTTCAATTATTATTGAATGATAATTCATTAAGATGCTGCATAGAATGATGTTCACGTTCTTTTTTTAACCAGTCTGTATATCCATGAGCGTGTGCACCAGACACACCCAAGCCCACACCACGAACAGCGCCAGCTCTATGCGCTTCCTTTTCTCCCCCTTTGTCTCTTGTGAGTGGGCGTCGGCCTCCTGATGGGAATTAGCACCGCCACACCATGTGACAAACAGACAAGACCAGCGCAACGGAACGGGCGTGACCCCTGCAATTAACCATGGAAACTTAACCCCCCCCCCCCAAAAAAAACAATAAATAAAGCCCCACCCCCACCTCATTCCCGTCCCGTTGGCCACACGGGAGGAAATCGATGTGGAAGGCACCAGACCAAAAATAGATCAGTGGAACAACTGCAGAGACGAGCATCCCTCCTTTTGATTATTTATAAATAAATAAAAACAGCTTCCATAATGAGGATAAAATGGTGTACCGCCAAACTCTCAGGTAGACAACAAAGGGAAGAAGACCCACCCAAGTCTGTTAGCTTCATGCTAACAGACACTACAAAAAGCCAGAGACAGGCTAAAAAAAATTTGAATATAGATGTTGTGGTCATTTTAAACCTTCAAATAACTCCACACACATGTTGTGGCACAAGGCGTACTATACAAAAGCATACATTTTCACTTGTTGCTAGGCAGAATTCATGGGGCTCAGTCCTTACTGGCCCAGGAGCCAAACGTTATAGGCAGACATACACTAATCCAAACAAAGAACATTTATAGGAAAGAAAAAAACAAGTTTATGAATTTGGCTATTTAATCATCACGTGTTGAAAGGAGGGTGGGAAAAAAAAAACATCAACGTCAGCAGCCCCTCAGACTGATTGACGGTCAGTTGACGCATCCGTCACTAGCAAGTGATAGATATTATAACATTTTTAATACTCCATTTGATATATCAACCATTGTTACACACTATTAACATTTTAATTCTTTATATTAACCTTGTCGAAATGTTTTGTGTCCTGTGCAGAGCAGATGGTGTTGATCTCGGTATAATCTGACCTTAAACTGGGACATACTATTTAGTCTAAAAAAGTTCCTTCTCAGCGTTTTGTGCGAAAACACATTTGGTCCTTGAGAACAGGATCTGTTTTGAACACCCACACCTGACTCTGTTTTCGCCATAGCTCATGGAAAATACCCAGAGAGTATGTTTTGTCTACAAATGAAAGAGAGGAGGTCTTTTTAACTATAAGAAACCATTGTACATGCGGAAGAACTACATTTGACGCTCTGAATCCCACCTGTTTAAGTGATGAATTAGAGGCTGTTATCTGTCCAGAGATCTCTGACTGATTAAAAATCATTTTTGCAAAGGTGCATTTTTCTTACATTAAGTCTATCTTCATTTTTGGAACACGCAAACAGGACAAAATAATTTTATTCCTCTTACACAAGCGACACTCAATTATCGTTTTCAATTTCCCACAGGACGACAAACGTGAGCACAACCCAACATGAAACTCGGGAGATTATTTTGTCAACGCATCTCCTGAAGGTCAACACGAGCCTTAATTACGATTTATTTGATCGCAAACAGGATTTGTGACAAGACGATTTCAAATCTTTTTAGGCATCACAAATGGATCAAAACTGGACATGACACATAAAAATAGTAACTGATTATGTAGACTAGCCTCTTGTCCCCAAACTTTTGTCCTGACGTTTTGTCCTGAACATCAGCGAGCCGGACGTCAATGTGGTATCGTCTGCCACCCGGGGCCGGCCCACCCGCTGGTAATGACCAAGTCCCAAATTAGCGGCGCTGGCGCAGAGCAACGGCAACGGCACGCTCGAGGGGAGACTTGCTAGCGACCAGGACAGGAAAAGACAAAAAAGGAGAGTCGCTGATGTGGGATTGTTGTGTAGTGGCAGGCGGAGCCTAATCCTTCTCACTGACAGACATTTTAAAGCATTTGGACATTTTCAAGACTCACGGGATAGTGCCAAAATCCATCAAAGGAAAGAAAAAAACTCTCTCCTTTTACCAGGAAGAAAAAAAGTTTGATTCATCCTTTTTCTGATCTTTTATCATCAACAGTAGAAAATGGATTGCCTGTCTACACGTGTTGCTCTGCACTGCTTGTCTTCCAAAATCCACTCATGTAAATTTGAAAGCCCGCCTATGGCATTTTGCATTGTGTGTTAGCATTAAGCTAAACAAACCTGATTCAAGCTAAGCTAAGCTGTTGCTAAGCTAAAGTCGATGGTTTGAAGGTAGAAAAAAATCAAGGGCCCAATGTCAGCTTGTATACCCGGAAAAACGTCTGATCGTGTTTTGGCCCGTAGAGAAGTCCGCTCACAATTGATTGTTCGCCACCATGTTGGACTGTTTCCATTTGGACGTCACCGCTGCCTTCACCTTGGAAGAGGTGAGGCGGAGGAGGCGACACCACCCCGAAAGGATTTTGATGCGCTGCCGCATCGTCTCCACTTTCATTTGTGCTACGCGATCCGCCGCAGTTCCTCAAATAGCGCCCGCCGCGCCATCATTGCAGGCCAGTTTGTGTTGAGCTTGGAAGAATAACTGCCACACCCTAAGACGGCCGAGAGATCAGGTGTGCCACGGGAAATCGTTCAATCATGTGAACTGAGAGGATTTTAGTTGCAATTAGAAAAGGGAAGCGTTTATTTGAGGCAGGCTTTTATTTATCTTAAGGGGACTGCGATCGCCAATCATGCCACAGCGTCAAATGCAGTGATTCAATTTACAGTCATTTCTGGACTATAAGGCGCACCTGACTATAAGCCGCGCTAGCTAAATCTGGGGGAATACTAGAGTTTGTTCCACATATAAGCCACACCCGACTGTAAGCCGCAGGTGTTTTAATCTTACCGCATCGGGTTCCCGCTACTTTCTTTTCCATAATGAGGGCGCAAATTGTCTCGCTCTCGTTCTGTCTCTCCTATTGTGTTTGGGCTCACTTGGTTTGTTTCGCTCGGCCTGACGCTCTTGCGCTTCCTTTATAGTGCGCCCCCTTGTGATCTGATGGATGAGCCACGCCTTTTTATTAGCCGCAAGTGAAAAAAGTAGCGGTTTATAGTCCAGAAATTACTGTAATTCAATTAAAAAATGCATTTATTAAAAGAAAAAGAAATGAAAGGGGACAGAAAGAAGAAAAACTTATATCTGCCCCAAATCAACACAAAAAAAGTCAACACAAAATAAATGATAGCAAACAGTCAAGACACTTTCAGAGTAACAATTAAACAAATAATTTAATAGAATGAACTTGTGCTAAATATATTTTTCCAGTAATTGTGCTTTTATACATTTTTAAAAAAAATACAAAAGGACTGAGATGATTTAGTTTTATAATCCAGATTGTTCCACAAACTGACGTCTTGAGTTGAAATTCATCGTTCTTTTTGTTTTGTTCTGTATTAAGGTTTGGAAAAAATATCTGTTCCCATTATTTTGTACTCACTTTCCTTAAAAAAAGAAAAAGAAAACGATTTGCATGTTAATTGGAAAGATTTCATGATGAGGTTTGCACATTATTTTAAGGCGGTTCAACTCCATCAATTCATTTAATTGGAAAGTTTTAAGTTGTATGAATATTGGATTAGTGTGGTCTCTGTATCCACAACCGAAAACGACACCAATAGCACGTTTCTGGAAAAGAAAAATGGCTTCTGTGTAGGTTTTGGCTTCAATGCAATAGGTCGGGTATGGAACAATCTATGAATGACACATTATTAACAAAACATTCTTGTTCAATGATTCTTTAACCTTGTGTAAAACAACTACAGTTTGGGATACCTTAGTGATGACCACGATTTGAGGAAATACAGCAATATTGATATATAAAGGCCACACCTCAAATACAAACGTAACCACCTCCCCGCTAATACAAGCCAATCACCAAGTTGCCACGTGGTATTTTTAGCAGTCGAGTAAATAATCATCCACAGCCACTTTAGGAGCAAAAAAGGGAATATTCTGATCATAAGAATGAGTTTGGAAAAATAAAAGCCTTCCCTCTAATACAAAACCAACAGGCCGAATCCCTGGTAGACGCCTGGTACTTTGCGCAGTTGGGTAAATAATCATCAATAATTTGAAAACTATGATTTGTAAAAAAAAAATAAAGGCCTCCCCTCTTATACAAACCTAAAGAATTCCACTTCTAACACAAGCTTAACATCTGTCAGACGCCAGAAACACTCATTAGTTGAGTAAACAATGGATCCTATTCATCTTCAGGAAAAATGTGATAACATTGTTATATAAAACAGTTTGTAAAAAATAAAGGCCTCCCCCCTAATACAAACCTGACATCTGATACTTTTTGCAGTAACATAAACCTTAGACCCTGGTCACTATGGGAGTGCATACGGGACTCATAAAAACATTATTTGAAGAATTAAAGGCCTCTCTTCCAATACAAACACAACCTCTGGTGGACGCCTGGCACCCTCTGCAGTTGAGTATGAGCCACTAAATGCACATTGAAGTATGGAACGGAGGTTTTACCTTTGACATCTGCGGAGAAACGCGCCGAGTGTCGGGATACGAAAAGCTTGAGTTCCTGGTCCAGGTTGCAGTCCATCAGGTTGGCGTCCCACGAGCGGATGCCTGCAAAATAAATCAAATAAACACGAAAGCATTGACATTTTGGGACTGATTTTTTTCTCCAAACAAATCTATTGTTTGCATAAACTAAATATTACAGTGACACCTTCGCGTACAGGATGAGCCACACATTTCTGTTGCAAAAAAATTAATAAATTCTTAGTTAAAAATGAACAAAAATAGTGCTTTTTTTAAATATTGATTTCACTATACTCTAGAGCTTCTACAAAAATGCTCCAACTGTGCAAAATATGCAGTTTTGGTTTGTTCAGTACTATTTCATATTTCACTTTTAAGTAGAAAACATTTGTGTCAAATCTTTGGGAGCATTTATTTAGGTCCAATTTGTACTTTCAGTTTTCATGCAACACACGTTCATTAAATGCAATTCACATTTACAAAAACATTTTTTCAGATCCAGTACAGTTCACACATTTTGCAGTGTTTTTTTTGTTTTTGTTTTAAGTTGCCTTTGGACAACATAATGATGCTCTGATTCGACATTTTGCCGTAACGGTCATCGGAGGCATGAAAACGATTTTGATGTGCTTGATGACATCAGCCTGAGCTGAGTCACGGCGCCGTCAGCCGCACAATCAAACCTCTGTCGTGGTCACTGTGAAGCATTTCTCCTCAAAACAAGGCAGTCGGGGTGGGGCACAACATGTGCTTTGACGCCCGTGCTCATTCCATACGTCCCAAAGGCACATATGGGGGAAAATAAATGACTGTGGAGAAATAATAAATAAATGCAGAGGTAGAGTTCACTTTTCAGTGACGAACGAACAAAAAATAAAAGGCAAGAAAAAGCGCAGCAAAATAAGTTGTATTATTTTTTTTTTTTAAATGGCTTAAACAAATAATGTAGAATTTGTCACTTTCGACCCCTAAAAATGTCGATATAGGCCTATATTGAATATATATTTGAATTCAACTCCATTGTCATGAAAACTGAACTGTCACTGTCCAAATGATGATGATGATGATGATGATGATGCAAGCGTATGTGAAAACTCAACTATCAGTATCAAAATATTTTAAGCCCAATTTATCATGACCAATAATTTAAAAACATTACGGCATCCTTCTGTTGGACTTTGAAAACGTTCTCGATATTCTATTTTATTCACATAGGCTACAGCTTATTGTACAACATTTATCTACTGACAACGACTCAACCCCGCCCTCCTGTAAGAGACGAAATGTGATGAGGAGGAAGAGGAAAATCTCATTTGCCACCGTCCAAATATTGTATACTTTTGGGAATTGTTTCTCATATTAATCTTAAGAAAGTGAGACAATTACTGTCATATAAACAATGGTTTCGTCCGGCCGGCTATGAAACTCTTTCACATATTCTCCTTCTTTAAAACAAATTAAACAGGCTGTAGCCTCTTAATTCATTAGTAAGCAACCAGGAAAAAAAAACGAACGTCTTCACAAAATGATCCTCGTGGCTTCCCGTAGGGACCGCAGTGCGGCCCTGGCCACGCCCACTGGCCGGTGTGGGATGAGAGCGCTGGATGCAGGAAGAGGAGGAAGATGAGCGGGGGATGCTCCCACGGGACAGGGGTCAAGCAGTTTATTGCTGGAGAATGCCACAAATAATAAATAACCCCAATAAATACATCAAAAAGCGTGTGCGTCACGAATACACCCCCCCCCCCCTGACCGAGACCCCTCCCCACCCTGTTGCCGCCCCACTCGCCCGGCTTACCCCTCTCGATGTCGGCCACGGCGCACTTGAGGTTCTCCTCCGCGACCACCTCGCCGAGGACCACCAGCAGGTAGAATTTGGAGTCGACGAAGTGGCGCGCGGGGCTGCCCGCCGCCGGAGCCCCCGCGGCCGGGCCGGGCGTCGCTGTCACCGCGGTGAGCATCGCGGCGCTCTGCTGTTGCACCAGGGCGGACATCCTGAGCGAGCGGCACCTCCCTGCTCTTCCTGCTCTTCCTGCTCTTCCTGCTCTTCCTGCTCTTCTTCTTCTTCTTCTTCTTGCGATGCTGCTTGCGCTGCGGTCGGCACACGAGTGAGGAGGACAAGGAGTGGCTCCGCTTGCCTGAAAGCCCCCCACCCCAACACCCCTCACCTTCCTTTTTATTTTTCTGCACACTCACTGCACAGCTGATGTCACTGGCAACGAATCAAGCGCACCCTCCCGGAAGAGACCGGGCGGATGAGAATTCTGTCTATACCGTTATCGATATCTATCTATGATTTATATGATGGAGGGGGCCACTTTCTTTTTTTCTTAAACCACAAGTAGCCTATTTTTGATTGACCAAAAAAAAACCAATGTCAGTTTATTTTATATAGCCTATTCCAATACAGTATTTTTCCTTAAGACTGCATGAAATTAATAACAATTGTAAATGATATTTTTTCATTTTGTTTATAAAGACACATTTTATATAAGACACACAGTAAAATGAATTTTGATAACAAATAAATAAAATGAAACTAATAATCCAGTGGACAGAAAATGTGCCATTCAAAATATGTTGTAACTCTTCCTGTTCGATGTTCAATGTTAGTTCCTGATCATAAAACGGCCACTAGAGGGCGGCCGAAATCTGTATCGCAAGTACCGATTAGACTTTACACCGATCTGATCGGCTGCATGCATCGAGATCGAACCGTACTTTGCATCCTCTGCAAAATCAATGATCGGCTGAAACGTCTTAATTTGCTCGACTGATCAATGACGTCATTGATCGGCTCCGTTAAATAAAACATATATTTAATTTCTACACCGTTTTTTTTTTGGGTGACAAATTTGATATTTTTCTCCATGCATGCATTTTCAATTTTTTTTAAATATATGCATTGCTCCATCTTCTGATGGAATTGGTGATCAATTATCTTTTTTTTTTTTTTTTTTTTTACCTTGTTGATCACTGATTGGTGATTGGCGGACAAATGAAGTGTGGCTTCATTTGAGTAGCTATAAAATATCACCATTCTAGAAAGACGTGGGCACCTGTTACCTCTTTTCTAAGGTGTCTATTTGCTGTATTTGTTAAGAACAAGTCATCTAAAAGGGATTTCCCTTTACAAAGAAAAGCCTGCAGGAAGCTTGAAAGGAAACCATAAAAGACCAATTGATCAAAACGTGCCGAGATTAGACAGGAAGTTGCTTGTCGGCGTGTGGACGCTAAGCTGCCTTGGTAGCCTTTTTTTTTTTTTTTATTAGTTTCCCCTCGAGGATTGCGAGACTGCTGCAATTCGCCAACTTCAAATAACGTCTTGTGTTGTGGGACTGGAGCCATGAGGTCAGCTGTTGATGCATGGTTGGGCCGACAGCACCACCAAGTGGCGATAACTGCGAAACGCTGCAGATTTTGTGCATTTTCTTGGCAACGCCGACCATTGATCATTTATTGACGTATTTAGTATTTAAAAATGTGCTGCCTAGTAATCCATATTATTAAGTACTATGGAAAACAACAAAGTAGACTTTAGATGAGACAAAAATCACAGACTTCAAGAAAATTTCAGCACATGCGACGCTTTCCCAGAATTTAACAGTGAGGTCAAAAACGGTCAAATGTGAGCTCATCGCCTTTTTTCTTTTTTTTTTTAGCACTTTGTTTTTTGATTACCGTAATGTGTGTGTGACACATTCTGTTGCATCACAACAGCTGCAACAGCAGCCAAACCCGCATCCAGAGCAAGAAGAATTGACTTTGCTGCTAATTTTGAGACAAACAAAAATGCTGAAAAGTTTGGAGGCAAAATTTTGTGAAAAAAAATAGAGCAGTGAAATACAATATTGAAATACAAACTACCTTGGTCATGCAACAAATTAGCACTCATAAGTCAAGGTACCAGTGTATATAAAAATGGATGTAATTGTATTTTATTCAATATTTTTTTTTAATTATTTTTAATTAAACGAAACAAGTAAAAACATGAGAATGATTTATTGTTATTCTATTATTAACACATTATTATGAATACACATTTTAGACACTGTTTTTTTTTTTTTATATGCAAATGACCTGGTCCATTGTCCTGCTCTGCTCAATTTTTGTGGATTCCACAAGGTTCAATTTTAGAGCCACTACTTTTTTCTTTCTATTTGCTGCCTCTCGATTTCATTTCTACGTTGATGACTGACAGATTTATTCTACATCATTTTAATACTTTTTTTTTTTTAATTTACTGATTCATTTTTTTTTACCTCGGCATGGGTGTCCCTCATGGCGATGTTCTAGGCCCCTTGCAATTTCCAGATATAGGGTCTCTCAAGCTGTTTGAAACACACAACAGGTGATTTTTACTCAGAGGTGGCAAATCCAAGTCCAGAAAGTAAAACCCAAAGCAAAAACCCCAACACAGTTTGGCTTTAGCCCCAGATGCTAGCTAACGAGCTCTCTATCATTTACCTGCTAGGGAGCTAGCTAGCACAAGGGGCTAATTTGCCACCTCTGTTTTTACTGGATTGATGCAGTAAGTTGTTAGCGAATCATTTGCCATCGTCGCGTGAACTCCTTTTGTGTACGCTTTGTCCACCTCTTGCTCCCACATTCCTGTTCGGGTCCCGGTTGCTCAGGGAAACCGAGTAAGAAGGCATCTTTGGGAAAGTTTGGGGAGTTCTTCTGGACCACTTGAAGATGTCCTCCTTCTCATCATGTGGGACTTTTCTGCTCACTTTGTCTTCATAGAGAGGCCGAAAGAAAACACAAGGACCCAAGTATAAAAAGGAAAGCTGTGCTGCTTAAAAATCTCGTATAAATAAATCAATTCAAAAATATCAGCTTGCTGGCTGAGCTGCATTATCACAACGCGCCGCAAATATTCGGACCCCCAGTGGAATTACACTTTAAAACCTCTCCCCTTATCCTGGGAACGCGGTTATCTGGGATCTCACGGCCGGAGCGCCGGTTCGGTATCACGACTTCCCGACATAGCGCAGTTACGGGGGAGGTTCGAGTGCGCGGACTCTCAAATGTTCTTGTCGCCATTCAATTTTCAACAAAATGTCTTTGCGCGACCACAGCGTTTTTTTCAAAAAAATTCATCCCCTGCCACCAGTTTTAAGCAGCAATGTTGGACGACTTGTTGGAGATTGAAATGTCCATCAGGAGTAGAAGCACAAAATGCCCCAAAAGATGCAGAAAGTCTCATTTTGGTTAGAATTTTTGTCCCTTTCCAAGAGCTTCTTCAAAGATGAACCAGTCCCGGCAAGTGTTTCCGATTCCTATTCCAAATTCGTTTTTTTGTAATACGAGACGGATGGACTTTGCTAAATTGCGAGACATTTACTTTGCCATCATCATGAGACATCCTTTAAGAAGCAATAAAGAGCAGCTAACGTTAGCTGAGACAAGTTTTTGTTTTGCATGAGTCACAAATCCTCATTGGCTTTCCCAAGAGAGGCAAACGAACCGCAATAAACAAAACAACAAGGAAACGCGAAGCAACAAGCAAAGCCGGCTTTTATGTTCAGGTGAGGACAGGGTATGATTTTCCGTCTTTTCACGCCGACTCGTGTGTGAAAAGACGAGCGCCCCGAGGAAGCGGCCGCGGAATTAAAGTGATTATGTCGCTGGAATCTGCACAAGCGTTTGGATAAAAGATTCTATTGTATCACTGCAGGTTGCTGCACCGTTTCGCATTTTGTTTTGAGAGGCCGCCGGGCAAAATGGTGGAAAGTACCATTTAAAAAAAATAAAATAAAAATCATAAGTTGCACAAGGACCGGTGAGATGCACTCAAGATATAAATTGGACTTATTATTATTATGAATTTCAAATCTAATTTTGAATCATGGGTTGCAAAAGTTTACACACCCCTGTTTTTTTGTGACATGAAAAAATGAGACAAAGACTTGATTTTTTCTCCCCATCATTATTATATGGCATGTAAATTTAATATTCTGCAGATTTTTTTTTAAGCTTTTCGAGATTGGAAGCAAAATTAATCTACGGAAATAATTTGGTTGCACAAGTGTGCACACCCCCCCACAAACACACGGGAAAAGTGAGGTGATTATTTGAGGGAGGTGTCAATTTTTTTTTTCCAAGTAACAGTCTCGTCGGGGAGCGATGTCTATTCCAGGGTTCCAGGGAGGGGAGTCAGACCCCCAGCAAGCGCCCCACCCAAATCCTTCTAAAGAGCGTTTACCGCCTCACCCCCAATAAAGCGTTAAGAGTTTACACTAAAAAAAATGGCTTTAGTGTAAACAGTGGCTCACAAAGCAGTGGAAGAAGAACAGGCATGTTTGCTCCACACGCATTCCAAACTTTTGGCATGTGTCATAATTTAGTCTTTATATAAAAATAAGTCACCTCGCCCTCCCTCTTATACACACACACGTTGCGGGACGTTCGGTATGCGATGTTTGCTCTCCCGAAGGGGAAATAGTTTGCAAGTGTCAGGACTTGTCCCCGAAAGCTTACGCTAAAAACTGCAGCCGAACGCGGGGCCGACGAGGGTAATTATAGCTGCGGCCGCGGGGCGAAAACTTTTCTTGCCGTTAATGAGGAACTTGCAAAGTAATCTATTACTTTAGTTTCAAGAATGACTGATGGCCAAAGGGGCTGTGACGCGCAACAGATTCGGCTCTTTCAAAAATTCTCTCCAATCTGAAAATAAACAGTACGATGTATATTTCTTCCAGTTGTTAGCTTGAGCTAACCTAGCATTTTTTTGTAAGTCGGTTAGCAACGGAATGGGGACATTGTTTTGGGACCATAAAATTCACAGCTGTGGACGTTTATTTTCATCAACTAGATCCCCGTTGCATCGCTTTTCCGAGGTCACAATATGCTCACTTTCGTTTTATTTCACAAATCTGTACTATTGGTCAGTTATGATGTGCCAAATGTTTTGTTTTTTTTTACAAATTAGTGCCCAATCTCAAGAGTTGAAAGCGGCTTGCTCTCCTTTTAGGGTCTCCTGCAAAGTAATCAATTTGGAGGTACGAGGATTCAGCCCGACGCCAACGATATGTTTGGAAAATTTGATTCGGTGTCGCTGAAGGTCATACAAACAAAGTGTGTCACAATCATTTAAAAAAAAAAAATGGAGTGAATGGCCAACAGTAAGAGTGTGCCAAGAATGCATTTAAAGTGTCCCAAAATTGATTTCATTTAAATTATTTTATACTGTCTTGCCGTTGTTTGTGTGTGCCTTCATTGGGAGCGCTGTTCGTGTTGTACACGATTTTTCCACTTCGGGGCAGTGTGGTTCCACACATTCTGATATGCTGTTAAGTTGTAGCCACATTAAAGAGTAGAAGAAAAAAGGCACAATCAAGTTATGCCAATTAAAATTATTATTTTTTTTTTTTTGTAGTGTAGGAAGCGCATATGCCAGTGAGTAACGTCAAGATGCTTCTCTGTATACATTCCTGAAGTGCTTTTGTATGAATAGCCGTTTTTTTTAAAAAGAGATAAACGTGCCACGAGTAGCACGCTAATTAGCGTTAGCGAGTAAATGGCGCTTTCCATTGTGCGTTAGCCTTGAGCTAGCTACGTTCAGCAAACAAGCTGAACAAAGTGTCTTTGCATTCAAGTGTGCATTGTGGGTAATTTTCTTTGTTGTGTGCGTTTAGAGTTACAGTTCACCTCAACTGGAGTGTAATAAACGGTTTGATACTAAGTGGAGCATGTGAGTACTTTTTCCACCTTCCCCAAAATGCCAAACGTCAAACGTGATGGAGCGGCCGAGAGTCGGAATCCCAAACCCTGGCGGACATCACAGCGGGCCGCGATGTGCTTTCCGTTTTGAGCGCGCGCGTTCCGGATAGCACGCGACCGACGGCCTGGATGTTCCATCAACAGTCGCTGAGTCAGCGTTGAGAAATGCTAAAAGCCCTTCGGCGGGTTTGGATAATGTTTGATATGTAATCCTGTTTGGCGGATCAAGTTAGTGAAGGACGGCGTTAGCGGTTCAATTTGTCTCATAAACTTGCGGATGGACGAACGACAGCAAATAACGACTTTCCGAACGTTGAGGCATCGTTTAGAAATGTTCATTTTCATCCCTGTTTGAGTTTTACTTCAAAAGTTATTCCTGACAATGAGACGCAGAAGGCCCAGAATCAAACCCAGGAACTCTTGACTGCGAGACAGATAACCCGACCACTAGCACTTCATGCATACAAAAAAAAAAAAATGAAGCATGAGATCCTTTGGCCATGGAAATTGAGCATGTGCAGATTTGAAGGCGTGGGGAGCATGCGGGTTAGTAATTAGCGGAGATACGCTAACTCGCCGGCTAAAATATTCATCAGACTTTACGAGTCCAGCAACGATTAACCGGCACGTAGACGCGACCAAGACATGTTGTGCTACTTCTGGTTGAGGACAATTTCTCACAAAAACAGGCAAAGGTGGCAAAAATTACCGGCACATTCCAACAAAAATCAGTCATCAAATATTAAAAGTAGTGATAGACCAATATGTTTTTTTTTTAAGGTTGATACAGATATTGATTATTAGTAGTCAACCAATATTTCAAGCTGATATTCCTTTTCAGTAAAAAAAAAAAATATATATATATTGTTTTGCTTTTTCTTTTCATCTTAAACATACAAAGAATTGATAGTTTTATTTAAAAATTCCAAATTCCAGAAAAAAAATAAAAATAAAAAATATTGTTTTGCTTTTTCTTTTCATCTTAAACATACAAAGAATTGATCGTTTTATTTAAAAATTCCAAATTCCAGAAAAAATAAATAAATAAATAAATAACAAACATAAATAAAATAAAATAAAAATTCCAACAAAAATTGCAGGGAGCTTCCAGAGTCGTCAGCATGTGTTACGCTAAATGAAAAACTATAAGCGAGCACATTTCTACTGGAGATAAAATTCCGAAATTTCAACATAACTTCTCAACTTTATTTAAGATCATCATCAAGAGCATCATTTTTTTTTAATAAAGCGAAAATGTAAATAAATCCATCAATGAAAAGTTTCCTGTATCTCGCTGAGCGACAAATGCTCGTGAATGTAGCTTATTTTGGCTTTTCGTCAAAGTTTATAAAAGGTTTCAGAAAATCTTCGCAGACGGTAAAAATAGTTCAGAAATCCTGATGAAAACCTTCAATTTCGCTACGTTCGCAAGAATTCACCGCTCGGTGAGATGCCAGCTTTATCGGCCTTCAGATAAAAAGGTCGATGGCCAAATATCGGCATCGGTGATCGGTCTGTCGCTAATTAAAATTCAATCGAACCCCAGGAGTTCGGTCAGTCTCAGGAGTTTGGCGGAGGTCATGACACACACTCATATGACTCATATGATTGGTGATGACAGGCGATTGCTGCAGAGAATTTGGCGCGCTCAATAGTCAACTTGCGACTGTTGCGATGGTACGTCGTGCGATTCCTTTATTATTGTAATCCCTTCATACTATGTTGAGCAACAAAAACAAAATGGTTGGACGAATATGTGCAATATGAATTCACATGTATAACGGAGTGTCTGGTGTTCCACAGGGTTCAATTCTGGGGCCTGTTTTCATTCATTCCGCTGCCCCTGGGTTCCATTTTTTAAAACAAATTATTGAAGAAAAAGTACAGATATCCGTTTTCAAAAAGCCGTCAGCAAAATAAATACTCAAGTAAAGCAGAGCTACCCCAAGTACTCAGCATAGTCGATTTTTGTCATCCGGTTCTTGCAAGTTAACCATCTCACTGCTGATATGACCTTTCAAATGTTTATTGGCGTTCAAGCCAGGGCGCATCCCCTTCCTCCGAGTTCCACCTTTAACCCACGACTGGGGGAGTAACCCGACTCCATATGGACAACATGGGAAACTTGTGTGGGATGATGAGACACCAGCTGGAAATTCACCATCATTCTCGGCCACCATCTTTTTTTTTTTTTTAGGGAATTTTGCTCGACTTGGCAAGCGCTGCCGACACGTCGAGACTTGTCTTTCTCGCGGCTGGTTGTCTTATTCGGAACAGAGCGACGGGTTAGGTGAGGGTTCATGCACTTAAGCATCCTTCGTCGACAAATCTGCTCAGCAAAATAAACAACCACCAGGCTGGCAAAAAAAAAAAAAAACAGAATAAGAAATGTTTCTACATCATAGAAATGACTGTACTTTCTCATTAACTAATTTACTCCCAGCCATTTTCACTGAAGTAACCCCCTTCGCTCCCGGCTGGTTTACTGGATTTTGACTGATTTTGCAAGGCCCACAAAATATTGTGTTCTATGGCTATAAAAACATGGAGCCTTTCAAAAGAAAGATTAGAGTCTCTTCTTTCATCAGGGAAAAAAACGTATATTTCTATCTGTTCCCGTTTTGCAGCAATTAGCATTAGAATATACAGTAGCTACGTTTCATCATTATTCACAAACCTCTTGAAAACACTGGGGAAAACAGCTTGTTGCAACATGACCCTGGTTGATCTCTTATACTCTGCTGCCACCTGCTGGCCGTTTTTGTAATTACCACTGTTGCTATCCCCGTTCTCAAAGCCTTATGTATGCTCTAGCATTAAAAACAACCAAAACATTTAAAAAAAACGCATAAATACATCTTTGGGAGTAAACGAGGTAACAATCCATGTATCGTTTTGTCCTCATTAAAATCCGTCTTTGTTGACTTTAGGCCAGAGGCGGAGTAATAAAACCCCCCCAAAAAATTGAAATCCACTTCCGAGAACCTGAAACGAGGGCACGTGTATACAACCAAATGACTTTCTCAGGCAAAGGGAAAAGCCATTGCGCGGGCCGGAGGTGCAAGTGCGCTTGGGGAGGCAATAAATTTCAATGGGGGCTGTTTTGATCGGCTCCCTGGAGAAGCTTTTCTGTCACATGACCCGATCCCGCCGAGTGCAACTGGAGATCTTTGGCGTTCCCAGGCTGGGCCGGGAGTCCGTCAAAGTGTTTTCCGCAGCATATCTCGCTTACGCATGGGCAACTTTTTGACGATATACGTCAGTATACCCACACGAGATCAAACTAACCTCAAATATTGGGGCCAATGAGTCCCCGAGGTCGCGTATGCTTGCACCCTGGGGCCTTCAGGCATTCACGTCTGCGGCCAAGACAATCCGGCGGCTTTTATTTGTTGACGAGGCCCAGTCGTGGATTTTTCTACTGTCAAGCCCCGTTCATGGCGGGGGGTTCGACCAAAAGTCAGCGCAATAGTGCTGTAATAGAATGTGGCACAACGTGGTACTACACCGAAGGCGGTGAAATCAAAAATTCCCATTTGCCTTTATACTGTAAAACCCAAGAAAAAAAAAAAAAAGTGATCTAGCTGGGAAAGCTTGAGCATCAAATCCTTGGCTGCTTTTGGTCATCCGGTCGGTCGCGATTGCGCTTGAGCTCATCACCCGCCCGTTGAAAAAAATACATTAACTTGATTAATTGCCTCATTATTGACCACAGCTTCCGGTGAGGTTTTTCGGCCCCAAAACGTTGCGAATCGTTTCCGGACCAAGATGACAGAAGAGCAAAGTTGGGACGTTCTGACATGGCCACAGTGAGATGTGAGTAAAGTATTATGAAATTTGGTAGACATATCTGCCATGAATAGACTCACAAAAAAAAACCCTGCTTGGAAATTTTGATTTGAAGCGGACATTTTAGGTCACGTTCGCCAGAGGGTCTTTCAAGACCAACTTGTCCTACAAGATTGTTTTAATAACCCCAAAGCCAGGTTGACTTGGCAACGTGTCATCTTTACATCCACCAACATAGTCAAGGACGCCATGCCAAAGTCTGCCATTTTGACTTGAGAAGCGGCCATTTTAGGGTCATGTTGGTGATTTCTTCAAAGACGGACTCATCCCAGAGATTTTGTCCAATTGTCACAAAATTGGAATCAACCCAATCAACACCCAAAATGAACGGAATGAAAAGACACAGGTGTGCCGTTTTGGTTTGAAGCATGCATGTCATATTTGTCCGTTTCCAAAGACAACATCTTGCATCACAACATGTGGACATTTTTTCCTTAAAATGTAAAAAAAAAGAAAAGAAAAAAAAGCAGAAGTGAAGTAGAAAGTGCAACCTCCAACACAAAAGTGTGATGTTTGTTGCTTCATTGTAGGAGGAGCAGGAGGAGCAAGAGGAGGAGGAGCTGAGTGGAGGGACCAACTTCCCCGCAGTCACTTGCCGTCACAACTGTGCGAGCAGAGTGAGTTGTGGCAGCAACCCACAAACTTTGAGTAGGATTTTGCACGGGGAACGGAAGAAAAAACAATTCTGCTGGGATGTGACTTTTCCTTGGAGCGCAGGATGCACACCGAAGCTTGAGGAGACCATGAACGCCACCGCCGAGGCTCCTCAGCCCTCCTCCTCCTCCTCGCCCCTCGTGGGGTCGCTCGCCATCCCGGTCATCATGTTCATCTTCGGGGTGGTGGGCAACGTGACGGCCATCGTGGTGCTGCGCATCTCTCGCAAGGAGCAAAAGGAGACCACCTTCTACACGCTGGTGTGCGGCCTGGCCGTCACCGACCTGCTGGGCACGCTGCTGGCCAGCCCGGTCACCATCGCCACGTACGCGCGCGGCGCGTGGCCCGGCGCACAGCCGCTGTGCCAGTACTCGGGCTTCATCCTGCTCTTCTTCTTCCTGGCGCAACTCTGCATCCTGTGCGCCATGTCGGTGGAGCGCTACCTGGCCATCAACCACGCCTACTTCTACAACCGCTACGTCAACCAGCGGCTGGCGGCGCTGGCGCTGCTCGCCATCTACGTCAGCAACGCCGGGCTGTGCGCGCTCCCGAGCCTGGGCGCGGGCGAGGTCAAGCTGCAGCGGCCCGGCAGCTGGTGCTTCATCGACTGGCACGGCGGCGGCGGCGGCGGCAACCGCACGTCGGCGGCCGCCTTCAACCTCATGTACGCCGGCGTCAACGCGGCCGTGGTGCTGGCCACGGTGGCGTGCAACGTCCTGGTGTGCGGCGCGCTCATCCTCATGCACCGCCGCTTCGTCCGACGCACGTCGCTGGGGGCCGAGCAGGCCGGGCGGGCCGGGCGGCGGGCGGCGGCCCGGGCGCAGGTCGGGCGTCGAGCCAGCCTGCGGCGGCTGGCCGGCGCCGAGATCCAGATGGTCATCCTGCTCATCGCCACTTCGGCCGTGGTGCTCGTCTGCTCCATCCCCTTGGTGGTGAGTGAGTCGATGGGCTCGCGGGCGCGCGGCCGGGGTCACCGCGTGCACCCGCGCAACGACCAACGCCTCATCACAAATCACGCTTATGGCGAACTTGAAACACATTCCACTTTGAAAGTCATTCAAGATACTTTTGCTGCCGTGACATTGTACATTTTGGTCATTAAGTTAAACGAACGCCAATAGGCTTTATTAGTTCAAATGATCTTTAAAAAAAAAAGTAAATGGGAATTACGTAAATCTTAAGTTAGGCTTGAAATATTTCTGTGCGTGTATCTGGGCTACGATGATGTCACTTTCAGCGGACAGAATTAGCAAAATGGCTGCCCCTGAGATGGATAAAAACAACTGCATTTTGCGGCTTCATTTTTATTTCACAAACACAATATTAATCGCAATGCCGCGTTTAGACTAGTGCGGGTTGCATAGAACACATTGTTTTTATTTTTTTAAAGAATTTTGGGGGTTGACATCACCTTTAATATCTTTTTTTTTTTTTTTAAAGAGTAATTTTTCCAACTTTTTAACAAATTCCCACTCAAGAAGAAGCAGTAACAGCAAAAGAAACCTACAAACAACAACTACAAATGTTAACTGCTACTCAGGCCACTTTTCGTCGGTCGTTGAAAATACATTTTCCGATGATGTCAAGCTGATTTTCCCAGTATGACTTGGGGGCGGTCCTACTGATTGACCGTCGGCACACACCTGATCATGAAATAAACAGACTGACACTTCATTGTTTTTGTAAAAAAGGAGAAGTCATGAGCAGTGCAAGCAAGACTGGGGAGGGTTGAAGGGAAAGGTCCCCTGCCTCGTGATGAATGATTGTTTGAAAAGGGCCCGTTTTTCTTGGCCCTCCGCCTTGTCCTCGCTACGGCCCGACTTTCTGTTTCTGCCTGTGTTTTGGCTGTTTCCATGTGAAAAGTGTGAGAGTACGTGCAATGATCTACAGCGGCGTTGTCATGAACGTCTTCTTGTGGTCGTTTCCCCCTCAGAGGGCCGCCCTGACTGTCAAAATCATTTGGACACGCACGCATCGGGCCCCTGGGTCGGATTGAATTTGAAATCACAAGTCACGGCAAATGATGACAATACTCGCAACGATTCAATTCAAGTCAAGAAAAGATGTTGCAAAATTGCCAACATTAAACAAATCTATTTTTGATAGAACAATACTTGGTTTTATTCTACAATTGTGCGATAGAAACATTTTCCAAATCATTTACATTTTAGCATAATTTTGCCAACTGATCAGAATAAACGCTGACCAAAATTAACAATCTATTTGGAAATTTTGTTCCTAGAAATTGTATAAACTGATTCTCAACAGTCTGCTGCTCTTTTCATTTGGTAATGATGGACTGTTTTCAGATTTCCCTCCGTGTGTTGCCATGTCAGTTTAAGATTAAGATTGTCACACCGACCTAAGTGGGGCGAAATTCATTCTCCGAGCTGTGAGCAGCCGCCACGCTTGGGAATCATTTGGTGACGCTTTTGCCAATTACAACATTGCAGTGGTGATATTAAGAGCGGTCCAATTATTCTCTATGTTGTAAAGCTAAACAAATGCTAAAAGGACGGAGCATTGTAAAACTTTTAAAGGTCCTGCCTGAAATTCACATCTTTATTGTGTGCCCAGAAAATAAGCTATTTTATTCATTGTATATATTTTTAAGTCTGATTAATCAGTTATCAGTATTTCATCCTCCAAATATCAGACTCGGCTTCAATCCAAATCAGTCAGGCCTAGTGAACGCCAACATGGGAAAAAAAAAAAAAAACATTTTGGGGCAAGGTACCGCGTTTCCACCCATGTAAAAAGGGACCTAAGACTTTTTTCTTTTGTCTGTTTGACTAATCAAGACACGTTGTCTCCTGTTTTGGTCTCCAGCTGAGGATCTTTGTGAACCAGCTATTGAGCAACCAAAAGGAAGAGTCGACGGGGCTCAACAAAGACTTGCTGGCCATCCGCATGGCCTCCATCAACCCCATCCTGGACCCGTGGGTGTACATCCTCCTTCGGAAGACGGTGGTCCTCACACTCATGGAGAAGATCAAATGTCTCTTCTGCAAGATGGGACGCGGCCGGCGAGGCGACGGCGGCCAGTTCCGCTGCGCCGGCGTCCGCCTGTCCTCGTCTTCCATCGTGTCGCGGGACTCGCCGTCTCTGGCGTCGCGAGGGCGCCAAGGGACGGCGTGCACCTCGCAGATTTGTCTGTACGCGGCCCAGGGTGGGACGGGTTCCTTTCGGGAAGGGACGGACGGGGGCTCGGGCTCACCCGCAGGACAGATGTTACTGACCCCGAGGGAGTTGAGGGGGACTCGGACGTTGGCCCTGAGGTGGTCCGTCGAGAGCGAGCGGCCGGAGAGCGCCAAGCCGGCTTTGCAAGTGTCGCTTACGGACGGGACGGCAAACGTCCAGGAGAGATGCATCTAAAGACTCGCCGCGGACAACTCGTCTTGTCAGCTGTAAATATTTTGCAAAGCTTCAAATGGCCTCAAAGAATTAAATACATCACAGGTTTGATTCCCATTGTGATTCAGCGCCCATGTCCGTTTATTTGGACTAGATTTGCAGTGTCGCCGGCATACGTTCAAGAAGCATCGACAATGTGACAATGAAAATCCGCAATATACAAAGACCATAAATATATATATTTTTTAAATGACCCTTTGCATACACTACAGTGTTTCCCACAGATTTAAAATCTACTTGGGTGGGTGTACTCGGGTCGGTGGACCTGGGGTGGGATAATTGGGGTGGGACAGGGTGATTTTATAATAAATAAATAAAATATAATAAATACAAATGAAATAATAATAATAATATGAAGAAAAATCACAGATACCAAAACGTTCCCTTATGTATGGAGGTGACCATGGCTACCCCCGGCCACCATGTAGCTCCGCCCCTGCAAGGAACTATGTTGAGATCAATTAAGGAGCTTCATTTGGATAAAGTAGTGCTTTGTAAAAAAAAATCTTGTGGCATCTTAGAGCCAAGGAACTATGTTGAGATACATTCAAAAGCTTCATTTGGGAAAGAAAAAAAGTAGTGCTTTGTCACCATCGTGGCAATTATGTAGCTTTTTGTGGAGGCAACAATTAGACATGGTCCCTTGCAAATAGCCAAGGGTTTATTATGTAATATTCATTTTGTCCTCCAAATGTGTCTGTCTGTTGGCTGTATATATATACCGGGTATATAAAAGCCTACCTTTGCTTTATTTCAACATCACTGTTTTCCTTAGCTCTTGTTTTCACTCTCGCTCGCAAACTCCTCCAAACGCGAGGCATAGCGTGATTGCTTCAAGCCGTTTGCCACTCCCAGCTGAAGTTTACTAACCGATACATAAAACAAAAGACAATCAAACATGAAATATTTAAAACAGCAAAATATTCTACAAAACTATCCTTTCGTCTGCTAGCTTAATGCTAACATATAAAGCAAAGTGCCATAGACGGTATACAGGAGCTAACACCTTACCTTCTCTGCCTCTTCTTTTTTTTCCTGAACTACACTGCATCTCCTTGAGTCGAGCTCAGTGCTGCCTGGCATATTGTGGCACTACACTGGAGGCACAAAACTCTTAATTCGGACTTGCTTGAACACTGTAAAAACAATAATAACAATAATAAAAAAAAAAACGTCATTTAAAAACCTGTAATGCAACAGGGATTGTACACAAATATCATTCTATCCCATTTGCAAAAAGTTCCTATTACGGTACTTTTTCCGAGATTGTTAGCTACATGCTACGTGACAAGTAAGCTATTCAACTGTGAATGTTGCTATTTTAAAATGCTAATTTATTTTGCGTATGAAAACGTGCAGGTTATGGTCTTCTCCGTGAGAAGGTGCAAACATTTTGAGGTCTTTTGTACGGCTTTGGGGGTTGAGCGCTCGCAATGTGAATGATGTGCTCGCACAATGAAAAGGCAGCCACGCCACATGTCCCGAGTTGTTCATTTCATTTGACCAGCACATGCTTGCCTTCATTCTGATTCATCTGATTTATTTCTTTGCTCTATTGTCATTGTAGAAAAAGGACATTTGAAAGAAACCACATGAAAATGCAACTACTCTCGACCTTGTACAAAACTATAGCAACAAATAAAGTTGGAAAAAATAGTCAGGAGTCTGTGTTTTTGTTTTTTATTTTATTTTTTATGTTTTTGAAATAATTCTAGTTTACAAGTCGAAATGGTTCAGTGATCTATATATCAAATATTAATCTCAATTAATCTTTTCATTATCATTTCACTATATATATATTAATAATCATGCCCAAACATGTATAGTATAAAATGAACCTCCAGTAGTTGCTTTCGGTAGGTGTAAAAAGCAGAATGGCAGAGGATTTGATGTTCCATAATCTTCAGCAAAAACTAGGCTTATCTTGAAATACTTCCTGTTTACACTCTTCTTTCAAATCTAGTGGCAAACTAAATAGTGTGCTGGAATCTAGTGGCCGACAGTGGAATTACACTGAAAATTAACAGGAGGCAGAACAAGTCTAATGAATAAAAGGTCATTTGCAAAATAGTAGGACTCTCTTCTTGCGCTAACTCCCCCCCTCACAAACAATCGGCCCTATGCACTGTGCGTGGCATTTATTGCAGATTTTCAGTTTGTGAAAACAACCTGGATGACTTCAGCCTTGGAGACAGATTATAACTATCACAGGTTATGTCACTTATTGATCCCGCCTAACGTAAGCCAGACTCCATCCTCGCTCAAATTCAATCAACTGGGCGTTACCTTGCACAAAAAAGAAAAGAACATTCTCTCCATCTCGCCTCGACCTCGGTAGGATCTTTACGTGGAATGTCGGATTGTGTTTAATGGCTCTCATATATTTTTTACGACCAGCGGCCATTCAGTACGCAGACGCATTCTATTGACATCCTGGTCATGGTTGCACTGTGGCAGCTAGAGAACAATACACCCTGAAAGCACAATTTATGTGTTTTTTTGTTTTTTTAATATAGCAAAAATCCGCTGGAATATTTCCAGTGTACACACAGCTGCTGCTCCGTGCACGCTAATCACTCTTTGCATACAAAAAACTGACTTCCATTCATCTTCTCATTATGTAACTTGTGTGTGTGTGTGGGGGGGGGGGGGGGCATTATGGTATGAGGACATGAGAATCAAACTTCCCTCATACAGGAAAAAAAAAAGGGAAACGTTACAATTTGATTTCAGTTCATTTATTTCACAGGGAGTTGTTTGGAGTTTTGCAATGGCGTAAAAGTGTGTTAGGAACCGTTACCGCAATTTTGTCAACGGCTTCGGACGGACTACAATTGACTTATTAAAGTCCCTGTAAAGTGAAAACATTTGCGTCTTGTTTATTTGACACATTTGTTCAAGAATAAACAAAATTATTTAAAAAAAATAAAAATAAACGTCCCGCTCAACTGTCACTGAAAAACACATGCTCGAAACGTAAAACGTTTGAGCCGCAAAAATGTATCCCCCCTACGCCATATACTCCCCTCTCCGTCGCTGTGCATGCACTCGCGGCCAACAACAAGGTGCTCTAAAGCAACTACGCCAAGGTAAGATGCATTTTTTTCGTGGTGCACGCATAGCTAGCTAGCTAACCGCTACGCCAGATAACTGATGCGAATGTTAGCATTAAGGTTTGTAAACAGTGAGGGGGGGGGACAAATCATGCTGGGCACCATTTAAGCCGCAAAAATAGGAAAAAAAAAATCTGGAAAACTGAAATGGTGAAAACCAGTTTATCGCTCCACAAATCAGTGCTACAAAGTTTTCCGTCTTTGCTGTTTTTCAGCGACTTTCTTCAAACGTGTATCAAGGGAAATAAAATCTCTGAATTCACTTTAGAGGGTCTCTAATTCAAATAATGTATCATTGTTCCTCTATGTCGGGCATGCAGAACTATGAAACGCTCTTCAACTAGAGAGCAGAAGGTACTGTAAAAATATATAATATAAACCTGCTGCCACTCATGCAACAAAAACAAAAATTGAGATGACATCATCAGTAGCAATACTTTTTGTGTCGTTTGTGTGCCATTTAGTCTTTTTTAAATTTAAAAGATGTGCCTTGGTTCCATACAGGTTGTAATCACAGTTCTATGGGAAAGTCAATGACCTCATTTAATTCCTCATGCATACCTTCAGAGTCTTCTCACTTTGACAAAGTCTTCCTGCGAGGGTGCTGCTGCGTCCCCCGACGCGCCCTCCCCCGACTCCAGCACGCTCCCCGCAGCGTCCACCACCAGGGCGGCCGGGCCGAGGCAGCGGCGGCGGCACGCCTGGCGCCGGCCGACGGCCTCGCATGCTGCCAGAACCTCGTCCGACTCAAAGTCAAAGTCGGCGCGGAGCTCCGGGACGTCCAGGAGCCGCTGGTCGGCCTCCTCCTCCTGACCCCGGAGGTTCTCCCCGGCGGCCGCCTTCTGCCGGCATAGCGTCCGCGCCCACACCAGGTCGTCCTGCCACAGGGCGCGCTCCCACGGGCGCAGGTGGACGGCCACCTGGAAGGACCGCAGCGCCTGTGTGCAAAAAACGCAAGCCGTGCTAGGGTTAATCCAAACTACCGGTAAACAATAACAATGACAGTGTTCCCTCGCTATATGCATGCATTTTAAAAAAAAAAGTAATTTACTTTTTTTTATAAAATTTAGGAAGGTTTGAACATTGAGAATGTTTAAACAAGAGAGAAATGTGAGCAAATATATACATGCTTCGATGAGAAAAGTGTATAAAACGGTGTGGGTGAGGGGTTTTGGAGCCTTAAAATATTTATAACAAGTGTAAAGTATAACGCTTACTACTTCGCAGATTTAATTTATTGTGGGTATTTCTGGGAACCTAACCTCAGCAGAAAACGAGGGAACGCTGTACACTTCACGTATTTGAAGCAACCACCTAACTTTGCCTTGGGAAGGTCTGCTAGCTTGATGCTAAGACACAATTCAAACTGCTTAGGCAGGCTAATGAAACTGACATCAATAATTGCGCTAGCTAGCCAGCTACAAATTCTATCTATCCATCTTGCTAGCTAGCTACAAATCTAGTTTGCAGGGATGTGATTTTTCCGCTAATTCGTGGAATTCCGTTTTTTTTTTATCTCCCCCCCCCCCCCCCCAAAAAAAAAAATTCCGATTTTTTTTTTTTTTGTAGTTCATTGTGTATGCACATGACTCCGACAGATAACATCTTCTGCTATAACAAAGACATTTGTGGTATGCTCTAATATGAGGTACTTTTCATTTGGTCATGATACAATTATTTGTTCATGAAATTTGAACTCTTCAACATTATTTATGTGTTAACTTAGTAATCACATTAGTTAGATATGATGATATTCTCAGTGATAGTTTTTAAAAGCAAAGGCAGTCCAATGTTTTTGAATGTGACTGATTTTGAGTTGACTAAAACTGCCATTTTATATGGGATAGTTCAATATACATTGAAAATTTATGCTGTTGTTTTGTCTATTTCTTTGTCATGTGAGTGCATTGAAAGTACTTAAAAACACGGAAAACCCATGAGCGAGTGCCAGCGGCCCCCAGACCCCCGGCTAAATTTTCAGATAATTTCACTTTGGTCAAATCACATCCCCGAGTTTGTTAGCTAGCTACAAAGCTATCCTAGTATTCGTTACGCTGAGTTTTGTTTTTTGGGGGGCTGATTAAATATTTTTGATTATCCCATGTTCCTAGTTTGCGTTTTTTTTTTTTATGACTTTTTGTTGATACTTTTGGAGCGAGGCAGACGTGCAACCAACTTGGCCGCCTTCGTAGCTGACATGAAAACATTGTACGATTCCCGCCCCTGGCCTAATAGCGACTGCGCCGCCGCGATATGACGATGACTGAATTTGAACTTTTTCAAAACATAAAACAAGTGAGACATTAGGAAAAAGTTGGTCAAAAGTGACACAAGCGGAATGATTCCACTCAAACGCGTTAAAGACCTTGAAGGCTTGAATCACGACTGGACATGCCCGAGTTAAAAATAGATGTTATCGCACCCCCCCCCCCCCCCCCCCCGTGCCTCCCACCTCCCATTTGGGTGCACTTTGTGTGAGGTGTGTCTGTGTTTGACTTTCACCGCTTCCTATTGTCTTGGCCGTGAGACGGGTCCCACAAGAAGAACAGAAGGGGGTTTTCATTTCAGAGCTTTTCTCTTGACGCCGATGACGCGGGGTTTAAGTTTCAAACCGGCTGAGATGCAAGTTTAATTTGCGGCGTGATCACACGCATAACCCAAAGCAATATCTCAAATCGCATTTCTGCTTAAAAAATGAATGAAAATATCAATAATCTGTTCCAGCTTCCCCCCCTTTACAAAATGTCTTTTAATAAGCAAATTAGCAGCTAACGTACTTATATTGTTGGCGGCCGCGGCTCAGTGTGTAGAGACGGTCGTTCAGTAACCAGAAGTGTTCGAACCCACTCTCCCCAAGTCATGTGTCGTCGTGTCCTTGGGCGAGGCACTTGACACACATTGCCTCCAGTGCTACTCACACTGGCGCATGGAAGGTGCGAATGTTTGGTGGCGGTCGGAGGGGCCGTAGGCGCACATTGGCAGCCGTCAGCCTGCCCCAGGGCAGCTGTGGCTACTTAAGTAGCTCACCGCCACCACAGTGTGAACGTGTGAGTGCATGAATAATGTAACCACCGTGAAGCGGCTTTGAGTGTCCGAAAAAGCGCTATATAAATATCATGCATTATTATTATTATTATTATACTATTAAAATATAGCCGTACATAACATAAATAAGATGCAAAGAGTTAAACGATTTGTGCATCATGATTAATTCATTGCAGCACCTTCTGGTATGCCTAACGTGGCCACCAGGAGGCAGTATAATACACTCAGGCAGACACAAACAAAGAAGACTTTCACAACTACAGTGACATTTGCAGTAATTGTTTTTTAGCAGTCAATTTTCACAAAAGGATAAAGAATATATGCCTGTGACTGTCTACATGTAGTGCTCCATTTTTTGTCTTTGTCCATCTTCCTGTGAAATTAGTTGAATTGATACATTTCAGACTTAGTTCCTTTTTTTACTTTTACTTAAGTACAAGAGTTGAGAATGTCTCCTTTTACTGGACTATTTACTTCTTTTTTTTCTTCAAGTTTCAGTACTTGTGTACAGACCGCGAGCACTTGCAACCTGCTTCACACAGACGCACAAACGCACGCCCAGTATATTCAAGACGGGGCATGTTTGGCGGCCATATTGGCAGCGCGTGGTGCCGCAGGCGCTGGCCGTGTTTGGGTTGTTTGTAGTAAACATGCGCAAGCGACTGATCTTAACGGCTTGTCAAAAAAAGCGATTTACGTCATCGGTGTCCAATTTTCAGGTGGCACAATGTTGCTGTTTGTGTTTTTTTTCTCTCCGTTGTTTTTGCTCAAAACATTGCCCTTTCCAGTATCGTTTATGTGAGCGTTTGAGTTACGTAACAGACAAAACACGATCTTACATTTTCTAAAAGTGATGACATCATGAAAACTTGTTATTATTTTAAATGGTGATAGAAATGCCGCTTTCCTACTGCAAATGTGTCAGACAATTTTGTGGATTTTAAAACTGGTAGATACCGTTTCTTTTGAAAACAAGTATGAAAAAAATCCCAAATCTGTGTGACAAAAATTAAGTGACATAAGTTTGGGACACTCATAGATGAAAAACTTAACTGTATGTTTTGTTTTGTTTTTCAACGAAAAAAACAACACAAAACCCATCATGCATAAGTGTCAAATCTTAGCCAAAAGAAGAGGAGGTCTGGTCACCAACATTATACTATATCTTATTTTTATTTATCAATTATTCAAAATGTCATTCATATTTTTATTGATTTTATTGAATGATTTGATATTATAATTGAACAGTTATAAAATATTTAATACTTATATAATTTTTTTTAATATGAATTAATTATATTAATATATTTAATATGATGTAAATATCTCATATATTAATTCAACAATCAGAAAATAAAGTAACTAAATATAATTTAATAATTATTTTTTAAATCTTAATAATAATATTAACTAATTAATGTTATTATTTTAATTATGAATATATATATATATATATATACTATATATTATAACATCATATCATCAAGCAGGGGGTGAGCGCACAGGGTTAATTTTGGCTGTTGCGTAAACACAACTTGGGAGCGCAAGTGATTGTGACTCACCATGTCGACCTCTCCCATGCTCAGCTGGGCGCGGCCCAGCGTCTGCCAGCCCTCCCACCACACCGTCCGCAGCTTCACCGCCGTCTCTGCCGCCTTGACGGCCGGAAAGACCTCCTGCAGCGTCATCAGCACCTGCGGCCCGACGCCAGGCGGGGGGAAAAAATATCACACACAGTCAGCATTCACAATGTTTGTCAACTGCCGGGTGGTGCGAGTGACCAACGCAGACGTGAAAAGATCCAGCGTTTTTTTTTCTTTATTTATTTTTTACTCGCTGAACAGCTCCAAAATCCGATCGTGTAAAGCCAAGCATATACGCTGCCACTCATTTCCAGCACGTCCGCGAGTTTACCTGGGCCTTCATCTCGTGCAGCAGCGGGTCGTCTGGAGTCAGCTGAATGGCCTCGTCCCACTTCTTAACGGCTTCTCTGTGCCTGGAAAACAAAAGCACGTTAATGTCTTTTTACACCCGCTAAGAATGTTATTGTTGGGTTTGATGACCCCGAGCACAATACAAGATTGAGAATTTGCAACGAAAGTCGAGTGTCTCTACCCGCGTGTTTGACTTGTGTTATGCAAGTTAACAAAAGGGCCATGTGACGTGTTTACTTAGCAAAGTCTTGCATGATATCACTTGTTATTGACAAATCAGTCTTGCATAACGTTGTCATATACACTAAGCAATATGCACGCCCAAAACACCCATCTAAGCTAATAAACATGGGCAAGATTTGGCAGCAATCCGACAAAAAAACTCTAAAATGGCTGCGTTCAAACCAAAATGGCAGACTTTCTGTGTCTGCATCAACTTGGCTTTTTGAGACTTTTTTTTTTTTGTGGCAGACGTGCGCCTACCGATGTTCACGTTTCTAAGTACAACTGGTTTAAAGGACTGAATTGAAAAAAAAAAATTCAGCTTTTTGGTTGCAATTGGACAAGATGTGTAGGACGACTTGATCTTGAGCGATCCATAAAAAAGGCCAAAATGACTCTAAAATGGCCGATTCAGTCTTGCCCAACGTCACACAAATTCAGCAATGTGCAATCCCAACACGCCCAAATGTCTAGTTTGCATACAGAATTCAAATTTGGAAACAATTAGACAAAATCTTCTTCCATTAAGGAACCCGGAAAAGGCCAAACTGACTCTAAAATGGCCGCCTTATATCAAAATGGCTCTCATAGACATTTCCTGCTGTCTTGTATCCATTTCAGTTAAAAACATACTGTACACTTTGACTCAAGAAAAGCTTCAAATGTGTCCCCAATATATAAATCATCGTGTGCAAAGATAAACCACAGCGTAGACCCAAAGCGAATCGTTGGCAAAAAGGCTAAAAGAGGAAAAAAACGGGCAACGAGGAAGGAAATGGAAGTGTCGAAACTCTTAGCAAACCACCAGTGGACCATGTGAACAAATTAAGCAATGTGTGCTTGGTATAGCTTGTGTGAAAGGTCCACGCTAAAGCAGGTTACTGTGTACACAGTTGACAGCGAGGTCAAACAGGGCAGCAAATAAAACAGCAAGTAAAAGGTCCTAATTAGTCAAAGTTAAACAAGAGCTTGTCAGCCCTAATGGACATTTTACCAGTTTCCCATCGGGAGCCATTACAATTTAAGAGTAGAGCTGAAAGATTTCGAAAAATAATCTAATTGTATTCTAGTGCATTGTGATGTCGATTGGAGTTAAGATTAATTATTCAGCCCCAAAAAACACTTAATTAAACATCTGCAATAGGGCAGTGGTGCCAAAGCTGACCCGCAACATTGGCAGACTTCAGCGGGTCAAAAAGGTTCAAGATGAAAACCGTCGCCCCGATCTGGCCACACTCAGATCACATCTAAAACCCCGCGAGTGCCATTAACGGGCATAATTTCCGCGCAAATGCGATTACGAGGCGTCGCCCGTGGCAACAGACAGCATTCGATGTCGTGGGGTGCAGACGGGGCTATTGGCTGAGTAATTGGAATCCGGTGATAGGGTCAGCTACCCGGCTGCAAAGATCAGATAACAGCTCCAAAAAGAGACCGTGTAATGTAGTTGGGAGAGGGTCCCAGATTGGCGCGACCGGACAAAATCTCGCCTAGTTTGTTTGAGGACACTTGGGAAATAGCCAGAACACTTCCAAGAATCATTAAAATTCGCTGAAGCCGAATGTTGTGACCAAAACACAAACTCATGATAATGTTGTCACTTATGTGTCCAAACAAACAAACAAAAGGTTTCTAGGGCAAGTTTGTCTTTATATCTAAAATGATTGACTTATAACGTTAGATTACTGTGTGGTTTTATAAAGTAAAATCTATTGCTCCTATTGAGAGAAAAAAAAGTTGTAAAATGCTGTTTTGGGGAGGGTCTGAGAAGGATTGATAGCATTTCGATTGATTTCAGTGGGGAAAGATGACTCGAGATGCGAGCATGGTCACGGAACTGATTCACTCCTCGTAATTCATGGCACCACTAAAGCGCTTGTTTTGCTTGTCGACGTTTTACTTTGCGATGGCGCCACCTATTGACCGCTTTCCACCAGCGCACGCTGGAACAACAACACTCCGCTCCAGTCCAGTCGGAACGAACCTGTTTTGTTCGGCCAGCACGGCGCCTTCCTCCTTCAGCTTCTTGCTCTTGGCGGCGCAGTCGTCGAGCAGGATCTCCCGGCGACGCTTGACGGCCTGCGGCCAGTTCACTTGGCCGTCGCCGTCACGCCGCTGCCTGTCCGCCGCCGCCGCGCCGTCGTCCGCCTCCTCGAACTGCCGAGCCGCCGGCTTGGATACCTTCTCGCCCGATTTCCTCTTCCAGCCAAAGGACGCCATATCCCCGGCGAGAAAGACAGTTTGGGGTCGGTTCAGCAGCCGAACCTCCTCTCACAGCACTACAGAAATCGACACGTTTTGATTATGTAGGCAGCTACATATGGCAGGATAATGTCTTCTTCTTATTTTCCTTGCATAATGATAAATGTTAACACATACCACGGAAGCGCTTGTTGTCAAACAAATGCACGAGTAGTCAAGATACCCAGAAGAGTTGGATGAAGCCCAGGTCGACTAGTCATGCCTGGAGTGAGTGATGACGCAATCAAGAAGCGACCGTTGTTACGTTGAGGATATTTTTTAAATTTATATTTGGTGGTGCTGGTCATTTCTGGTAGGACTTGAGAAGCCCCGTTTACCCCGGACGCTACACGGTAGCCAACATAGAGTACAGTATTTATTTTTATTTTTCTGTTCCCAAATTAAACGTAAACATTTACTGCAACAAAATTGATCACATCACTCTCCAGCCATGACTAGCCAACTTCACGCTGCGTCTGTATTAATTACTGTGTTGTCCGTTCCGTCTGTTTTTTTTGTATACTTGGCCAATAAAGACGGTTCTGATTTTGATTAAGTCCGGATATGGCCTTAAAAATATTGATCGAATCAAGTAAAAACAGGCTTTGCCAGCGCCATCTTGGTGGAGTCATATAGCGCGTGCGTAAAATTAAGTTCCGCTTCCAAACGTTTGACAACACACGGCCACCGTTGTTTATCTATTTCCTTTAAATCGTCACATTATTGCGCTAAAAACTGCTTTCGCGGGGGTATGTAACATTGAATCGCATTTGGTCTTCCTACCATGTTGTTTAAATGTTGTGTACTTGGATAAAATGAAGGAAAATGACGTCAGCCGAGTTGATTTCTATACAGTAGTTCTATGTGATCCAGGAGCTGTTCGAAAGGCAACTGATTATAGTTATTCTGCAAGAAAAACGCCGACATCATGGGTAAAAGATACTACTGCGACTACTGCGAGCGCTCTTTCCAGGACAACATGCACAACAGGAAAAAGCATCTATTCGGTGTGCAGCACCAAAGAGCTAAAAAGGCCTGGTTTGACCATTTCAGAGGTAAACCAAATCAGTCACTTTAAACATTTGACCCAATTTCGACTGTGTAATATTGCCCTTAAAATGTAATTATTTTTGTTTTTCTTTTTTTGCAGGCTATTCCGAGATTTTAAAAGACGAACAAGCCAAGAAACCTTGCAGGAAGTACCTCCAAAGAGGTGACAGCAAAACATCGTTCTTGTTGGCAGCTACAACTGAAAAGTTTTGAGAATGTTTGCATGCGAGTGATAAAATGTGTCATTTGTGTTTTGTAGGCATGTGCGATTTTGGCCCCAGCTGCAGGTTTTCGCACATGTCCGAGGCTGAGATGTTCAATTTACAAAGAAAGGTGCAAGGTAGGCGACTCGCCACACGAGTGCGCTGTTAGCTTTGGAAAATGACACAAGCTTGTCTCAATTACACAATACAATACACATCATTGCAATTGTCATGTACATGTAAATAAGCCAGTATGTTAAAAAAAAAAGAAGTAAACTTTATGCAAAGAGTCCAAAGAAAAATGCACAAGTGTTGTGTCTAGTTGAAAACGTGTCCTGTCTGTACTCTAATTGGCAGCATTGCTAGTCAATATTTGTGTTCGTAGACAGACTTCTTCTTTTTCCCTCTGCGAGCCAGCGCAGTAAATTTGACAGCGAAGACATCGTCTCTTGATGTATTTTTACCATAAAAGGAGACGTGCGGGGGGATTTGTTACTTGATTAGAAAAATATGAGGAGCACCGCAGACCAGGCGCAGCTTGTCAAATAAAAGGGACGTGAGACAAATACCGTCTAGACGTTTGTAAATAAGTCATGCCGCTGGCGCTTTGCCTTTTTGGTTGTCTGATGCAGTGTTTCCCAACATTTATTGAGGCAAGGCACGCATTTTACAGGAGAGAAATCTCACAGTGTAACAACACCAAAGTATGCATACAAAAATAATGATGACTGAAATGTACTTACTGTGATTTTTGAGCACTTGGCTGTTACTCGGTTGTATGAATTGCAACAGGTAGAAAAAAAATAGGTCAGTTTTTTGAGAATTGAAGTGTTCTGCCTGCCTGTCACTATACATTGCTGGAATAGATAGATGCACAAAGTTACTGTGGTATCTCAGATTACAAGTGACTCGCTTTCGTAGTTTTTTCATTTAACAAAACCACATAATTTAAGAAAGTCCATTAGCTTGATGCGCTATGTTGCACTAATTGTATATTTAACCAAACCATATAATTTCCACTCCGCTAGCTTAATGCTAACACAGAACGCAAAACATCATATGTGGGCTAAAACTAACAAAACTAGCATTAATTTTGCAGAAGTTGAGGATTTAACAGCGCAGCGACACATGCAAGACAGACAATATAACAATACTTATGGCATACATTCTTTATCCTCTGTGAAAAAACGTTTGTGTATTATTTTTGTCTGTTTTATACTGCCCCCTGGTGGCCAAGATGCACAATAGGCATTCAAGCCTGAATTCACGATGCACAAACTGTTTAATTCTACAGATTCTATTTAAAAATCTTACTACTGTAGCAAAGCAACAGAGCGTGATTTTCTTATAAAAAAAAAAGTTACAATTTTTTAAGGGTGTCTCGTTTCAAGGAATGTACATTAATTTGACACTATACATTATCCATAGTAAATGAATGGTATTTTTTGTTCCAACCAATGAGGCGGAATTGCGCCATTCTCCGTCGCTGAGTGTTTGGGAATCAAGTCCAGACGTCTGTAAATAAGTCATGACTCTGTCTGGCAGATGAGAGATGGCGCTTAGAGGGCTCGGAGGACCCGCGCAAGGCCGAGCCCAGTGTGGAGGTGTGGCTGTCCGCCAGGGAGAAGAGGAGAAGCGGCCGGGTCAGCAAAGGGTACGAAGCGCGCGCGCGCGACTGCCCGCGCACGTCAGATGGCCCCGACTTTATTTGATTATTTATCCATGCAGTGCGCAAGACGAGCGGGAGGAGGACCGGACGCAGAGCGACGTCCCGCCGCAGATCTTCTCCATTCCGGACCTGCCGCCGTCGCTGGTGCCGCCTCCGCCGGGCGGCTGGAAGGTCGACAGCAACGGGCAATGGGGATGATTATTGATGCGCCGATTAATCAGCCGATTTTAGCACTTTTGAAATTGGCCACTTTTTGTCTCTTAAAAAAAAATAATAAATAATATATATATATATATATATATATATATATGAAAAATAAAAAAAAAAATTCATTTTCTAAATTTTTTTTATTTTTTTTTTTAAATAGTTTAAAACATTATATTGCGTAATTTCCCATTGTGTGTGTTTTTTTATTGGATGTCATGCATTCAGACAGCATTTACATTACATCAGTGATCACTTGATACGGTCAACTTTACACAAACAAGTCAGAACGAACAAACGCGCGCACACACACACACACATACACACTGAACATGTTCATATATTGCTGATAATTTTGCAATAGATCCAGCATCAAAACTACATTTTTCAAAGTGCTCCACACGTTTCACATTAAATACGACATTTTGTGACAAAAGGCACCTGACAGAAATTATACGTACATCTTTTTAAGGACAAGCATTCACAATAATATCTTTAGTTACAATCACAATTATTGTGTATGTACATTCACATCGAGCTTTACATGATATGTTATCATGAGGAGGTAATGGCTAATGTCATGTAACGTCCACAATCTTCATCATCTTATGTACACGTCATCTTTGTTTTATTGCAAGTTCAAGTTCAAAATAAGACGACAATAAAATAAAATAGATTCAAGTCTGAAAAGTGCATGATCGTCATAACTACACAACTTTTGGATGTGAAGGAAAACCCTTCGGAGCATTTAGTCCGTATCCCTGAAATCCATCTCAAGTTCTAGTACACTCTTTGCCCTTAGTAGTGTTCAGTGCACTAGTGGACCGTCTGTCCTACTACTAGTAACGTTTTTGTTCCCCCCACTTTCAGTGGCACTTTTGGCCTGCCGGCCATTTCTTCAATATTCAAGTACGAGTTGTACAAAGCAGGCCAAAAGTGACACTAGTAGTGGGGAAAAAAAAACTTAACTAGTATGACACAGTTGTGAGGATGACCGTCCTCGAGTTAGGTCGTACGTCGTTTCGACTTAACGGCGCCCCGTGCCTCGTCCGTAGCACGTTCTTTTTCGTTAATTTCCCACAGTAATCACGCCATTTTAAAGTTATTTAAACGCCATTTTAAAGTTATGTTGTTCTTACCTCCAGCAATGTACGTACTTTTAGCAGGTCGGCTCGCCATCAGGTGCGTCACGGGCTGTGTCCGAACGTGCTCTCTATTGAGGGGTCACGCCACTCGATGTTCACTCAAACGGGTTGATAGGCCATAATGCATTGCGAGTATGAAAAAAAAAACATGGCGACAGCGCAAGCGCGGGAACCAAAGCGATGAATTAAATATATACTACATCAATAATTAATTCATTTGAGTTGAAGATATGTACAACAGCGAGAAGTTTGTGAAGTTTTAAAACATTTTCATTCACAATAAATAGTCGGAGATTTATGCCGCCGTGCATCATGACAGGTGCGGTGGTCACGTGATATGCGACGAGGAGAAAGTGAGCGAGCTGGCTGTCTGTGTCGCCAAACGAAACGAGGGCACTACATATTATATTATTATATTATATAGTGCGTGGCTATGTAGTCAACGAGGGGTTAGGGAATAAAGGTGGACATTCGGACACATTTCCGTGTTTACGTTTGAATTTGCGCCGCTCTGCCGTCCGTTAGCAATGAACGTCCGTGCGGAAACACGAACTATAGGATCCGGCGTTTTCGGGTCGCGCAAATATGTTTTACTGTACAAAGTATTTTGATTTAAATTTTGACTTAAACGGAAATTCGGGTTACAATCCGCCGTTACTTGAGGATGTTATGCTTAAGGTTCAGGAACTAGTCAAACAAAAGTGGCACTAATTTTGAAGAGAAAAAAAAACTTAAATGGTATCTGGCGATTTTAAAAGAGCTAATATTGGCTTGCCGATTCATCGCTAAGGCAACAACTGTGTACTACTAGTTTTACGATTATTGACATTGTAAAATGATACAAATGAACAAGTTTCGCTTCCCTTTTTCTACTAGTAGCGTGCAAAAACAAAGCGTAAGATACTAGTGCACTGAATTGTCTTACTAGGATATGAAGGATATCGCATAAATGCTCAAACGGCTTTCACATCATCTAAATAATTGTGTTTCTGATGTGTTTTTTTTTTTTTTTTTTTACATTTTTATTACAAAATAATCTGCGCTACGGCGTCGCCTCCTCCAAGTAAGAAAATATAAGCGTGGCCTACGTGAAATCATTTTTATCATGATATGTCAAGAAATTATTCTTCACCAGTTAAAGTGAACCATGTGGAGAAACGATCAGAACATCAAATTTGCGTTTGATGTTGTTGCATAATTTGTGTAAGCGCGTACACACACGCACTTTTGAACGCATTCGCTGCCATTGGCGGCTGCAAACGTCAAAGTTTCATTTCAACTGGGCTGCCAGCGAATGACTTCATTTCAATCGATGATATTGCACACTTTTGTTGCAGCCTCCTCGTCCAGGAATTTAGTAGGATTTTGCACACACACAAAAGACTCACTAGTGAAAAATATTTGTCAGTCTCCCTCATGACACGCCAAATAAAACCAATGGAAGAAAATATCATTTTTTTTGTGTAAGATACTGATTTGCTGCAAGAGCCTGCTTCTTTTTGAGGGCGTTTGTTTGGGTGATGTCATGATGAAACAGTTGCGTTGAATGGTAGAGTCACGTTACAATAAGGGTTATGCTTACAAACAAGTTGCGCAGTTGCGTCAAAAATGCGTCATTTCTACTCATAAATTAAAATGTGAGTGTAGGAAAAAAAATCTGGGTTCTAAATGCTTTATGAATTTCTTCTTGAAGATTTTTTTTTCCCAACTATTTGAGGGGTCTGTTTGCATGTAAATGTTTTAAAATGCTTTATAAATGTTTTATAAACTATTAATAAATTGTTATAAATTAAATATATTTTTTTAGCATACTTAGCATAAACACTTCATAAACCCTGGATATATACACATGAAATCCCTTCTCAATCAACACCTCTGGGCTTCTGTTAATGTGTGGTGGTGATTTTGTCATCAACCCCCCCATCAACCTCATATGCTAAAACATACACTAGTTAATTGATTATTGGGGTTAGCTAATTAGTTAAATGAGCTAAAAGAGTCTCACTATTTGGCAAGCAGGATGCCACTTGCATTGTTCTTACATCGGATTGTGATGTCATAAAGTTTTAACAGCAGCTGAGTCAGCAATTTATCAATCGTGAAGCATTACCCTTATTGTAAAGCGGTATTGATTTTCAACACAATATTTCATTTTGTCCCGTGCTGACATCATTCGCTGTATTGCACAAGCTGGTGAAAAAGTGTCGAAAGAAGATTCGGTCATGAGGCGCGTTACTTCATTCCTCTGCGCAGCATCTGGTTGGCGGCGATGAGCATGACGCTGATGATGAAGGCGATGGCAAAGGCACAGATCAGGCTCTTGCGCACGCACGTGTGCTTTTCCTGTTGGGTGGGGCTCGCTGTGGGAACATCCAGACACTTTCAGGCACTTTTACAGACGGCATGTGTGTGTGCGCGAGTGCGTATACACACTGTCGATGTCCACGTGGGACTCGGGGCTGTTGAGGTGGCTTTCCTCGGTCATGATGATGTTCTCGATGTCCTTCATGGTGAGGTGGTCCCGGAAGGTGTCGTACAGGAGACGCTTCAGCTCGTCCACCGTCAGCTTCTGCATATCGCACTGAAGTAGATTCAGAACACATCAGGAGTTTTCCCATTGGAAATTTACATCATGAATTCACAAATTGATTTCTATTCATTCCTGATGTGATGTGATGTTTGGTGCGTTTGAACCGTGTATCGTATTCTGCACTTGACTGACCTTCCAGAAGACAGAATCAAAGTCGGCTCCGTGGAACTTATCCGGCATTCCGGCAGCAGACAGTTTGGGACCGAGCAAGGTGACAAACTCGTCAAAGTCCACCTGGCCGTCACCTGAGACCACACACACGCAGGGACATGTGGACGTGAGGTGACTGCATGTGGTCTTTTGGGGAGCTCGAGGGTGGTCTCACCATCCATGTCCAGTCTTTGGATGATGACTTCCAGCTCCACCTCGTTGGGCATGTACCCCATGGAACGCATGGCCATGCCCAGCTCCTGTTTGGAGATGAAGCCGTTGCCGTCGCGGTCAAACACTTTGAACGCCTCTCGGATTTCTGTGTGTAAACAATATCACACGTGTAAACAATTAATATGTAACAATACGTGTAAACAACATGACTAGTAAAAAAATAGGACATGTAAACAATAACACTCATGTGAACACCACTCATAAACAATACCACACTTGTGTAAACAATATGACACTTGTGTAAATGCAATCTCATGTTAACAAAACTACGCGTGTAAACAATGCCACACATGCTAAAAAACAAGTTTAAAAATACCACGTGTCTAAATGTAAACAATGGCACATGCAAATAACACAATAAACAATTCCACTCACGTGCTAACAAGACAACAGGTAAACGAGAAGACACCCGCATAAAGAATATGACACTTGTGTAAACAAGGTGTGTAAAGTTGAAAAAAAATACATATGTAAACAATGTGTATTAAACAATACAATGTGTGTAAACAATGTCACGCGTAAACGTTACCACTCGCTTCTAAACAACAACGCGTGTAAACAATAAGACACTCACATAAACAATACCACTCACGTAAACAATATGACACCTGTGTCAACAATGCCATACATGTGTAATCAATACCATGTGTGTTAACTTGACACATGTAAACAATGTGCTTAAACAATACCACACTTGTATAAACAATATGACACTAGTGTAAATGTTATCTCATGTAAACAAAACTACGTGTAAACAATGCCACGCATGCTAAAAAAACAACTTTAAAAATACCACGTGGGTAAATGTAAACAATGACACTGTTGACACATGTAAATAACACGCGTGCAAACAATTCCACTAACATGCTAACAACACAAATGTGCTTAAACAATACCACACGTTTAAACAACCTTGAAATAGGTAAAATGCTAACAGTTGCTATGCTAACACACATAAAAGAAGCTGATTAAAAAAAAAGTAATTAAGGCAGATATACAAACAATTTCTCAGTTTTTCTCAGCTGAATGAGAATTGCTAACGTGCTAATGCCTGCTATGCCAGCACACGGCGAGACGTCAACCTGAGATGGCTTTCCATTGTGCCGAGGCCTTTTATCAAGTAAAGAGTTGATTGATTTCCCCCAGCGCCGCCACCCCCGTTTGGCTGCTTGTGTAAAAGAGAAGCTTATGTTTGATCTCAGCCTGCTGTAGCAGGAGCGCACATCACATCACATCACAGCCAAAAAGCCAAAAAGCTGCCAGACAAAGACGCTCTAAGCACAATTGCTTGCGACAGACGGGCCGAGCGTTTCATTAAGTGCCTTTTGGCAAGCGTTCCCGTTGGCTGCGCCGCGCCAACGACCTGCATCCCAATATTCTCTTTGAAGTGATAACAAAGAGCTTCCAGCGCAAAAAAGGCGGACGCTCGTGGCGTAGGGTGGCTTTCTGTTTGCTTCTGACAAGAAGGAGAAGCGGGTAAACGTTAGCTTCTCGCGCTTGCTGGCAGTTTGATATATTAATGCTAAAAAAAAAATGCTATCATGTGTTAAAACAAAGTTGACCGACTTTTTATGAACAAAGAACTAATTTGGGTCTGTGAAAAAGCAAAGTTTTAGCATGTCTACTGCTAGGTTAGCTTTTCCAGCTATACATCAGCTAGCTATTTGTGCAACGAAAGGGAGAGAGTTACGTGTATGTGTAAAAGAAGACCAACTTTTTGTTGACAAAGGTGAGCTTTATGTGCTTTTTGACAAGAAGGTGTACTGAGCGACGACATAGGCTGCTACCTTAGCATCTCGCAATAGCCGCGTGCTAGCTATTTGTGTTCAAAATGTAAAAAGCGATGTGATTGTCTAAAAGAAGAAATATGACCGACTTTTTGTGAACCAAGTGCTAAAGTGGGAATGGTAGAACGCTCCGTTAGCTTCTCTCGCTAGCTGTAAGCTAGCTCTTTGCGATCAAATGGTAAACTGCTACGTGTTTGGGTAAAACTCAAAGTTGACCAGTTTTTTGTTTCGTTTTGATTTCGATCATCGGCTTGTGCTGTTTTACAAGAAGGATCATCGAGTGAAGAGTTACTGTACACTGTTAAGTTAGCTTCTTCTGCTAGCTGTAGCTGACTTATTTTTGTGTGCTGTTTGACAAGCCAAGTTAAGATATGTTATCTTCTCGCAATAGCCGCCAGCTAGCTATTTGTAATGAAAAAAATACATTGCACATATAAACACCAAAAAGTTCAACCACAAAGAATTTTTTTGGAACGTTCATTAGCTTGTTGCTAATTGCTATTAACGGATAACAAGACAAGACAAGCTAATGAGAACTGCTGAAAATAGCTTCTTCGCTAATTCTAAACGGTCAAACAAAGCTTTAGTTTCACACACATGAAGCAGCGTCACATACAAACAGAGGCTACCAATAATACAGGCACATGCGCTCTTCCGCTCTCACACATACACTCGCACAAAGTGCACCTGTCTACATTACAGCTGGCGGCGTGGCAGGAGTGTTGTTATCTACTTTGAAGACCACCCTTGATTCAATGTCATGACCTGGTGCCAGTAAGCAAATAACAAATTCACACAGCACATTCAGATTCCTGATTGTTTTTTTTTGTTTTTTTTACACAAAGAGGAGTGAATATTTCAGGAAACTGCTGAAACCACAATATAGCGGTTTCATTGTTTTCTGTCGCAGCTTGCGTACGATTGTGCTTCGCGCTCCTTTCTAATATCGCGCTGGTGAAGCTGTGAATGCTAATGCTAAGCTAGCGGGTCAGTCGAGGTGAACAACAACAAGAATAACGACAGAAGGACAAAAGGCTCAAAAACAAGCATCCCAAAACACACTCAGACTAATTACGAGGCTCAGCTGGGTAGGACACAGGGGCAACGACTGGGAGGAGTTTCAGGCGTCACCGCTGGCGGACGGGATTGGACGACTGTCATTCAGACTGATTACGAGACGGCGCTGGGCGGGACACAAGGGCAGCGGGACAGAAGCACAAATAAAACTGAAAGAAGCAAAACATTTTTTTTATGACCCCACAAACAAACACGATGGAGGACAAAACCAGGACAACAATGCGACTTGGACAAAGTAAACGCTCATGAAAGTGATCCTGATGTAAATGTAGATGTGGGTTATTTAGCTCAAAGACAGCAAATGGTGAGGATGCAATCAACTAAATCTATTGAAATAGTGACAATAGAGGACAAAAGAAGGTTAACAATGCACAAAGTGGGTCGAATCTAGGCTGGGATTTGAAAAAAAAAAAAAAGATGCCTCATCTGTTGACATCTTAATTTTGGCCTGTTTTACTGCCACTTCTCTCCTCTCCCCACCCCCTCTTCTCAATGTTTTGCCAATCAGCGGCTATGAAATCTGCGTAGCAACAAGTAAAACGTGACACAATCCGGATCCAATTTGCCGTGGGTTCATCTTGCGCTGGCCGCGAGGTGTGGACAGCTTGGCGCAAAATTGGACACTAGCGCTGTAGCGTAGCCACGGAGGCTATGAAAAGCCTTATGTCGAATGTCCTGACGGGAAATCCTGCCATCAAGTCATTTTTTTGGGCCCGTTGCAAAAATCCACTTCTTCCTAAACCCAGTACCGCTCCTTCAATTCCTGTCTTTCATGATTGGACAAAGTGATTAATCCAGGTGTGCCTGACCTCAGTAACCACGACGACAATGGCCAGACACACCTGGATTAATCAGTCCAATCATATAAAACAGGAAATGGAGGCGTGGTACTGAGTTTAGGAAGTAGTGGATTTGTGCAAAGAGCCCATTTGAGGGGGAGTGCAATGCAGATAAGCTAGCGCTGTTAGCTAAAAAATTTTTTTGCTAATCTGAGCACCCAACGAAATGTAACCTTTTTCTTTTCAGTCTTATGACTTCATTTTTTTTTTAAAATACATTGTCATATTTAGAAACTTTTTTTTGTCAGTGCAGGACTTTTTTCCCCTCATTACTAGTTTCGTAAAATTGTAAGATTACAATTTGAAAAATAATAATTTTTGTCACACTTTTTGCTTCAATTCAATGTAAATTGTGCCGCTCCTTCTAGTGTGCGCGCCTTGGCCACTCGGGGGCAGTATAATGCAAACATATACAAGTAGATATACAAGAAGGAGACGAGTCAGTCCTCAGTAGTAAAAGTTGCTCTTCACCGAGGAAGAAAAATAAATAGATTTATTTGAAGCAAGTTCCAGGTGACTCGCAAAGATATTTGTCATTTTGTCATGTGTTTACATTTGATTAAAGGCTCTGTTTAAGTTTGTGCAGGGCTAAATATGCAAAGTCATATTCCATTAAAGCATCTTTTGAGTTTTTTCCCAAAGCAGCAGCAGCAGCAGCAGCAGCAGCAGTGCAAGTCATTTATCACACTTTGTCATTCAAAAGAAACGCAAATATTTACCGCCAATTCCCCAGCAGATTGATGGCGTTGATAATGCCGCGCAAAGCCAACACATCTTGTGTTTGTTTTAGCTTATTTGTCGCGCTAACTTCCATGCAAGTGGCTTTCATTTCTCATCTCCACCCCCGGGGCCAAGCGGGGACATCTGAACCAGGACTTGAAAGACTTCTGACCTTCCACGTGACATTTGGGACGGGGGACAAGTATGACCGCAGCTCAGCGCGAAGCTTCATTTCAGCACCTGCCAAGGTCGATTGCCACGCATCGGAGTGCCGACATAATCCGAAATGTCACCGTTTCATGACTTTTGCAGGCAAATAAAACAGCTGCGTGTGTTAAAAATGCATGAGCACATACCACCAAGCCTCATTATAGTCACACGTTGACGACTTTTGTTAATGAGTTGATGGGCTTGTTGTCACGCCGGGAATGACAAGTTAAGAATAGTAATTTGAAAAAAAAAAAAAAAATGCATAGCAATCATTTTTTTGTTTGTTTTTTAACTCTTTGACTGCCAGACGTTTTCAGAAACGGGACGTCGCCAGTGCCAGCCGATTTAAGCATTTTGACTGATCTTTCAAGGTCCACAGAAAATTACGTGTTTGGACTATGGAAACACACATACTACCAAATGAAAGATTGGACTCTCATCTTTCATCAGAAAAAAAAGTTTGTTTCTACCTTATTGCGTTTTTCAGTAATCAACAATAGAAAATGGTTAGTTTCACCTCTGTTTAAAAAAAAAAAAAACGTCTTTTAACGTCTTTGGCACTCCTCCATATGATTTTACTAAACGTTATTTAACGTTTTTGGCAGTCAAAGAGTTAACAGGATCAAATCCTACTTCAAAATCGTGCCCTTAAGTGTAGTACCACATTGTGCCACAAATTGTGGGGCAGCACTGAGCGCTAATGGAATAGATGAAGGCTAAACAAGAGCAAGAAGAAGAGGCAGATGGGATCAAGTAGTCAATATCATAAGTGTGCTGAACTGTCTTACAAGTGAGGAAAAAGAGCCTAACTTGACCTTCAGCTGGATATGAAGGAAAAAAAGGATTGTGATTGGAGAAAATGCTCAAACATCTTTGGCCTTGTGAGGACATTTGGTTGTTTTTCTTCCCATGTGCTCTTTACTCACTTATTGAAGACGACACTTTTCATTAGCGGCTACTCGCTATATGAACCTCCACCGGGGAGGTTCTGTTCTCATCGCTAAGTTTCATTTAGTGCCTTGAATCGCTGTGTGTGTATATCAAAGGGGGGGGGGGGGAATTAATAAATTAAAAGTGTGGCGAAGAGGAAAGGCTCTCGACTGTAGATGAAACATGCGCTTCTTTTACCGCCTCAAAATCTTGCAATTTCCTTCGCTTTTTTTCCTTCTTTTTTCTCCTTCTGACGCGTGCGTGGCCTCCGGGGCGGCACGAGCTGATGTGACCGCCTATCACTGCAGTGCATTCACGTTAAGGAGGAGTCCCACTAAATGTCACGCGCCACCACCAGCAATTCTATACGCTTCACTATTAGCATTAGCATTAGCATGCGTCACCACAAAGCCTGGCTACCGCGCCATACATACACATGACTTACTTATGACATATTTGTGTGCTCATGTTACATGAAGTCGTCTGGATTCGGATGAACATTAAGCGCTCAATATGTGATCTTATTGATAAAAAAAAAAAAAAAAAACGTACTTCACGTATATGTTGATAGGGTCACTCTCTGGACACTTCATCAGGAACGCCAGCAAAATCAACTAATCAATTAAGACAATTCAACTCTAAAATGTTGAACCAAAACAAATGATTCTGCCTAGCTTAATGCTAACATATTATGTGAAATGCCATAGACAGGCTAAAAGAAATTAGCACAGATTTTAGGGCAATTGCAAATTTTCAAACAACTGCTGCTTAAACACACGTGAAGCAGCAACACAAACAAACCGGCGACCAGTCTAAGGTGTATTTCACTCCTCTCGCCGAAAATTCAGCTTAGATATAACTGATGACTGTTCTGACAAGGGATGGTTGAGTACTGCCAAAAGTCGTTTTAGGTTTAACTGAAGATCCCAACTTGCCACAAAATTTGAATGTGAGAGGGAATCGTCTGTCCATTTGTACCCTTACATTGACTGGCGACCAGTCATTTCATTTTTTGTACGTGTGTGATTGGTCCAGGGGGTATCCCACTTCTCCCACCAAAACTCAGTTCAGCTTCATTGAATTGAACGGCGACCAGTCGTCATGCTATTAACTCTTTGACTGCCAGACGTTATCAGAAAAGGGATGCCGTGGGCGCCAGCCGATTTAAGCATTTTTGACTGATCTTTCAAGGTTCACAGAAAATTATGTGTTTGGACTATGGAAACACACATACTACCAAATGAAAGATTGGACTCTAATCTTTCATCAGAAAAAAAACTTTGTTTCTACCTTATTCCGTTTTTCGGTAATCAACAATAGAAAATGGTTAGTTTCATCTCTTGTTTTGGAAAAAAAACGTATTTTAACGTCTTTGGCACTCCTCCATAGGATTTTACTAAACGTTATTTAACGTTTTTGGCAGTCAAAGAGTTAAGAAAGACAAAAAGCAGTAAAGTATATTTAACCTGTGCTTTTTTTCTGTCAAGTAGTCAACAGTCAAAATAACAATCACCAAAGGGGTGAAGGGAAGCTATCGTGGCTATAAAAAGTCTACACACCCCTGCTGTTACACAAAACGAGACCAATTTAAATAATTTTTACTTTTCCACACTATTAGCCTATAACCTCTATGAGTCATTAAAAAAATAATAAGAGGGGAATAAACAGAGGAATCATGTTGCATAAGTGTACACACCCTACTCTTTGACTGCCAAAAACATTAAATAACGTTTAGTAAAATCTTAGGGAGGAGTGCCAAAGACGTTAAAAGACGTTTATTTCAAAACAGAGGTGAAACTAACCATTTTCTATTGTTGATTACTGAAAAACGGAATATGGTAGAAACAAACTTTGTGTGTTTCCATAGTCCAAACACAACATTTTCTGTGGACCTTGAAAGATCAGTCAAAATGCTTAAATCGGCTGGCACCCACGGCATCCCTTTTCTGAAAACGTCTGGCAGTCAAAGAGTTAAGTGGGGATGTGTGAGAATAGAGCAAACACATTCAAACTCATGTTAAATGAGGGGTCAGAATGCACCTGCCACTAATTAAAGTGCTTCTGGTAAATTCCAAATAAAGGAAGGTGGGGGCAAATGGGAACTGATTATTTTAGTCATTTCAACACACAATATTTTAGAGAAGTTACTTTTTTACTTTTACTTCTAGTCCTGGAGTTGAATCAGTATTTCCCCATTTAGCGCGTGTACATAATATGAGAACTTTCGCCACTTGCAATTCTGAGTCGGAATATTTCTGTGGTCAGAAAATACTCGCATACTTTGCAACTCACCCTCCAGCTCATCCTCAGGTAGAGTGACGGGGGTCCGGTAGGTGAGGACATCCGGGATAGTGCACAGCCCCTTGTACATGAACCTGGTGGTCACGGCGCGCACCGGCATCTCTGCGTCGAGGGGACCGAGCCGACCGCCGGGCGAAGATCCTCATGCAGCCCCGCGGCACCAAAGCTCTGCTTCCCCCGAACCCTCACTGGGTTCTCCGCGTGCAACCCCGAAGAAAATCCGCTTTGCCCCCCCCCCCACCCCCACCTCTTCCTGGTGCAACTTCAGCGCTCCTCCTGCATGATGACTTGGGGGCACAGAATTTGATGAGAGGATCAGCTGGCGCAACACCGCAGCCCGAGAAGATGTCTACAAAAACACGACGACGCTCACATCGTGTTGTTTGCGGCGCACGCGGCTTTTTTTTTTTTTTGCGTGCGTGCCAACTAGTTCGCGCCTCCTCGGCGGTGCGGCATTACAGCGCCTTGGAATGGTCACAGTGAGGAGGGATAGATTGGGAAGAGAGGCAGGAAGGGAGGAAGGGGCATCTTGAGACGTTTCCGGGGATTCCTGGGTGACCCTCTTCTCTTCTCTTCTCTTCTCAGTCACTACATACTGAGTGCCATTCACCCAGCCACTCTCTCTCTTTTTGCTCTCTCTCTCTCTCTCTCTCTCTCTCTCTCTCTCCACACACGCAAAACGCACACACTTATCCACACACGTGCACGCAGATTCAATTCCATTCCATTCCATAAGCGAGCCCACCGCCAAGAAAATAAAAATGCAAAAGGTACTGTAGATTGTTTTAAACAAAACTTAAGCTTATTTACAATTTCACATGCACCTGTGGATGACATAGCGAAGCATATGCAACAACTCAGAATGCAACACAGGCTCGCACTGTTCACATTGCAAAGAGTCTTAGCCTTATGCTAAATGCAGGGATGTGATTTGACCAAAGTGAAATTATCTGAAAATTTAGCCGGGGGTCTGGGGGCCGCTGGCACCCAGCTAGGCGAAGCCCCCCGGAGCTCATGGGTTTTCCGTGTTTTTAAGTACTTTCAATGCACTCACATGACAAAGAAATAGACAAAACAACAGCATAAATTTTCAATGTATATTGAACTATCCCATATAAAATGGCAGTTTTAGTCAACTCAAAATCAGTCACTTTCAAAAACATTGGACTGCCTTTGCTTTTAAAAACTATCACTGAGAATATCATCATATCTCACTAATGTGATTACTAAGTTAACACATAAATAATGTTGAAGAGTTCAAATTTCATGAACAAATAATTGTATCATGACCAAATGAAAAGTAACTCATATTAGAGCATACCACAAATGTCTTTGTTATAGCAGAAGATGTTATCTGTCGGAGTCATGTGCATACACAATGAACTACTACTTTAAAAAAAAAAAAAAAAAAAAAAAAATCGGAATTTTTTTTTGGGGGGGGGGAGAGATAAAAAAAAAAGCGGAATTCCGCGAATTAGCGGAAAAATCACATCCCTGTAAATGCTAAAAGCTAAAAATGCTGGGGGAGGCCAACTGAAAGTGAAAATAAAAACGGATATAAAAGTCGAATTCAAAAAATTAAATACAAAAATTAAAAATTGAACGCAAGCTTAGCTTCCAAGCAAACTTGCAGCTAAGTGGCTCCCTGACAAACTAGCCACCTAGCCTGTTAAAATCGACTTCATTTAACTGTAAAATGGACATCAATATTAATTCGATGAGCAAAACCCAAAGAAACGAATCAAAGTATAAATATGCCCAAATACTTTCCAATCTTGCCTGATCAGCCGACGTCGTCAGGCTCCTACAAGTCCTTGCTAGCCACACGCTAGGATAACAACAGCCGCTTTTTATGCTAATCGGCGCACAATTCTTAATTAGCAACATTTTTCATTAACGTCTGTTTACCCTCCACTAATGATTTGTGTTCCCGTCACTTTTTATTATTATTGTTATTTTTATTATTCCCATTTTACGAGCCGAGGCTTAGTTTGCATTTGCTGCTGCTGATGATGTGATTATGCAAAGCGCTTTCAGCTTCTAATTGGACTTAATGTGCAATCTTAAGACAAATCAACATTTTAAAAACACTCATAAATTGTACATTTCTTTTCGAAGAATCATTTCATTGCATTGATATGTTACAATATTGCCTGAGAAAATGACATTTAAACCGTGTGTGTGTGTGTGTGTGTGTGTGTGTGTGCGTTTCATTTAAACCGCGACAACTGAAAAGGTTTCAGGCACAAAAAGTGCATTTGCATTTTGATTTAAAAACAAAATGAATCTCTGCTCACCTGCCCGCCGATGGACTTTGTCGTTTCTGGGAATTTTCTTTCAGGGAACTTCAGATTCAATCTGGCAAAAGTTTGGAGTGGAAGGAAGAAGAAGGTTTCTGCTGACTATCAATGTCAGCTGGCGCGAGTCCAAGCTGAAGGGAGCACACACGGGACACACAAACAAATGAGCAAATCAACTACGGCTAATTTATGTTTCATGCTAAGAATTTTATTTTTTTTTTATTATATTCTTCACTATTTACTAGCTTAATATGGAAGCACGGAAATACCAATGTGGAATGAATATTTTTGATGGGCAAAAAGATTTACTGTAAACTAGGGGTGTCAAAATGAGTGCATTCATTTTGAGTTCATTTAAAGTTCCTTAAATGCCACTCTTTTTTTTTTTTTTTTTTTCACGCATGATTAATGACCGCCCCTTACTTGGAAATCCTGTACTGGGGGAATTCCAGCCACAACGCAGCAAACACGTCTCTTGTCAAACTTGAGCAACTTTAGCAAACAGTACATCTTTTTAATTTTAACACTTAATTATTCTGAAATTTACTGTATCAATGATTGATGAAGATGCAGCCGTATTTATATTAGTTTAATATTTTTTCCCCACTTATTTGTTAACAAGAGTATAAAAACTTATATTATAATATTTTATTGAACCTGCACATTTTATTGTACATTTAGAACAGATATTTACAATTCATCGTGAGTTAACTATTGACGTCATGCAATTAATTATGATTAAGAATTTTAATCGCCTGACACCGCCTACTGTAAACATACTTGAAAGATGGTACTTGCAAATACATTTTAACGTATTAGCAAATTTGTTCAAATGTATTTGCAGTTTTAATGAAGCATGTTGGAAATGTTGGAAGGACTCCATTTTGACAAGATGGCAGCGTCCACGTCTGCACTGAGCCGGACTCTCTCCGCAGTCATCACTGTAAAGTTAATTAAGACTCCAGCAGTGGGAAAGGTGACCACCCCCGCCAACCCCCCCACGGGGACGGGGCAGACAGCGGGGGGGGGGGGGTGCACCGCCCGCACGACGTGACATCCATCATACATTCCTATCAAAATCAAATGAAGCCGGAGGGGCGCAATACGCCTCCGACACCGCAGAGGCAGCGGACCTGAAAGCCACGAGGTCACTCGCACGGAATGATATGCACTCTCACACACACACGCCCTCTTTCGCACAAACGTACTCACTCGCACTGCGTCTCACACTAAATCCCTCTCACTCATTCACACTCGCGTGCTACATTTTTTTCTCGCAACTCTCAAAAGATCTACTCTCTCACACTCTTTTACACACTTGCTCTCTCACTCGCTTTCTCACTAAAAAAACACCATTTTCACTCTACCTCTCTCACGCACACTTTCTCTCTCAGGGTGTGCTGCCTGACACGAACAACTGTCACCCACCCACACCCTCTCTCACTCACCCTCTCTCTCATAACACACGTGCACTCTCACTCTTTCGCACACACCTTATCTGCCAGACAAACTCTCACGTGCACACACTTTCTCCCCCCCCCCCCCCTCTCACACATCCTTGTCTTGCAAAACTAGCGGACTCTCTCTCATGGTGCATGGCGACGGAACAAAGCAAACTTTTAAGTCAAGCTAGCGCTTGTGGTTTTTGCTAGCAGCCTTATTAGTTAAGTCGGTAGAGCAAATCAAATGGATGGATGGGGGCCCATTTTGATTCTGTGTTGGACTTGAGCATTCACTCCATTTCGACTCCAATCACAAAAAAAAAACGAGAACATGACATTGACACTTAATGGCTTCTTCCTTTGCTCATGCGTGTTAAGAACTTAATGAGCTCGTAGTGGCCCTCATTACACTGTTTGACTTAATGAGTGCGCATTTGTAGGCTGTTGTTGGGAGACACTTGCATTGACATTCATATACTGCTACATATGTTCATTATTCACTCCACGGAGGAGGCGGAGCACGCGATGCAGCTTCCATCTCCCGGGATCAGGTGGGTCATTTTGAAAAACAAACAATTTGCAACCGCCTGGCTCTGAGCAACCGCAAGCGCAATCGAATTCTTCAAGCTAGCAGTGCAGAAACAAGTTGAAGGCGGCAGTGGGGGGTGGGGGTGGCGGTGGGATTGGGGGGGGGGGTTATCCCATCAGCGGGTACCGACATGAAAAACATCGTAGCGTCAAGGATTCATTTGTGATTATTGATTGCGTTTGTAATTGACTGAAGGACCTTTTGAGTATGAAGTCGCCCCAACAGGCAACGTGTCGGCGTGAGCGGAATGCTAATAGCTTAGCGGCAAGGTCTACTTTTATATGATCTGAACGACAACGCACGTTCACTCCTGCTTTACTCGAAGATGGGGTTGGGGGAAAACGACATACAGAACATACACTAAACATTACCCGGATGCACGTCGTACGTAATATGACGAGAATAAAGTGGAAATTTGACATGAACTCATCGAGTGCCGGCCGTTCCAAAGCGGAACAATTGCCTTGTGTGGCAATGCGAGCACCCAGCTTGCGAAAACAAAAGCGTACTCTCCACGGACCCGCGTGACGGCACTGCCGGAAACGTAATCTCGCGTTTCACAGCGTACGAGCCACTTGAATGAAGCACAATTCATGGTGATTGTTTATTGAAGACGTGCGATTTTAAAATGACGTATACTAGGAATGGCTGCTGGGGCCCCCCCAATCCCTTCTTGCTTGGGGCCCCTGGGGAATGTTGCGACGCCACCGCTGAGATGCCAAAGAAAGGAGAAGCGCACTCTGGGAAATGTGTTGCTACATGCTAACTTTTCACGCCGCAGCCCTGATTTGAATTCCATTAAGTTCCTTCTTCAAGACATTTTTTTTTTTGGGATGCGCTGAATGTCTGCAAGCGGCGCCTTCATTTGAGAAGTTGCTGTTATTGTGTCCTACTTCAAGGCTTGCTTCTTCTCCTCCTGCTCCTCCACCGCCGTGGTGGTGCTCTATCGTCGTCGCCATCGCGCCCCCCCCGGAGCGGCGGCTTTAATTGGCAATTAGACGCCGGCGCGCAACACGGGTCTGGAATGTGGCGAGATTCATGAATATTTGATACGTTTACTGACGCTCACATTCACCGGCGGAGATTTGTTCGTGGATTCGAGAACTTTGTTGGAGGTCAGGATGGCATCATGGCACAGATGACGTGCGATTAAAATGGGATTAAAGATTTAAAGGTACTTTTTTTTTTTTTTAAGTAATATAACCAAGCAATGTTGGTCATAGCAGTTTTTGTGCTTTGGAGTGATTTTTGGAATGAAAATTTCATGACAGTGTTGCATGATCATGACTAAAACAATAATCACAATTATTCAATATGATACAGGAAACATCAGAATTGTTATTAGAATATGAGAATTGAACCTAGCAAAATAAAGAGGAAACGCTCTTTGTATAAACAGATATATAAATAAATACACATTTTAACAAGATGTGATTAAAAATGCATCCGCCAAATGTTTTATTCATGGTTTAAATTTGATTTTGCGGCGGGCAAGCTTGATCCCACCGAGTGGATCTATTGATTATCCTCCAAGACAAGGTGGCGGGATTGCGCGTTACTGTATCCGGTGTACATCCGTAACAAGCCATTATGATGGATCTCCTCCATTACCTGTGGCTCCTCACAGATGGCGCGCTTTTGTCATTAACGCCGCAGCGCCATGAATTATTCATCCCGGATCTGACCAGCCAATAGCGATGTCATCTCCTCGCGTCTTTCTATCGAATGTTGAAACATCTTCGGCGCATCCGAGTGATGTATGAAAACATAACGAGGCCGTGGGTTGGCACACTTGCCAGGTGCAACGGAGGACAGAGGAGGAGCGCCGGGAGGAATAATTGATGATGCAACCCCGTGGAAAATCCACAGGCTTCATCAGCTGATGGCTGTTTTGGATGGAAGCGAGGCGCCCCCCCCCCCCCCCCCCCCCGGCACCTCCGCGAGGAGAGTAAACTAAAAAGACATCAAAGTGTCAACACCTCCGCTCACTCCTTAACAGAAGCATGGCAAGCCAATCGATACAAAAGCTGGACACTTGCTGTTAAATGTCCCAACTTTAAAAAGGACACGTACACACAAGCTCCTTGCTTTAGCCCAGATTTTAAGTTTAAAAAAAGAAAAGAAAGTGTTTTTACAGTGTACGGGGCTTGTCGGAATTGAGAGTTGGATGACTTCATTGTAGTACCACGTTGTGCCACAACATGCCTGGCAGCACTGAGCTGTTCTGGAAGAGATGCTGCCAAATTGAAAGAAGTGAATGAGTATTGCCTGTGAGTATTGTTAATGCGCCGCCATTTCTTTTACCATTGAACAAAAGGGGTTTAAAGTGTCTTTTTTTTTTTAAATACAACTATAATACTGTATTATTTAAAAATATACAGCAACAAAATAATTATGACAATAATTATGTTGTATATAAATCGTTTTTGCTCTTTCTGGTGTGCACGTCTTGACCACTTGGGGGCAGTATGATAGAGAGAGAAGCGCACGCATGCCTGTGAGTATTATATTGTCTTCCGATACTTACAGAGAGCCGCGACATGCTAGCTTTGTTAGCTAGTCTGACAGTTTGCATTGCATGTTTTTCTTTGGAGTTAAAACGAGTCACACAAACAAGTCACAGTGGCAAAAATCCAACGTGCGTGAACCCCCACTAAATTCCAATGAATGAAATTTGGGACTTTTGTTGGCGGCGAGGTCAGACCGTGCGATGCCATCTGCAGCACCGTGTCCTTTGCTTTGTCCGTTTAATCCTACCATCAGGACAACATGGCTGCCTTCTCCGTCCCCTTCAGCAGACATTTAGAGAGAGAGAAAAAAAAAAAAAACCTGGCAGGTTGAAGATAGCCGCTCGCAAGGGGACGACCGCGGTCGATAAAGTCCTGCTGATACACTAAAGGACTTGTGTTATTTATTTGTTATTGCTTTGAGGCGCATTTGCTTAAAAGTGTAATATCATATATCGTCATTAAAGGGGCACTTTTAGTAGATCGGAATAATCTAAAAGGAACAAGAGTTTTATGAATGATGTTTTGGTGGTGTAAAACAACAATAGCACTCAAATTGAAGAAGAACAATAACTATCTGGCAAATTGAATTACAAAGGTTTTGATGTGTCACCCGTTCTTCTTCCGACTGAGGCTCCCCTTGCCCTCCTCTTGCCAATATTGCTAACTTCATGTTCGATTTTCAGTCATTCGGTCCTTTTTGTGTGTTCCGTCATCATGATAGACGTCAACCTCATTTTGGTGTCTTATTGCTCTTCCTACGCTGCAAAAAACAACAACTTTGATTGGCATAACTTGATCGTGACTTTTTCCTTCTACTCTCTAATGTGGCTTTCAGAATGCGCGGCGCCACACCGCCCCCAAGTGGGCAAATTGTGTACAGCGCTCCCGATAAAGGCACGCACAAACAAGGGCAAGTCAGTATAAAATAGTTTTTATATATAATCGATTTTGGGACATTTAAAATAGATTCTGAATCGTACTAAATGAGAATCGTGATTCTTATGAGCAGGGTTGTTATTGTTTTGGAATTTTCATTTTAGTGAGTTTTGATTTTGTTTTTTTTTATTTTTTATTTTGTTAGTTTTAATTAGTTTTCAAGGCGATTCTTCTAGTTTGTATTAATTTTAGTTAGTTTCAGTATTAGTTTTTTTTTTTTTTTTTTAAGTGTGTGCACTATAAAAAAAAAACACCATGGGAGCGACGTCATCTGAAGATGCTTTTTTATTGGCTGCTGCTAGACGACTTTCAAACGTCCTTATCCCAGTTAATATCAGAAATAAATCTACCTAAAATCACATTTAAAATCATCCCCAAAGGCTCATGTATTGAGTTAATTACCAAAGGACATTTTTTTGCTATAATTATAGTTAGTTTTGTAAACATAAAATGTTGTTTCAGTTAGTTTTTTAAATTTTTTATTTTATTTTGTTAACTCAATTGTTTTTCTGAATTTTTGTTTTATCGTTAGCTTTAGTTAACTAAAATAACTTTGCTTATTTTTTGGGGCACACCCCCACTTCCCACCACTGCTCGTTCATCTCAACATGTAAATACAGCAATACATCAAAATCAAGCCTTGCAATCCATGAGCGGGTGCAGCAGGAAGCTGCCGAGTCTCGGCGGGTCCTCCCAGGCAGGACCGCAGCTGCCGTATTGCCGTGCCGACTTCCTTTCTTTTCTTTCTTTCTTTTTTTTTTTCTTTTCCTGTGCGCTAATTGAAAGTGTGCAGGTGTGATGCCCACCGCTCTGGGACTTCATTAGCAGAGAGAGAGCTTTCACCTGACCCATTTTGGAGGAAACCCAGCGGGCCTCCCAGAGCTTCACGACATCCCAACTTGTCTTTAGACGGCGCGAGGAGTGATTAATTGATGGTTTTGGCACATGAATCCACAGGGAGGCTGACTTGCGGACCTGCAGACTGCCGAGGTCTTGCGGGGTCCACGCCGGTTGGTGATCCTGATCCACTAGTGAAACTAATGAATGATTAATTACGGCGGAAGGGTCTTCAGAAGGGAGGGACGCGCTTATTGCTTGAACTGCCAAGTGGGACAAATGCAAACACGCTTGTTACGAAGCCGCTTCCTTTTTCTTTTCAAGTCCTTTTTTTTCCTTGTCTGCCATTAATGAGACCTCCGAGGTACGCACGCACAGTAACACTATTAGACACTCTCACAAACGCGCATGCACAGCACACACACAACGAGACTGTTACCAGTAGGAGTACTCTTTGAGTACTCATCGATACTGAGTACAGATGTTGTAATTTACAATACACACAAAAAATGGAAACAAAACCTTTTTTTTTCTTTCCTGACGCCGATGACGATTGGCCGATGTGTTAAACAGCCACAAGTCAACTACTGCAGAAGAGGACTCACTGTCAGATTTTTATGGCCTTGAGTATCGGTGGCTGGTATCGGCAGCCTCCAAAAAGTACATAATACCTTACAATAAGGCCGATACCAGCCCGATTAGGGATGTTCGATATCACTTTTATTCAGACCAATAAGAGCACTCATCCTTGCTGGTGCAAAACACTTGTCTTTATTATTATTATTATTATTTTACATTTCTCTGTTTTGGGGATGAAGCTAAATGCAGACATCCCAAAAACGTAAAAATCAAAAAAAAAAAAAAATGGAAATAGAAAAACTGTTTGTCACATAGCAGTGATGAAATGTTTGTGTAACACTTAAGTGATGAAAACACAAAATCTTTTAACGAGTTACTTCCTTCGCAAAATGTAATTTCGAATTTAATGTTTGTGGAATTGTTATCATGCCCTTGACATTTAAGAAGACTTGATGTCCGATAATTAATCAATATCGGATTGAAGGGAAATGAATGGAATCGAAAAATCGAACTGAGCTCCTGTGAATCGAAGTATCGATGAGGATGTTCAAATTGCTGCCCAGCCTGAGCAAAAACTGTCTGTGAACATTTGACAATTCCCGATGAAAGCCCCAAATTCGCCACGTTTGCAAGCATTCACCTCTCGGTGAGATACCGACTTTATTCATAAAATAATCGGCACTGATAATCAGCCCGGCCGATGATCGCTCTATCCGTAATCGGTACTCGCCCATCCCTAATCCCACACGCACACACACAGCGGGTAATTGCAATCTTGTTTCACTGCGTCAACCGAGAGGCCCCCCGTTCATATTCCTGTACCGCATAGCCCCTCCCCCTCCCCCTCCCTTACCTCAATTTACATTTCAAAAGGCTGCAATGGCATTAATTTCCATGTAATTGGGCGTCTGTCAGTCGGGTGGCTCACATGTACGGACCGCGTAGGACGCCACGCGACCTGCTTGTGGTAAACCAATATTAATATGAAAACGGCAGCGCCGACCACATGACAGGATTCATCCTTGCCGGATTTGGAGACTTAATCCAATTGCACAGTGATGAATCACACTCATCCCCGAGTGGGGGGGGGGGGGGGGGCGCTCCCCTAATAGTTTTAATCAACATTAGAGCGCTAAATACACGCACCGAGCGAGCGGTTCCATCGCCTCGGCTGCACTGCCGCCATTATGTAACGCTCACTTGGATCCTCAGATGTTTTTTTTTTTTTTTTCGTCCCCCTCGGCCCAACAAGCATTTCTTGACCTAATTCTCCAAAAGTATATCCCCGCCACCCAGAATGTAGGTCGCCATCATGCGTCTTAGTGAAAAGCCAGACGCACAATCTTCATCATTCCTGGTTATTCGTTGCGGAATGCTTGACTTCTCCCGTCCGTTTTGTTGTACGAACATTTCCCTTTAACGCAGTGCAGCTTTTCAATAGAGGGCCGCTCCGCTATATGTCGCAGATTTATAATTCTTTTATGTTTTGTCCACTGGATAACTCTTTGACTGCCAAAAACGTTAAATAACGTTTTGTAAAATCTTATGGAGGAGTGCCAAAGACGTTAAAATACGTTTTTTCAAAACATTGGTGAAACTAACCATTTTCTATTGTTGATTACTGAAAAACGGAATAAGGTAGAAACAAACTTTTTTTTCTGATTAAAGATGAGAGTCCAATCTTTCATTTGGTAGTATGTGTGTTTCCATAGTCCAAACACATAATTTTCTGTGGACCTTGAAAGATCAGTCAAAAATGCCTAAATCGGCTGGCACCCACGGCATCCCTTTTCTGAAAACGTCTGGCAGTCAAAGAGATATGATCCACTGTTGATGCCAGGCAGGCGTGACCTTGTGTGTAATTGCACCTCCACGACAGTAGGTGGCAGTGGCGTTCTCTTTCTTACAACAATTGAGACAAACGATACTATTTTTAGCACCGATTTGACCGCATGACTGGATAGCCGCTCGGCCAAGACTTTTGAAGCCGCGAGGCCGCCATATTGCTCCTCCCCCAAGAAACGTTTCTCGGATGACAACGCTATACATTTGCCGTATTCGAAATTGGAGAACATTTGAGACAGGACTCAGTAGAAACAGCATCGTTTAGGATGTTTTACATTTGTTAAACATAAACAAGAGGACTTCAGACATTTCACAACTTGACTTAAATACATGTATAAACTATATGCTTAATGATCTTTACAGGAAAAAAATTGTATATTTTTTTATGAAAGAATTAATTATAGCTTTATTCAACAAAAGATGACTCTAGTGATAAAAGAAAAAAAATAGCGACCACCCCGCCAACCTGTATATTTTCTAATCTGTACATATATGTATAGTTTATACAATAGTCTGCTCGTGAAATGGGAGTGGTAAGATGGCCGCCCTGTGGCTTCAACAGCTTGCACGGGGGTGTATGGGCTCTCCAGTAATATATACAGATATACAGAAAGTTGGGTGGGGATGGGGGGCAAAAAGTATTTTCCTGGGGGGGGGGGGGGTCTTAATAAAGACAAATGGAGAAGCACAGGCAAGACAGAATTTGGAGTTGTAATACCATGTTGCGCCACAATATGCCAGGCAGCACCGAGCTCTAATCTACAGAAAGTCATTTTTTTTTCTATTCTCAATTTAATTACTTAAGGACAAAGTAATTCAAATCTGTATTTCCGCATGTTACCGTTGTCATTTGATACGTTTCAGTTAACTGGCCAATAAATCGGTTATCAGAATTGTATTTTGCCAAAATATCTGAATCGTCATCGAAATACATATCAGTCTAATCACCCGTACAATTTTTCCGACTGAACATTTTTATCTTTGCCGAGGCAGAATGTTTGCTTCAGAACCGAACGCGAGATGGCTGATGGGTCAAAAGATGGCGAGCGCTGACGGAAAGCGCGATAAGGGCCAAAAAAAACCCCCAAAAAACGCACACAAAACGCGCCCTTGTGCAGGAGTCAGACGTTTGAATCCAAACAATGTTTCATTTTCCAATTAAATCCCCCCTCGGTCAAAGAGAACGGCGAGCGGGATGAGACGGAAAACGGCTTTGGCGCGCGCAATAAAAGGAAGTAAAAGAATGCAATTATGCGGCCGCGGCGCAGCAACTGATGGCAATTTGAAAGGTCATCGGCAACTTGGGGGACTTTTATCCCCTTTTTCCTGGACTTATTGTCTCGCGGAATATACGGCGCGACTTTATTTGCGCTTTTTAACATATAAGAAATGCAGGCAAATAAAGTTTTATGGCTGCCCCGATGGCGTTTGTTGCGGCCGCCGGGTAAAATTGTGGCGTCGGTGTCCTCCGAGGTGTGTTTTTGCTCTTTTGTTTGATGATGCGCATCAAGAGGATGTGATTACTGACTGTGATAAGAGATAAATAGTCGGGAATGTCCTTGCCTGACACGTTGCGGTGCCTGACGGGCAAGAAGGAGAGCAAGTGAATGTTTTGCAAGGATTTAAAAAGGGACGGACATTTACAAGCCATTTCCTCTCATGTCGTGAAACATTTGCCTTTTGGAAGCAACAAAAGAGACATTTTCATAATCATTCCAACCGAATGATGATTATATATTTTAGAATGTCCCCAGGGTCCCAGAATGCAATTAACTCTTTGACTGCCAGACGTTTTCAGAAAAGGGATGCCGTGGGTGCCAGTCGATTTAAGCATTTTGACTGATCTTTCAAGGTCCACAGAAAATTATGTGTTTGGACTATGGAAACACACATACTAGCAAATGAAAGATTGGACTCTCATCTTTCATCAGAAAAAAAAAGTTTGTTTCTACCTTATTCCGTTTTTCAGTAATCAACAATAGAAAATGGTTAGTTTCACCTCTGTTTTGAAACAAACGTCTTTTAACGTCTTTGGCACTGCATAGGATTTTACTAAACGTTATTTAACGTTTTTGGCAGTCAAAGAGATATTCTCCCAAAGGTCCTAAAGCCTGGCTTTACCATTTTTGCTGATGAGCCGTTTGGATCTTCTAATAGCTCTCAACATTTTTACGTCAGCTGTTTTTTTTTTTTTTTTTTTTTTTTTGGTCTACCTGTTTGATGGGATTCTTCGAAAGGACACTCCAAATGCTTGCGTTTGATCAGATTTGGACCCATTTCGGGCTATCACGGTGGTTATAGAACATTTGTTTTTAAAAATAAAAATATTTTTTTTTATTCTTGACAATAATATGTTCTATGAAGCCCCACTCGTCCAAATATGGAATTCTGGTTAATATTACATTACAATATTACATTTTTTTTTTTAATCAATATCGCAAGGCGGCCATTTTGCCTCTTGCCGTCGAGCACTGATCCGCATATATGACTGGCTAGCCGATAGGCCGAGACTTTTGAAGCCGCCATATTGCTCCTCCCGGGAAACGTTTCTCAGCATCCGATTTCTATACATTTGCAGCATCGAAATTGGAGAACATTTGAGACGATACTTAGTCGTAACAGCACGATTTATCATGTTTTAAATCTGTTAAACATAAACAAAGAGGAGTTCAGACATTTTACAACTTACGAATACATGTACAGTATAAATTATATGCTTAATGCTATTTACAGGAGGAAATTTGTATATTTGTATTAAAGAATTATAACCGTCACATATAATATATTATTGTCAAGAAATGTTTACGGTTGACTTCCCTCTTTAACCAAGGCTCTATTTGACCATATTGTGCTATTTTTCCTAGATAGTTTCCATGGTTTCCTGCCTCATAGATTGCGTTGAATTCCCAGGCTGCTTTCGTCTCCAGAGTTCTGCCGGTGCCCGAGGTTCGCTTCTGTTTTCCAGGATCCCCAGGGTCATTTGTTCCCAAAATGACCAATGCTCTGTAGTCCCAACCTTTTATGTTCCCCATGGCCCACAGTTACTACGTCCCAAGCATTTTATGTTAGCAGCTTCATGTGACCACAATTTGATGTTCAGAGTCTCAATATAAGATGATGTGAAAGTCGTTTCAACAATCCGTTGACGTTCCCAGTCGGTATCCTGCCACGTCCGACAACAGGGCTGGGTTTGAAAAGCAAAACACACAAAAAAAACGAATAATCGATATCGATTTTCCTTTTCGAGCCTGATATTGATTCGTAAAACCGTGAATCGATTATTTTAATATCTGTCCCCCATAAATTGATAAGAAAATAGTATTTTAAAAGCAAAGGTTGTTTTGTATTGACATATGTACAGTACTGTTCACATGAATTTAAAAGTATTCTCTTGCATTTATGAAAGACCGGATTTCTTGTACTACCATTCAGAATCTTTTTCATTTATATTTACAATTATTGAATTAGAATTATGAAAATATTTACATTTCATCTTTGCTGATGGAAATCGTCGCCGCTGTGGGGAAAAACACTTATGTCCATTTTTAACTCTTTGACTGCCAAAAACGTTAAATAACGTTTCGTAAAATCCTATGGAGGAGTGCCAAAGACGTTAAAAGACGTTTGTTTCAAAACAGAGGTGAAACTAACCATTTTCTATTGTTGATTACTCAAAAACGGAATAAGGTAGAAACAAACTTTTTTTTCTGGTGAAAGATGAGAGTCCAATCTTTCATTTGGTAGAATGGTGTGTTTCCATAGTCCAAACACATAATTTTCTGTGGACCTTGAAAGATCAGTCAAAAGATCAGTCAAAATGCTTAAATGGGCTGGCACCCACGGCATCCCTTTTCTGAAAACGTCTGGCAGTCAAAGAGTTAAAAAAAAATCCACAACATCCCAAAAACGTCAAAATCTAAAATATGGATATAGAAAAAGTGTTTTTTCACATAGCAGTAATTAAATGTTTGCGTAACACTTAAGTGATTTTACCTTAAAGCATTTAACCAGTTACTTCCTCCGCCAAATTTGGAATTTAATCTTTGTGGAGTTTTTATCATGTCCTTGATATTTAAGAAGACTTGATGTTCCATAATTAACTCATTCACTGGCAGCCATTTTGACTGAAGCAACCCCCGTCGTTTTACTGGATTTGGACTGATTTTGCAAGACCCACAGAATATTGTGTTCTATTGCTATAATAACATGAAACCTACCAAAAGAAAGAATCGAGTGTCTTCTTTCATCAGGAAAATAAAACCATTTCTATCTGTTTCCGTTTCGCAACAATTAGCATTAGAATATGCTGTAGCTAAGTTTCATCATTATTCACCAACCTGCTGAAAACTGTGGGGGAAAGCGCTTTTTTTTGCAACATGGCCCTGGTTGATCTCTCGTACTCTGCTGCCACCTGATGGCAGTGTTTTTAATTTATTTTTTTAATAACTACCATTGCTTTAAGCAACCTCTTCAGGTCAGAGGCTGTATCAAAGTCTTCTGTATCCTCTAGCATAGAAAAATAATAAAAACGTATAAATATGTTTTTGGGACCATGGCAATATTTAAAATTGAAATTTTTTATTCCTTTTTCGGAAGCAACTATTGGATTGAAGTGAAGTGAATTGAATGGAATCAGAAAAAAACAAAACCTAATTGAACTCAACTCTTGTGAATTGAACTTGAGGACATCAGAATCGATACTGCACAGCCGAAGATCACCGCGTGTTTGTTGCAAGACTCTTTACCGTTTTTTTTTTGTTTTGTTTTCCAAGGGCAATCTGAAGTGTCTCTCCACTGATGGACTGTCCGCCGACGCCATCCGAGAGCAAAGGGGAGGACCCGGGCCCAAACTGCCCATCTGCTAAGAAAGACAGAGCATGCTGATTCATGCAACATTCTTCACCAGCGCTCTTCACTTTTGAAATGAGAGCAGTCAGCCGGAGTACAGAGCAGACTGAAAAGCGTGTCATGAAAACAAAATTGCTGGGAGGAACGGCATCGATCCGGCCGTTGCGACTGAACTCATAAATGGCCCTTCGCAAAAACGTCCTCCATATTTGATATTACCATTCCTCATGTGAAGCGCGGGTTCAAGTTGAAACCCCATTAGAGGACTCTGTCGTCTTTGGACACAAGTATCATCCTCCGGCTCATAAATGATACAAATGCCATCGTTTATTCATGAAGACCTCCAGCAAACGGACGGTCCGGGAAGACGTACGCTTTTGCTAATTGTGCTTGCGTCTTGCAATTGTAAAGCATATACAGGACCGGAGGAACCCGTGACCTTGGCGGGACTCCTTACACGGATCTTCCACCCAGGCTGGCAGAGTAATGGCATGAGGAGATGGGGCCGGATGAGCCCGTGCGACCAACTGGAGTAGACAATGACAGATTGTCCGGGGAACGTAATGCATTACTGCAACCTAATTCACTTTAGCCAGGACAACATTCCCACGGACTGCCGGTTCGACCTGAAGGTCATGATTTGGGGATGGAAGCTTTGCCATACCAGACAGTTCTGGTCAATATGTGGGCCATACCAGAATTGGAGAACAGTTTCTGTATCCCCTGCTAATTGAATTTAAAAGTATCCAGGCAAAATAAATAAACTGCTCATAACAAGTCATGATCATTTATTATTGTGAGTGTGTACTCATAACGGAGTTTTTTTTCGGTAACTTTAAAAGAAAAAAAAAAAGTGAAAATTGAGACTATATCCACATCTCCAGGGACCGCTACACCACTGGGCTAGCTTATATTAGCAATGTGACAAATAACAGTCCATCCAAATGATGAGTTCAAAAGTGCATCAAGGCATCCAGAATATTGAAAATAGGTTGATGGGCTCCGGAGAAATTGAATTTTTTTAATTCACACACGCCTCTTCGGGAAACGTTTTTGTGTGACATCGCCGACAAAAAAAATCTGGTCCAAAAACACTATCAATTTAGAGTTATTTGTGAGTAACTGAGTTGTTTTTTTTCTTTCAACATGGCCCTGGTTGATCTCTTTTGCTCTGCTGCCACCTGCTGGCAGTTTGTGAAAAAACTACAATTTCTTCCACCGTTCTTTGCAGTTGAGAGGCTGCATCAAAGCCTTCTGTATGCTCGAGCATATAATTTATTTTATTTTATTTTTTTTAACGTATAAATACGTCTTTGGGACACGTAAAACATTTAAAATAAAAATATTTATTTGGGAGCAAATGAGTTAAATGTTGTTGAAATGACAAATATTTTTATAGCTCTGAAAAACATTTAGAGAGCTCAATTGTCCTCAAATGCTGGAATACTCCATGTTTGAATGGAGTAAGACAAAAGAAAAACAATTATCCTTGACCTTGTTTTCGCACGGAAAATGTAGCCCCCACTCCACACACACACACTTCTTGTAACATTTAATGACCAGCTTGGAGCCCCTTTAATGCAACCCTGACCTTATAAGACCATTGAATAGCCTCTCCTGGATCGTAATATTTTATCAGCAGGAATGCAATCTGCCTCCACGGGAATGCCGAGTGTGTGATGCGTCAAACACGCAAATACATTTCCCCGCCAAGAATTCCATCAGGGAGCGCCGCGATTGCACCCCAGGGCGTTTGTGTGCCGTTTGTGGGGGCGTCAGTCTTCGGACCTAAATGACAGCCCCCTTAGAGCCGCCACCCATCAGGCATCTGTCGGGACGCGGGCGATCTCGTGTCATATCCAGATTGACGGTCACGGGAAAATGCCGGAAGGCCACCGTGATGGAATGTCGAGTTCAAGTTGCAAGCACACTTTGAGTCGCAGGCACCATTCCAATGACATGCGGCGATTTTCTCTCTCATATATATATATATAAATATATATATATATATAAAATATATATATATATATTTTATATATATATATATATAAAATATATATATAAAATATATATATATAAAATATATATATATATATATAAAATATATATATATATATATATAAAATATATATATATATATATATAAAATATATATATATATATATATATAAAGAAACAAACGCTCACTTACATTACATAGACAGGACTAGAGGACAACTAATCAGCAAACCATCCAAAAAGAACTGACCAGAAACCAGGAACTAAATACAAACAAACTGACAAGACAAGGAGACGAATGGATGACGCAAAGTAACAGATGGACATAAAACCTTAACGAGAAAGACATGAGCCACAAGAATAGACCATAACATGCAACTAAACCAAAAACGAAAACAAACAAATACAAATCATGACACTACTTTTTGGATCATAACAATAATTATGTTTTCATTTAGCTGAAACCAAATATAAGAATGAAAGCGTTTTGAGTCCGTCACCTGAGACATAAATGATGGCGGTAATTAGCAATGCAGCTGTGAAAAAAAAAAAAAAGCAATGCAGCTGTGCCATCCACTTTCCATGATGTGCGAGGAATACATTTGCCAAGTCTTGGTGGAGGTCCGCGTTGGGCCGCCTGCCGCTCATTTATGACTCAAAGGTGACATCATTCATCTCATCCAGCGCAAACAATATTGGTCCTTCCTGCAGGCTAAACGAGAGGCGAAATTTGCATAATTCTCAATGTTGCTTATCATTAAGATTGTGCAATATTGATGCTCTCGCTGACTGAGATTCCACTGCAAGCAAGCACAGACTTTTTTTCCTGGTTTGTGTTTGTTTTTATGGATGCTGTGATGATGATGATGGCGTTCATTTTTTTTTGTGGGGGGTGGGGGGGGGGGTAGTTGCTGCGATAACGGCGTCTCGGTGGGGTTGTGAGAGATGAGCAATGATGGCAAATAGCGAAGCCATTAGAGTGGAGTCGGCCTCACGCAAAGCCGTCGTCCAAGTTGAGGCGCTGCGGGGCGAATGGGTCAAGGTCTCAGCTTCCTCGTCTCAATCCTCAGGGTGGGAAAGCAAGGATATTATGGTCTGGACACTGTCAATCAATCAAATCTTTTCTTTTTTTTCCCCCCTCCTCTCAGTCTTTGAGTTAGGATAAAAGTCTAACTTTTTCTTGACTTTTTTTTTTTTTTTTTAGACACAGACAGACCTCCACAAAAAAAAAAAAAAAAAAAAAAAAAGAGGTAATGGAAGACTGTCCGATATCCTGATTGGCCACATTGCGGTTGAACATGAAGATTATATTAGTGTACGTTTCTGTCACACCCTTATTGTTATTTTCGCCGTGCCAAGTTAAAATTTTGACACCGATATTTGTGAACCATCAGTAAAAAAAAACTGTCAGCGATGTCCCACGATGCCCATTTTATGAATTATCACGTGATGCGACTGACTACCCGAAGTCAGCTGGGATAGCCCCCCCCCCCCCCCCCCCCTCGCGACCCTTATGAGGACAAGCGGTTAAGAAAATGGATGGATGGATATTATGTGGTCTGACCATTTTAGAAAGGTTTCCATGATCGATGTCCTAAATTGTAGATGATAGGGATGTAACAATAACGGCAATATCGTGATATGGCGATATTAAAACTGCCACAATATCGGCGTCGTCATGTCACATTATCAAAAGCAGCACATCTGTTAAATGTCAGGTTGATTTCCATTTGTGCAGTCCTAACAACCTCTGGTGGCTCGTTTTTTTTTTTTTTTTTAGTGCAGTTTAATTTTCACAAGGCATGTTTTGGCCCTTCTAGGTTTAAAATCCCCGCTAATGGTCAGATGAAGGGGAACGTCATATGCTTGTGAGTCAACATGTGGAGGAAGTCAATGTGTGCCTCAATATTAAGTGTTATTAGAGATTGCAGGTTGTTTTTATGCATTGCACAATATTGTCACCTCTTTTTTTTTTTTTGCATCGCCAACCTCGATTTCAATATCTTGATAATGATTGTATCGTGACTTCATATTGTGATGATTGGATATCGTTCCATCCCTAGTAGATATGAGTAAATAATAGTCAAGAATGAATATTTGATGTATAGTTATAATAAATGAACTGTGCTAGATGTGGTGAAATCCTTCTCCTTTCAATCAAAAGTTGGGGTACACACCGTTTGGTTCTACTGTCGGTGGGCAACTATTACAGTTAGAAAAACACATGCTGCCTAATGATTAAAAAGGGTTCTTTTGGAGCACGCTGGTGAAGTTTATTCCGCATCCTGGAGGCTCTGGTCGGCTTATTGGCTCCACACTCCTGTGGGCCTGTTATCTGTGGAGCAAGACATTGATCGTGATAGGAAAGCAGCCATCTGACCCTCCAGAGCTTGTTTGGGGGTGGGGTGGGGGGGCTCAGTGAAGAAGATTATCTCCATGCGTCACAGATGCACCCAACCATTCCCCTCCAACCAGAAAAAAAATAAATAAATCCATCACTTTTGGATGATGGCCGTGCGCTTCGAACCTGGGCCTTCAGCCTGTTATGTTGCGGGTCAAATTAAACCGGTAAGAAAAACTAGAAAAAGAGCTTGGGTCCGACTTTGTCTGTTAGTCTTTGATTTTTAAAGGTTAACTCTTTGACTGCCAGACGTTTTCAGAAAAGGGATGCCGTGGGTGCCAGCCAATTTTAAGCATTTTGACTGATCTTTCAAGGTCCATAGAAAATGATGTGTTTGGACTATGGAAACACACATACTGCCAAAACAAGATTGGACTCTCATCTTCCATCAGAAAAAAAAAAGTTTGTTTCTACCTTATTCCGTTTTTGAGTAATCAACAATAGAAAATGGTTAGTTTCACCCGTTTTGAAAAAAAACGTCTTTTAACGTCTTTGGCACTCCTCCATAGGATTTTACGAAACGTTATTTAACGCTTTTGGCAGTCAAAGAGTTAAAACCGTTGGTTGCGTTATGTGATGTTTTTGGATGATTAAAACTCATTTGCTCTCCAAAACGTATAAATATGTTCTATTTAAATATTACCACGGTCCCAAAAATGTATTTATTCGGGGGGTTTTGTACTAGAGCATACAGAAGGCTTTGACGCAGCCTCTGACCTGAAGAGGTCGCTTAAAGCAATTGGTAGTTATTACAAAAAAACCTCCATCAGGTGGCAGCAGAGTATAAGAGATCAACCAGGGCCATGTTGAAACTAGCGGTTTCCCCCCCCCCCCCACTGTTTTGAACAGATTTGTGAATAATGATGAAACTTGGCTATATTCTAATGCAGATGGCTGCAAAAACGGAAACTTTTTTTGTTCCCCTGACGAAAGAAGAGACTCTAATCTTTCTTTTGGTAGCTTCCATGTTTTTATAGCAATAGAACACAATATTGTGTAGGCCTTGCAAAAGCTGGCAGAAAGCTTTGACTCAAATTCAACGCATTTTCAGCAAATATTGACGTATTCATTACAATTACACACAATGTCACAGATTCTTCTACGGCAGGTGCGAAGCCTGCTTGGACAACTCTTTAGTACAAATGCAATATTGACTACTAATCATTTGTCAAACAATGTCACTATTAATACTTTGTAATTTTCACATCATTTATCTTGAGAATTCCCACGCCATTTCTGCAGAAATTGCACTTGATGTGATGTCTCTCTCGGGTGCATGTCGGCTGTCCGTCCGCAGAAAGAAAACCCCGCGCCGATCTCGTCGCACCCTCATTGGTTTAAGTGGCAATATATCGCTGTTGGTTTTTATGCGAGGCGACCGGCTTAATCCAAGCATGCCTTTCAATGAATAACAATGCGCAAACTCCATTTGGGATCAAGCATTACATCTGTTTATAATTTCATTTTCGCTGAGCGGCCGCATCGCCATCCTTGCATTTGCATTCCTGTACCTGATTGTCTTTCTCCACAATCCCACAATGTTTTTCGTTCTGCACGTGATTGGGCGCCAATGAAGACGTTGAGGTGGTGAGATTGATGGCGCGGCCGTGATTGAGACGGACGGGGCCCAATAACGCACTTCACGTGCGTCCGCTGTGGTGTCAAAGGGGGAGTGGCGTTAATCTCCTCCATCCAGTGGGGCGTCATGGCCGACATCACCCAGCCGGATTAGTTTGCGGGGCGTGACTGCTCATGTAATCTCTTGCCGTCGTTTTTGCCAGCTCGGTTCAACGAGGCGCTCGTCGTCGCGGTGTACTTTTTCATTTGGGAGCGTGACGTGCCATGCGAGGCAACGGTGACCATTTTTGTTTTGGGCATGACAATCAAGCACTTTCAGGAGGCCACGCCCCCCTCCCCAGGTGGCACATCGACACTCCAAAATTCGGGATTAGTTTGGGCTGGATTTACACTGCATGGCTCAGCGGACACGATTCAGGGTTTTTTTTTAGCTCCTAAGTGGCACAATTGGGATGCGGGCCGTGGCACAGAGAAGAGAACATTTCGATAACTTTGGACCAGGATCAGGCCGTTTCCAAAGGAAAATTGGATTTGCATCAGATTATCTGACAATGCGAACACACACATCAAATAGAACCCCACAATAGCAGCTTTGTGCCGTCAAAATGTAGGATTTTTTTCCCTTCCCAATTTACATATGGGCAGATAATCAGGCCAATTTTTTTTCTTCTTCCCTTTCGATTAAAGTCAGCAAATAACTAATTGTCAAATGTCTAAGGGTTATCCTGTGGTGTGCGGAGTGCTTGGAGGGATTTTTTCATCCCCAAATTGCCCGAAAATGGTTACAGCAATGTTTTTAAATGGGGTACAGAGTTTGCGTATTTTACTCTTTTGATCTAAATTAGAAAGGGTCAAATTATCGGTTTTCTTGAAAAGATTATCCTGTGTTGAGACATATTTTTTGTTTCTGGAATGGTCAACCTAACAGTTGTAAATGTTAAACCTGTTCAATATTTATGATCGGCAAATCCTCAAGTTTTGAGAAGACTGTCGTAAGCACGTACCGATAATCGGGCTGATCAAAGCTCAATAATCGGATGTTTCTCAAAGATGATCCTAAGTAATTATTGTGTGGTGTGGCGAGTTAAATGACTTTTTTCTGGATCTGTAGGGAAAACAGTCAAGGGTGAAAATGATAAGTGTTAAGTTCATCCAACAATCGGGATTAATGATGTCTCTAAAAGATGATCTTGAGCGATTATCCTGTGGTGTGGGTTGCGCCAAGCACTGTACGTATTGGACCGACAATCTGATGATCTTTCAATCAAACTTAGCAAGGGCCCAATTATCGGATGTGGTTTGAAGATGATCCTGAGTGATTATCCGGTGGTGTCGGGCGATTCCCGTCAGTGATCTGCTGGAGAGCAGTCAGGTCCGTGTAGCACGCTTTACGAAACGCTGAAAAATCCCCGCCCCCGTGTGTGACGATTCCATCAAAGTGACGCTCGTGCTTCTTTGAGCAAAGACGACATACCGCAAAAAATTCAATCATCTCGGTCAACAAAATATTCCCAATTCAGATTCATCCAATTCAGAAGTGGATTATTATTTTTTTTTTCTCTCTTGAAGTCAAGCTCCTGCTGGTTTTTCTGACAGACTCTCTTCAACTCGACTTGAAAATGACAAATTATTCATGCCTCACATCAGATACGCCACAAAGGGACACTCTCGGGGTGGTTCTCCGCATATTTGTGTTTGGGGGGGGCGCTCCGCGTCATCATTTTTGGGAAAGCTGTAAACCACTGTGGTCCTTTTTGTTTTTTTTTCGTCGACTTGCCTTGAAGGTGATGGAACATCAGAGGGATCAAACATTCAAGCTGCCACCGTCAGATAAGAAACCAAAGCACGTGGGAAGCGCCCGCCGGTCGAAACAAACCGACAACTCTGGTGATATCAAGTAAGAAGGCAGCTTATCGGAAACGTTGCACAGTGTCATTTCTTTTCTTTCTTTTTTTTCCCGCATATCCCGCAGTAGTAAATAACCTGACAGGAGTAGAATAAAAAAATCAAATAAAAATAAAAAATCGTCAAAAGTTGATCTTTGCAGACGTTTTGCTGTCATCACGTTGATGATGAGCTTTTGGGCGAATGTTGGTTTATGATAATGCATGTACAAGACAAACCTAAACTGACACTTGATGTCAACTAAAATGGAATTTGCCGTTTGTCAAATACCGATCAAGCAAACTGTATTTTTGTCATCAAAAAAAGAAAAGAAAGTCCTTCGAGCAGAATGTGACCATTTTTTTTTTTTTTGCCAAAAGTGGCACCGGAGCCAAAATGACTAAATGTCTATCCAGTATGGGTGGGTCTCGATTCTATTTTCCTCAAACGATTCGATTTCGATGCACAGCTCAGTTTGATTTGATTTCGATTTTTTACTGATTCGATTCAATTCACTTCAGTTCAGTTCAATCCGATATTGATTAATTATGGAACATCATTTCTCCTTAAATGTCAAGGACATGAATTAAAAAAAATTAAAACTCCACAAACATTAAATTTCACGAATTTTACCAGGTTGGATTATTTATTTATTAATGAAAGTAATGCGTTATAATCACTTAAGTGTTACACAAACATTGACACCAGGATGAGGTGAAAATGTTTTCATAATTCTAATTCAACAATTGTAAATATAAATGAAAAACATTCTCAATTGTCATAAAGTGTAATAAATCAGGTCTTTCATAAATACTTTTAAATTCATGTGAACAGTAAATTTCAAGTAAACCATAAAATCACCCAAAAATTGGCCTTTAAATTGATATTTTCTTGTTAATTTATGGTGGTGGGGGGGGGGGGGTAGATACTGAAATAATAGATTTATGGTTTTATGAATCGATATCATGCTCGAAAAGGAAAATCTATTTGACCCAGCCCAAAAAAAAACCTATCCAGAAAAAAAGAAAGAAAAGAAAAGTTGGACGAACTCAAAATTTCAAAGCATTAAACTTTGCTAAAATTATAAATTGGGCAATCGAAAAAAATATAAAAAATTAAATAATAATAATAATAAATTGGGCAATCGAACTAAATATTTCAAGTTTTGCTGTTGTGAAAATGGTCCCGTGTTTCACAAGAAGAAAATAAGAGAACTGAGACAAACTAAAAAAAAAAAAAGCCAAAGAAAAGGCAAAACGTGACATTGTGATGGCAGTCGGAATAGGAAGGAGGATTTTTCCTTGAAGACGGCGGTCCAATTCCAACGGCGCAACTAACGTCAGACGTTCTGCAGGCTTTTGGCACAATAAACTCATTCAGTCGAGCTTTTTATGGAGCGTGCTTTGTGCAGGAGACTGGACAAGTCCCACAAAAGAGAATTAATAAGACTATGTGGCAAGCAAAGCGGTCCAGCCCAACCAATGAAAAGGTTACAGCTAAATAAAACTGTGTAGTATTGGAACTATTATGAAAAAAAAAAAAGAATCATAATAAAAGGATGTTCCTTTTCTGAGAATGTACTGGAAGATTGAGCTAAAATAAGAATGTGATGGCCAATAGATTTAAGCAGGGATGTCGGAGCTAAAATGTCTGGACAAGAAGTCTGCAAAGTCTGAAATCTAATTGGCCGGGGTTTAATGCTGCATAAAAAAAAAAAAAAGAGAGGCCGGCGTTTTTATTCCTCGTCCTCAGAGTCGCTTAGCGAATCTTTAAGCGCAGATCGAGCACGTGACTCTTGAAGTTTAGACGGTTGATTGATGACTGCGGCTCTACGCCGTTACGGAATGACAAAACGCTCTGATAAACAATTAAAAAGAAAATAACACACGTTGCGCAAAAGCAATGACATTCGAGGTTAAAACGGGGGCATCAAAAGGGGGACACGCCATGGAAAATAGATTGGACATTTTTTTCCATCCGTCATCCGGACAGACGTGAGGCCGTCAGCATTTGACAGGCTTTGCGGTGTTTGGAGCCAAATTATGGCTCGTTTTTTTGGAGAACGCGCAAATCAAGTCTGTGGAGGGTCTGCTCACTCCGTGTGTGAAATGAAACCAAATAAATAACTTAGCTGCCTATTTTTTTTTAAAAATGAGGCGGTCGAGAAAAAAAAAAAAAAACACATTCTGATACAATATAAATATTTGCCAAAAAACGTAAACAGTGCAAGTGATTTTGTCTTCAAAGAGGTCAGACAGCAAACAGTGTCAACGCAGCATGTCGGCATGTCGCCCCCGAGCAGGTGCCGAGTGCAGATTTGTGTGCCTACCTCGCCACATGGGAATGGACGGAACAGCATGGCGTGACGTCAAGGGCACAAAAGCCTTCAGGCTCCTGCAAGGGAACGAAAGTCAGCAAAAGCCTACTAGAACTTCTGAAATTCATTTGGGGGTGAATCGGAGGCACTTTCGTTGGTGCCATTTGACACGAGTTGGATGAATGCGATCGGTTCATTCACGGGTACGTCCCACTTTTAAGAGGGTGCGCACACTCGGGCAACATCACTATTTTTGTTACTTTTTCAATTGAGTTGCAGAGATTATAGATCACATTCTGGAATATATACATATATATTAGGGGTGTGAATTGCCTAGAACCTGACGATTCAATTTGTATCACAATTAATTTTAATTTCATCTCTTTCTATTCTGTTGTTTTCTCTTACTGTAAACTGCAGCTGGACGGAGTCCAGGAAAAAGTTCCCCACGGGGAAAATAAAAGTATATCGTATCGTATCGTATCACGATTCATAGGTCACGATTCGATTCGATACCGATTAATCCCGATGCGAATCTATAAATTGATTATTGCGATTTTTTGGGTGTGTGTTTTTAAACTCAAATTTAGAAAATACTCATCAGTAAACTTGTACAAGTACACTGTAAGATTTGTATGAAAATGTATTTATTTATCTGAAAAGTCAGGTTGCAGTCGGTTTCATGTTTGAACAGCACTGAAATAAAAATATTAAGGCTTAATGTTCTATTAATATAACATTCTTCCATGCTTAATGTGTAAATATATTCCCATGAAAAATTGATGTTTAAAAATCGATTCGACCGCATATTGAATCGAGATATATTGCCGAATCAATTTTTTCTAACACCCCCTAATATATATATATATATATATATATATATATATATATATATATATATATATAGTATTAGACACATTTGAACAGGGGTGTGTAGACTTTTTCTATCCACCGCATATATTAATTCAAAGAGTGTTTGTGCAAATATTGCAGCGATGCTTATTGCGATGCTCGCGTAATAAATAAAGCAGCAACCTCCCCGTCAACCTGCTCTACGTCTCCTTTAGAACCCGTTGCCGCTGCGTAACCTTTTCATGTTGACATTTTTCCTCACCGCGGGTGTGCGGCAAGACGCCGCCACCCTGTCAAGTTTGTCACCCCCGCGCCCTCAACCGCCACTAAAATCCTCATCAATCCCACTCGACATAGCGGGTGCAAGGCCCCTCCCCCCTCCCCCCCCGGGCCTGACAGTCATGAAACGGCCATCAGCAATTGGTTGACCTTGGCGATAAAGATGGCGGCCGGCGGGTCAACGGACGGCAGACAGCGGCACGCAGGCTCGTATCGCAAGATGACACGTCGGTAAGATGGACGTTACAAAAAAAAAAAAAAAAAAAAAAGAGCCTGCAGAGATAACATAATAGGGCGCATGTGTCAACGCCGCACGTCATTTATTGATGGAGGGGACGCAGGGCACAAAAACAAAGAGGATTTTTTTTTTTCCCCCCCCAGACTCATGTAAGGATGAGCATCCATTTTCTATACGGTTTAAGCAGAAAAGTGAACATATTTGAAATGCCAGAAACAAAAACTAGCGCAACTTATCGTTCTGAATGATCTCAAGCAGGGCTCGCCTGTTTCTGGTGTTTGAAGCTTTTTCGAGATCTTATCAAATTGGGCGTTTTTAAAAGTAGTAAGACGGAAGGACGGGCACACACAAAGACAATCCGCTGTTTTTTTTTGTTTTGGCTCCTTCCTGCCCAAAGACGTCAAACGGCCGACTAGCTTGTGTTACACGATAGCTGCCGATTTAAAAGGGGGCGTGTCACTGTTAGCAAAGATTTTCATCCTGTTTTTGTTCATGAACTAAAATGTCCATAGATTCGAGTCCAGTTTTTATTATTAAATGAAGTATTTTCGTCTCGTCTCCATTAGTCGACGAAAATGCGTACTGATTTAGTCTCACTTATTGTTTATTAATGAGGGTTTCAGTCTAGTTTAGTTTGGTGAAAAATGTGCGTTGACCAAATTATTTTTCGTTGACAAAATGAACACTACTTATAACCATGCTAAAAATACACGCTAGGTTGTTAGCGTATAACTAAATCAACCCGTTGAAGTTCTTAAGAAGAGCATAATACACAATAAATTTATTTTTAAATATATCTAACTTAACAGTGTTTCTGATCGATATTATTTGGAACCTTGCTTGACTTGTTAGAAAATGACTTTTTGTTTTGTTCGGTACGCCGTCTACTCGTTGAGGGCAAAAACAAAGGCAGCAGTAATTTGGGAACATCGATTTAGTGACATTCTACTGTTGGAACACCCAAAAATGAAAAATGAAAATCAACTGAGGCCAATTTGGGCAGCCGGGACAACGCGACCCCACAGGGGACAAGCGCCATCCTTAATTGCGCCGTCCTGCTCTCGAGCCAATCGTCTGCTATTCTGCCGCGGGAGGAGCCAATCACCTGGGCGACACCCTGCGCACATCTTCCTGGATGGTTCGAGGGCTTGAAGCGGATGTTCCTGCCCAATGTGTATGCGAGTCACGCTGTCGTGGAGTGGAAGATTTACATGCTAGGTGGAAAAATCGGACATGGCTTGAGCAGGGGTTCGCAAAGTACGACTCTTCTTTAATAAAGCCCACCTAGCTTCTATGTATAAATTATTTTTTTTATCCTATTAAATAATTGGTTGAAATTATGTAAATGTTACATTTATATACACATAAAAAAATAATAATTTCATTTAATAGTCAAATAATATAATGAAATGTATTATTTATATATATATATATATATATATATATATTTATTCAAAAAATTGATTGTGTTTAAAATGCATAATTTAAAAATGCAATCCCTTAATTCATTAATAATACTTATACATTTAACATTTGCTCAAATAATTGCTTAATTCATTAAAATTATAACAACAAAATGAACAAAAGTGAATAAAATAAAATTACCTATGTAAAAAAATAAAAATAAAATCATGGTTAATTAATTTAACTATAATAGTTATGAGCGAAATGATTTTGCATATACATTCACCATTTATTTTTTTTTACATCGTTACAGTATTACATATATAACATATGCAACTAAATATTTTTTTTAAATAAATTGTAATCATACCCAAAAAATTTAATTCATGACTGCAACAAACAATTTATCATCTAAAATGACATTCAAAAATGCATTTTTTTTTTTAGCACCAAAAGTGTGCCACCCTTACTTATCATATCTGAAATAATATTCCCGCCTGGAGAAGTTTTTTCTTCTTTCCCGCCCGTGACCTTTGCAATCGTCGCCATGAAATCCGTTTAAAAGTCTCCGTTTTTTGCACAGCGTGGCACATTTAGACTTTGATATGGACTTGGTATTTAGATAATTGTACTGAGAAATGGGGACGCGACGGCGGGGCAAAGTGTGGCGTGAAGCAGAACGTTCACGCCCGCCCTCGAGCTTGGATCCATTTGCTTAACAAGGCCTGCGTGCCCTTCAGCGCAGGCGGTACGTCAGTCCATCTTGAGGGCAAACTAGGCGAGACTGGTGGCAAACACAAAAGTAGGCATGAGATGACTAACAATCACAACCTGATGTTCTTTGATCAAAATCATTTATCCCAACGTGTGTTTTGGAGATTGTGTTATGGTCCGAGAAAAGAAAATAAATGGCAAGAAAAGCCTTATTAGAAAACCTGGACTTTATTTGAGGCCTTGTACAATGTAGGCGGAAATTATGAAGCGTTTAAATAGCAGTGAGTGTTAGCGCTAAACCTCCAGGCTTTAGTTGAACTTTATTTGGTGCACTGGCGGAGCTAGACTCTTATAAAATTGGGGGAGGGGGGTGTATACTTCAGGGTATCCAAAAATGATGCCAAATGATTTGCTTCATTAAAAAAATAATTTCAATCAGAGTCTCTAAATGTTGAAATGTATTTAAGTACATATTAAGCATGCGGGAGAAAACAAAAACGTTCAAAGTCTATGAACAATTCCCCCTGAAGTCATATTTTGTCCCTTTATTTCATTTTCCACGCACCCTATGAAAAAAATAATACATTTGTTACTCGTACTACTACTTTATTTACAGCCACATAATGTTATTCATTTTATTAAATCCCCCACTTTTAGACTTTAACGTTAGGGCATATATACTAAGTATTAAGTATCCTTCAAGCTGTTTTTGTGTGTGATGTTTAAATATCTTATTTTGAAATCTATGCTTTTAATTTGGAGGGCCGCTCTGAAATTCTGTTTCCTGTTTTACGCCTCTGTTCGTCATTCAGCTCATGCATTTATTCTTAGTTTGTGCAAAACAACGTTAACTTATTGATGTCCGTCCAAAACTATCTGAACATAAAAGTTGGGGAAACCAACATGGCATTGCCAAAAACGTGTCATCTTGATTAGAGACTAGGGAGATTCTTCTTCTCCAGACAGCTAGTGAGGTGGATTACAACATTTTGTGGTAAATAGCGCCAGCTACTGTTCTGGAGGGGCATAACAATTAGAAGAAAAATAATAAATACAAATTGCTGGCAGACTGCACTGCACCAGTGCCGCGATATGTCAATCATTTGGCACCTGGGGGTCTAATCACATTGGGGGGGGGGGGGCAGTGCCAACCCGGCCTCCCCGCTGACTCCGCCAGTGACAGTGGAAGCAATTAAGAAGAGTTCCCCTGGCCTCGGCGTGAAAACATCTACCGCAAATCTCTGCACTTAGTTTCTGATTATCGTGCGATTTTCCGCAAACTGTCTTCGTCAGTCTCCAACCGTTAGCTTGTTTACTTTGCACTCCTATCGATTTGCAAGAGGGCAAGAAAATAAAAAGATGCCATTTGCACAATATACTGGCTAAAGATGAGCGCAGTGTAGATTTGGGCAAGAGCTTGCTAATTGCTTCTGTTGTTATTTGAGAAGGCGGCGACCTCCAAAGTGACGACAGTCATTAACATCACCACCTAAGCCAAGTGCAACGACGCCATTAAGGCTTGTAAACAGTGGATGACCGATTCATAAATACACACACTTGGCTTAATTAGCCCGTAAAATACAGTTTTAACGAGTGAAAAGCCAAAAAGTGGGATACAGACACTTTTCCTGGGCTTTGAAAAGCGGGCCTTGTCACATCAAACAAAGCCCGAGTGGCATTAAAAAGGCGTCACTTGTCACACAAGTTATGGCGGAGGCACGTCATGCGGCACTTCTAATAAATAATTGCGCACAAAAGCTCAACTTTCTGTCAGGGCGACACACAACGGAGGAAGTGCCGTTTTATTGCCATTAAATGGGCCGTGATTCTTCTTCATGAGCTCTTTTACCGTCTTCACGTGGCTGATTTATGAGTGTTTTTCCTTTCCGGCGGAGGCAGGCGCGCAACTCTTAATGGCAGGCCCGAAACACTGAGATGCGTCTTGGACACCTCATTAGGTACAATTGATCAAAAAATAATCCGGATTTTGATTTTTCACAATCAAAAAAAAAACATTTCAAAGAAAAATGATTCAAGTGCCGAACAGATTTTTTAAGAATTGTGATCACAATAGCAAACAAAAAGAATTGGTTTTTCCTTTCCTTTCTTTGGTCCTTCCTCGGGTCTCTGGCTGGGTTCTGAAGTGTTCGGTTTAGGTGAACGGTATGGGATTTTTTAATAGGTTTTAGGCGAACTAATGAATACACGCCCACACGCACGCACATACACAATAAAAAAAAATAAAAATAATTTAAAAAAGAGATAGCAATGATGATGACATGTCAAATCAGTAAAATTACCGAATGATCAATACTGAGTCCATCCATCCATCCATTTTCTTGGCCGCTTTTCCTCACTAGGGTCGCGGGGGTGCTGGAGCCTATCCCAGCTGGCTTCGGGCAGTAGGCGGGGTACACCCTGAACTGGTTGCCAGCCAATCGCAGGGCACACAGAGACGAACAACCACACTCACATTCACACCTAGGGACAATTTGGAGAGTTCAATTAACCTGCCATGCATGTTTTTGGAATGTGGGAGGAAACCGGAGTACCCGGTGAAAACCCACGCAAGCACGGGGAGAACATGCAAACTCCACCCAGGAAGGCCGAAGCCCGGACTCGATCTCACGTCCTCTGCACTGGGAGGCGGACGTGCTAACCAGTCAGCCACCGTGCTGCCCTCAATACTGAGTTCTCCGGGAAAAAAATTAAAAAATAAAATTAAAATAAAATAAAATAAAAGAATTGGTTTTATTTATCCGTAATTGCCCAGCACTAGATACAGACGAAGTAAAATTCTGCCTTTAAAAAAAGGTTTCGATTTGTATGAAGATGCTTCCAATCTTTTTTATTTTTTATACATAACTCTTATATTCTAGAATCTAAAATTGAATTTGAAATGCAGTGAACATGTAAGTATTATTGTGTACTGTTTGTTTGTGTTGCTGCTCTAAAACGATCCTAATTTCCATTAGCCCATCTACGAAGGTTAGCATTATGTTAGCATTAGGCCTGCTGATCGATGTTTAACATCATTCATGCACTTGAAAATATGGCGTTTTCCAACCAAAGCTAGTCTGCGACGAGAGCGTTTGCGAATTGCTGCTTGTTTATATCAAGCCGTTAGATTGATAAGTGTAAAAAAATAAAATAAAATGACTGTGCTGCATAGACATCATGAAAATTGATGTGATGTTGACATAGATCTGCACATGTACTGTCAGATACCGATCCGATGTATGATTCTTTTTTTTAATGAAATGTTAGAAGAAACTTGATCAAGCGATACCAATCAAGTATGTGAAATATGACCCATATATTCCAAATTTTGCATTTGTGCTAATGAGTGCTAATATCGGACATTTTTTAAATGGAGGCCGATATAATCCGATACGGTTTAGTTTTTGGGGCCGATATGGGATCAATATCCGCTATAAATATTGGACTGGGAAACCGCTACTCTCCACTAGCATCTACTCTTAAATTTTTAGACGAAAGGGTAAGAAAACAATTTGGCCACATAGGGGCTACTTTTTGCACTGAGAGATCTTCAGTTGGGAAAAATCTTGTCCGATCTGTCAAAACAGCTGGCATTATGAGGAACTCTGATTTTGAAAACAGCAAACCTGAAGCTAATTGCAATCGGGACTTGGCCCCTTATGCAAACAGAGAGCATGTTTGGTGTTGTGGCCAGCGGTTTTGTTTGTGTGCTTTGTGTAAAGGATGCGAGAGCGTGTCAGACATGCTTGGAGCTGGCTGGCTGCTCAGTGAAGCAGAAAGCAGCTGAATGAAATCTTGTGGAGGGGGGGAGAAAAAAAAAAAAAGAGGCAAGACTCTCAGGACATCTTTTTTTCCATCTCCTCTTCTTCTACGCGAGCAGATGTCGTCTGAGGCGGCACTGCGGCGCCCTGTCAACTTGTTGGCCGCCTCTTCGAAACCCCCTTGCGCATGCAAAGCAGGCACCAGCTGCCCTCTCTCCTTGACCACCTTCTCCCGTTTAGAGGCGCAAACATCATTTTCTCCTGCCGGCTTTATTCAAATCAATTCCCCCGCCGCCGCCGCCGCCGCCGCCCCCCAGTGCGGCGTGCTCACGGACGCGCCGCCGTCAGACAAACGTGCTAAGGTGAAGGCGATATGGCGACGAAGAGCGCTTCAAGGACACGGGCTCGTAAAGATGAGGCGGGTGGGGGGAAAGCTTTTGTTGTTTTCCCGTTTGAGGATAGATTGATAGCATGGGAACAAGTGCATCAATTCTGGCTGCGGTGGATTTTTTTTCTCAGCTGTCAATCCAAAGCAATCATGCGAAAGATATCACAATCGCTTGGCCAAAATAGTATCTCAGCTTCACAATTGCATGCATGTACACTTAAAGATTTTCAAGTCCGCTAAATTGTATATATTTATTCCTGACAATCTGAATTTCATCATATAGCAATGGCTTGAGTTTGCTTCACAATTGCCCGTTTTCCACACCGTAAATTCTGTAGCGTACATTTGAATCTATTTAGAGTGGGACCAAATAGACTCACTTTTAGAGTAATATTTCCACTTGGAAGAAAGTAAAATAAAAAAAATTGGAAGGAAAAAAAGTCACTCAAGGGTTGAGGAACAAACTCACGATCAGCCAAACTACTGCCTGAGCTACGCACGTCCTGCTGTGTGTTACTATATTGTGTCAGCTGGAATCTTCCAAACTTCAAGAACAAAAACGATGTTTTTGGTCTCCTCTTGGAGATAAGCAAAAGGTAGGAGGGGCATAACTCAGGTGCTAGTGTGACACTGCGAGGCAATTCAAATGACAACTACGCCACTATGTCGTCTACGTTAGTCAGAGAAGGACATCAATCTCAAAAACAGAGGCGCTTGATCAGTTGCGGGATGCTAACGACACCGTCACGGTCGCCGATTCACGATAGCAAGTGACAGCTGCTGGTAGAGGGCGGCGGTGGCGAGGGCGTAGGCTGCGACCGTTGCAAACGTTTGGCAGCGCCGCAAAGCAGCTGTGAAGCAATCTGCCTTTTAGGATTTGATTAAGACCCGCACGTCGCCTTCATTGCACTCGGCAGACAAAAATAAACTCATGCGGCGAGAAAGACGAAGCTAGAGTAACGAAGATGTTTCGATCCGTGGCTTCCTCTTCGGTTGAATGATGTCGAGTTCAAAGTGCTAAATAACAAATGACGTGGCTAATTTGCATTTGTCCAACAGAAACCAATAAAAGGTATTGAACATGCCAATCCAGGGGCGGTCAAACATTTGTGCTTAAGGGTTTATATTTTATACAGAATGAATAGTAGGAAGAAAGATGTAAAATATTCATGCTTATTTTTTATCTGAAGCAATTTTCTTTATACAGCTTAATGTTTTGTGATCGTTAGCGCGCATCAATTTAAGGTTAAATAAAAAAAGACATCGGAATATCCCTTTTCTATTAATTAGTCCATTATTATTCAGCTCCTCCACTAGCATAATGCTACTCTAATAAAAGGGATACTTGTTGATAATTGTTTTTGTCCAGAATGAATTTGATAACTTTGTTTTTCTTGTACAATTAATAACTTTTAAAACGATTTTTCCATTTGCTGTCGACTGAAGATGACATCACCTTTTCTGGGTTTGGTCAGCAAACTGAGCCACGATTGGTTCGTTACCCACTTCCTCAACACAGGTGATGTCATCTTCAGTCGACAGCAAGTGGAAAAATTAGCATTTTAAGGTATTAGTTGTACATGGAAAATAATGAAGTAACCAAATTCATTCTGGACAAAATAAGATCGTTTTGCTGCTAAAAAATGGCTCAATGTGGGTCAAGTATCCCTTTAATTCTTTTCAAGCTAGGCAACATGGGATTTGTGTGTTTTACATGCGCAGTCGACAGAATTGAACGACAACCACATTAGCTTGAACGCAGCCTGAGAAGCGTCCCGTCTAGTCAACGTAAATTGCAGTACGCCACACCGTAAAAATGTTAATGAATTTTTAATTACTGCGACAAGTGCAGCAACACATGGGAGAGTAGTAACACATTTAACATCAAAGTACAGATAAAGAGCCTCTGAAAATGGGGAAGGTGTTTGGATTCAGGTCATGTAACGCAACGAAATGCACGGCAGGGCACCGGCAAGGCAGGAAGAAAGTGTCGGGGCAAGACAGGAGTGGCAACCGAAGATCAATCCAGGGAAAGGTGCTTTAGAGACTTCCATTGGGCCGTAGCGAACAATCAGGCAATAAATCAGGAGAGCTTGAAATAAGTGCCTGCGGCTGACTGGTAGAACGGAGTGCTAAGTAACGGGATCAACCTGCCTCAAGAAAAAAACAAAACCATTCTACTGCTTTTCTGTTTTCAGTTCAGTGCACCAAATTACAGCAATGGATCACAAGCAGTAGCATCAAATACAACAAAGGCTTGATTTTATTCCCAAAACGTGCCTTCACAACAGAATTACTCGTCAACATATAACAGCATACATTCCAACCCTTACAACAATAGTCCTTTCTCAGCTCCGTTCCGGTCCTTTCTGGATTGCTTGGTGAAACACTACCACCGTGTGGCGCGCACCCAACAAGTCCTCACTCGACAACACTTGATCTCCTCGCTCTTGTGTTGCTCTTTTTATACACAGACATTGTTGGAACATGTTGCAAAGTGACAGGACGGTGCGTTCAAGTCCACGCCCTGTTCACAGAAGGTATTTTGTCACAGGGCCAAGAGTGGCAGATTGGGTTGCATGATTTATATTCACACACACCTTCTCTGCCTCATATTCTGGGTAATAATGGTTCATCTCTTCCTGTTGATCTCAGCGCTGCCCAGCATGCCGTGGCAAAATGTGATGCTATGCTAAAGTCCTGCAAGTCTTAATTCTGATTTCCCTGTATACCGTAAAAACCCGTGAAAATCTCAATTCATCACACGTTTACTTAACTCTGATGCAATCCGTTGTATGAAGAGCCACGGGTGGATAAACAAAAGATTTATGTACACATGTACAGTACCTTCGTCCATCTTGTGAAAGACCATTTAACCGTTAGTAATATTAAATAATTTTCAGACCAATTAAATGAAACTGGATGAATAACGAGTTCTCATAGCACACTGGTTGGGAATCATTGTTCTACCAAACATCCCATAATTGTAACAGTGGACATTTTACAGTAAAATACATGTATTGTGATATGGCTAACTGTGCACACCAGCCAGTCTTCTTAATATTTGACATTTTTTGCTTGGATTATACCGAACAAAAGGTCAGCCATATGTGAAATGAGGACTAAACAATACGGAACCTTAGCAGCCGTAGACTTTCTTTCTTTTTATCTTACCTTAGTTCCTTTTCGCCATTGCTGTCTCATTCAAAACCTTTCCTCATTTTCTGTTTTCCGGGTTATCAGCCAATCGGGAGTCTTTCTGGCCCTGCGAGGCACACCTGTCTCTAATCAGCTCATTGCTGTACAAATGTAGAAAAAATACGAAGAAGAAAATATCAGCAGAGCAAGAAAGGCATTGATGTTTTTTTGCACTTGTCTAAAAATGTAAATAGTGATGAAGAAGAAAAAAGATTTTAACTGTTGAAGTAGTAGTCGTAGTCGTCGTCGCCTAGACGCGTGACGTCACATGTGTTGATTGCGGAAGTAATGCGCGCTCCTCTCAAAATGAAGGTTGAGCGTGTTTGTCAACAGTCAGTTGAATACTAATGCTTCACAAAGAGTTCCCATGAGGTTAGGCTCGCTTCCAGCTAGCTGACGAGGCGTCTACAGCCACGAAAACGACCACTACCACCCACCTATCCCGGTCCTGGTCTCGGTCCCGTTCAGACTTTCTAAGTACGAGTCTGTGGACGCGATGGGGATTTGGCAGTCTCTCTCTGGTCCTCCCGAGAACAGACAACTGGCGGAAAAGACAGGCTGTGAGTATTTTTGTTGCTTACGACACTAAAAAAAACGACTTTTGAGTCAGTTTGTCGAATTATGTATGTTACATTTACAACCTTTCGTGACTAGACAATTAATTAGGTACAGCCGCACTCTGTAATGAAGACAAAAATCCGCATGCGTGCGTGCCTAATATTTTGTGCATCTCATAACCAAAATATTAGAAACTGCTTTCAGTGGGATGCAATGCAGTAGGTAATACATACAGTATATAAATACATTTAAAATGCCAGTGTTGGTGAAAATGTTTTTGATATATTATTATTTTTTTCTTTATGTTGTTTATTCATTTATTTCTAAAACAGTCCCATGACCTTACACACCCGTCCTTTTAAATGTCATATTTTTTGTGGTAAAAAAAAAAAAATATAAATAAATATTGGCATTATTATGTAAATAAATAAATAAATAAGAATAATTTATCATGAGGATGTGTTTTATTTGAGTGGGCAAGCATATCTAATGAAGCGTCCAGTGCGTGTGTGCATGTGTGCGTGCTCGTCATATCAGCCAGCTCGGTTTACCCGTGAATAATTTAAAATTCCATGCCAAAAGCAGTGTAACTGAACTCCCCGGCATTGAATGAAACATTAGACACAACAGAAAATAACTTCTCATATAATATGGACAGGGCTGCCTTGTGCGTCATCGTTTCATACTTTAAGGAGACAGCATGTAGGATTTAGTGCAATCTAGTGGTGAACTAATAGAATGAAATTATTTTTGAAGCACGTGCATTACGGTGCCTCATAGAGACCACACTTTGCAAGCCTACCACCAATTATTGTTTGGAGTGAGCGAAGGAGCAGGAGCTAGCGTGAGGGGCTAGCAAGAACTCGCTGGAGCCGCTAGCAAAAGCTAGCGAGAGCAAAGCAGAGGGAGACAAGCGGCATATTGGGTTCTGCATTCACAATTTCACCTAGTCGTAGATTTTTGGGGAGAATGTATCGCCCGTTATTTTTGAGAATCCATACTTAATTGTGTGTTGTTGTTTTTTTTAACCAATCACTTTTTTGACGTTTTTTTTTCTGTCAAGGCAATTAAAAGAATTGTTCGTTTAAGCCAAGCCCACTACATTGTGAACTCAAACGGGCTTTTGTTTTGTGTTTGCAGTCACCTGTGAGCAGATTGGAGTTCTCCACAAAAGGTTCAAGCAGCTGAGCCACAATGAAGACACCCTGCGGTACTTTGAATTCTTTTCTGTGAGCCGTATGGAGATGAAAGTCTGAAACCTGCCCAACAAGTTGCAATTGTCACACGAGCGCCTGAGTGACAGCAGCGAGGCCTTGCGGGGGGGAAAACCTCGGCTGCCGCTCATGTGTGTCTGTGTTTTGTCCGCTCCAGGAGAGAACACTTCAACGCCATCCACGATCTGGCCTGGAATCCCATCCGAGCGCAGATCATAGAGGCCTTCTTTGACAGGAGGTGGCGAGCCGTGACCACTCAGCATTTGCATGTGTTGTTCTGCAGCAGAATTCTTTACTTTTAATTCGGGATGTCAGGCGATAAAACCTTTTTTATTGTAATTAATCGCATGACTTCACTAGTTAACTCACGATTAATCGTACATTTTATATCTGTTCTAAATGTACAATACGTTTTTATACTCTTGTTAACAAAAGTGTGGGGGGGATGTTAAACTAATAGAAAAATGGCTGCATCTTTTAGTCATTAATACAGTAATTTCCTGAGTTAAAATTAAAAAAAGTGTACTGTACTGTAAAAAACGAGTGTTGAGATCATTTTTCTGCCACTAGATTTGTAAGACGTTGGTGACAGCTCAGTGCATCCGTCTAATCTTTAACGTGATGTAACTTGTGAAATTCTGCACGTTTTTAAAATTGTAAAATACAACTTGACCCCCGTCTCCACAAATATATGCATTATTATTCCATTTATTCCTGCTAAAGTTTGACGTGGACGTGTCTGCTGCGTTGCGACTGGAATTCCCCCAGTACAGGCTCTCCCGTTAGTCAGGGGCGGTCATTAATCGCGTGTTTTAAAAAATGTGTGGCGTTAAAGGAACTTTAACTGAAAATTAACATAATATTTTTGACAAATCTACTTTTAATAATAATAATTTCTATATTTCAGCAATTCAATGAATCCAACAGCCTTTCAACATCAGGGCCTCAGTTGAATCCCCTCCTCCCCCCCCTCACTCTCATTTTTGCAGGAACCTGATCCCGCCCGGCGAGGGTTCGATGGAGGAGATCCACCTGGAGGAGTTCGTAGTGGTCATGTCCCACTTCAAGCCGCCATCACTCAGCATGACGGTTGAGGAGCGGGACGGCATCCGCAGAGAGAAACTGAGATGTGCGCCGACTGTTTTCTTTGGACTTTTCAACGCTTGCTTTTGAAATGGCCCCGCTGTGTGTTTTTGTGCGCAGTTTTATTCAACATGCACGACACGGACAACGACGGAACCATAACCCTGGAGGAGTACAGGCATGTGAGTCAAGTCAAGTCTCATTTATTTCCATAGCGCCAGTTCACAATGAGAATTATCTTCTAAATATATTAGCTAGCTTGACAACAAATCTATTAACTCTCTTGGACTAAAAATGAGTGGATCTTTACTTTTATTTATTTTTTTAAATAGCCCTCAAACTGTGGCTACAAAAACACACTTAAATACTCAAAGGAACTTTTTTATACTTATAAATCATTTATGTATTTTATGAGCTATTAAGTACCTTTATTATGCTACTGTTGCCATTACTCTGTTTTTATATGAAAAATACTGTTTTGATTAAAAAAAATAAAATAAAAAAGCTGAAAGTTGGGTGAGATCCTCTACTTGGGTCAAATTGACTCAACTTTCTCGGTTGTTTTATAGAAAAGGGCCCAATTTCTGACCCAATGTAAAGGATCTGGCCATTTTTGACCCATAAATGGGTCATTTTTGACCCAGTGTGAAATTCCACTCATCTGTCACTTTGTAGCCGTGCGATATTGTTGCCTCAAGATTCAAAGTCTGGACGTTTTTTTTTTTTAGACGATAGCGAATGAAAATAGGTTAAATAAATTTGACTGATCTTGTGGACAGTTGGTGCTGGCATTTTTTATCAATGACAGTGTCATGAAGTAGCCATTTTTTGTTTTTTTCATATTACAAGAGTGATTGAACATGATTTTGGGTTGGTATTGTGTTGATGCGCAAGAGTATATGATATATAAGATATACTAATTTGAACAATAATGGCAGGTTTAGTTATTATTATTATCGATAGTTCTTTGTTAGTTATTCCCTTCTATGTTTTACACACGACTCAAAACTCTCCAAAAAGCCAAAGAAAAAGCGAGCTTTGTCTGTTTGAATACAAATATTCCCGTGCGGGCGCAGGTGGTGGAGGAGCTCCTCTCTCGCAGCGGGCATATCGGCAAGGAAACGGCCGTAAGCATCGCGGACGCCGCCATGTTGGAGGTGGCGGGCATATCCATGGGCCACATGGTACGTTCAGGGCTGTTTGCGACGCTCCTTATTTGGCCGCCCATTTGACTTGACTTGTTACTACTCGCAGGAGCCTGACGAGTTCTACGAGGGCATCACGTTCGAGCACTTCCTTAAGGTGGGTCCTCGCCGTGATCCTGGCATAACAATAACTTCAACATAACAATCTGAATGGGCTTTCTTGGCTGAGTATGTTCAAACTGTTTCGTGCTAGTGCAAAAAAAAAAAGACACGATTACAAACATAAACGCAAAAGTACAAAGTACAGAGAGTTTTAAAGCCAATATGAAGTGTCCAATAGTCATAATAATAACATTATTAATAACTGGTTGTTTGTGTCTCTTGTCAGCTGCTGAACAGCTTCGAGATTGAAGCCAAGATGAACGTTCGTTTTTTGAATATGAATGCATCCACTGTGTGCTACTAACATCTGAACGAGGATAATAATAATAATAATAATGATAAAAATGCTTTGTTGATCTAACAAGAATAGAAACACATTAAGAGTGATGATTAGTGCACTATATACCCTTAACCGCATTTGAATAACTATGCAAATTCATACAGAGCACGCATCTTCTCACATGGTTATGGTCTCGGCTATGGTGGCGTTAGCAATAATAGGACGATACATCAGCCTCTTCAAGCAGCGGTCCAATAATGGCCGTGCGATGTCTATATGCAAATGAGGAGACGATCATGAATTCAAGGGATTGCTTTCATTCATCTCTTCAGGGATTGCATGCTTGTCTTCAAAGAACGCCCCACAACATTAGGTACAGCGACACACGCTAATGACATCCTAATAAAAGAGCGTTGTGTGTGTTATGGTTTTGCATTGGCTGTCAAATATAAAATAAAATGATATAACTCAGAAAAATCATCATGCGGATGTGCCTAATGTTGTGGCTGCTCATACAGCTTCAGCAGTCTGCAATAAATCCACAACTAAATACATGATAACAATAACGGCAAAGTGTTTCTTGTTGAACCGTTTTTTTTTTGCTGTTGTGCTTCACCTCATTATCTCATTAGCCATGGTCATGTGATTCATAGACTGTTTATGATTTTTATGCAAATTGTTCACATTTGTTCATTATAAAGAGCAGGTCAACACACACACACACAAACACAAACAAACCAAGACCATGACCTAAAACCCTAACCCCGGCTAGAAGCCCAAACAATAGAAATACTGTAATGACTCATATTATATATGAACCCATCCGGTCTGGAGTCTGGAGAAGGACTTGTCGTCTGCTGCCCTCTGCAGGACTAAACATTAAATGCATGTTGTTGCACCAAAGCCAGCAAAAATCTTTATTGCAGGTTCTTTTGAATAGTAATACGCTCATTATCCAAATCATTAGCTACACCTGTAATGCAAGAACCTTAATTAAAAAAAAAAACGCTAACATTAAATCTACTTTTTAGCTTTCAAACCTTTGTCCAATTTGTTATTGACATGCAGCAGTATTTGAACTCGAATCATGTTTTGAGGCGTTAAAAAGTTCAGCATTTGTGTCAACACAAATTGCATTTTCTGCTTTCTATTATTGCACTTCTTTGTCCAGATTCAAGTGAGAAGAAGAAACTGGCTTTTGTCCCTTTTTTGTTGAGCTTGTGTGTCTTTAAATAACAAAGAGTTGTTATTAAAGGGAACTTGATTCAGCCGACTTCCAGTTTCCAGACAGCTTGTGATGCCAAAGGGCCTGCCCAGGCCTCTTACGTAATGTCGACAATCTTTGACCTACATCAAAAATGGCCAAGTGGCCTGCAGTCGTCACTTGACTCCATTTTTAAACATTAAACAAAAATATACATTTAAAATGTATTTTTTAAAGGAGCGGGAATTATAAGCCTGTTTCCTCTACTACAGTGTCCCCCAAATACGCACTTATTTGAATTTATTTATTTTTTTTACACTTTTAGTTTTTTTCCTCTTTGTTTTAGAAATTAAAAAAAATTGAAATATACATTTATATGTATTTATATTCTTTAAACCAATTCATATTTTTGTGTTTACCTAAGAAAATTACAGTCTACACTTTTTAATGCATAATGGTAATTACTAGAGTTGTTCATTACCACTTTTTCAGACTGACTCCAGTACGAGTAATCACCGATACTGAGTAGGGCGAGCACCGATACCTTGAGTGTTTTTTTTTATATATACAATTTCATTTAACACAGTGACAACAAATTGTGAACAAAGACCTTTCATTTTGAAGCATATAATGATTCAGCCATGATTTTGTTAACTGCCGCAGAGGACAATTTATTCAATATCAGATTTTGTTTGCCTCAAGTATTGGTGGCTGGTACCGTCAGCCTCCACAAGTACCGATACCTTAAAATACGAATGGTATCCAAACCATCCCTAGCAATTACAGTACATTTAAATAAAAAAACTGTAAACCTGGGTGATATTAAAATTATGCAATTCAGCAAGCACAAACTGATGAAACACAAAATTTATTTGATGAAATACTTCTTCTTTTTTTTTTTATCACTTGCTGACCATATTAGGCAAGATGGGAGTGTCCAGATTGCATCAGCGCATGTGCTAATATTGCATTTTTTGTACTTGGTGGAGTGTCCAGTAATGCATGAGTAGTCGTCGTCTGATTTCTGCAAAATAATGGCGCGACGTGGCGGCGGCCAGCGAGCGTCCAGACGAGTTTCCTTGTGTGCCACGCGTGTCATCAGCACGCAGTCAGACGTCTCTCGACGCTTCCTGATTTTCTTTTGGAGAGCATCAGGTGCAACACATGATGCCTCCAACACACACAAAAAAAAGGATTTTTATTCGGCTGCCGTGCCGCTCGCAAAAAAATGCATTCATATCATAATCACCATAAGGATAAAAATAATAATAATTACCAGCAGTGTCAGTCAGTCAGTGTCTGAAAAATCAAACAATGACTAGCTTAAGCGGCTAACATAATAACGCGACCAGTGACTGAAAGTCAGTATCTGAACCTTATAAGGTTACTACTCACTAACCCAATCAAGCGACCTAGTGACCCGATAGTAAATATCTGACTTTTAAAAATGTGAAAATTGACCCCCCCCAAAAAAAAGACCAGTGAGTGACCTAATTAAGCTTTGGCTTCCTTCTGCCCCTTTTTGTTTACTTTTATTTTACTTGTTCGAGATAATGAAGGGTCGAATCGAAAAAAATAAATAAAACAACCAGTGACTTGCAGTCAGTCTCACCAAAAAAAAAAAAGAAGAGTTTTTTTTCCCTTTCAAAATCAAATTGGCTAATCTAAGTGAAGTGACCAATGACTGACAGTATCTGACCCTCATAAAGTAAACACTGGCTGACAAAAAAAAAAAAAAAGCTGACAGTCAGTTTTTAATCCAATTAAAGTGACCAATGACTGACAGGCAATGTCTGACTTTTAAAAATATGAAAACTGACTGACCCCCAAAAAATAACCAGTACGTAACCTAATAAAGCAACCAATGACTGACAGTCAGTAGTTGACCTAAAGAACTGACCACTGACTATAGCAGTCAGGGGTCTGACCCCCAAAAAAGCAACCAATAACTAGCATAAGTGTCTAACCTAATCAAGCAACCAATGACTGACGGTATCTGACCCTCATAAAAGAGACCAACGACTAGCAGTCAACGTCTGCCCTAATTGAGAAGCAGTCATTGGTCTTTTTGTTGAACCCAATAGACTGACCAGTGACTGTTGGGAGAAAAGCGAATGCTTCAGCAAATAAAGCGACCCGCGACTGATATAATGACAAAAAGTCAGTGCTTTACCAAATAAAGTGACGAGTGACCTCTACCTTTTAAAGCTGCTGGGTTCAAAATGACCCAATATGTGCTATTTTTAACCCATCAGTTTTAGCTAGTAGTCTTTTTTTTTTTTTAAAACGACCTAATAAAGTAAGCTACTGATTTTTTTTCTTTCTTGATTTTTTTATTCAGCTGCTGGGGCGACAATAAGTCCATTTCCTCGTCCCAATTGCAACATGTTGAACATTTCCCAGCATTTGCATAATAAATATTAAATACAAATATCATAAATAGGCCTGATGTCACGCAGTTCGTCTGACGGCTTCTTAGAGTCACAAGGAGGCGAAGCTCCTCCGGCCTCTGCACATTTTACTCTTGAGGCTCCTGAGTTCCCGGGCCACGTTGGTCAGGAACTCCTTGTAGGTCTTGACCACCACGCATCCGTAGACCTTCTGCTGGAACACGTTGTGGGCCGGCGGCTCCAGGACCGCGGGCCCTTCGGCCGGTTCCTGCAGGTTGGGGAAGGCGTCCCGGTAGAAGGCCCGCACCAGGGCCCCCAAGCCCCGGCCCCGTTGGCCCACCCGGTCCAGTTGGACCAGAACCGGACTACCGGGGGCCTGGAGGTCCGCCTGCTGCTCGTAGACGCGCTCCAAGTGGGGCAGGAAGGCCTGCAGGTGGTCCAGGACGCTCTCCACACGCTCGGAAACCTCCAGGCCGGAGATGGCTGGCTCTGGGATGTCCTGGAGGGACGCCTGGCAGAAGACGTCCAACATGTCCCCCTGGGAAGCTTTCTGTAAGGAGAGACAACATTAAGAACTAGAAACAACATCTTTCAGGATGACACCAGAGAGACTCCCAGGAGGTCTGGACTCACATAAGTTTTGATGAGGTCCGCGGATTCCTTCTGCGCGAGTCTGGTCAGCTTCAAGATCCGCTGGAGGGAGTCGGAACACTGACGAGTCCTGATGGAGGCCGCCTGATTGGTGGACAGCAGGAGCAGCAGGAGTGCAAGCAATCCTGGAGAGACAGGTAGCGCACGCGACACGTCATCGACCGCGTCGATGACTCGCCATTTCTGTCTGTCCGGGTCTAAATCTCTCAACTGGCTGTCTGTGTCGCTCTGTCTACTGTCTGTCCGTCTGTCCGTCTCTTATTTGGCTAAGTCTGTCTGTCTATGTCTAGCCGTCTGTCTGTCTGCGTCGCTCTATCTACTGTCTGTCCATCTCTTATTTGTTAATGTCAGTCTGTCTCTGTCTGTCTGTCTATGTCGCTCTATCTACTGTCTTGTCTGTCTCTCTTATTTGTCAATGTAAGTCTCTGTCCAGCTGTCTGTCCACCTCTTATTTGTTTATACTTTATATCTGTCTGTCTGTCGACCTTTCCATCTTGATGCCGATTCTGATTAACAATGCCAAATGAATGGTCCCCCAAATCCTCACTTACCTGTTGGTGTGACCATCCACTGAGTCCAAAGCGGGCGACCAATCATCCTCTTCCAGGCAGCAGCGGGCGTCAATCTCGTCACTTCGGTCACGCTCGTCTCTCTGGTCAGTCTTGGCGAGGCGGCGAGCGTCCCTTGCGTCTCTTCATGTTGCGCCTCGGCTAACTTGTGTTTTTTTAAAGAAGTGCTGGCAAACCGCATGTTTGTCATCTCAGGAAGTGACGTGAAAGGTTTTTGTGAGGCAATCGGATTTCCAACAATTTCCTCCCGGCTGAGGGCTGATGCGGCTTTTTGGGTGGGAGTTTGGATGTAACTTTATTGATAGCGCAAGCGGGGCAATGCCCAAACATGCCCGCTGCTCCGGCCCGGGCTCGGGTCATGTTGAGGCGCTCGTCTGCGTGTCCCCACTTGTTGTCGTCATCAATAATAATAATAAGAATAATGATCAAGGTCATTATAATTAGTGTAGTCGTTTCGAATGTGGCATTTGTTTTATTATTATATTAAAGTAACTTAAATTAGTTTGTGTATCATGATAATTCAATGGACATTGTGCTGCTCATTGACGTGTGCAATTTTAATTTTGTATCAATTGGTTTGCCCCCCCCCCCCCAAAAAAATAAAAAATAAAATAAAAATTCAACCACGGCATTACTCTTTAGACTTAAAATAACTAAGACTATAAAATGTGTATTTTGAGAATCGAGAATGTATTCCTCCACTTTTTTTTTTTTTTTTTTTTTTTAACTGCATGAGAGCATTTTGAGCAGGAAGCAGCGGAAACGTTCTTTCGCAATCTTCATCTTGTTTGTGCGCAAAAGTGGCGTGATGGGGAGAGGGGGGTGGGGGGGGCGGAAGGGCCTGGGCTCGGGCCTGCATGGCCCCGGCACAGTCAGGCTGAGGTCACGCTAGGGCGCCGCCATTTCATCGTGACTCGGCCATTGAGGAAGCGCGCCGCAAAGATGGTCCATCACGCAACACTTGTTAAAAAAAAAATAAAAAATAGTGTACTCATGGCGGCCAACGCCTGTTTTTTGTGGTCACTTCCGCTTGGGGGCACCCGATGACGTCAATACATGATATGATGATTACGATAGTTGCCACATCAGATTTGAAAGGACAAAAAACGTGATAAATGACTCATGGGGTGCATTTTTTTGTTGTCAGCATTGGAATTGTATTTTTTTTTTTAATTGACTCTTTTTTTTTTTTTTTTTTTTTTTTATGTATATTTTCTGTTTAGGTATCATTAATTCGTAGACTGCTTTCTTTTGTTGTTTGTAATGTAAAATAAGAAATAAGGAAATATTATATACTGTCCTATCTGGTTATATTTTATTAATTAACAATGTCAAATAAATGTAATTGCTGTGTTAGATTTAAATGACATTTTAAATGAAAATATTTTTTTCTTTTCTTTTTTTTTAATTTCCATTCATAGTCTCTTTATTCATTTTTTACGTATGATATCAAATTATCGTTTATTACAGTGAGTTTTTTTTTTACATTGAAAGTAAATAAAGTGAAACAGTTGTTCAATTTTTGTCACATTTTTTAATTCCGATGAAATGGAATTTAATTTTGTGTTTATATAGGGATGTTCCACTTTATTTTTTTTCAGAGCGGTTCGAGTATCCAACTCCTGTGTTGTCACTGATACCAAGTACAGATACTAATGCTTTTGATACATAACATTTCCCACACAAAAAAAAACAATGATGATAATTTAAAGAAAGACCTAAGTGAAATTAATGGCAGCTATGATTCTAGTTTCTAGTTCCTGTTTGTAAAACGACTGATAGCTTACGGTAAGGCCTAAAATTAGCCTGGTATCGATACTTGGTATCGGTACTCGGCTATCCCTAATTTTTTTAAGTGTTTCAATTAATCAAAATGTATTTTTTGAGATTTTTTTTGTTCTTTCATTGTAACTTACATTTTAGGCAAAAAAAAATATCATCCAAATGTATTTTTCTAATGTTCATTTTCTTCCTTTGTAATCAAATGCGACGACCCAAAAAGAGATCCAGTTGTTTTTCAACATAAAGTCATTTTTATTTGTGTTTAAACCACACAAGAAATGGTAACCAGGGTCGTTTGGGAGAGTTCCCCTTTATCCATCTTCCGTACCGCGTCACCTCATATTTATATGCCAACTCAATCTCTAGAAACTCACATCATCTGAATCATCTTCATCATGAAAATCATCATCATCATCATCCAACAATTGTCAAGGTCGGAAAGCTTCTAAAACACTCCAGCGAACCGTTTCTTGTTTTGTTTTTTTCAGGATTATTTTTAATTTTTTTTATGTGTGTGTGTTGACGTTAGTAATTTGAAGACACTGAAGGAGCCTCGTAGCACTTTTTGGACTTGTGAAGGCTTCACTTGCACACATAAAAAGGCCTTACTGCACACCAGGAACGTCATCATCATATTGTGATTTTTTATTTTTTTTTAAGTCAATCAATTTTCTATTGCCTTCAGAATTGTTAAATGTGATTCAACTATTTCAAGTCAAGACCACCGAGTTCCAAAAAGGATTGTGAGCCACCGAGAACCCAAGTGAGACGACTCCATTTTTCTCAAAGTTCAAATGACACCTGGTCCAAATCAAGGTTGTGTTCCAATTTTGGCCTACAGGGGGCAGCCCTCCATTGAACTCGCACGTTTCCTGATTCTTGAGTGCGACATTGGGCCAACATCCCAGAAAGTCTCTTTCCAGAAATAGACAGATGACTCATGCGTCATCATTGTTCATGAAATTTCCATCAATTTGATGACTGTTTGGACTTGGCTCATGATTGCACTAAAAAAAAAATTTTTTTAACCAGTTTCTTTCTTTTCTTTTAGGAACAACTAACGACTGAACTGAACTTGTTAGGATGAAATTAGGGATGTGTCAAACAGTCGCAGTATAGCGCCAAATACTTCCTACTATCTTAAGTAAGGTGTTCCACAGGGTTCAGTTCTGGGGCCTCTGCTCATTTCATTGTATCTGCTGCCCATCTTAAGAAAACTTTTTTTTCTCCACTGCTATCCGATGTTCAAAAAATACGCTCCGGCATTGAGACCACTTTTGTTCTGTCTGGAGGAAATCGAGGCCTGGATGGCAGTCAATTTCTTGAATTTCAGTGAAAACGGGGATCTTTGGACTTGCGCCACTATTGTACAAAATATTTTTGATTTGTCTTTTTCCCGTTTGTTTCTTTTCTTTTAGGATTTTTTTTCGATTGACCTGAAGATTGAAGACGGCATAAAAGTGCAAGCGATACCATCCAATCAGAATATTCACTATGGTCCAAGTCCAAGTCCAAGTAAGTGCCATTTATTTAATTTGTCCAAATCTGAAGAGAGCCAAAAACGGTGATCCAGAAGACGCCGTCTTTTGCCACGAATTGAATTAACTGGCAAGATTCAATTGCAGATTATCAAACTGTTTCCTGCAAAACCAGCAAAAATGGAGTCAGCCCACTGCAGTTGTCAGCGGCTCATTTTGTTTGTTGGGTTTGCGACTTTAAGGTGGACTCTCGTCAATTTGTTGACTGTTGTTGACTGTGAGAGGGGAAAAAAGGGGACAAGGCTAAAATTGGCGTAAGAAATGAAGCACCAAACGATTGTTTCTCCCATTTGGTCAGAAATGGAAATTGTGCAACCTGGCAAATATTGTGTCCGTCCGACCCTGAGGTCACAATTAATGCACAACGCCCACTTGACTTTCTTTTTATTCTTTCAGGGTTGCAACATCCTGCTTGGGCACTTTCCATGGGAATAAATGAATGACGACCATTTTAAGCAAATCGATCACATTTGCACTGTGCACTTTTAATGCACTTTGATTCGCAGACATTTTTCAATACAGAATGTATGCGTACCTCTATTCCGTATTAAAATGTGTCTATGAATAAAAGTACAGTGAAGTGCACAATGTCCTTTGAGGGGTTGTATTGATGGAGTCATGTGATTCCTCCCAGTCAATCAGCAAATAAAAGACAGCAAAAAAAAAAAAAAAGGATGAAGTATCAGGTACTAAAAATATGTCTACAGAATATTTTTTCATACATTTGTATTAAGCAATTTTATATATGACTGAATTATAATTTTATTTCCTAAATAAAAAATATAATAAAAATATATAATAATAATAATTTTCTGCCATTGTAATTCAATACAATGAATGAAAAATATTTTGCATGATATTTTGTCTGTATTTTTTTTTTCAGTTTGGAAATTCGATTTTATTGACATTTCTTACTTTGTTTTTTACGCTAATATTTTTAAGAGTTTATTTTTTGCCATGCTTATTTGATATTCTAAAATGAATAAACACACGAGTCATTAATAAGTGCAAAGGTTGTGTATTATAAGTTAATTAAATCAATACATTAAAAATGTGATGTGTGAAATACGCCAAATTTGGGGAACAAATTAAAAAGTGAAAAAAGAAATGTACAGTTAATAAATACATGAATTCTATACGTAATTAAATCAATAAATGAAAACTTTAATTAAAATTTGAAGGGGGGAATAATTAAAAACTATGTGTATTATAAAAAATATATATATATTTATAATACACTAATTAAATTTGGATGATGTTTGTAATTTGTTTAATTTCTTTTACAGGCTTTATATTCTGTTATTATAATTTGACACAAGAAAGAACACATTCATGAATAATTACAGAAATTGTGTGTTGTTAATTAGATATTGTCATTAAAATCTAAATAAATATAATAATTTATTTTTGTAATTTTTAAGTATATCAATGAGGGAGCTAAAAAATAGAGGTTCTCAAAATTTTTCAAAATAAAATATCAAATATCAATTATATTTTTTTCTTTTGCTGTAATCACATTTGCCATTTTTAAAAAAAAAATGCTGACATAAAACAAATTCTGAATTTAAAAAAATAGATATTTTGGAATTTTCCCATATTTGAACGCATGTTACCTCAAATTTGAGTTCCCAGAAAGAGTGTCCAAGTCGTAAAATCTCATCATCCAAATTGCAACCCCAGTTAATAATCCACAAATAATCCCACGCGCCTGCGTGCGTCCTCCCGTCCACCAGTTATGAGCAAATCTTTCACGACTACACTATCGAAATCAACCAAACTTGTAAGCTCCGTCACGTGAGTAAATAGACGGACGGGTGTCGGTGGGCGTGTTCTAACTATATGCTCAAGTACAAATATTCATATCAAAAAACAGCACAATTCTCACCATTGGTCATGTACAACAAGTTCGATGAGCAAATGGAAAAAAAAAAAAAAATGAAATCAAACTTTAAAAAAAAAAAAAAAGGCACGACAACTGAAAGAAAGGCATATGTGAACCTATCGTAGCTCATGGGGGTCTTTTTTTTGGGGGGGGGGGAGGGGCTTAAAACCTAAAATGCTGATGACCACTTTATTTACAAACAGAGCCATGCGTCATGTGTCCCTAATAAAGTGCATGCAATGAGAAAAAAGCCATGACGCCGCAACGCTTGCGTTCACATTCCGGAAAAACAAGAAGAAAAATCAAGAAAGCAGCTCGAGACCAACCAGAAGATGAGTTTGGAACCAAAAAGACAACAAGAAGAAGAGAGAAGAAGAAAGACTAGCTCTTTGACTGCCAGACGTTATCAGAAAAGGGATGCTGTGGGCGCCAGCCGATTTAAGCATTTTTGACTGATCTTTCAAGGTTCACAGAAAATTATGTGTTTGGACTATGGAAACACACATACTACCAAATGAAAGATTGGACTCTCATCTTTCATCAGAAAAAAAAGTTTGTTTCTACCTTATTCCGTTTTTCAGTAATCAACAATAGAAAATGGTTAGTTTCATCTCTTGTTTTGAAAAAAACGTATTTTAACGTCTTTGGCACTCCTCCATAGGATTTTACTAAACGTTATTTAATTTTTTTGGCAGTCAAAGAGTTAGAAGAAGAATCAAAAGAAAGACCAGAAAAAGATGACAAAGAAGGAGAAGAAGAAAAAAGGATGAGAAAAAGAAGAAGAAGAAAGACCAGAAAAAGAAGAAGACCACCAGGGGTGGTGTCGGGGGTGTCCGCAGCTCACATTCCACAATGTCCTGGACGTCGGGGTGGGCAAATGTTTTGTGCTCAAGGGCCACGTTTGGGTTTTGGGACCTCACCTTCAGCGATGAGGTCAAAAATCGAATGTGGAGGTCAGATATTATCTATTTGATATTGATTTTTTTTTTTTACTTCTCAATTGTATTTTTAATCGTAATTAATCGCATGACTTCAACAGTTAACTCACAATTAATTGCAAATTTTATATCTGTTCTAAATGTACAATAAAATATTTTTTCTGAATTTTCATACTCTTAACATAAAAGTAGCAAAAAGTGTTAAACTAATCGAAATATGGCTGCATCTTTTCGTCATTGATAAAGTAATTTCCTAATAATTCATAAAATTGCGTTAAAATGAAAGATGTACGGTTCTGTAAAAAACGAGTGTGATGTTGATTTGTGTTGAGGTCATTAATCTGCCACTAGATGGCATAATTGCATTTGTAAGACATTGGCGACAACTCTTTTCATATTAAGAGCTATCTAATCTTTAACATGAAGTAACTCGTGAAAATTCTGCAATTTTTTTTTGAAATTGTAAAACACAACTTGTCTCCACAAATATATGCATTATTATTATAAAATGTATTACTGCTAAATTTTGATGCGGACGAGTCGGCTGCGTTTTCAAGTAAGGGGCGGTCATTGATCGCGCGTTAAAAAAATGAATGGCGTCAAAGGAACTTTAAACTAACTAAAAATTAATGCGCCAAGTTTGACACCCCTAACACACACACACACACACATATATATATATATATATATATATATATATATATATATATATATATATATATATATATATATTAGAGCTGTCAAACGATCACATATTTTAATCAGATTAATCACATTTTAGAATTTTGATTAATCGCGATTAATCGCTTAATAAAAAAAGGCTTTTTTTTAATCGACATTTTTTTTCTGCCAAATTTGAAGAGCACCGGTTCATTCATTAAATGCTTTTACATTCAAGTAAAAGCATTTAATGAATCAAACGTAGCCGTCCGCTGTCATGCTAATGGTCAAAATTAATAGTGCGATTAATCTGTGTTAATGCGATAATTTTTTGCGATTAATTAATCAATTAACGCTTTCACTTTGACAGCACTAATATATATATATAATGAGAAAAATAAATAGAAAATGTATTATAAAAATCAATCAATCAATCGGTCAATGTTTGTTCATTACCCAAAATGTCTAAACGAATGCACCAAATAATCCAGCGCTGTTGCTCAGTGGGCCGGATTACGGAATAGATTTGGCCCAGGTAACCCCCAGGCCATACTTTGCCCACCCCTGCTCTACGCACACACAAACACACACACACACACACACGCACGCACGCACACACATATGATGGAGTTCTACTGAAACATATCAAAGTGCCCATTTTAGCAAAAAATTTCCTGAATTATTCACTTCATACCAAAAATCGAGACGAGGAGGAGGAGGAATGATCCCAACAACAGGACTGACAGGATTCCGCGTGGATTGTGGCACGTTGTCGCCTAGAAGCGAGTTCTCCGCCGCTGCCGCAAGGATCCGCAAAATGAAAGCGAGGAAAATGTGGTCCGCTTTCATCTGTTGTCGTCTTTGAGGAACAAGTCCAGAGATCCCAGACTGCCGAAGCCCAGGATGCGAGTCTCGCTGTCGAAGGACAAAATCTCTCGCTCCTGACGCTCCAGCAGGGTTTTGATCCTCTCGCTGCGATCCTTCTGCAGGGCTGAAAGCTCCTCCTCCATCTGCGCACACACGCACACGTTGATGCTTCTTACGGCGCTAAGTGACCAATCACAGTTGAGAGAAAATGCTGCGATGTGATTGGCTACCTTCTGCTCCAGGTGGGCCCTGCGCAGGGAGACCTTCTGCTGGAGCTTGTGCAGCTCTCGCTGGTGTTGGGACTCCATCTGAGACGTGGTCTTGCTCTGGTAGGCGTCCAGCAGCTCCATCTCCTGCTCCAGCTGCCGCTTCAGGGCCTCGCACTCCGACTCTTGCTCCGCCTCCAACCTCATCTGCCAGGACACGGCGGCGCACGGCAAGTTTTTTTTATGACGCGCTGACGACAACCGGGCAGTGAAAAAAAGGTACAGACCCAATTCCCCCAAAAAGTTGGGACGCGCTACAAATGGTGCCAAATGTCAATATTTTGTTCAGAATAGAACATAGATGATGGTAGAAAAAATATGTTGATTGTAAATTTCATGGCGACAACAAATCTCCAAAAAGTTGTGACAGGTAGCAATAAGAGGCTGGAAAAGTCAATTGCACTTAGAAAAAAAAACAGCAAGAAGACCAGTTACCACTAATGAGGTCCATTGGCAACTTGATTATTATTATTATTATTATTATAAAACAATCAAATAAAACGCCACCTTTCAGAGTGGCCTTTTATTGTGGGCAGTCTAAGGCACACCTGTGCACTAATCAGCATCTTGGTATGGCGCACCTGTGAGGTGGGAGGGATTATCTCGGCAAAGGAGACGTGCTCACGATCCTAGATCTAGACTGGTTTGTGAACAATATTTGCCAGAAATGCTGAAGTTTTCGATCATGGAGTTCGACTCGTCAAAAATGGCAGCCGAAACAAAAGTGTTGCGTTTTTATATTTTTGTTGCGTCGGTTGCCACTTTTTGGCTTCAATTTAGCGAAGATTGTGCTTCTGTTGTGCACACTTTGGCCACCCGGGGGCAGTAGAACACAAACACGGATGGACGCAGATGTCAAAGCTCGTCAGTAGCCGCAGTGAAATTGGCCATTCTTCGCGGAAGATGAAGAATGTGTACCCTGCGAGTATTGCTTTCATTTCCGCCTGCGTGTCACGCTTGCTGTTTTCATGTCTGTCGTTTAAAGGATTATGACAACATCCGTCGTTGCGCGCCTTTCCCTGGTCCAAATATCGTTTTGCTCAGAATCAATGCAATCAAGCCAAAAATTCCCAAGGGGGCCGTTTTTTTTTGTGTGCGTACCGCTTGCGAGGCCATCATCTGGTTGATGGAGTGCTCGTACTGCTCGGCCAGCACGGCCAGCTTGCGGGTCTGCTCCTCCTTCAGGCCCTTCAGGAGGCTCTTGTGCTCCCCTTTGGCCGACACCTCCAGCTGGTGGTTGCGCAGCGCTTTGTACTGCTTGTTCTGAACCTTGCACGTGTCCTGGAACTGCTTCTTGATCTGCAGCTCCAGCGTCTGAGGACGGAAACAAATGTATTATTATAATTATTCGGCATTGGGATGAATGGAGGCGCTTTTCAAATTGAAAGTCGAACCACGTCCGCTCAAAATGAAATGTTCCGCTCATTTGTGAAGGATTTTTTTCAATATTCTTTTTTTTTTTTTTTTTTTTTTTTTACAGGAGAGCTCAGTATTGTTCATTCGATTTGACATCATCATTGCGCTCCTTTTTTTTTTTTTTTTTTAAATCCAACAAATCAATTAAAAAAATTTAATAAATGTTTTTTTTTTATTTTTTTAAATACATATACATATATATATATATACACATATACACACATATATATATATATATATATATATATATATATATATATATATATATACCCTTTTTTTTGTATCAATATTCTTTTTTTATTTTGGAGGGCAGCCCCTGTTTTGAGAAAATGTTAATTTTTTTTGTTTTGAAAAAATATTATTTTCAATGCAATTATAATTGGTGTCAATTAAAGGTGGATTTTTGCGATTTGGGGTCATGAAAAAGTCCTATTACACAGAATATTGTGTTCTATTGTGATAAAAACATGGAAGCTACCAAATGAAAGATTAGAGTCTCTTCATTCGTCAGCGGAAAAAAAGTACATTTCTATCTGTTTCCGTTTTGCAGCAATTCTTCATTATTCACAAATCTGTTTAAAACTGTGGGGGGGAATTGAGCTTGTTTGCCACATGGCCCTGGTTGATCTCTTATACTCTGCTGCCACCTGCTGGCCTTTTTTTTTTTTAACTACCATTGCTTCAACCGTTCTCTTCAGTTCAGAGGCTGCATCAAAGCTTTCTGTATGCTCTAGCATAAGAATTTAAAAAAAAAACATATTAATACATTTTTGGGACACTGGTAGGATTTAAAATAGAACGTATTTATACGTTTTTGGGAGCAAATGAGTTAACCAGGTAAGGTAACGGACAACTGTCAACTGCAGAGTAAAATAAGGTTAACAGAAAATGACAAATGAACAAGTAAAATAAATTATGAAGCGAAACAAAACATAAAATATTACATAAATTAATTTTATTTGTGAATATGACCTTTTTTTAAATAATAGAAACGAAACAGCTCAATTTTCTTCAGTTACAGCTGAGTTATCCGTACCCAAAAAACTAGTATAGTTCAATTTAATACAAAAATAATGAGTACAAATTACTCATAAAAGCATACAAAGTTTAAAAAGTTACGTTAGTAGATTATTATTAATCTAGTTGATTATTTTGAAAGTTTGGATTTACAGTGTACAAAGTAAGATCCGATTTTGGGGCACAGAAGTGTATTGCCAACTCTCTTTATTTTTTAGGGGGGGGAGCTGCGAATGCGGGCGACCTTGAGGTCCCGGGGCTGCTGCCTGTGCTCCAGGGCGTGTTTGCGCAGGAGCTCGCGCTGCCGGCGCTGGTTGTACTCCTCCTGGTTCTCCAGCTCGGTCTGGTGCTGAAGCCGCATGAGCTCCGCGCGCAGCTTGTGCAGCACGTGAAGCTGCCGCTGCTCCAGGTCCTGCGTGGCCTCGTCCTGGCGGATCATCAGGGCCTGCTCCATCTCCTTCTGGTTCCGCTTCTTGTTCAGCTCCTGGGGACGGTCGGACACGCGCACGAGTCAACCCGAAATAGTTCTGCGCAATAATATGTGACCTCGCTAGTCTGAACGTGATGAATATTGCATTTGTGGAATGTGAATTATCAAGCAAAATCCAGCCGTTTTTATCCATCTCAGGGGGCGGCCATGTTGCCACTTGCTGTCGACCGAAGATGACATCACAGTTGCTCAGGGCAGGTAACGACCAATCACAGCTCAGCTTCAGAAAAAAAGTTGCGCTGCGATGGGTCGTGGCCCGAGCTCCGAGCAACTTTGAAATGGCGGCCATGTTGCCACTTGCTGTCGACCGAAGATGACATCACAGTTGCTCAGGGCAGGTAACGACCAATCGCAGTTCAGCGTCAGCCTAAAAAAAGTCGCGCTGCGATGGGTCGTGGCCCGAGCTCCGAGCAACTTTGAAATGGCGGCCATGTTGCCACTTGCTGTCGACCGAAGATGACATCACAGTTGCTCAGGGCAGGTAACGACCAATCACAGCTCAGCTTCAGAAAAAAACGTTGAGCTGAGCTCCGAGCAACTTTGAAATGGCGGCCATGTTGCCACTTGCTGTCGACCGAAGATGACATCACAGTTGCTCAGGGCAGGTAACGACCAATCGCAGCTCAGCTTCAGAAAAAAAGTTGAGCTGAGCTCCGAGCAACTTTGAAATGGCAGCCATTTTGCCACTTGCTGTCGACCGAAGATGACATCACAGTTGCTCAGGGCAGGTAACGACCAATCACAGCTCAGCTTCAGAAAAAAACGTTGAGCTGAGCTCCGAGCAACTTTGAAATGGCGGCCATTTTGCCACTTGCTGTCGACCGAAGATGACATCACAGGTGAGCTATGATTGGTCGTTCCCTGAGCCCTTTGCAACTATGATGTCATCTCGACAGCAAGTAGCAAAATGGCCGCCTTCTGATATTGATCAAAACCTATTCACAATATTAATCAGAATACTGATTTTAGACTTATGGGGCTACATAGTACATATATTGTCAAGAATTTTTTTTTGGGAGGGGGGGGGGGGTTGACTTCCCCTTTCCCATGACTTTTGGTGAGAGAAGCGGGATACACCCTGAAGTGATCACCAGCCAACCACGGGGTCCCGTTAAGGCAAAGGAATCGAGCCCCGGCCGTGGCTGCAGTCGGCGGCCGTCACCTCTCTGAGTTGCTCTTGCTCAAAGTCGTGCTTCCTGAGCAGACTCCGCCTCTTGAGGGCGCGGCAGCTTCGCTCGTAGACGAGCCGCTGCTGCGCCAGCAGGTTGGCCTCCTCCTCCGCCTGCGAGCGCTGAACGGTCTCCTTGTGTCGCGACAGACGCTCTTGCTTCTCCTCTTTCGGGGTGCACGGGTCCTCGTTCATCTCCTGGAAAAAAAAAAAATACGACAAAAGCCATCGGTCGCTCAAAGGCGCCCTCTTGTGGTACAAGAAAGTAGGGCTGTACTGGTTGGTTACAACAACAACAAAATTGTGTGTAAGTTCTATTTCCAGCTGATTTAAGATGGTACAGAAGCGTGTTGCATTCACTTTCACAAAAAGGAGAAAAAAAACGACTCCTGTTTTTCGGACTCATTTTGGGGGGGGAGCTTTGTTTTTTTGAGTATTTTTATTTTCTGTTTTTCTGAATATTTTTTTCAGTTTTACTGGCTATTCAGAAAAAAACAGGGGGGGGGAATTATTTTAAAAAACAGAAGAAAAAGAAAAACAGGAAAATAATTATTTTATAAAACAGGGGGAAATTACTCAGAAAAACAGACACAAATATTCAGAAAAAGAGGGAAATGTTAAAAATTAAATTGAAAAAAATACTCAAAAAAACAAAGCTGCCCCCAAAAACGAGTCAGAAAAAACTGCCTTTTTTTTCCAGAAAGGTTTTTCTTTGTGTGTTTGGTGTCTTTTTACTTCTTTGATTTTGTCCTTGCAGAGTCGGTACTCTCTCTTCTGGCTCTCCAGGAAGGACGTCAGCTCCTTCTTCTGCTGAGCCGAGATCTGCTGCTGGATGCGCCGCTCCTCCGCGGCCACCGACTTCATCTGTGAGGGCGAGTAAGAATTGTCGTTGTCGTCATCATCATCATCATCATCAAGGCAATCGTCTTTGTTATCGTTCTCATCGTCAAGATTTTCGGCATCATCGTCGACATTCTTACAATCATAACCATCACATTAGTATTCGCCGTCATTGCCATCGTAATTATTGTCAGTCGTCATCGTCATCATAATTCACATCAATTGTCATCATCCTCAAAATGATCGTCACTCAAATTAACATCATCATCATCATATGATCATCAAAAATCATTGTCATTGTTGCCATCACCCTCTTCATAACAATCATCATCATCATCATCATCATCATCATCATCGCCACATCAGCATCGTCATTGTCCTAATTATCGTCCTTGTCGGTCATCATTGGCGTTCAACCCTTTCCGAGCAGGATAAAAAGCCGCACTCCCGGCGTTTTCACACAATACGGGCAAGCCTGAGCTTAGTAAGAGGAGGCAGAGAAGGTCCCCAACAAACCTAGCATGTTGATCAATAAGAGCAGAATAAAAACCCTGTTTGCTATCGATACAAGCAACTCTCCCTCAGCCCGTCTGACGCTACTTTCAGCTGTTATTAAATGCAAACGTCCCGCTGACAAAACACTAGCATGCTAATCAAAGCACTCCACACCGTTAGCAAGCGCGGTCGCGCACGTACCTCTTTGTCGGTCTGAGCGGCGTGGCGCTTGGCCAGCCGCTCCTGCTCGGCGTAAGTGTTGTTGGCCTGCGTCTCCAGCTCCTTGTGCAGCCTCAGCCGGTGCTCGTCCATCTCGGCCTTGAGCCTGTTCTCCAGGGCAATCAGCTGCTTGTGGTGCTGCCGCCGCATGCGCTTGTAGCCAGACATCTGCTCCCGCAGCTCAAAGTTCTGCTCATGCTCCTGGATCTCCCGGATGACCTGCACAACCACAACAACAAACTTTTGGAGCCCCGCAAACGTGCGGCGCGCAGCCGGAAAAAAACCCGAAAGAAGGCGGCGCAAGGACAAACCGCCGCGTGGTTGCATAAGTGTGCACACCCTCTTAAAAATGGGGTTGAGTGTGATCGGTATGCAACAATCGCATTCAAACTCTGTACACATGCCACCGTTTACAGTTATCGGCTTTGAATAAAGTTCAGCAGTTCATGTTAAACGCAGTCGAGTGGAGAAAATGTGGCACAGACGTGTTCAGAGAGGCAAGGCTGAAGGAGCTGCCGGAATTTCTGGCCAGTACATGTGACAACATTCTCCCATCTGTGTCATGTGGGCTGGCCAAGGTGAGATCTGATCTTACACACACTGTAAAAATTTAAACATGGTAATTTTCCTAAACCCTAACCCTAAAACACTAATCCTAACGCTAAAACCCTAGCACTAAAACCCTAACCCTAAACACTAACCCTAAAACCCTAACCCTAAAACGCTAACCCTAACCCCTAAAACCCTAAACCCTAACCCTAAAACGCTAACCCTAAACCCTAACCCTAAAACCCTAACCCTAACCCTAAAAGCCTAACCCCTAAAACCCTAATCCTAAAAGACTAACCCTAAAACACTAACCCTAACGCTAAAACTCTAACCCTAAAACCCTAACCCTAAAACCCTAACCCTAAAACCCTAACCCTAAAATCCTAACCCTAACCCTAACCCTAAAACCTTAACCCTAAAACCTAACCCTAAAACCCTAACCCTAAAACCCTAACCCTAAAACCCTAACCCTAATCCTAAATCCCTAACCCTAAACCCTAAATCCTAACCCTAAAAACCTAACCCTAACCCTAACCCTAACCCTAAAACCCTAACCCTAAAACCCTAACCCTAAAAACCTAACCCTAACCCTAAAACCCTAACCCTAAAATCCTAACCCTAACCCTAAAACCCTAACCCTTACCCTAAAACCCTAACCCTAAAACCCTAAACCCTGACCCTAAAACCTTAACCCTAACCCTAAAACCCTAATCCTAACCCTAAAACACTAACCCTAAACCCTAAAACACTAACCCTAACGCTAAAACCCTAACCCTAAACCCTAAAACCTAAAACCCTAACCCTAAACCCTAACCCTAACCCTAAAAACCTAACCCTAACCCTAAAACCTAACCCTAAAACCTAACCCTAACCCTAAAACCTTAACCCTAAAACCCTAACCCTAAAACCCTAACCCTAAAATCCTAACCCTAAAACCTTAACCCTAAAACCCTAACCCTAAAACCCTAACCCTAACCCTAACCCTAACCCTAAAAACCTAACCCTAACCATAAAACCCTAACCCTAAAATCCTAACCCTAACCCTAACCCTAAAACCTTAACCCTAAAACCCTAACCCTAACCCTAACCCTAACCCTTGCCCCTGGTATTTCGGCAACCGTCCAGTCAATTTGATGAGGCGGGAAATACCCGGGAGTTAACCCTTATGCCAAAACCTAACCCTAAAACCCTAACCCTAAAATCCTAACCCTAAAACCTTAACCCTAAAACCCTAACCCTAACCCTAACCCTAAAACCCTAACCCTTACCCTAAAACCCTAACCCTAAAACCCTAAACCCTAACCCTAAAACCCTAACCCTAACCCTAAAACCCTAATCCTAACCCTAAAACACTAACCCTAAACCCTAAAACACTAACCCTAACGCTAAAACCCTAACCCTAAACCCTAAAACCTAAAACCCTAACCCTAAACCCTAACCCTAACCCTAAAAACCTAACCCTAACCCTAAAACCTAACCCTAAAACCTAACCCTAACCCTAAAACCTTAACCCTAAAACCCTAACCCTAAAACCCTAACCCTAAAACCCTAACCCTAAAATCCTAACCCTAACCCTAAAACCTTAACCCTAAAACCCTAACCCTAAAACCCTAACCCTAACCCTAACCCTAAAAACCTAACCCTAACCATAAAACCCTAACCCTAAAATCCTAACCCTAACCCTAACCCTAAAACCTTAACCCTAAAACCTAACCCTAACCCTAAAACACTAACCCTAAACCCTAAAACACTAACCCTAACGCTAAAACCCTAACCCTAAACCCTAAAACCTAAAACCCTAACCCTAAACCCTAACCCTAACCCTAAAAACCTAACCCTAACCCTAAAACCTAACCCTAAAACCTAACCCTAACCCTAAAACCTTAACCCTAAAACCCTAACCCTAAAACCCTAACCCTAAAATCCTAACCCTAACCCTAAAACCTTAACCCTAAAACCCTAACCCTAAAACCCTAACCCTAACCCTAACCCTAAAAACCTAACCCTAACCATAAAACCCTAACCCTAAAATCCTAACCCTAAAACCCTAACCCTAACCCTAAAACCCTAAAACCCTAAAACCCTAACCCTATAACCCTAACCCTAAACCCTAACCCTAAGTTATGCACAGTCCGTGGTAGAAGAGGCACAAATCAAAAACAAATGTCAGAAAGCCAATTGTTTTGGCTATTTTTCTTCAACTGGAAATTCGATTTTGCTCAAGGCGGCTGAAATTGCTGCTCCAAATTGCTGTCAGCGTTATTTCAAAATCTTCAGCAAAATAAAAAAATCTGAACTTAAATCAGATGCACTTCAAGTGCAAGTTATTAGAGGGTGTGCACACATTTGCAGCCACAACTTCGGGATTTAAATTATGATTTTTTGACATCTGTTTTGAAAAAAGAAATCCTTTTCATTTCAATTGTGCTGTGCCGTTTGGAGGGCACATTAGCACAGGATTTTTTTTTTTTCAGTATCATTTTTTTTTTTTTAACACAAAAGCATTTAAACAGACTAGAATTTTTTTTTAAGGTGATGAAGAGCGAGGAGGAGGAGGGGAAAATGACATCCATTAACAGGATGTGGTTACCATGACGACGGATGGATGTAGTCATAGCATAGCGCGTGAGTGCGCGCTCCCCTCCCTCCTCCTCCCCTTTTCACACACGCACATGCACGCGCATTACACATTTTTTTTTTTTAACTCTCTTTCTTGTTCCTCTCCATGCAATCGACGGACGAGAGCGACAAGTACCAAAGATGCTGACGATGTGACGGTGACGGTGTTGCGTTCGCGGGTCCCGCAGCGGCGTCGCCGCCGCCGGCTGTGGTGAGAAGAAGGCCGCAGCTGTGGCCCGCTGGAGTCCCCGTGCGCGGCCTCATCCCTTCTTCACGCCGGCAGCATGCTCCTGCAGCGCGGGGGAGGGACGAGGGGCCGAGGAGGAGGCGCGCTTTCAGGCGCTGCCGGAGGTGGCGGGGCCCGCCGGCTGCTGCTTCCCGATCCCCGCGGCAGCAGGCCCGCGTTCCTTGTGTCCGACGTCCGCGAATGCAGCACACGTCCGCCGCGCCGCCGTTGGCCTCACGCGCATCCTGCAGCTCCGCTCAAGCTGCGCGGGCTGCGGGTCCTTTTCGGCCGGCCAAAGCGCATCCTCCGGCGAATGGATGCAAAAGCGAGCACCGCTGCGGGCTGGTTCTCCGGAAGCGGGCGGTGACAAATAATACAAATAATAATAAAGAAGGAAGGGGGGGCGGAGGAGGGGGCGGCAATTACGCAATGCCTACCATTGATAATCGCGGAAAGATGTGATGTAATTTAGTGGCACCGGAGAGGAGGCAGGCTGAGGCTTTCCCCGGGTGACGGTTGCCGCGCTCGGCTGGAGGATGGCGGCGGGTCGCTGGCGAGAGGCGAGTCCGAACATGGTGGCCGAGTGTCCCGATGTGACGCCGCTCGGAGGCTCGGATGTGTGTCCTACATTTACAGCGCACTTGGTCATGGTAGGTGCTTCTCGTGCCTTCTATTCATTTCTTCTCCTCTCTCGCTCGCTCTCTCTCCCTTTTTCTTTTTTTGGTACCGCTTCTTCTTACACTCCCCCTTCCCTTAAAGAGACACGCGCTACTACACGCGCTCGGCTTACTCTTACTTCACCTTTTAGCAGTCCTTCTCAAATGTATTGGATTTGTTCATTTGGTCATACTATAGTAAAGTGTAATTGCGCATCCACTACAGTAGGTGGCAGTAGCACTCGCATTGTTTTAGAAGGAGCAAAGAAAGAGTCTTGGCTCCTGTGCAGAGGTGTGCTTACAACAGTTTTACAGACCGCCATAGTTGCGGTGGAGAGTTCTGGGTTCGAGAAATATTTTCTACGTCCTTAGGTAACAAAAAATAAACGATACAAGGTTGATATAGGAAAATGTGAAGATGGGTCATTTTGGTCGATACGTACCTGTAGGTAGGTCAAAGTGCAAAAGTGAAAATAAAATTCTGTGATAAAATAAATGAATTTACATACAGTATCTATTTTTAGATAAGTGGGATAAATAGGCCTGTTCACCAATGGGACAAATTGGAGAGGATGATGTAACTTCCGGTTTAGGGCGCACACAAAAACTGTGATAGACTCAAGTTAAAAAAAAATAAATAAATAAAAAAAAAAGATAGTCCCGCACCTGCTAAACAATTATGGCAGAAAATGAGCGGTCATTTCCGGATGGATGGATAGAAATGGAGAACAAAACAACCAGTGACCTTTTGCTGCGGCTCTGCTTAAAAAAATGTTTATTTTCACACGTCATTATGAAACATTAGCAGAATACAATGGAACATTCTATTTTCACTCGTGGAGGCAGCACTTCATCACCGGTCCACTCAAGCGCTTTTCGTGCTTGTTTGTTTATGGGAAGCTGTTTGATTCGATTACTAGCTTAAGGTCGGACTCATCGGCCAAATGTGGCACTGGTAATGAAAAATGTTACTCGAAGATACAATTGGACTCGTGCTCCGAATTGTCTTGTACTCGTACGCGGAAGGACGGAAGGACGGGACCGCTCAAGTGCCAACTCCACTCTATTAAAGATTTGCACTTAATCCTGTCAAAGATCTCGACCTGCAAACACACAAAAACAGCAAATGCGATCATTCCAGCATTTTATCTACTTGGAAACAAGATGACATCATCCAATCCGAATAATGCTACCTGACCTCCCGCGCTTTTTGATCCACAACACGAGCCCTGTTGTTATTAACGCAATCGCCAGTAGGACGCCCACAACAGAACCGGCGATGACGGCCGTGTTGTTGCCTGCAACAAAAGAAAAACAAAATCAATTTGGAATTTGGGTTACAAAATTAAGAATGACACGTACACTTTTAGTGATCAAATTTAAGAATACAGTTTACAACAACCATAAAATACAATAGAATAATAGAGAGTAAAAACAACTACATTTACCCCAAGCCCACCATTTTGAAAAAAAGAAAAAAGAGAGCATCGCCAGCTGTTTTGAGCCAGCATCATGCTAACCATGTAGACTGATGAATGAGATCTTCCCTTTGCTTTTAGCATTAGCGCTAGGCTAGCGACGTTTTAAAAACAAAGCAGGTTTTGTATTTAAAAATACAGTGGATGTAATTCTTGTTGTTGTGTGTTTGGTTTGACAATTAACTCCAACTGGGATGCCATTAAACAGCTTAAAGGACGCTTCGGGGACAACATAACCTACGCTGCACGCTCGCTAGTTGCTAATGCTACGCAAACAAAATGGTGCATTCAGGGTACTTTCACAGAGTCGGAAACTTCGGATATCTTCGATAACGTTTTATGGGGAAAATAATTGTCCATTTGGCCAATTGTTTTGGCCAATGTTTGAAGTGTGATAATCGTCCGATTATAATTGGCAGCCGATTAATCGGTAGGGCCCTCGAAATTTAACTTTGGAGGGCAAAAACATGTTTTTTGAACTTATATGTGCGTACTTTCTCGTTTTAGTCAGTGAAAAACGTGTTGACAAAATCATTTTTGTTTAGTTTTTGTTGACAAATTTGACAATAGATTGGAAGAATGGTATTGATCGTTGCGGTAGTCTTATCAGTATTGACAGTATTGCGCGTAATAGTAGTAGCGGTATTGGTGCTACTAGTTACTACTTGTCCTTGACGTACTCGGACTCGAAAGGTCGCAGACGGTGTCGCCCCCCGACCAGGTGCCATCCGCCTGGCAGGTGCGCTTGTCCGAGCCCCGCAGCGCAAAGCCGTGGTTGCACAGCAGGCGCACCGTCGCCCCCTGCAGGTAGGTGGTGCCCTCCTTCGCGCCGTTGGTGGGCGGTGCCAGCCAGCCGCAGGAAATCACTGCACACGCACAGGAAGTCAAAATTACGCACGGGCATCGAACTCAAAACAAAGACAGATTTCGTTTTTGGCCGTGGCTTTGTTGGATTAGATTGTGACAATCTAATGTTTTATTCCAACCAAACAATTTTACATATTGTCACTGTTGTGCGTAATGCTTGGTTCTTGCATCGTTTAAATGTTGAAGATCTTTTTTCTTTTTTTTTTTTTTTTTTACCAAGATTTAGAACGTTTGTTAATGAAAATAACAATAGCATAGCAATTAGCATAACATGCTAATGCTAGCGATTGAAATAATGTATTTACTGTTTTCAACATTTGATTTGAGTGGTTAATAATTTGTGAAAGAACAGACCCATGTGGTGACGGACAGAATTGTGAAATTTATGAAATTGTTTAAACTCGGTCATAGGTTTGTGCCCAACAGCGACAACATGATGTCAACAAAAAAAGCTTACAAGTCGGAGATACAATCAAATAAAAGGCTAGAAACTAGCTGCATATAAGAGCAGCTATTAACTTAGCAACTAGCATCATGTGCTGAAATGCTAATGGTAGCTTAATTGCTAATGTTTGGTCACAAACTACTTTTAGATATGCAGTATCTAGAAGGTTAATATTTTTTCTAGTACTAATTATCACATTAGGTAAGACAAATTAGCGATCTTAGCTTAGCTTAGCATGTGGTTTAGCCTTTTGGCTATTGTGTTTGATACAATTAATGGGTAGTTATTGTATTGTAAGAAAATGACTTGAGTGATTACTTGACATTTTCCTCAAGTAAAAGTCCAAACTTGAAACACTCACCGGGCTTTAAGTCCTCCACAAGAGAAACGTGACTGTGGAAGGAGACTTTGGTGGTCTTTCCCAGCTCCGGACTACGACCCACCAAAATATCGTACCTGCAAAAATCGCCAAAAAACTTCCGTGTGAATTGTAGCCTGCGCTATTTGTATGTTTTGCTGCTCATGGTGTCTTAAAGGAGCAGTTGTTTGACGCTTTATGATTCCCGTAGCACTGATGCTAATTTCCGTTACCCCATCAATGGTGATTTGTACTATATGTTAGCATTAAGCTAGCAGACTTCTGTGGTTTGATGAACGTCCTTTCCTTAAGATGTGGTCTCATGATGTCGTGAATGCATTCGGGTCGTCCTACCTACAGAACTGAGAGTCGTCTCCGGAGCAAACTTCCGAGGCGATATTGTAGAGCGGGTCGTCGGGATTCTCCGGGACTGAAAACGTCGGAATAAAGTCGGGGTCGTGTCTTGGAGAATTGTAAAACGTCTCCAAAAGATTTTTGGAATCGTATGTGAACAAGGCGGATGTGTTGGAAACAGCCCCTGGTGGGGAAAAAAAATAAAGAAATTATATTCATATTTTTATTAAGTCATACGGAAAATCGTTTATTTTTGAAAAATAATTGTGCATGCAAAATTTCACTAATGTTACTACTTTTATCAATCACAAAAATAATTAACAAATGATTTAATGCAATAAATGAAAAAGCTGAATAAATACATTTGAATTCACAATAAACACGTTTTTTAATTTTTTTTTTTATATATATACTGTAAATAATGCTACTTAATTGAATTTTTAAAAAAAAAGATGACGTCATTCTCACAGCTGGCCCCAAACTTGAAAACCTCCTCCGCGTTGCTGCTGTCAACCGGCGACCTTCCGCGGGCAGGAAGCAGGTCGTCGCCGGCCACGCCGTTCACGTTGCCCAACAGTCCCACGGTGGAGTTGCGGAATTGCTCGGGCAGGAGCACCGTTGCCGCGAGGACTCCGTCACGGAGACGAACCTCCACGCCGGCGCCGCTGGGGAACATCACCGTCACGTTGGCGGCGGAGGGCGAGAACACAAACACACCTGAGTGGCACATTTAAAGAAGCCTCGTGTCTTTATTTTTGTGAACCTCAAACGTGAGGTTTATTTTGCTCAGCAATGCCATCGTTTAACTGCACGTTAACCAGCAGTCGCATCATTTTGGGGCTTAGCAAAATAAAAGCATTCCGCAAGGCTTCACTTTAGCACAATGTTGCGATAATAGCTCGGATATTATCACATATATGTGTTAGGAGTGGGGAGTATTTGTTGCTTTCAATTGACAAATTGGGCAAGGCTCGGTCCACGAGTTGCTTCGCGTTCTAATAGTTCGCCTTTCATTTTGACGAGTTGAATTTACTGGAACGGAAGTACGTCATGAACGTCCAACGCGAAACACTGATGTCACGGTTGCCCCCTAGTGGCTGGAAATTATATTCACATTTAGCTCAGAACAATCATCCATCTCTGAACCACACATCTTCATTTCCTATTTTATCTAGATAGCACTTTTCATACATTAAAAATGCAACAAAGTGCTTTACAGAGATTAAACCAGGCATTGGGGAAAAAAATTAATTAAATACTCAATGTTTTACAGTTTGTTTTTTAACTGTATAGTTACATAGTACAGTACTTAAAAAAATGAATTACTGTAGAATCACTGTATCAGTAAACTAAAATATTAAATAGATTAGATATACTCTTTTATTGTACATTTTGAACAAATATAAAATGTGTGGTTAACTATTTAATTAAACACTTTTTTTAAATATATTTATTTGCAGAATTTTTGTTTAAAAAAAAAAGGCTCCAACATGTAAAAATATTTGTTTTGTTTCCAGGCACACCTAATTGCATTTTTGTTCCGTTTTCTTCTCACCCTTCAGGTCCATCCAGCTCTGCTCATTGAACAGAAGTGGCTTTTGATCTCGCAGCACTTGCAGGTTGTCATCGCCGGCGACCAGTCGCACCTCGATGACGTCCGAGAAGGCTTCCTTCATGACCACGGACGACAGTTTGGTGGCGTTTCCTGCGGGGGGGGGAGAAAAAAAGCGATGCGGTCGGTGGCGGAGGAAGTGCGCTTTGCATGCGACGGCGAAGGTTTTGAGCTCACCGTTGTCGACGGGCTCGTTTCTGCCTTGGATTGTCAGGCGCTTCCCGGGAGACGTCAACAAATTGTACTCGCCTTTGCCGTTGAAAGAGTAGCGGACGCCGTCGAACGTTATGAAGTGCGGATCTCCGAACACCGCAGCTGAGCGTTACAAATGCATGACGTCATTCATTTAGATGCGGTAAGTCATTGAATTTAGTAGAGACGATTATCGGCGATGATATTCAGCATTTTGGCGATTTCGGCCATTTTGAACAATCATACGCCCAAAAATAGATCAAAGTGTTAACTTCAGGGGCACTAATTATTTACATTTTCAGAGATGCTGCAAGCCCTGCACCTTCGGTTTTTATGTTTTTAAATTAAAACTAAGATAAGTAAAAATGTCATCGATTTTGAAAACAAAGATGTTTTTTAAACTCCAACATTTAACGAACCCTAAAAGTTGTTCAATAAACATATTCGTAAAAAAATAAATAATAAGAGCTGGAGTTTTCATTTTTTTTCAAATTTTGATGCCGATATTTCCCCTTTTAGAAAATGTAATATCGGCTCCAAATATCGGTTATTGGCATCCTTGACTACTAAGGGGCGTACCCCAAAAAATTGATTATCATAAGAATCGCGATTCTCATTTAGTATGATCACGAATTGTTATTAAATGTCCCAAAATCGATTTTATTTCAATTATTTGACACGATCATCATGATCGTGATGATTCTTTGCACATCTATAAATTGAAGCAGAAATCATTGTCAATCAAATATCATTTCAAATCGAAAATCGATTCCGAATCGATTCACAGGTGGAAAAATCGGAATCGAATCGAATCGTGACCTATTGACTAATAATAATCGGCATCGGCCGGGAAAAAAAACATCGGTCTATCTCTTTCATTTAGTGATTTAAATTGTATAAAAATGGTGAAAATCCCCAGGATGTCTTGAAAAAGAATATCTTGAAGTTGAAGTTTGAATTGGTGGAGAAATTTGAAGTAGGAAGTAGATATGAAAAGTTTCTCTTAAATTTGGGGATAGTATTCTGAAGATGTGAGAATTCTGGGCGTGTGCTTCCCAAAATGTCCTGAATGAGCAAAACATGTTTATGTATTACGGTGGAGGCAAGCACAAGTGCTCGACTGGACAAAATCTGCATATTAATCGCACAAATGTTGAATTTTGTTACCGAATCTCAGCAACGTCACGAGCAGTTACCTGAAGATGGCGGCCGGTAGCGCCGACAGTCGCTGGACGGTCTGTGCTTGAAGTAGTAGTGGCAGTTGTCCGACCAGAGGCAGCAGTAGTAGAAGCTGAGGACGTCGTACACCCAGTGGGACTGGCCGGGCACCCGGGGGGGGCTGCCGTACGGGGGCGAGCCCCAGTCGTGGGCCCGGTCCGGGGTGCTCCCTCCGATGGAGTCGGCCGTCAGCACCTGAGCGCCGCTGCTGTCGTAGCAACACTGCTGGCCCGCCCCGTACCTGGGACTGCAGATCCCACATCAGTTGGCAAAGTGCATTGTCCAGTAACCAGGGGGTCGTGGGTTCGAATCGCATTTTTGACTGTACATTGCAAATATACCCACGGCCAATTTGCTAAGTGATATTACATGTATAGCATTTGGGATCAGTGGTTAGAGCAATTGCCTTCCACTACGGAGAACCTGGGTTCAAACCCAGCTTGGGCTCACATTGACGGCTATAGACGTCAAAAATTCATTTGAACTATTTCTACTAGTTTAACATTTTTTACACTTGTTAACAAGCGTGTAAAAACCTAGAATTTTTTTTTATTGTACATTTAGAACAGATATAAAATTTGTGATTAATCGTGAGTTAACTAGTGAAGTCATGCGATTAATTACAATTAAAAAAAAATAATCGCTAATTCTTAAATATCTTTTCTTTCTTTTTTTTAACCGCGTCAGGCGATTAAAATTTTCAATTGTAATTAATCACATGACTTCAATAATTAACTCACGATTAATCACAAATTTTATATCTGTTCTAAATGTCCAATAAAACAAAAAAAAAGGTTTTCATACTGTTATTAACAAAAGTGGAAAATTAATAGAAATAGTTCAAATGCTTTTTTTTTTTTTTTTACGTCTATAGCCGTCAATGGCAGTGAATGAGTTAAATGGAAAACGAGGACTCAAAAAGAATGGTTTATTCCTTTGAAGAAGTGAACATTTTTGAATGGACTTACCTTGCTTGTATGGCCCTCACGCAGTGAACGCTACCTGGGTGGTACGTGCACACGCTGCCTTTCTCCATATCGCAGCCGTAATCCGTCTGAATATGGAACAACAAAACAAACAAAAGACATTACAACCATGCGGAGTTTTTCCTGAGAGACAATTTTGCCGGGCAAAATGTTCAACAAAACCATTTGTTTTCATCTAATGTAACTACTAGTGCTAGCTAACATATAATGTGAAACATGATAGATGGGCTAACAGAAATTAGCATAGCTAGATTATTATTTTAAAAAGAAAAGATTATTAAAAAAATGTGGGGCGTCAAGTGATTAAACCTTTTAATCGTAATTAATCGCATGACTTCACTAGTTAACTCACGATTAATCACAAATTTTATATCTGTTCTAAATGTACAATACTTTTTTTTCTAGGTTTTCATACTCTCGTTAACAAAAGTGGGGAAAAAAACGTTAAAATAATAGAAATAGTTATAATGAATTTTTGACGTCCGTCAATGGCAGTGAATGAGTGAAAATAGTTGTCGATTTATTTGATAATCGATTGTCGATTAATCGATCAGCTCTGACACGTATCCAGATACATATCAAATTGTCTTTGACTGGAAAGATGCGCACTTATAAATGAGTCAACACCAGTAATGTCCAAACCTCTGGCAACAAAGGTGAGAAGACCCCCCCCCAGTGAAAATGTGGGAGCATTTGCTCGTCCCTCAGGTTCAATGATGACATGAGGACGGTGGGCTACATTTGTTCTTTCTAGGTTTTCACACTCTTGTTAACAAAAGTGGATTTTTTTTTTTTAAATAGAAATAGTCAAATTGAATTTTTGACGTTTATAGCCGTCAATGGCAGTGAATGAGTGAAAGACGTGTGATGATCCAGGGGCATAAATGAGTCACCTTTTCTGTATGTGGTACTTTTCATGTTTTCTAACGCTGGACCATCGCCCACTTACGTGGAATCTCCCCGTGTCGGCTCGGGCCTGCGCCAGCGTGCAGGGGCAGTCGATGATCTCGCCCAGGAAGTCGGGCAGGTCGTTTTCCAGCCGGTCCCACGCTAAACATTTGGCCAGCGCCCACGCCTGAGAGTCGTTGCGGAACGTGTGCTCCAGGTGCCAGGCCAGGGCGTGGTCCTCTGTCCACGCCGCTTGCACGTCGCTGCCACGGTACGAGACGCAGCGGAGCAACGGTGAGACAATGCAGCGGAAATGATTGGGAAATGTATGCGAGGAATAACGTTAGCTTCGTGTCACATGCCGAAGTCGGTTTGAACTTACTGTCATAATATTAGTAAAAAATAAATAAATAACTGGAAATGTGATTATTCACAATATTTGTTCCTTTATGTGTGGTTTCATCCATGCTAAGGTTGAATCCAGGTAATTGGACTCCACGTTTGCTGAATTTGTTGTGAGCAGAAGCGTAGGTAAGGCAGGCAATTGCTTGGGGCCCCTTAAGCAGCAGGGGGCCCCCAGAGGGCCAACAGATTCGACTCATACAGCAAATCCTTCACATTAGCTGTGCAGCAATGACAATTGACCGTCTCAAATTCCATCAGTCAGGTGTTTTTTTCCCCTTAAAATAACAAAAAACAACCATGTACTGTATAGCAAGACGTTTTTTTTTTTTTTTAATGACCATGTATATATAGTAAGGCGTTTTTCTTTTCTTTTTTTTAAAGTATATTGTAAGGCGTTTTTTTAAAGGCATATTTTTTGTTATTTCATTTAACGACCAAGGTGTTTGAAAAAAAACGGGCATGTATAGTAAGGCTTTAAAAAAAAAAAAAAAAAGACCAGTAGATAGATAGATCGATGGATGTGTAGCTAGCTAGCTAGATTGCTAGCTAGCTAGCAAGACAGACAGACAGTAGCCTAATAGTTCTACACATTGAAACTTGAGAGGAATTAAAGATGTTATGATAACAGAAGAGGTTATGTGTTCACTAAAGTAAATATACTATTATATATATATTATATATATATAATAATAATAATTATTATTATTATTATTATTAAGTCCCTACTGGGCAATATGATGGCCCCAAAAAATCTTCTTTTTTTTTTCAGTCTTTGAGGACATTACTAAAATGATTGCACTTTGTCCTATAATATGTACGTAATGTTCATAAAAAGGAATGAATAATTCTATGACACTAGAGTTTCCGAGAACGGTAACTGTATAAAAATGTGACTTACGTCAAGCCATTTGGTTTAGCACTGGAGCTGACCCGGAGCGCTCCGAGTTCCCAGCTGGAGAACTCGGGAGAAGGCTGAGGCACAAACGTGAAGCTTCCGTTGTTTGCGACATCTTCAGCAAGAGAGTAAAGATACTTCCACTCGCCACGCCAAAGGTCCGAATAGGGTCTTCCTGGATGGGAGGCATTCAGTAAACATGTCTCTTCACCAGACACTCGTCAAAGTAGTCACGCTCTCTTCTTAAGTAGTACTGCAATTAGGCAGTAGGGCCCGACCGATATGCACTTTTTGAGTCTGATGCTGATTTTTGGGAAAAATACCAATTACTTAAAAATATTTATTTAATGGCATAAAATGGCCTCTTGGGGGCAGTGTGGTGCCATGCATGCATGTTGTACACACTTAAAGTGAGTACAGAAGAAAGTTGCGATTGAATTATATTCAAATAATTCGTTTTTTTACGCGTTGGGAATAATTTGTACCTTTACGTAGTGTTATCTCATCTGTGAGTATGTGTTCCCACGGCATTTGTGTGTGGATATTTGTTACTTGAAGGAAAAACACTCCCGAAGTCGTTGCAAACTTCCTGTTAGCATTCGAACGAGATCTTCCCTTCGCTTTTAGCATTAGCGCTAGGCTAGCGATGTTTTAAAAACAAATCTTATTTTGTATTTAAATATACAGTGGATGTAATTCTTATTGTCATGTTTAGTTTTACAGTTAACTCCAACTGGGGTGTCATTAAACATCTTAAAGGACGCTTGGGGGACGACAGAATAACATACGCGACACACTTGCTAGTTGCTAATGCTACGCAAACAAAATGGTGCATTCAGGGTACTTTCACAGCGTCGGAAACTTCGGTTATCTTCGATAACGTTTTAAGGGAGAAATAATCGTCCAAAGCCGGCGGCGCCCTCACCCGTCTCCCTGTAGCCCCACAGCTCGATGTTGACCCTTTGGGTTGGGACCAGAGACGTGTTCCAGGTCATCTGCAGAGCGCCGCCCACTTGAGGTGTGCCGTAGTACTGCCACTTGGTGGAGTTCACCAAAACGGCCTTGAACTTGGAATCCAACTTTCCAGTATGCACTGCGCAAAAACATTGAAAGGAGAAATATGAAATGTAAAAAAAAGTGAGGTTTGACACGGGAACGGTTTGGCGTACCTGCCAGCCACGAGCCGACTCGGTTGAACGTGATGCCGTAATTGGAGGAGATTTGCACGGAAACCCAGCCGGTTCGATACAACAGGGGCGAGATGCAGTGGCCTCGGTTGCTTTCATCCACGTAGCCCGCCGTCCTGATGTCATCGTTGAACCTGAGGGACGAGCAAATGCTCCTTTGTTACCAGAGGTTTGGACATTATTGTCGTTCACTGCCATTGACGGCTATAGACGTCAAAAATTCATTTGAACTATTTCTATTATTAAGAGAAAAAAAAATCCACTTTTAAAATTTTATATCTGTTCTAAATGTGCAATATTTTTTTTCCTAGGTTTTCATACTCTTGTTAACTGAATTTGAAAGCACCCTGGGAGCTAGCTAGCTAGCTATCACCTGGGGCTAAAGTCAAACTGTGGCAGGGTTTTTACTTTCTGGACCTGGATTTGCCACCTCTGTTCACTGACGTGTGACGTTTTCACTGCATGCCGAGCCAAGACATCCTATTGGTCCTTGAATGCTCTAAACCAATGGCAGGGCAACAACTAGGTATCGGTATGGTATCGGTCTCGGCCGATACTGCAGAACTGGATATCGGAATCGTTATCTGGGGCCAAAAAACTGTATCGGAACAACACTAATTCTCATGTATGAATCCAAACACAAAAGGTACAAATGTGAAAAATAAAAGTCATACTTGCACACAATTAGAGAACTTTGGTTGAAAGTCGCGTGGAGCAGGAGAAAGTCGGTCCCGCCCAAAATGGATCCTGACTGCGGGGAGAATTCCATGCAGAACTCCTTGTAGTCAGGACAGCATCTCTCCAGAGACGCGCACGTCGGCTGGCACGAACACGAGCTCGTCGATTGCCCGCATTTGCCCTCGCATGACTCGCCTCAATCACAAAAACAATTTACAATCTGTGTTTAGGATATACTGTATTAAAAGTAGGCGTGTCAAGCGTTTACTTATTGCCATCATACATTTTATCTGTTCTAGATGTACAATAAAATGTACAATCAAGTTTTCATACTCTTAAACTCATACTCTTGAGGTCATGTTTCTGCCACTAGATGGCATAATTGCATTTGTAAGACGTTGGTGACGGGACGTTGGAATCAGGCTTTAGCCCCGCCCACTAACTTTGACGGGCAAACGCTGCAACACAGGAACATGAAATAAATACAGAAATAATTATATACATATATTTATATGTTGGTAATTTAATTAATGAAAGACAAATTTGTTTAATTATTGGTTTATTTAATTAATAAATTACATTTAATTATTTAAAGGTGTATTCATTTATTTAATTTTGGCACTTTTGGTCCTCCATAGAACCCCAGTCTCCACAAATATATGCATTATTATTCAATTTATTACTGCAAAATTTTGACGTGGACGTGTCTGCTGCGTTGCGACTGGAATTCCTCTAGTACAGTTTTTTTTTTCAAGTAAGGGACGGTCAATAATCGTGAGTTTAAAAAATAGTGGCGTTAAAGGAACTTGAAATGAACTCCAAATCAACGCACTCATTTCGACACCCCTAATTTAAAGTAAAAAAAAAAGAAAAAAGGTTCAATCAAAGGCACTTACCAAGTGTCCTGCTGATGCATGAGAGGAGGAGGAGGAGAATTACGGTGCCGGTTGTGCATCTTCCCATCATCTTGGTTATTGTGTGAGCTGCAAAAGTGGCGTCTGACACAAAACCTTGACTCGCCCACGCCAGACGATATTCAATCATCAACTAAACCTTGTAACGATAAACACTTGCTTTGAATGTCGGCTTGGTTTGAGTGTTGCGCCGTTGATGGACTTTGGGCCTCTTTTTCTTTTTCACAACCTGAGCAAGAAGTGACGACAGAAATCGTCCCTCAGCTGTTTTACTGTCAAATGAGCACCTTTGACACCACTCAAAGTTTTATGTGGGGTTTTAACAGGGTGGAGATTTACGTATCATTCAGAGGCCATCGTGATAAACAAACAAATTCATGATGCGGTAAGTCTTTTAAATGGACTAAGGAATAAAACTTTATGTTCATGTAGTACTGTACATTTTATTTGTCATTTTTTAGGTAGTAGGCTGGAACAGGATCAACAGGATCTTAGATAGTGAGAAGATGCTTGTAATAGAAAGTTCTCTTACAAATACATATATTTATTATTATTATTATTATTATATGTTCAATTATTAAGTTAGGTTTCCATCTACCCATTTTTATTCGAATTTTCAATAAATGCGAAAATAAAACCGAATGGAAATGTCAGAAATTCGAAAAAAAAAGGGCCCACAATTCGCAACTAAGTTTTTAAACTTCGAGGGAGTGGATTTTGAAGCGTATTGAGAAAAAAAAGGAAAATGTTGCTGTTTAAGTCCACCCGACGTCGAGGCACACCTCGAAGTGTATTCTGCATCCAGGGCTACTTGCCGCTCTACGGCCTTCCAATTTCGCATGGCTCCATCTTGTGGACACATTTGGTATTGCGCTCTCTGCTGACTTAATGACGATGCCATTGAGATGTATTGCAGAGCTCTTCTTGTACTTAAAAGTTGAATGCAACTGTATTCAACTGTACTAGACTAAAATGTAATTTTTTGGATTATAAAGAACTTGAAACCAAGCTTAAGTTACCCTTTCCTCATTAAACACTAAATAAAAATGGGGTAACTACATTTGACATATAGTTGTCAGACCATCAGATAGAACACAAAGCAACCACAAACAAATGATGGCTTACCTGACCGACTGTGTGGTTCAGCTTGGGAAAGATCAAGGTCAAATACAGGACTGTCCTAAATTGGCGGACGGTAACTTGGCCATAGGATGCAACCGTTTTCTTCCTCAAAGGGATGGTTGGACTGGGTAAGGTACACAAATACATTTCATGGACACTATTTCACATTTAGTGTTGACTGATTAATCGTCAATAGACTTAAACTTTTTTTTTTGTTTTTTTTTGGGGGGGGGGGAATTGTGAGAATTTCTTTTGAATGCATTTTCTATGATTAATGAGAGCCTGAAGTCAACCTGCACGGTGTGTCATTTATTTGGCATTTGATTAGACGTCCAGTACATCTAGTTGAGAAAAAACACAAACGTCTCCTATACAAACAAGAGCATCGCTTCATTTCAAGGCTACCAAAGAATCAAAGAAAAACACACAAAAAATAAAAAGGAAGAAAAAACAAATACAAACCAAATTGGTGGGGGGTGGGGGGACTCTCATCCAGAGACCAGGATGTTGTTGGAGAAAAGGGAAAAACTGTCCCGGCATGCATGCAGAAGTATGTAGCAACATACACGACATTGGAGGGGAAAATTTAAAAAAATAATAATAAAAAGTTTTTTCCCCATCCAAAAACAAATTTGTGGCCATCAATTTTGTATTACTGTGCAATTAAAAGGTAGCAGTAACGATCATTGCTGGGCATTTGGGTCAGCAAAAGGAGTGCACCCTCATTTCAAATAATAGCGGGTCTCGTGTGTAGTCAAGGCGCGCTCCATTTGCTGACCCACATGTCTGAGTTGCTCTAATATCACATCCACAATTTTGTATTTTGGGTGCATAATTTTGTGCCACAAATTTCAATTTAGTATTGTGTGTGTGTCCCCATTTTATGTCTGGGGCTTTGTACAAAAAACAAAGAAGAAGAAAAAAAAGACTCTTAAATGAACAAAAGGGAAAAAAACAACAAAAAAAAGCATGCACTGCAGGTCAACAAAAAAAGAAAACTCACATGCACTCCACTGAGGGATCGTCACGTCCAAAAACAAAATTGCGCAAAAACCAAGCACATCACCGGAAATGGATGATGATGAGATGATTGTTTACAAAAAACAAAAACAAAAAAAAAAGCGAGAGGAAGTTGGAGCAGCAGAGAAAATTTGGGTTGGGGGAGATGAAGATTCAATTTCAGGTTCCTTTCGTCAACATCAACTTTCCATTTGCGGAAAAAGTGAAAACATTTGGAGAATACATTTGTGACTTGTATGAAACAGTAACTTGCAATTGTCGCACAATAACTTTGGACTTTAACAGGGAACAATCTGTCATTTTATGACAAGTTGACAGATGGCAGGAAAAAAAAAAAGCAATTTTACTCCCCCAAAACAAAACGCCATCATTTTGTGTGAAAATGTGCGCGTCGCAATGTGAAAAAAAAAAAAAAGACTTATTCAAAAAACGAATTTAACTTTTAAACAGTACTACTTTTTTATGGGACAAAGGTTAAATGTAATTTGATGTGTAAAAAGTTGTCAATTATGCAGTTGTAATTTTAACACAAAAATAAATGTAATCATTTTTATGGGAAACAAATGAAGTGACGTGGTTAGCAAAATATTTTTTTCCCCACTAAAAAAAACGTGGGGGAAGGAAGGAAACGGCGCCCCCGTAACAAATGACAGGGAGATAAGATGATTGTCGACCCAAAAGAGTCCAATGAGGTGTAAACTGATTTGGACGAAATTGAATCTTTTCATTTTTGTGATGCGTCAACATCGACCATTCATGAGTGGAAAATGAGAAGGAAGGAAAGTAAACGTAGCGTGTCGCAGAATCCACAGTGTCAGAAAATGAAACAGAGACAGGAGCGCGACGGCGTTAGCTCAGGGTACACGTTTACCTACCCGAGAGGTTTATTTACATCCTGGCGGCGGGGCTTGTGGGCGGGGCTTGTGGGCCAAATATCTCAGTCAAAATGCAGCCTTAAATTAGCGTTCTTGATACACAAACAGTCTCGTCCGTCCGTCCGTCCGTTTTAGACAGCCGTGCTGAGGGAAGACGGCGATGCGCAGTCGGACGGCGTAGTGACGCCCAGGGGGGCCGGGCCGTCTGTGGTGGGGGTGTCGGGTCCCACCAGGAGTGTGCTGCTGTCCACCGAGTCCTCCCGGGCCTGGGAGGCCGTCGCGGGGTTCGGGGCGGCGGGCGCGTCAAGGCCTTGCTGGAGCCCGTCCACCGCTGTGCTCACGTGGCGGCCCGGCATTACTGGCATGCCGCCGCCGTGTCCTGTGGGGGGGGGGGGGGGGGGGGGGGGGGGGGGTCATGGCAGTATAATTGTGGTTTTGTTTTGTTATACTTGAAAAAGTTTTAAAAAAATAAAGATGTATCTGCTTTCCCGCTTTAAAAGGTAGAAGAGCGCTACAGTGCTCCCGCCTCTAGTGGTAGAAACGCGGTAATGCACTCCCGGCCAAAATGGGCTAAACCAAAATGGCCGACTTCCTGTTCAATTTTGTGAATGCGTCCCTGAGACTTTCAAACCGAAAGTTGGTCTGTTATGCTTCTGATGAGCCGAACCCATTTACAAATTCATGTAAAGGTGCACAGTTGTTTTGGTTTGCGGTCTTACTGAGATCCACGTAGAGGAGGCTGTCGGGGTTGATGGAAGCCTCGTAGGGAGGCGGGGGGTCGTCGGGGTGCTGGATGTCCGGGTACTTGTAGGCGGCATAGGGCGGTGGCGGCTCCTGGAAGTGGAAGGCGCCCCCCTCGCCGTCATCAGACAGGTGCAGCGGCGTGAGGCCCGTGCCAAAAGCGTCCGGGCCGTAGTCGAACCCCGGGACGCGTCTGCCCAGGTTGAAGTGATGCACTGACACACACAAATCACAAAAACATTTTTGCTAGGCTGGTTTTTTTACGAGTTGCTACTCTGTGAACATCAAAAGTAGCAGTTGTGTGAGGGTTTTCAATTACTGTAACCTCAACGCTCATTTCTTTAGCCCGCATAGAGTTTCACTTTATATGTTAGCTTTAAGCTAGCGGACTTTTGTGAGACAATATTACGATTTTCAAATATATGATGTTTGTGTCACGGGCGTATCTTTCCCTCTGATTGGATACGATTGATTGCTGCAGCTCTTGTTGTGTTTGAGAGCTCACAGTTTCCTCCGATGAAGGTCTCGATGCGCTCCCGCCGCCGCTGCCGAAGCCGATGCACCATGAAGAGCAGCAGCGACAGGATGAGGAAGGACGAGATGCAGCTGACGATCAGACGCATGCCGCTGGCCATGGAGTCAAACAGGCTGCTTCCATCTGAGACCGGCCGACCAGGAAACAAACATTGCAGCTTCGTCAACTTATGATATGGAAATTGTTTAGAACAAAAAAATTCCCCCAAATTAAAAAAAAAAAAATTATCGCGTCAATTCACTTAAATCATGGATTCAATAATGAGGCCTATATTTATCTTGTGCTCATTAAAAAAAAATTAGATTTATCATGTTCTCATTTTCCCCTTTACAATAGTCATTTTTTCAGAAATATATATATTTTTTAATATCATAGTGTCCGTCTCGTCTTCATTTAAAAAATAAATAATTGTCATTTTTAATCAGAAATATATATAATATATATATTAATCGCATAGTTTCATTTTTTGTTAATATACCAATTTTTTTTGCCCTAAATTAAAACTAAATATAAATCAGTGTCATTTTTCCCTAATAAAAAAAAAACTATTTACCATTGTACCTAAGTTTAATCAGATTTTTAAAAATCTTAATTTCCCACAATAAACACCATTACAAAACGTTTTTTTTTTTTTAAATCAATTTCTCCCAATTATTTAGTAAGTTTAGGGTGAAACTTAGTTGAAAAGTAGACAAGATGAACGCCACAACACAATCGCAATTCTTTAATTTGAAATATTTAAAATGATAGTCTTAATTTAAAAAAAAAAAATCCTTAGACATTTTATTCCGTATTAAAAAAATATGTATAACGAGGATATATTTTTGTTGATTTTTTTCTCTACAATTAAAAAAAAAATCTGTCTTTTTTTTTTTTATGCAAAAATATTATCAGATTGTTGTAATTCTTCCCAAACTTAGGAAGTTGATGATGGTCTTGTAGTTTTCACCCCAAAAAAAAAAAAACATTCCTCATGGGGCTGATACCGTTTCGCAAAATTCTAGCAAAATAATCGTCGTGGTCTCTCATTTGTACTGTTTGCAAAAAAACAAAACAAAAACAATTCCAAAATAACTGCAAGTTTTTTTTTGCCCAAGGTGCGTTTTTCAGGGTGTGCCTGCGGTACCTGGATCGAGGCATGTGAACTTGCAGCACTCCTTGGGGTCCTTGCGGAAGTGCTGGCACCCCTGCGGCCTCTCGCACAGCGCGGCCACACACATCTCGGGCTCACCGTCGTGACACGTGCAGCTCAGGCACGGGTCGTCGCCTTTGGGCGTGAAGTAGTAGCCTTCGCCCACCACGTTGTCTTTGATGTCCACGCACGTTTGCTCTGAAAAGCAAAACGACAAAATGAAAATGTCACCAGCCAAGATCTTCTCAGGTAGCATCCCCATTAGCATAGTGAAGATTTCTTTGCAAAGGATGTACTTCGTTTGCAGAGGAAGGGGAACTTCTTGTTGCAGTTCTCGGCGTGCCAGCTGTGCAGGCCGCGCTCGTTCATGCTCTTCAGCTGGAAACGCTGCAGCTGCGCGCAGAAGACGTTGTCCTGGTTGGCCTCGCCCAAGTTGGGGAGGCCGTCGGGCGGCAGGAACACCTGCACGGGGCCTGCAAAAGTAAAGAAGAAGAAGAAGAAAGAAAAAAAAAGACAGCTTTGTTAGAAATTGGGCGAACAAAAGACCTTCTATTCTTTAGTCTGGCCCCTTAAAAACGATGTTTTTTTTCTATTCAATTACATATTTTAAACTCAAATGTTGAACAAGCGAGTGTTTCTATTACCGTTATAAACGACCTGCCAGTGACCCTCCACAGAGTGGTTCTGGTTGGTGATTACATACTGGTAGCCCACCCAGAACCTGCAAGACAAAAAGGGACATTTATTTGATTGGACTTTTGACCAGATGAGGATTTCAAAGCCAAAACTTTTCCGACAGTGATGTTTTAGTTGTAGTGTCTACGGTGGCCACTAGAGGGCTGCCTCAATCAAAGTGCATTTCTCTCCATTCCAAATAGGGAACTTCCCATGGGAATTCAAAGTAAATTAGGGCTGCAGCTAATGATTGTTTTAATAATACAAATAATCTGTCAATTATTTTAATAATTAATCACTGAATGGGATTTAAATTGCCACCACTTTGTTGACAGTTGAATAAACGCACAGACCTAAATTATGATTGTGTTCCTTATTTGGTTCATAACGTCAGAAAAGAATGCGGGATCATTGCTCTCCAAAGTAAAAGGAAATGTTTGCAAATGTCTTATTTTGAAAGAATACAAAGAAGTCTGCTTTTGTGGTGGGGGATGACAGAAATCGGAAAAATTCTGAGGATTAGGGACAACTTTAAATGACATCTGCATTTGATGATCGATTTTTTTTTCCTCCACTCACTTGCACTGGTCTCGGAGCTCGCACACTTGGTCGTCAAAGTCCACCTCGATCTTGAGGATGAACTGCAGCTCCTCGTCAGTGACGAAGGTGGCCAAAGAACCGTCCACCTGCTGGCACGTGTCGGCCGCCTGCCAGTAGTTCTCGCTGCGCAAGTACACCTTGTAGCAGCTGGCCGTCTTCTCGTAGTGGTGCCACCCACTCGGGCATTTCTCTGGCGGTCAGACGCAAGCGCGGGAGTGTGGCTTGATTTTGGGGTTTTTTTGTCTCAGCGAAGGGACGGGACGGACGGGGACACTCACTGTTGAAGCGCACCGGCTGAGCCACGCCGATGACGTCCTCCACCTGGTCGTAACCTTGGCCAAAGCGAAACCGTTCTTCCTTAATGGCTGCAAAAGAAATGATAATAATAATAATAAAAAGTTATTTCTAAAATCAAAAGATATTGGAAAAAATTCCCAAATCACAAACAGATCGTCATTGCGCCGTGGTGGGTTCGGATCAGGACCTGCGGTTTGGGCTGGCGCACGCGTGTGGTGAGTTGAGGGCGCGGGAAAGTACTCACGGGGACAGTCCATCTCGTCGCTCTGGTCCTCGCACGCCGTCCAGCCGTCACACTGCCAGGTCATGGGGATGCACTGCATCTTGCCGCTGCGGCAGGCAAACTGCCCGGGGCTGCAGCGCTGCTCTGAAACGCACACGCAAACGATGCGACAGCTGAAGGAAATACTAGAAAACGAGACGCCGAAATAAAAAGTGGAATGAAGCAATTACGGGGTCCTCCACTTCGATGGCGAGTCATCAAACTTTGCCGCCGTGCTCCTTCCACCAAATCCAGCATTTCATAATTTCGCGTGGTCCGCCCGTCTAATTTACGTGCTTCAAATTTGTTAGAAATCCAGAAAAACTCTCTCCGGGGTTGTTTGGCATTTTAGCACCCCAAAAGCCTTCAAACCCAAACGGCAGATTTCATCTTTTGTGGTCTGCTCGTGTTAAACGCGGCTAGCAAATGTCATGTTGCTAAAGTGAGAGTGGCTTCAGGGGCAGTTTTTTTAAATGTCATTTTCAAAAGGAGCTGTCCCGCAAATGTGTTTGCGGCGTGACTGCAAAACGAGCCTAAAAATCGGCGCTTTGAGTCTAAAGACTTCCTGTGTTTGTTTGTTTTTCAGGCGGAGCTTCGTCAGATTTTTCTTTTTTTTTCGTCAGACGGTCGTACTAAACTTAATTTTGCTATTCTGCTTGCTTACCTGACAATAATCTTGCCAGCGCTAGCCGGGCACCTGAAACAAATAGAAACAGTTGATCAACTAACAAGCAACTGCCTCATGCTGCGTTCAGACCAACAAATCGGGGAGGCGCTAACGGCGGCGCGATTGCGTTGGAGTCAATTTTACGGCGATCATTTCGCTACTCGGCCGGCGTTGGTCGAATTGAACTTTTGACACCAACGCGTCAGCGACAGCCAATCGGTGTCGAGATAGTCCACGTCGCCAAAGAAGTCACAGACAAAACACAGGAAGCGGTTGCAGAACGTGTAGCAGAGCAATGGAGGCTAGCTTGATCGTCGCGGTTTGCGGGTCAGCGGGACCGGGCCAAAAAGGAGGAAGAAGCGTGGAGGTCGGCTCACCTGGTGAGTTTGTTGAATTGTCCAAGTGTGCGTGCGTAGCATCCACGCTAATTCCCATTAGCGCCTCGATGACTTTTTGTGTGATACGTTAACATGTAGCTAGCAAACTTTGAGGGAACGACGTGGTTGGGCTGAACGTAGCGCTGGGCTACATTTTTTCAGCCATTCAGGGACGATTACCATTTTAATCAAATTTAATCTCATAAACCCAACAAATGTTTATTTAATGGTGTCATTTACAGTGTTCCGCAAAGCAGTTAGCTTTATGTTTAATATTTATTATGAATGTTTTTTAAGGCTCCAAAACCTCGCATCGCAAAGTTTATACACTTTTTTCATCAAGGCATTTACATGTTCTCACATTTCTCTCTTGTTTAAACATTCTCAAATGTTCAAACCTTCATAAATTTGATAAAATAGGTACATTACTATAAAAAAAGAAAAGAAAAAAAATGCATGCAAAATGTCGCCTTGTTTTGGAGAACAATTGGCTCAAAGTACCGAAAACACGGATTATGGTCTCATTTCTACAACTCGTTTCACTTCCACTGCAACCGACTTGCTCGCACCAGAAATCACCGCGGTCATCAAGACGCCGTTTAAAAAAAAAAAGTGTGGCGCTCTCTCAACAGGCGGGTCCAGTTACATTCTCAGCTTCATGTGCTTAAGCGGCCCGCACACAAATCAGGCGTCTTCCACACTTGCGTGCTTAGCACTTGATGCCTACCAACACCCGGGTCGCTTGTGCAGGGTGCGCTAACAGCTAAACGGCACGCAGACGTCACGGCGGCCTTTCGCTTAGCGCTAAGTGGATTGAGGGTGCATTAGCGAGCAGGCGTCCGTTACCGCCACAGAAAGATGGCCATCGCGACGAAGAACATTTTGGAGCGCCGTGGCTTCATCACTGTGGAAGGATTTTTTTTTTTTTTTGATGTAGTTGTCAAAGACTCAAGTCAACTCAAATCCTGAGATCTGAGATTTCCGTGCAATGGCACCTCAATTTATGAATGGCCCGACATACAAGTTTTCCTTGAGATGCCAGGCTCTTTTTTGCTTTGACTTATGAGCTAAAATTTGTGATACGCGCAGCCGCTCTCAAAAAATGAGCACGAGTTGAAAAGCAGAACGTGTTTTGCATTAAACCAAACCACAAAACGTTTGAGAACATCAAAAAACAAATGGCAACCACAAACACTCATAATAAACAATGGGCAACATTGACTAGCTACGGGTTAGCCGTTTAACAGCCAGCTATTAACCCGAGCTCACAAGCCACTCCAGATTCGTTTGCTGGCACCCACGTCACTCACCGAGCTTGCTTCCGCTTTCTATAACCGCACACTCTTAACGTCACTGGCAATAGAGTGCCGAAATTGAACCGCAAATCCAAGTGGACCTCACGTGCACATTTAGTCGTTTATAGAATAATAAAGAAAAGTCAATGATGTGATATTCAATAGTCAGCCAAAACAAAACGAAAAGAGCAAAACATGTCAAACAACTCATTCTAAAACAGACAAAGCCTTTTGTAGCGCAACAACTCGGATTGGGAGGACGACGTCAGAAAGTGTGGCGCGAACTTTGTCTCACATCCTCGGCGACAAAATGTGCTAGCAAAGACCTACTTCTACTTAACTTCTAATCAATCTTCAGGGGGCGTGTCCTAGCTTTCAAATATTCTGCAAATCCTGCAAGGATGTCTCCGCCCACTGCTGGCATTATCAGTCAGGACCTGCATTTTATGCACGTTCAGACAAAATCCAGCAAGGCGGCAACCGGCGAGATATGAAATCATGTCCGGAAATGACGGGTATAAACTACACCTAGCTTCCTCCTGTTAGCGATTCTTGCTATCACTAATGCGGTGGCGCTAAGTGAGCATGTTAAAGAGAGACTGTTTGTTTAGTTGACCCAGGTTCACGCTAACGTCCAACACAGCGCGACAAATGTTACCCAAAATACACAAAAACAGACAGCACAGCACGGACTTGGACTCGGGTTCAATCAAACAGAAGCAGTTTGTGGCAATCAAACACTCACCGAAGCGCCTGCAAAACATGACACAGTGACGGAAACAGACTTAGCACGGACTAATCCATTAGTTGTCGGTTAATTGCTCACTCTTATAAGTATAAAATGTCTTGTTTCGATTAAACACAAAAGATAATCAGTTTGTTTTCATTATGAAAAAAGGATGAGCATAATTACTGCTGAGTGGCTAAAATGAGAGGATTTAGACAATTTGAAGTTAAGTAAACAATTACTCGATCATGAAAATAGTTGTCAATTAATTTAATAATCAATTGTTGAATAATTTCCACACTAACGGAAATGAATGATTTTTAAAAATCAATTAAACTTCATTATTTCGCCAATCAATTGAAAATGAATGAATTGAACAAAATTTTATTTCCATCATTATTGAAAAAAAACAAAAAAGGTCATTATTTCAAATGGTGTAGAAAATGTATTTTGAAACCTTGACCCCGATTTGAAACCTGAACGATATTGTGAAACCCCAATCCTATCCAGAAACCTTTATTTGGAACGAAACAATACCATTGGCCTTCAAACTATTTAACTGGGCGATATAAACGATACATTGAATGTAAGATATCAATTTTGCCGACGATAGTGATTTTGACTACCGTCTTACCGCGGTAGCGCATGTTGATGACATCATCGTATCGGCGTCCCGGCTTTGCGCACGGCTCGCGCTCAGCGTGACAAATAAAATAATCACAAATGGTTCGTGAAGCTTCATTTTCTATCACTATTTGCAACTACTTCCGTCTCTTTGTGTTATATAAAAGCTAGACTTGTGCTGCTTACAATGGCCACTTGTGCACGCCCTTGTGATCTTCAAGTGAATACGTGCTCTAAGCCTAAAACTGTTTTCATTTAAAATACCAGCAATATTTTTTGTTTGCACTATTTTGCACCAGAGTTCGGATTTTTAATTTTGATTTGAGATTTGCACAATAAATGTTGCTATCCAAAGTATATGTATTCTTTCATTGTTTTTTTTTGGTTTAGTTTTTTTTAAATCAATTTACCTGTAAACCAGTAAAAAAATATATTTATTACAAAACAAAGCAAACATTTCTATACCGTGATCTATACTGTTACCGTGAAGGATGCAGTTTATACCGTGATATGAATTTTGGGCCATAATCGCCGAGCTCGATGTCAGAATGGCCCTAACGTACTTTAAACCTTAAATTGAAACTCAAGAGAGCTTCCAACCACTGTATCAAACCCTAACTAAAAGCCTCAACCCTGGCTAGAAAGCCTACTTTTACCATAACACAAAAAAAGAAATTACATTTTATTTTTTTAAGTTTGAGTCTCCATACTTGCTATCAAAAGTTGTTTTAAAATAAAACACGTTCATATTTTCATTGTTGTTAAACCCCGGCTAGTCTAAAACCCTACATTAGAAACCCAAATTCTATTTTGAGAGATTATTTTGACTCTTTTTTTTTTTTCCATATCGTTGCATGTCCTTAAAAATGTGCTCGTGTTGCAGTTTTGTGCAAATGTGCAAAGCTTTGACCAATGTTATGATTTTGATTTGGATGAGGACGTTTCCAGCGTTGACCAAATTACACAATGTTTAATAAATGCATTAACTTGCTTTTCAGTTGTAAACCTACATTTTTAACAGTCTTGTACTATTTGCATGGGGAATAAGATGAAATGAGATGCAGGCCTTCTGATGCAGCAACTTGAATCTCCCATGCAAATTAAGAACTAGCGCGAGGCTAACTCAGCAGATGCTAAAGTGCTTCGTGACATTCGATTCGTATTTACACAAAATTCTACAGACATATTTACAACGTCGCAATAAAACTGTTACGAAAGTTGGAGATATACCAGAAAAAAAGGGGCCACGTTAAGAGAAAAGGTGTTTGCTAGTTAGACACCCTTCAGCGGGCTAGAAAAATCACTCGAGCCCGAGGCTCGAGTAGGCCTGTGCGCCGCTTCTCTCGTTTCCAGCCGGGTTCAATTGGACTCGAAGCCGCTTACCTGGCCGTGGCGGGTCCGTCACCGTGAGGACAAAGAGCAGAGAGAAGAGGACGAAACCGCCGCTGTCAGCTTTTGGCAACATCTATCCTCCATTCATAGTCACTCCTTTATCCAGAAATGTAAACCATATACGGGGGGGGAGAGGGGAGCTGCTGCGGCGGGTGTCGTCCAACCTCGTCCGGGATTTATCCGGTTAAACGACCGCCTCGACGTTCGCCCATCTTGCTGGTTCCGCACTCAAATGGGAGCTGGTGACGAAAGTAAACGTTTACCGAGCATTGTCCTTCAAATGGGAGCGAGATTAGGGGCGGCTAACATTTGTGTTTGTTCGTTTTCTTTTTGTTTTGTTTGAGCAGGACCGCTAGTGCGTGTTGCACATCCCGTCGCCGTCCTCCCGTTTTTGCTGCTTATCAAGATGGCCGCCTTCTCCCATCACAACAATCCCAAACGCGCCACACAGCGAGCGCACCAGGCAGAGATTCGACTCTGAAGCTCGGCCCGGCCCAATTACGATCACGTTTGACACATATTTGAATGAATGCAAAAACAAAACAAACATCGACAATTTGTTGCAACCCTTTTTTGGAAAGAATAAAAAAAATAAAAGACATACAGTAAATGTGGGACTGCTTGCCCAGCAGCAGTCCAATAATAACATATTTAAATTGAATGTAAAAGAAATGATTTCATACTTGATTGACATTGTGCTCTTGCTGCAGTGTGCGCCTTGGCCATCGGGGGGCAGTAAAACACAGACATCCATAAATGCACAAAGAACCAAAATAAAAATTGGTATAAAAATAATTGAAAAATTAAATGCAACAAATATAAATGGTAATAAAAATAGCAAAAAAAATAATATAGAAGTTGAATTGATCAAAAAATGCACTGCTCTCATATTTATTTATTTCATTAAGCAGTCAACATGAAAAGCGTAAGAAAATGTTATTCAAATGAGGGGGGCGGTCCTAAGTGTGTCTTGGGTTGCAAACTGCCTTTCGAACGTGGGTCTCAAACCAAGCAGGTTGGCGAACAAGGGTGCAATGAACGAGCAACTTGTCCATTGTCCCCACAACCCTTTTCCTGTTTTTTTCTCCCTACACCGATATACCGTAATACTTTTTCATTGGTACCATTTTGTGAGTTTTAGAAAGAGCACAAAAGCATAAGCACGTTTTGCCGCGGATAAGGATATATTTAAAATAAAAAAAATGTAAATATGTGAGTAGGTGTGGGAACATTTCATCAATCTTGGTCACCTTTTATTTTTTTTTAAGAATACAGAAGTCAACATAGAAAAAAAATAGTCATTCTTCAGATAGTTGTTGAACTTTGAACATGAAATTTCCCTCTGCGACGCGGATATGTCTTGTCTTGTCACGTATGTCGCAACGTGCAAAGAACACAAATAAATACAAAAGGGGTCAGCAAAAGAATTCCCGGCATAGCATCAAGTCCACCAGAAGGTCCTGCTAGAAGAAGTCCGCGGCTTTCCGTCTCTTGGGCAGCTGCAGCAGGTTGTCGGTGAGCGACGACACGTCGTGCTCGCCGGGCGTCTTGGCCTTGTCGGGCGTGGGCGTGGACGAGGGCGTGGCCGGCCCGCCGAAGGGCGACTTGCAGCCGGCGGCGCGGTGCGAGGGCGACGGCGTGTAGCTGGCGCGCAGAGCTTTGTCCGTGTACTTGCTGGACGTGCGGTTGACCAGACGCTGCAGGGCCGGCGTCAGGGCGGGGCTCAGGCCTTTCGGGGTCAGGCTGACGCAAAAACACGTTTCAAGTCAAATTCACGTGCTCGCATCAAATCCAAGTTCAGGCTTTTGAATGCCGTTTTTTTGAATGAGACTCAAGTTAACGCCGTGCTGCATTTACTAGGGATAAACCGATTATCGGCGCCGATGTTCAGCATTTTAATGAATATCGCCATTGGCCATTTTGAAGAATCATACGAACGATAATAGATCCCTTTTTATTTTTTTTAAGTGTTCAGGGGGGAAAACAAATCAAAACTTCAGGGAAGTAATTATTCAATTTCATAGATGCTGCTGCTGACCCTGGGAACTTTCTGCACTTGTGTGTTTATTTGAAGATAAAACTAAGAAAAGTAACATTTTAATACTTCAGACATTTTGAAATGGTAGAAAACTTAATTTACTGTAGAGCACAATAGGAGCTACTTACGTTAAGTTTTTATTTCCCTTTTTGAAGACATGCTACTGCCGCTGGGAGATTCCTTAACTTTTTGTTAGATTGTTAAAACAAAGATGCCTATTGACTAAGATTTTATTTTTATAATATTTTACAAACCCAAAAAGTTATTCAATAAACATATGCTTAAAAATAAAATAAAAAATAATTAAGAGCGAGAGTTTGTATTTTTTCACATTTTGATGCCAATATTTTCCCTTTTAGTGAAAATAAATATCGGCTCCAAATATCGGTCCTTGACTACTAATAATCGGTACCGGTCCTGCAAAAAATGGTCCATCTCTAGCATTTACACACTTACGCAAACATTTACATAACCCAAAAATGTTTAATATTTAATAAAAAATATATACATTTATTGAAAATATACTTTAGTAGCATACAATTAAGATTTTTTCTTTAAAAACAAACAAAAACAATTGCATTATTTTTAAGTTTAAAAATTCTACAAATATGATTTTATGCTTCTAAAATCATAACTTAAAGAATACAAATGTATTCTTGTAAGATAACTTGCTGCTTCCGTCTCATAAAAGTATTTTTCTGGAAAACATGACGGCTTTACTTAAAAAAAAAAAAAAAAAAAACTAACTTCAACTTTTTTTTTAAAAAAAACTACTTTATCATAGCATACATTTTTTTCTACATAAAAATACAGCTGAATATAAAACTTTTGGAGAAATATTAATACGATTTTCAAAAAAAGGTCTACTTTTCGCGTAAAAAAAAATTATTAAAAAAAGTATTCGCTTCATGGCATGTCTTGTAATAAGACTTGAAAATGATTTTTTGGTAACTTTTCTCTTTCCTAAGATTGACTTTTTTTTGTCAAAGAAAAAAAAAAACAATCTGCCCAGCGTTAGTTCCGTCAGCATTTTGTGAATCGCGATATGCTTGAACAGGTGCGTCGTTTACCTGGCCAGGTTTTCCGTGACTTTCCTCAAGGCCTCCTGCTTCTTAGCCCGATTTTTGGCGGCGGCTTCGTTGGCCATCTTCAAGCCCAGCCGCTCTCGTCTGCCCGGCTCGGGAATCTGTGCCAACAACACGGCCAGAAATCTCCACGTGTCGTCCGTACTGCTTTTGGGAAAACGCCGCGGGACTTTCCGCTACCTTAAATGAGGGTCCGTGATTCCTCTCGGCGTACGGCGTGTCGGATCCGTCCAAGCGGAACGGGGTGCTCTCGATTTCTCCCCACGTCATGAGTGGCGACTCGGCCACACCTGAGGCAAGAGAACCCACGGTAAGAACAAAAAAGAAAAAAGACACATGTGAGTGCGTTTGTTGAGTGGCTCACCAGGGGCGGGTGAGGGAGTCCTTTCGAAGCCGTAACCGTTCACCGTGGGAGAATCGTGCGGGATCAACTCTTTGCCGTCTGGACCCACCTTACCCTGCTTGAACTGGACCACACAGCAATCACAGGGACAAGGTTACTTTAATCGACTGGACAATATTAGCTTAATTTATTTATTTATTTTTAAATTCCACTTTCGGACAATATTTTTTCTTTATGCAACCTGCGCGTTGAGCGCCGCCGCCTGCTGAATCTGACTCTTGTTCAGCGCCTTGCTGAACGGGTCGCCGGTGAAACGCGTATTCTTGTGGAGCACCTCGCGGGGTTTCTTGAAGAGCGCCTCGTCGTCTTTGACACCTGACATGACAAAAATGGACATTTGAATGCAAGTCAATACAAATGAAAGCCTTCCAGTCTCACACCCGCGCATTTATTTTTTTTTAATGGGAAACAATGGCAACACTCTTTTTACTTCAAGCAAATAGACATTGTGCTGCTCCTTCATGCCTTCATTTGTGTCCGCTTTGGCCACTTGGCGGCAGTATGATCCGTCCATCTTCCAAACAGACATACGAATAATACTGCACATTAGGGCTGTGCCCCCCCCCCCCAAAAAAAAAACAAAAAACAAAAAACAAAAACAAACAAACAACAACAACAACTCGATTCTCCCAAGAATTACGATTCTCATTTAGCACGATTCAGAATCGATTTTAAATGAGTTCAAATGCTCGAAACTCGCTGGCACTATCGGGGTTGTTTTTTTTGGATAACGTGCAGCAGTAGAAGATTTCAAATGAAGATTTTTTTTTCACCCCCCAAAACGATGATAGAAATCGGACATAATGATGAACTGCAGAGGTTCAACTGCACGTCCAGGATTTTTCATTGTACCTTCTGGATAATACATCAAGGCGTTCTTTGCTTTGTATTCCCACGTCTCCAGGCCGGCTTTCACGCACTCAAGAGCGGCCTTCTCTGCTTGCGGTAAGGCGAGGTTCTCCTCATGACGCTAGGGAGCAAAAAAGGGGGCAAAAAACATGGGTTCGAGCCATAATAATAAAAAAAAAATTTTTTTTAACTCTTTGACTGCCAGACGTTTTCAGAAAAGGGATGCCGTGGGTGCCAGCCGATTTATGCATTTTTGACTGATCTTTCAAGGTCCACAGAAAATTATGTGTTTGGACTATGGAAACACACATACTACCAAATGAAAGATTGGACTCTCATCTTTCATCAGAAAAAAAAGTTTGTTTCTACCTTATTCCGTTTTTCAGTAATCAACAATAGAAAATGGATAGTTTCACCTCTGTTTTGAAAAAAAAAACGTCTTTTAAGGTCTTTGGCACTCCTCCATAGGATTTTGCTAAACGTTATTTAACGTTTTTGGCAGTCAAAGAGTTAAACATCGGCGGTTAAACATCGGCGGTAAAACATCGGCGCTGCCTGGTGGAATCTGTGCATTTCCATGATTGATTTTTAGGATTTGAAAATACATCCGCCAACTTGCTTGAATTTAGGGCTGCAACTAACAATTTTTTTCCATTAATTGTTTAACCGGCAAAGTAATCGACAGATTCTTAAGATCCAAGAATCAGATAAAACAAAAGCATGTTTTAATTAAGGAAATCCTTTCAAATTGACAGTGCAGAAAATGCTCAAACAAATAAATTACGATTCAGTGACTGTTTTGCTCCGTAACGTCAGAAAATCGTCAAAAATGCCGGTTGTTGTTTTCCAAAGTAAAAGGTTTTTACAAATCTTTTGTTTTGTTTTTTTGATTCAGCACAAAAAGTCATGTAGGACCACTAAAGGAAAATATGAACTGTTAAGAGGATGAAAATGACACAAATTTGGACAACTTTGTATTAAACGGTCTCTAAATAATTAATCGATTAATAAAAAGTGATCGATTGATCTGATATTCAATTAGTTGTCCATTTCTTGTCGCACCTCAACTTGAGGTGCCCAACATGGCAACATTCAAGTGTGTATCATGCATTGTATTGCCAACTATCAAATCCCGTCGTCGCATGTCTTCGGGCGACTTCGTTGACGCTCAACGGTTCCTGCAGCGCGAGGGGAAAGTTTTACAACACTTCTCAGTGTTCTCAAGTGAATTTCAATATTTTAATTTGCGGAAGAATACAAATAATTTGAAAAAAAAAATCAGAAATTGACCATATTTGGACATGCAAGGTTTCCGCCCAACAGCTTCTTTCGGTCAAAGCCTGTCACTGTAAAGGATTAGAATCTCTGTGACATCTGTGCTAATTCAGTTAGCCAGTCAATGGGATTTTACATTAAATGTTAGCAATAAGCTAGTGGACTTTGTTTGTAGACAAGTCCTTTTTCCAGTAACCCGACTTGGGAGCGTCCGATGAACTTCTTGAAGCAAGCATGCTCGGTCTCTTATTCAAAGTTGTCTTATTCAAACCCTTCCTTAAGAGTTTCCCGATTGTTGACGGCAAGAAGATGGAAAGACCAGGGTTTGACTCTTGTACCTGTTTGAACTCGGCTTCAGCCTGGTACAACCACGCGTGCTTCATCTTCTCCTTGTCCTGCGCCAGCTCGATGATCTGCTCAAACGAGGCGTTGTCCTCGCTGGTGTTTTGGGCCAGGAAGCGATCCAGCGCCGGGAGCTCCTTCTCCTCGCCCTTGTCGCCCGCCACGCTTTCTGCGTACAGTGAAGCGCCCGCAGACGTCAAGCGCGGGTCTTGCGGAGCAACGAGCGCCGCGCGTCCGACTTACCTGCATCTGCGCCTCTGTTGGAGATGGACGGCGAACCCGCGCGGCCCACCGGCGTCTCAAAGCTTGCCGGCGTCACATCTAACGCGACAGGATGTCATTTTGCAACCACCATACAAGAGTTTCACAACAGAAGGAATATTATTTTTAGAGCCTGACCGGTTGTTTTAGGCCTTTTCAAAATGATAATCACAGATTCTATCAACAATAGCGGAGGGAGTTTTGTTGATGAAACGTGGATATAATCTTACTTTCTCATGAAACAGTAAGTATGTCTTTATTAAAATAATTTTTTTTATATTATTAACTCATTCACTGCCATTGACGGCTATAGACGTCAAAAATTCATTTGAACTATTTCTATTAATTTAACTTTTTTTCCCCCACTTTTGTTAACAAGAGTATGAAAACCTAGAATGTTTATTGTAAAATTTAGAACAGATATAAAATTTGTGATTAATTGTGAGTTAACTAGGAAGGTCATGCGATTAATTACAATTAAAAAAATTATTGCCTGGAAAAAAGAGAAAAAAAGTCATGCAATTAATTACAATTTAAAAAAATAATTGCCAGAAAATTTTGGGACTTGAAAAATCATCTAAAGTTAAACAAATACTAATCCACAATATATTGTGAAAAAGTCAAATGTTCTACCTATAGATCATATCCGCTGTTTTAAGCATTCATGGAATTATTATTATTTTTTTAAATAATCGACTTATTAATCAATTATTGATATTTTTGTATAAAAGATGCACATTGTTCGGGACCCGATGATTGTACTTACAGGGGGCAGACGATTGGGGCGTGTTTTTGGACTTCCCGTAGCGAATGGAGATTTCTCTCATGCGCTCGAGGTCTCCGCTCTCCTCCGCGTCCAGATAGTCCTTCTGGGCCTGCAGTTTGGTCACGTCTGGGAAAAAGTCCCTCTGGATGATCTTCTCCAAGCTCTGTTCGAACCAATCAAAAACGCCAATCACAAATATCATGTCACACTTGTTTTGATCGGGGGGCCAATTCCAAACACTTGCTTCAAATCATTTCCCCCTTTATATGAACAGAAATGCTGTTAATCTGGTTCAATGTTGTTATTTGAAATGATCCAAAATAACACTGTATTACACCAAAATATACAGGAATTACCTAATTATTAAGTTACTCATTTTCTGACAATGACGATTAAATTAAGGTTGCTGTTGATCATTTTGTTCATTCATCCATCCAATTTGATTGATTAATTGGATTTTTTCCACAAAAAAAACCCTTCTCAAAACAATAATTGGAAAATGTGATAATAGATTAGTTTCTAATAAATCGCTCGGAGCCTCATTGCTGACTGTATATGACCAGAGTATCAATAATGATTTGATGCAATTAAAATCTCGGCATACGCATGCGCAACATTTGAAATGACGTCACTATTGACGTTCACGAGCAAATACCTCAATGTAATCCTCCTCGTTAAGGACCTTTTTGTGCGGCTTCTCCGCGTCCCCGTCTTTGGGCTCCGGCCTGAGGGCGACGGCGGTGAGGGCGACGGGCACCAGAGTGCCGCACAGGGCTCTCCTCACGCTGGCGCTGCCGTCCATGGCGCTGCCACTGTCCCCCTAACTGGAAAGCGAAATGCGGCTAGGCTAACGACTAACTGTCGCTAGACAACGGCCTTACAGTCTTGTCCAATTGTATTATAAACGTATAAATTAGTCGTTTAAATGTCCTCGTGTAATATAGTTTTATCCTTTTTTTAGATAAATGGCGCGTTTATCCAGGCGTCGCGATGACGAAATTCAGAGAGTAGGACCGGAAAACACAATGGCGATAAACAGACTGGTCCGTGACATCACCGGAAGTAGTCTTTTTCGTAAGGAAATGCGCGATAAGGACACTCGACTGCCACTAGCAGGACAATAATGGAACTACTACAGCTGTCCGTTAGGACTTGATATTTCACAAATGAACCAACCAAGTAGCAGTATTTGTCCATTTTTAATTATTTATTTTCCAAGAGAACGACTCATATGTTTTATTCAATACTGTATTTATATTAATTAAACATAAATGATGGGCTAATGAGTAGGATTAGATTAGTTTTACTTCCTACTATTCCTTTATGTAAACTGTGCCGAATGATGTATATGTTTCTGTTTATGTATTCGAATAAAGCCATCACTCAATAATAGCTGCACTTCGGAGAAATGTAAGGCTTTTTCCTTAATTAAAAAAATAAATCTTAAAACATGCTGGAAAGTAATAACTGTAATTAATAGATATTCGTATATTTAAATAATGTTTTTGACAGTAGTAGCAGCATAGTAACCCAAGATGAATATATTTGCATTCAAGGATGATGTTTGATCAAATCAGGAAAAAGAACATGTCAACTTGCAAGGTTTGCAACTCGAAGATAAGACACAACAACGCGTTCAGCTATTCTATGCATGTGTAATTATAGCCATAATGTCTTCTCTTAATACTGTGATGCATTTTCCTTTTCAACAACTTTATTTGTTGACTCTTTTTTGTTTTTGTACAAAGTGTGTTGTGATTTGATGCTAGAGTCTCTAAAGGGCATTCTTTACAGTCACTGGAACATTCAAAAGAGTCTACATTCATGGAGTAAGAATGGTAGAAAGTAGTGATGCACCGAATATTCGGTCACCGAACATTTTCGGCCGAAATAAAATTCACGCCGCGTTTCGGTTTTCGGCCAAGCATTTTTCATTTTCGGTTTCGGCCAAGCATTTTCATTTCGGTGCATCCCTAGTACAAAGTGTTAATAAATGAGTGAGTGGCAAACTGATGGGGATCCATACAATGCTAGTTTTCTGTAGTTCCAGCATTAAATGAGAGTCTTCTCTGGCGCCTCCACTTGGCTCTGCGGTTTTTAAACCACACCTGAAAACAGAAAAGATAGAACAAAGAAAATAAAAACAAGATTAATTTATACTTTTATTTTAGATATACAAAAAAAAATTCTGTAACTGCGAGTATTGATTTTTTTAAATGTTACTTAATACATCACTGTTCAACAAAATTGCTGCGTCTCCAAATTTTGGGGATTATTGTTTTTCAGTAAAGCTAGAAATAATATATTTTTTTGTTGGACTACAGCATACAAGATCTCATTTAAAGAATTCTTAAAGGTGCTTTTTACTCATTTGGAGGGAAATTTAAAGAATTATTTATTTTATTCATGTCAAACAAAAATATTTTTGTTGCATCATGTATCTATTTTTCAAATAAATCAAAAAATATTTTGGGGGGGTAATTAAATTTTTTTAAATTGAATCACACACTAAGAATAAATCTTTTTTTTTTTTTCAAAGCATCAAAGTTGAAATCCTCCACAGTATATACTGTATAACATGTTTTCTTAGCAAAAAGGATATAAAAAAGCAAAAGCTTTTGGAGATAATTTTTATTTTTTTTTGCTGATGAACAAGTCGTCTGTCTTTGTTGAACCTACAAATAAATAAATAAATATATCACTTGTTGGGATCAAAAAATAAGCTACAAAATTTAATTTGAAATATAATGGAATAATTAATTAATTTAATTTGCTTAAATCCAAAAACTATTTTAAAAAATAGTGTTAAAAAAATAGACACACACTATTTAGACATTTTGTTTCAACAAAAAAAGATGAAGTTACACTAAATTTGTGACTATTTTTTTATTAATTTTTTTTCTCAAGCATCACACAGGCCTGGTCATTAAAAAGCCTTTATGTTGACAAATTATATTAAAACAGATCTTTATTTCCAGACCTATTAAATGTTTTTTTTTTTTGCATGTATTTATTTTATTAACAATTGTATTTTTAAACCTCAAAAACAATAACATTTTGTATGCTTTCATTGCAATATATAGAAAAAATAAGAATGACATGCTCTTGTCAGATATTTTGTTTGGATGTTCAAGATGGAAAAAAATCAATCATTTGGCCTTCGCCGGCCACCGTAGCCCCATCTTACTTCCACCCTCTCTTCTCGGAGGCGAGTGCTTTGCGCTAGTTTCTCCCGAGCGTTGACGTCCGGGTAGTGATTCTGCAGGAAGAGTTCCTCCAGCGCGTCCAGCTGCTCCTCGGTGAAGATGGTTCGGTGTCGCCGGGTCCTCCTCGGCGTCTGGGCCGCCGCTGCCGCCTCATCTTCTCGCACGGCGGGCTCCGACATCGCCAGCCACCCCGCTTGGGAGGGAAGCCCAGCGAGTGGTCGCGGTGTTGGCACCGCAGAGGAGCAACTCTTACCTTGGGGGAGGTCAGTCGTCATGTTTCCACGGCAGCAACATATTTGGGTTGCAATGTCCCAATTTGGCAAGTTTGACATTTTGCACTAACCTTGACGAGGAAGGTCAATCCTTCCGTCCCCGCAACAACAGCAGCAGCAGCAGCAACAACACAAACACCACACCGCTGGATTATCCCGGGCCGCGTCTGGATAACTCCCCAGGATGTCTTGGATGGTGAACGGGAACTTTTGCCTTTCCATGTCGACAGCCTCGGCAACACTGGACCCAGCTTCTTGCAGAACGCCACCTGGAAGATTGGAAGAAGAAAAAAAAAAAAAACAGAAAAAGGTAAAATCCCCACTTGCAGACATAAACCAGCTAATCTGGGGCTAGTTTTTGTGAAAAGGTTAATCTCACCTTCGTCATTCCTTTTCATCAGATTTCGGCTGCATAAAATGAGATGTGGAAAAGCGCCAAAGATCCTCATTGTTGGCGGGTTTACAGAGAAAATCTCGGTATTAGGGAGGCGGATTTAGAGGAGGGAAAAGTTTTCACTCATCATCTCTGATTTCTTCTGTATTAACCAATAAACGTGGATTACGATACGATACAGACGGACGATGAAGCCATCTTGTTCCATGTTAACAGTTGCCTTTTTTTTTTCTTCCTCCTGTTATCAGCGTGGCACAGAGTTGATTTCATAGCAGGCCGGCGATTAATTCCACAATGTGTCCTCACATGCGGCCTTTTGAGAGCAGATCACAATAAACGCCATCTCATCCCTTTGACGGCGGCTTTAATAGCTTGCCAGATGCTATCGGCGCTCATTGTGCGCCTCTAACGGCTCCCGTTTCATTACAGGGGATTAGGAGCAGAAGAAAAGATGCCGTTGCAACGCTACGTTGCTCAAGTCATATTTGCTCAACAACGGCCTTTTATTCCCAGGAAAAAAAGTGAGATACGTTTGAAATGTCAAAAGGACCGTCACCTGATTACAGTTTTTGGATTGAGGATGTGCGGAAGATGAACAATGAATTGACGGATTCTTTGATTTGGAGAGAATCTGAGATGCAAATGATGCCCCATCCCTAAAACTACCTTGTAAGAATCTACACTCTCCAGCCATGACATTAACTCATTCACTGCCATAAATTCATGGAAAAAAAGATTATTAAAAATTAGGGGTGACAGGCATCACTTCACTAGTTAACTCACGATTAGTCACAAATTTGACATCTGTTCTAAATGTACAATAAAAAAATTATAGGTTTTGGAAAAAAGTGGGGGGAAAAATTGAACTAATAGAAATAGTTCAAATATTTTTTTTTTTACGTTTATAGCCGTCAATGGCAGTGAATGAATAAAAAAAAAGATTATTAAAAATTAGGGGCGTCAGGCGATTACATTTGTAATTGTAATTAATCGCATTACTTCACTAGTTAACTCACGATTAATCACAAATTTTATATCTGTTCGAAATATATAATAAAAAAAAATTAGGTTTTCATACTCTTGTTAACAAAAATGGGAAAAAATGTTAAACTAATAAAAATTGTTCAAATACATTTTTGACGTCTATTATCGTCAATGGCAGTGAATGAGTTAATAGGAAATAGAAATACTCGTATGTACAGTCGTCCTTTTTTTAAAGAATGCACAAAGTAGCAACCATATTACGTTATTATCAATATAGAAAACCCCCAATGTTAATAATAAAGTTGGACAATGATTTGCAAGTACTTTTGAATTGATATGCATTTGAATCCACAACAAATACAAGATATTCATGTTAAATTTCATTTTGTTCAGATAATTATTATTAAAATAAATATTTTTAATATTTAACACCCTTCATTCCATGTTGATTGCACAATGTGCAGGTTGTTTGTAAAACAACCTCAAAATAGTCTTTTTGTTTTTTTTACGTCAACCTTTATTCAGTAGTGCTCATTGTGCAGTCTTTCCACAGCCACTAGGGGGAGCTTTGGCTGAGGATATCACTGTTTATTAAAATCTAATTGTGTCATTGATTTAATGCATTGGAATGCAATAGTCATTTAAAGCCTCCCTTTTTTATTTATTTTTTTTTTTTTACATGAAATTGCTCTCTTGTCCAATTTGTAAAAAGAAATGTAATCGGGTAGCGAGGATAGAAAACAGATTTTGTTTTTTTTAGCCCGAATTATACGACTCAAATCATAAAATAAGGAATGTAAGAAATGATATTTCATATTGATATAACGAGCTGAAGTTGACAAAATTGACACCCTCGGAGGGGGATGGGACTTGGAAGTACCACTTTAATATGTTTTCTTCTCATCAGAACATAAACACTTTATATTTTTCATTGACATGATTTTACATAGTGATTCAAATATTTTCATTCAGCAAATCTTCCTTTTAAATTAATCATATAATGCAAGCACACATTCTGTGGGTATTTTTCCTTGTGCTTTAGTTATATTTGGGGGATGGGGACAAAAAAAAAAAAAAAAAGGAAAGTGACCAAGTATTAGTGACATACAGTAAAGGAATCAAATAAACGAATTGCACCATCATTAACATTCTCTTAACAGCATCTAAAATAAAGACAAGTGTCCTCCTCTCACGAAAATCTGTGAGTTGTTGACGTCCCCCTCCTCTAAAAAGTTTTAGAATTGGCAAGAGACGCCACAAGACGCACTGCTGTTCTTGTAGAAATGGTCTGGCCAAATGAAGCTCCTCCCCCCCGACTTCAACATAGTTCCTTGAGACCAAGATGGCGCCAAAGCAATAGAGAAGAACGAGACCAAATTTGCAAAATCTGTGAATCCAGAATTAGCCAATCACGACACAAAGCTACTCCATTCCGCCAATCAACGTCGACAACTGGGTGATGTTTGAAATCGTTGGCATTATTATTGTTATGGATGTCAACGGTCACTTCATTCGCTATATTAGGGCCACCGTCAGAAGCCAACAAGAGCTATATTATCACGTGTACTGTGTTAATTCTGCAGTCAGCACTCATTTATATATATTTATATATATATATATAAGAAATGCTTCCTATAAAAAGGAAAACAAAACAAAGAGTCTTATCTTGTCTCTAGGAATAAATCCCATGTCGTGTTCACGCAATGAGGAGCCAAAACATGATGACCAGCGCCACGAAGAGGAAGAGTCGGGACAGGAACTGTTCGTCCATGTGCTGCGGGGTTCCCGGGGCAGCTGAGCAAGGGATTGGGGGGTAATAAAGTTAGGATTAGGAGCCCATCAATTCAAAGGGTACGCTGAATACCTGGTGGGGGTCTGCCGTCGTTTATGTTAAAGGCCGTGGCAAAAATGCCAAAGGGGAAGGCGCCGATTCCAAAGGACATCTGAAAACCTCCGTCCCCAAAGCCGAATCCTTGGAAGCCCTGTGGAATGGGAGGACGCTTGTAATGACTGCCCCCTGGTGGCCAAGGTGAAAACACCACACGGAGAAGCACAATGCCCGTATCATGGTGCACAACAGTTGAATTCTTTACATTCTATTAAATTATGTCACTGCTATATATATATATATATTTTTTTTTTAAATAAAGTCCATTACTGGAGCCTTCAATGACATGTTGTGAGTGATACTTACGCCGCGATTTTCTGGCTCCGGCCGTTGGCCTTGTGGTCGCGGGGGTGTTTTTTCTCTTCAAAACAAACAAAACAAAAAGTGCCTTTGACTTCAGTCACGATGACCTTTGTTGCTGTGTCTGTATTGAAGAGCTTCCTACCTGGGGTCCTGCTGACCGGTGCTTCCACGCCCATATAAGGGGATTACCTTGTCCCTGCTGATGCCGGCTTTACACACTGGGCACACTTGTCTGCTCGGTCTCGTCTCCAACCACTTGAAAAAAAACAAACAATTGTATCCCCAAAACTTCTAATACACAGCTGAAAACAGAAGTTCACATCCACCTTGTAAAAATAACCACTTTTTCCTATAGGACTAGGAGAGGGGCTGGAAAAGTGTAAACAGGAAATACAGTGATACCTCAGCTCACGAACTTAATTGGTTCCCGGAAAGTGTGTGTGAGGCGAAAAGTTCGTCTTCCAAACATTTATTTCCCATAGGAAACCATTAAAATGAGAATAATCCGTTCCCAGGTCCCCATAAAACATAATTTTCTACTAAATAAGCCTTAAAACTACACAAAATATACCTTATTTTATGTATAATAAATGTGCTATTGTATTGTAATTAACTAAGTCACACAAACGCACACCTCGTTCGTGTTTTTCGATGATCTCCTTCTTCTGCTCGACCGTAATTTTCTTTAAGGTCTTCTTAGGCTTAACACTAGCCTGTGGTTGGGTCTTTTTCAGTCCCATGATAGCAAAAGTACACTCCAAAATGTCGACCAAACACAAACCACGTCCGCACTCAAAGAAAGGAGGGTGATGAACTGGGACGCCGTGAGCGTGCGTCAGCTTCTCGTGATTTCTCGTGTCGCGTGATTTGGTTCGTCCGCCGAAAACTAGTTCGTCAGCTGAGACTATATGCTCGCGAATTTAATGTTCGTGAGGCGAAAAGTTTGTGAGCTGAAGCGTTCGTCAGCCGAGGTATAACAACAACGATATATATCGTCGCTCTTTTGTCCATTTATGTTTGTTTTTTTTACATTTTTGGGAAGAAACAGAATGCAGACATCCCCAAAACATAGACATAAGTATTTTTCACATAGCAGCGACGATATGATATATTATGTTAAATCCTGGTTGGCTGCTACCCAAACAACGTCCAAATATGACCTAGTTGTTTTATTTGAGTTCATGTCGGACAGTGACGGAAAATAGGGTACATGTCTTTATTTATAGTAAACTTCTGATTTCAACTGGAGATGATAACCTGGACTAGTAAATGTTTGAAAATGACAGTTGCGCTTACCTGATGCAAACAAGGCCAGCTGATCACGATTGATTGAGGAGCATTTGGGAAAGAAAGACGTCACATTAAACATAAGGCACAAAAACAACAATATTCAAGCAAGCTTTTGCACACTGTCTCTCATAGCGAAGCAGCCAAATGATCAAACTTTGAAGCTCAGCCCACATTAGGTAGCCTCAGCAAATATGTTCATCAGTTTTCGAGCGTTCATATGTCGCGGTCCGATTGATGGCCTTGCGAACATCACAGCTCATGTGTTTTCTGGGTTTGGTCAAATGTTGTTCGTGGTGTGGTGATTAGATGGATTACATTGGGGAGGGCAGACAGAACATATTTTTTGCAAATATATATATATTTTTTTGTAACTTGACTTGCACTTATTTTTTCTTCACAAAGTATAATACATACAATTTTAGTGTCATTTTATAGCTAGGTAAAATATGTGGACTTGCTGTTGTCTGATTTGCAACGAAAACGATAACTGTTTGCAAGACCATCTCAATAAATGCTAGATTTGGAAAATAGTCTTTACGGTCTTTTTAAAATTATTATTATTCATGTCAAATCCCCAATCCTGGAATTTTTTTTTATAATTTAGAACCAGGAACAAATCTTCAAGTCAATTGAAATGATGGAAAATTTGGAATGAGAACGCTGAAAGTCCACCAGCGTCGTGGAGGTTTTTTTCCCTTCCACTTCTTCTTACCAGAAGAGGTGTCCACACAGGCTGATGACTGCATCCTTGGCGGTGTCCAGACAAATGTTGCACTCAAACGTGCTGTCCTGGTTGCCACCGTCGGCTGCGGTCGAGCCGCTGGACCCGGGGCTCGCGTTCTCGGCGGCGGCGGCGGCTGCTGCTCCTCCAGGGCAGCCGCTGACCGGAGGGGGTGAAGAGGGGGCCGCGGTGGCCATTTAAACTACAACTCTAGTCGGTTAAAAACAAAGTACAGCCGGCTGGCGAAGCTCCGCCAACATCCAGCACGTCAAAAGTCGCACATGAAGGCACCCGGAAGTCGCACAATTCTTCGGAGTTCGGCGTCTTCGGGGTCGAAGCTACACCGTTAGCTTGCTTCCTGGTGTCAAGCTGTCGTAGGCTAACAGCTAAGCTAAGCGACGGAACGAAAATAAGTAGTAGTCGGAAGTGACGTGAACCCACGGCAAAGTATTCAAAAGACGCCTTTGAAAGCAAAAGTGCGAATTTATTATTGTTCGAAGTTGAGGAAGCTAGTTACGTCACATCGTAGAGAGTTGGCGTTTTTCTTCACGGATTTCACCCCCTAATACATTAAAACTAAAAGCACACAGCGCTATCTAGCGTCGGGAGGACTTAAGTGATGCCATATTTTGTAAATTCAATTCAGTGAAATATAGATAATAATAATACTAATTACCAAAATAGGTTTAAGTCAGTCTTTTTAAAAAATAAAAAATAAATCATCAATACAGTATATGCATTTGAAACATACATTTTGAAAGAAGGCAGGCATAAATTGAAAACGAAAGGCTTGAAGGGGAAATGAAAATTCCAGTGAATAAAATGAAATGCAGCAAAGGACAACAAATGTAGAAGTTATGTGGTCAATTCAAGGCAAGCGCAGTTTCAAAAAAAGCTGTACTGGTGAGCTCAGTGTTAACGATGTTGTTGTGTTGCAAGCAAAACAACCAAGTTCCTTTTCACTTTGGAGTAGGAGACTTTTTTCAAACGTCCTTTTAGGATAAACAGACACTCAATTTGTGAAAATCTGTCAAAGTAGTTTTGGGTTCTGATTCTTTGTGGCACAAATGAGTGACATGGACCCAAAAAAGTATCAAACCAAAATGTCCGACTTTGTTTTCATCTGTTCCTGAGACTTTTTCCTGCGTCCAACCACAAGACACCTTCCGCTGTTCACATACAGCACACAGCTATCGTCACCAACATGCAAATGGAACACAGGATCAAAGGTTTTGCATGTTTTGCACCGACTGAGAACGTCCTGTCCGGAAATCCTCCGCCATCACCGACTCCAGCTTTTGCGTCAGCGAGAGTCTTAAGATTTGGCTGAAGTCATTCCCGATAAAAACGTAGAGAATGGGCGACAGGAAGCTGTTTGCCGCCGCCAAAGTGGCTCCGGCTTTCATCCCGATGTGAAGACTGTCCAGGCTGAGGTTCTTCCAGTCCAACTCCAGGAGAAGAAACGTGTGGTAGGGAACCCAGCACACGAAGAAGCAGCCGATGAGCGCCGCCATGATTTTGTAAGGCTTGCTGGATCTAAATGGATGAAAGGGAGGGGGCGGGGTCACGAGGAGTAGAAATGAAGAATGTGCACAAGCTCAAGTGTCTTAATAAGTCAAACATCACAATCAATCACAAGAACAGAGACAAAACACAACCTGGTTTAGCAATGAGGCTTCGATAGCACGGCTAAGCTAATGCTTTTTTTTTTTAAATGCCAACATCCCAACCGGAATGGATTAGGACGGGTATGACTGATATTGGACCTGATGCTCATCCCTCGCAGCTTGGCAGCCAGCACCGAGCTGCACAACACGATCACCAGGAAAGGCAGCAGGAAGCCGCAGACGAAGCGGCTCAAAGCCACCGCCTTGTGCGTGGACGGCGCCATGTAGCCCGTGTAGCACTGGACCGCATCCCCCCGGGCCGCCGTTTGCCTGAAAATGAGCGAGGGCAGGGTGAGGAGCGCCGAGAGGGCCCACGTGAGCAGCACGGCCGCCGAGGCCCCGCGGACCGTGCGGTGGTTCCGCGACCACACGGGGAAGGACGCCACCGCGCATCGGTCGGCGCTGATCAGAACTAAAAGGAAGACGCTGCTGTACATGTTGAGGAAGAGCGCGGAGGACGCCAGCTTGCACAGCGCCAGTCCGAAAGGCCAATGCGAGGTGAGCATGTAGACCACCTCCAGGGGCAGGAGGCCGCAGAACAACAAGTCCGAGATGGCCAGACTCAGGTACCAAGTGGTGACCACCGTTCTTTTCATCTTGCAGCCGCAGATCCAGATCACCAGGGAGTTGCCCGCCAGGCCCACCGCGCACACCAAGACGTTGACGGCCACAAAGAAAGGCGTCAGCGACGCATGGCGACCGCCGACGTTCAGCGAGCCCGGCACGCTGACGTTGGCTTCCGATTCGTTGTCTGCGGTGTAATCGCCATATTCGATGTAATCCACACTCATCTTGGATGCTCTCCTGAAGCCACACAAGTTTGATCTGGATTTAACACAAAAGACCCTCAATTTAGCTCAAGGGCAGTAATTTACTGGACAGGTGTCGCATCATACAAATATTATTAACATTTCTTTGTCAGGAGCAGACATCCATAAACTATAATACAATTAAAAAGCATGACATTTCAACAGATGCATTTCTAAAGTAAAACTTTATAAAATTTTATATACTTTATTGAGGACCAAAAAGATAATTTGGGGTAATACAATACATGAACCCTTGACACAATCCATTCAAAACTTAACAAAAATAGACACCCCCACCCAAAACAATAACAACGTACTATTCAGATTGTGAAATAAAAATCTTTCACTCAAAAGAAAAGCATTTTCTCTAGCGACATTTAAGTTTCCTAATAAGGGCCAAACTTCACTTCAGTAAACTTCTCATTTATTCTTACAAATTTAAGATGAGTACAATAAATTCCCGCTTATTCCCATGGAAGTTTCCAAGTTTGAAAAGACCCCTTTTACAAACACAATACTCACTTTGCGTGCTGGCTTGGGTTAGAATTTAGAAGCAATCCAGACATGAAGCATTTCTGCTGACTCTCATGCAACTATGCAACTTCCCATTTTCTTGTTTCCTGGCCAGTTCCTGAAAAAGTGACAATATGAAATGTGATTTTCTTTCCAATATGTTTTTTTTTTTTTAACAAAGCATTCACTTCATTTTAAAGTAGGAGTCACCGGAATTGAATCAGGTAGTTACTTAGCCTCTCAAAAAGCCCTGTTGGCTTGTCTAAAATAGATGATGGGACATTGTGATTTCCTAATAATATTGTAAAAGTGACCATTACAAAAATAAGAAGTACTTGCGGGTATTTAGAGAAATAAAATGTTGTATATTGAGGTTTGTCCATTTCCTACCTTGTTTTGATCATTGTGACAAATCACAATCAGTGTCTTCACATATCAGATATCATTAATAACATAATTAAAGGTAATTTGAGGAAATGTGTTATTTCTCAAGTGTGTATGAAACTGGCAGCCGTTCACAATCAACCAGTGCGCAAAAAGTAGCTCTCAGTTGAAAAAAAAGTTGGGGACCCCTGGTTTACGTATTCCAATGTTAACATTTTTACATAAAAGTTTCTTCACGTGGAAAATTGGGGACCGACAATTGGATTAGACTGGCAAAATATTTTAATTCTAAATGTCATTTTACGAAGAGCATTCAAATATTTGCAGTGTAGACGTGTTACTACAAAAAAAAAGGTAAAATACTCTAAGCTTCCAAAAGCCTCCTCTATGGAAATGCATATGGACCGTAGATCATAATTTTCGTTATTTTTTCCATTCAGTCTCAGTCAGATACATAACGCATCTTTTCGTTGTATAATACACCATAAATTCAAACAGACATTTTGCCAACGACAACCCTTAACTGCGCACAATATGCGCAGTCGTGACTGTCCCCGCCCCTTGTAGTGACGCGTAAACCACGTGACCAGTTAGCCGTTAGCCCTTTTAGCCTTCCTTAAATATTGGTCCGTTTGGAAGTGCGTCATTTCGGTTGTGTTGTTGTTCTCGTATCCAGCAGCATGGCGGCCACTTTGGCGAACAAATGCCTCAGTCCACTCACTTTACTCACCAGGAGGCTTTCGGTACCGGAGTTCTTCTCTCAGTGTTGCTATCACCAGAAGGTAGAAAAACTCCTTTCATTTTCTTTTCAAACAGCGTAAGGTAACATTTGATAAGTGTCACATGAGCTCGTAGGTGACCTCCAAATTAAGAAATAAGAATGATTTATTTTTGTAAAATAAATAAAATACGTTCAGCTCTGCCTAACTGCTTTCGCACGGTTAAATGTTGAACGTGTCATGTGAAATGATCATTTTCATAATGAATCATTTGTATTTTGTTGAGCTTCACCTTTATCATCATGTATACTAATTAACAGGGGCTTTAAATGATCAAAAGTCCGGTAATATTTGTTACATTAATACAAAAAAAAAAAGCGTTAAGTTCCTACTCTACAAATGGTTAATGAATTTCATTGTGTATTGTTTTTTTAAAATGTGCTTAGCTTGTTAAATAATTGATTAATGCAATTATTGCCGATGAATAAAAATATCGAAATGTGTGATGTTGAATAAAGATGTCGATTTGTCAAACCAATTAATTTATATTGTGAATAAAAAGGAGAATTATATTAATATTTAAACGTATGTTACATATTGCTGTTTTTTTTTTTTACATGTAAAACTGATAGCGTGGTAGGAAAAGTCATTTTTAAAGGTTTTATGAAACGCAAAACAAATTCAATTGTGGTTCGTAAGATTGGATGACTGAAAGTCAACATCGGCAAAGGCTTTTTTGAGCAACCTCATAAAATTCCATTGAATCGCGATACGTTCAAATGAATGATTTGCGCAATTGTGCTATTAAAATAACGACGCTTACGTTTTTTTCAACCTCATTTACCCAATGGCGCACATTTTACTTTTTTTTTGTTTCTTTTAGGTAAAATGTGACACTGCGCACTGAATGCAACTCAGAACTCAAAAAGTTGCCTTGGCGTTATAACTGGACTCACTCCGAGTACCTGCAACACATTTTAAAGTCGCATGCTGTACATATATGGATAATATTTATATGTGAACAGTAATTTACCATGATGTAATGTTGCCTCGGTCACTGTGACTTGCAGAAAGTTGAAGAGGGGGAGAGGGGGGGGGGCGGTGGGGGGGTCAGGTGGAGTTCAGGCTGCAGTCGTTGTCACGGCAAAGAATGATATCCGCTCCTAATGTGTTTACTCCATTGTGGCTCATGCGTCATGCTGGAATGGCGTCCTTGTGCAACGGTGACCAGCAGGTCTCCATCACGCTCATAGACGGCGTTGGAGGACTCGGATAATGGGGGGGGAAATATACACATCAATTATTTTGATTGGTATTGGAATCGTAAACATGTTGTCCATCCCCGGCTGCGTGTATGTGAATATTCATCATTTGATGCGTGTTTGTGCAAAACGCCGTCGTTGTACAGCAAGCGCTAACGTCAGTTGTGTTGCGGCGGATGAAGGTGATGGATCATTACGAGAACCCGAGGAACGTGGGCACCCTGGACAAACGCTCCAAGAAGGTGGGCACCGGCCTGGTGGGCGCGCCGGCCTGCGGGGACGTCATGAAGCTGCAGGTTTGGCGCCACAATCGCACGTTTGCCGCCTGTGTGCCCGTGAGCACGGCACCTACATCAGCCCATACATACCCTAAAAGTGAACCATTTGCATCATGATGAGATGGTTTAGGCTTTTTTTTTTTTTTGCAAAAAAATAACTTTGGTAATTATTTTTTAAGAGGGTGACTATCGTTTTTCTAGTTATTTTCCACAATTGATTCCCCATTTTAGTAGTTATTATTTATTTATTTTGTATTCACCTTTACCAATTCCGACTTTATTACTATTAATTTCAGGAATAAAAAAAAAAGTTACCTTTATCAAAAATAACTATTTCAATATGACATTTTTTGTGCTTTTTCTGAAAATGACTTTCATTATTTAATAATTAAAAAAAAAAACCTTCACTGAAGATAGCTTAATTTTTTTCAGTATTTCTCCTTTTTTTATGGTGTTTTTGAAATTAGCAATTTATTTTAATTTGAATATTTAAAAAAAAAAATGTATACCAAAAAATAATTTTAAAAAGATAGGGTTCCTTTTCTGAAAATAATAGTTATTAATATTACATGTTCATTTAAAAAAAAAAATACATTTATTTCCCCTTGTCCAGAAAACAGTTTTAATTTTTATCTGTATATTAAATGTTATTTTTGTTTTTATTGTAACTGTGCCTTCCTTTTTTTATGTCAAATAAATTCTTCATTTTGATTGTATGTTTTTTTTTTTTGGGGGGGGGGGTGTATTGTTTTATATGCATTATTTTGTGTCTGGTGCTGCAACAAACTATTTTATTAATCAAATAATCTGTACATTATTTTGTTGATTAATTGATGAATCAGTTTAAAATATTGTAATTTTCATCCCTTTATTCCAAAATTGGAGATTTCAAATGAACTCATTCACTGCCATTGACGGCTATAGACGTCAAAAATTAATTTTAACGATTTCTACTAGTTTAACATTTTTTCCCACTTTTGTTAACAAGAGTATGAAAATCTAGACATATTTTTTTTAAAGAAAAGATTATTAAAAATTAGGGGCGTCAGGCGGTTAAATTATTAAAATTTAGGGGCGACATGCGATTAAAATTTGGAATTGCAATTAATCGCATGACTTCAATAGTTAACTCACGATTAATCACAAATTTTTAATCTGTTCTAAATGTAAAATCATTTTCTTCTAGGTTTTCATACTCTTGTTGACAAAAGTGTGTGGGGGGGGGGACGTTAAACTAATAGAAATAGTTCAAATGAATTATATATATATAAATCTATAGCTGTCAATGGCAGTGAATGAGTTAACAGTGCATAAAAATAAATGAAGTATGATTCACTTATTACTGGTTCAAATTGTAACAAGTTTGAAAATAGGCAAAAATGTTGATTGTTGTTTTTCAAAGTAAAAGCAAATGTTTTATTTTGATTGGACACAACGATAATCCGTCTGCTATCGTGGAGGTCGGCAGAAATGGGCGAGTATTTACTTTTTGAGAAGCAGAAATTGCCAAGTTTGAGACAAATAATGACTCACTTTTCAATAATGACTCACTATTAAATTTGACAATGGATGACTTCTCGCACCTGCAATCCCTTGCGTCAACCCCTTTTGAATGTCGTCCCAGGTCGAGGTTGACGACGACGGCAAGATCGTGGACGCCCGCTTCAAGACGTTCGGCTGCGGCTCGGCCATCGCCTCCAGCTCGCTGGCCACCGAGTGGATCAAAGGCAAATCTGTGAGTATCGGCGGGAAAGATTGCATGTCGCGCCAACGCCGCCGGCTCACCGCGCGGCGTTCTCTCTCTCCCAGGTGGACGAAGCGCTGAGCATCAGGAACACGGACATCGCCAAAGAGCTGTGCCTGCCGCCCGTCAAACTGCACTGCTCCAGTACGTCTGACGCCGCGTTCAACTGACTACGAGAGCGCTCACTTAGCTTAATGCTAACATAGAATGCGAAATGCCACAGACGAGCGAATGGAAATTAGCATTGATTTGACAGTCATCCTGAAACTGCAATCGACTGCTACAGCAACGCACACAAATGGAATTTTATTTGTATTCGTGAGACATCTGTAATGGAATAAGAAAAATTGGTGTATCTTGTGACATTTTTAACTTACTAATTTTTAATTTTAGACAGTGTGCCATCGTGTAACACTCAAACACGTTTACAAATTTAAGTAAAATTGTTACAAATTTTTACATTAACTCATTCGCCGCCATTGATGGCTATAGACGTCAAAAATTCATTTGAACTATTTCTATTAGTTAAATTTTTTTCCCCACTTTTGTTAACAAGAGTATGAAAACCTATAAAAAAAATTATTGTACATTTAGAACAGATATAACATTTGTGATTAATCGTGAGTTAACTAGTGAAGTCATGCGATTAATTACGATTAAAAATTTTAATCGCCTGATGCCCCTAATTTTTAATAATCTTTTTTTTTTTTCGTGTCAGGCGATTAAATTTTTTAAATTGTAATTAATCTGTTCTAAATGTACAATTAAAAAATTCTAGGTTTTCATACTCTTTAGCAAAACTGGGGGAAAAAAAACTTAAATAGTTCAAATAAATTTTTGACGTCTATAGCCGTCGATGGCAGTGAATGAGTTAAAATAAACTAAAGCACCCCCCCCCTCTCTCTCTCTCTATTCCGCCCACCTAGTGCTGGCCGAGGACGCCATCAAGGCAGCACTGGCCGACTATCGCCTGAAGCAGCAAGACGACCAGCAGGTGGCGGCCCAGGCCTCCAATTGAGCGCCGCTTTCCCGTTTGGCGAGACGCCAACGCCGCCACTTCCTGCACCTGATAACCAACCGCAGCTTCAGCCCGACGTCATGTAATTTAGCCTGTCACGCAAACGCACAATGTTGACGCTTCCAGTTGTTGTTTTATGTTTCCAGCATGGTTGTTAATATGATGTAATCAAGATCATCAATTAAAACGAGTCCAAAAAAAAAAAAAAGGCGTGAGATGTGTCGCTTGTGATGAAACGAGGTCATTTAAACAAAGGTTAAGGGTTTCTTAATTTGAGTTTCAGACTAGGATTTCAAAGTACGGTTAGGGTTTCAAAAGGGATTAAGGTTCCAAAGTAGGGTTTCATACTAGGATTAGGGTTTTGAGGTAGGATTCTAAATGAGGGTCAGGGTTCAAATTATTATTTTTTTAAATGAGGGTCAGGGTTCAAATTATTATTTTTTTAAATGAGGGTCAGGATTCAAATTATTATTTTTTTAAATGAGGTTTCAGGGTTCAAATTACTATTTTTTTAAATGAGGGTCAGGGTTCAAATTATTATTTTTTTAAATGAGGGTCAGGGTTCAAATTATTATTTTTTTAAATGAGGGTCAAGGTTCAAATTATTATTTTTTTAAATGAGGGTCAGGGTTCAAATTATTATTTTTTTAAATGAGGGTCAGGGTTCAAATTATTTTTTTAAATGAGGGTCAGGGTTCAAATTATTATTTTTTTAAATGAGGGTCAGGGTTCAAATTATTATTTTTTTAAATGAGGGTCAGGGTTCAAATTATTTTTTTTAAATGAGGGTCAGGGTTCAAATTATTATTTTTTTAAATGAGGGTCAGGGTTCAAATTATTTTTTAAAATGAGGGTCAGGGTTCAAATTATTATTTTTTTAAATGAGGTTTCAGGGTTCAAATTATTTTTTTAAATGAGGTTTCAGGGTTCAAATTATTATTTTTTTAAATGAGGGTCAGGGTTCAAATTATTATTTTTTTAAATGAGGGTCAGGGTTCAAATTATTATTTTTTTAAATGAGGGTCAGGGTTCAAATTATTATTTTTTTAAATGAGGGTCAGGGTTCAAATTATTTTTTTAAATGAGGGTCAGGGTTCAAATTATTATTTTTTTAAATGAGGGTCAGGGTTCAAATTATTATTTTTTTAAATGAGGGTCAGGGTTCAAATTATTATTTTTTTTAAATGAGGGTCAGGGTTCAAATTATTATTTTTTTAAATGAGGGTCAGGGTTCAAATTATTTTTTTAAATGAGGGTCAAGGTTCAAATTATTATTTTTTTAAATGAGGGTCAGGGTTCAAATTATTATTTTTTTAAATGAGGGTCAGGGTTCAAATTATTATTTTTTTAAAGGAGGGTCAGGGTTCAAATTATTTTTTTAAATGAGGGTCAGGGTTCAAATTATTTTTTTAAATGAGGGTCAGGGTTCAAATTATTATTTTTTTAAATGAGGGTCAGGGTTCAAATTATTATTTTTTTAAATGAGGGTCAGGGTTCAAATTATTATTTTTTTTAAATGAGGGTCAGGGTTCAAATTATTATTTTTTTAAATGAGGGTCAGGGTTCAAATTATTTTTTTAAATGAGGGTCAAGGTTCAAATTATTATTTTTTTAAATGAGGGTCAGGGTTCAAATTATTATTTTTTTAAATGAGGGTCAGGGTTCAAATTATTATTTTTTTAAAGGAGGGTCAGGGTTCAAATTATTTTTTTAAATGAGGGTCAGGGTTCAAATTTTTTTTTTTTTTTAAAAGGGTCAGGGTTCAAATTATTATTTTTTTAAATGAGGGTCAGGGTTCAAATTATTATTTTTTTTAAATGAGGGTCAGGGTTCAAATTATTATTTTTTTAAATGAGGGTCAGGGTTCAAATTATTTTTTTAAATGAGGGTCAAGGTTCAAATTATTATTTTTTTAAATGAGGGTCAGGGTTCAAATTATTATTTTTTTAAATGAGGGTCAGGGTTCAAATTATTATTTTTTTAAAGGAGGGTCAGGGTTCAAATTATTTTTTTAAATGAGGGTCAGGGTTCAAATTTTTATTATTTTTTAAAAGGGTCAGGGTTCAAATTATTATTTTTTTAAATGAGGGTCAGGGTTCAAATTATTATTTTTTTAAATGAGGGTCAGGGTTCAATTTTTTTTTTTAAATGAGGGTCAGGGTTCAAATTATTATTTTTTTAAATGAGGGTCAGGGTTCAAATTATTATTTTTTTAAATGAGGGTCAGGGTTCAAATATTTTTTTTAAATGAGGGTCAGGGTTCAAATATTTTTTTTAAATGAGGGTCAGGGTTCAAATTATTATTTTTAAACTTGTTTGGGTTCCAAACCGACTCCCCCAGTAAGCTTTTAAACTCCATTTGTTTTCCAAAGCAGGGGTTTGGAGTGGGTGGGGCCACCGCTTGGGCATCCACACCCAAGTGACCACATTTTGTAATGATTGGAAAAAAAGGTTGAAAATAAATCGGCGAGATTCTCCTATTGGCGGGAATGCGTTCAACAAATATCACGTCAACGGGTGCGAGTCATTGAAGTCTTTTCAAAGCACTAAAACAGCTGTTGGAAAACCCAGCGACAGCAAGAGGCAAAACTTAACTGAGCAGGTCAGACGCTCTCCCGGGGTTGAGACTTGTGCTGGTCCGCTTTGGCTCGTCACCAGATCCGTCAGCGCTGGACTTCTTATCCAGGTCGGCCTACGCGTGGGACGGCGTACGATCGGCCCCCGGCCTCCCCCCCAATCATCCGCAGCTGCGAGCTGTCACAGGTGTAACTCATTCAGCCTGGTTGTTCCCACGGCAACCACATCCCAGCCCACTACAGGACTGTACAAAAACATACATTCAAGCCATACTTGACTCATCGAGCCATTTTCAGCAGTAAAAAGTGAATGCTATTTAAACTCATTCGCTCCCATTGACGGCTATAGACGTCAAAAATTCATTTGAAATATTTCTATTAATTTGACTTTTGCCACTTTTGTTAAGAGTATGAAAAGTTAGAAAAAAATAAATATTGTACATTTGGAACTGATATAAAATTTGTGATTAATCGTGAGTTAATTATTGAAGTCATGTGATTAATTACAATTGAAATTTTTAATCGCCTGCAGCGAAAAAAAAAAAAAAAGATCATTAAAAATTTGAGGCGTCAGGCGATTACATTTTTTAAATTGTAATTAATCGCATGACTTGACTAGCTAACTCGCGATTAATCACAAATCTGTTCTAAATGTACAATAAAAAAAATTCTAGGTTTTCACACTCAAAAATGTTAAACTAATAGAAATAATTCAAAGGAACTTTTGACGTCAATAGCCGTCAATGGCAGTGAATGAGTTCATGCTGGAGCACACAGAAGGCTTTGATACAGCTTATGACATGAAAAGGTCGCCTAAAGCAATGGTAGTCATGACCAAAAATGGCCAGCATGTGTGGCATTAGAGTATAAGAGATCAGTCAGGGTCATTTTGCAACAAGCTCTTTTCCCCAGTGTTAGCAGTGTCTTAGCTCTATTCTAATGCTAATTGTTGCAAAATGGAAAAACAGATAGAAATATACTTTTTTTTTTTAAAGATTTTAATAGAACACAATATTGTGCGGGGCTTGCAAAATCAGCCGGGAGCGAAGGGGGTTGCTTCAGTGATAATGGCTAGGAGTGAATGAGTTAAAAGGTTATAAGTTGCTGCAACATCGATGCTAGTTTCGTTGCGTTATTAGCATTTAGCTGTACGGACTTTCCTTAGGCAACGCTATGTGGCTGTTTTTAAACAGTTTGTTTTGTTTGACAGTAAACTTCAAGTGGGCGTGGCAATGATCCACTTTTTGGGGCACTATCTGCCCAACTGTTGCTTGCTGGGAAGTGAGTTTATTTCAGTTCACCACTTAAAGCTGGATTATTTCCTGTTTGATCTTTTAGCACCACTTGTTGACCACGCGTTTAACTTGCCAACAAATGTCTGAAAGATTCAGGAAGCAAACATTATTTGAAAGCATCAACATTAAGGCCAAAACGAAGAGAGATCCCCGCGCCAGGATTCAAACCCAGAACCTCAGAACTGCTAGGCACAAATGCTACACAACCAGGGATGTCAAACGTGAAAAGGCAGCGAAAAAGTGAGGCAATATCTGAAGATTTGTAATTATTACATTTGAAATGTTGGTGGATGTTCACAAGACATTCGCTTTTGTGGGCCACATAAGATGACGTGGCGGGCCATATCTGGCCCCCGGGCCTCCGTTTGACACCCTGTGCATTAGACAGTTTATTGTCGTCAATGAATGACGTTTGTCGAGACAAGCGAGTACAACCCGGAAGGCACGCATGCTAACCGCTAGCCCCGCACGGTTCATCAGTTTTGAAAACCTGAAAACGTCCTTAAAAGCTTGGAGGTTTGTCCCGAGTGCTTGCCGCTTGTTCTAGAAGGCTGTTTTCTCCCCGGCGATGAGCTGCAGAGTGGCCGAGTCGTTGTGAAGATGCAAAGACGGCGGCCGCACATTCCGGCTCGTCGGCGCCTCCTGGGATTCGTCGTCAGGCTTCTCCGCCGCAGCGCCCCCTGCTGGCGGTCCGATGGCATCGCCAGCCTTCCCCGCCACGGGACTCGGCGACGCCGTCTCTTTCTTGGAGGCGTCCTCCAGGGTTTTGGTCGGAGTCCTCAGACTCTTTGCCACCCTCATGATGTCGGCATGGAGCTGCTGGTGCGAATCCGTCAGTCCGCGTTCCCGATCGCTCGCCGCCACCGCCGCCGCCGTCGTCGTCTCCTTCTCCGGAATCTCGTAAAAGCCGCTGGCCCCGCCGCTCTTGTCCTGCTGGTCCACGTACATCTTGGCGGGATACGACGACGGGAAGTAGGCGTTGAATTTACGCCGGCGCGTCAGGTAGACGGCGCCGCAGACGACCAGGAGCACAATCAGGACCAGGGACGCCGCCACCAGGACCAGGACCATGTGGTCTCGCAGGAAGTCCGCCACCTGGCTTAGCAAGTCCGGCGGCGAGGACCGGCGGTCCAAAGGGGTGGTGGAGGGGGTGACGTTGTCCGGTTCCTCGAGGTCGGTGCTGCCCTCGGCCCAGTTGTCCAAAACCAGTTTCATTTCACTCCAGGATCTGGAGACGACAACAGCAGCCACATCTCGGACTTGCTTTCATACAAAGACCAGATGACGTCGCGGACAGAAAAGCCGTGATGTCGGAATGATTGCATGACATCACCTCAAAGCGGCGATTGGTCATCCAATTGGATCGCTCCGAAGCGAACCCGAAACAATAGTTGCAAGTACAAATACTTTGTTACTCTACTTTAAAAGGAACGCCGACTGTCATGACAAGTTTGCTCTGCATTATTTATTTGGTTGTTGCTAACATTAACTATGAGATTCATTTTTCAAAAATCATTTTCAGTTGAACTCATTCACTGCCATATTTTGAACTATTTCTATAAGTTTCACATTTTTTTCCCACTTTTGTTAACAAGAGTATGAAAACCTAGAATTTTTTTTATTGTACATTTAGAACAGATATAAAATTTGTGATTAATCTTGAGTTAACTAGTGAAGTCATGGGATTAATTCAAATTTTTAATTGCCTGACGCCCCTAATTTTTAATTTTTTTTCAGGTAATTACATTTTTTAATTGTAATTAATTGCATGACTTCATTAGTTAACTCACGATTAATTTACAATAATTTTTTCTAGGTTTTCATACTCTTGTTAACAAAAGTGGAAAAAATGTTAAACTAGTAGAAATAGTTCAAATGAATTTTGTTTCTGACTTATTGAAGAATAGTAACGAGTTTATCCACCCAAAAAAGTTGCCCTTACAAGAAAATTTGTTGCATGTTGCATTTGTCAATTGTTGTATTTTCAAGCAGTTAAGCTTGCTTGGTTAACTTCTCCAGTTTGCTTAAATGTGACTTTATATATTTTTGGGATTTCCGCAGTCTGTGTTGAAGCCAAGTGAAACTTTATCTGGCCAAGGGGGCCGAGTTCACTTCTTTTTTTTTTTTTTTTCCTTACCCAAACATACACACACATGCCTGTGTGGTGTAACGTGACACACACATTCAAATGGAAAGTTTTTCTTTTTAAATCAGTGAAATGTACTCAAACTAAAAAAAAACTTAACTTAAAAAAAAAAAAAAAAAAAAGCTCCAATGTCCTCACACTGGAGGCTCCCTTGAAAGCATCACTGTAAGGAGTTCGCAGCCTCGCAAACCTCTGCTGCTGCGTTCAGTGTCTCGTTTATTTTCCATTCATCCCGACAGCTTGATGACGGATGGAAAATACTCACCAGCCGCCACCGACGTCGAAGAAGAAGATGAAGATCTGGTGTCGGTCAATGTGCGCCTGTGAAAGTCCAAATGTCAACGGCCAGCGCTGCAAACTGGTCCACATGTGCCGAATGTTTGAGACCGACGCCGTTGAAAAGCAGGAGACGGCCTCTTTCCCTCCCTCTCTCTCTCTCTCTCTCTCTCTCTTTCCCTCTCTCTCTTTCCCTCCCTCCCTCTCTTTCCCTCCCTCCTTCCCGCTTCCCTTCTTCATGGGCACTCCTCCCCCCGTCCGGTCCACACAGATTGTTCTTGTTAGCCAGGAGTTGACGCAGGATTGAGCTGCCTAGGTGGAGGTGGGGGTGGGGGGGGTCAAGTACGGGTTGGGGGTTGGGCCCGTTTCGTGGACACGTGCGCGCTGCTTACCAATCGGGTACCGATTAAGTGGAATATAATTCCGACAATAATCAGCCGATTAATGAAAACGATATAACGAATAAAATAACGTATTGTTTGGCCCCCTTCATGCTTATGATGATAAAAATATGAATTACAAGCAGAACGTATAGTCTGATTTGTTTGAATGATTTTTGCTGATTTTAAAAGAGCTTAATATCGGCCGATTAAATCAGGAAGCCGATTAATCACATGGCTGTATAAATGCGGCCTCGCCAACATTCGAGATGATGTCACGTGTATCGTTTCTTTTGCTCATTGTTTTCATTACTTTGTCCGCATTGCTTGACCAAATCCGGGAGACGGGTGAGCAATGCGAACCCGAGGGCGCTTTGACGCTAAATTCAGTTGACAGCAGAGGACAAAATGGCAGCCCTTCAAGATAGCTGGATTCATCTGTTTATTTCTTTCTTTATTTTATTTTATTATTCATTTTTACATTTTGACTTGAATTAATGTTGCTTCACGCACACATTTTAAAAGCAAAGCTTTGGACTCGGCACACGTGTCACGTTGTGGTCTTGTTTGAGCAAAACACTCAAACCGTCCTCCGTGTGCGACCCCAAAAACGAATGAATGCAGGTCAGGTCAGGCAGCGGCGGCGGCGGCTAATGCAGGAAGAAGTTAATGTTTCCTGTGTGGCCAACCTCCAGAATGGGGGTTGGAAAAAAGTGCAATTGGGGGGGGGAAGGGGGGGTGTTGAGCGCAGACTATCGGAAACAATGCAGCCTGATTTTTTTCTCCAGCTGCTAAAGTCGCACTTCTGACACTTTATATGGTCATCAGCGAGATGCCGATGACTCCGAGGTCGGCCGCTCGTCAGCGTTCAGCCGCTGTTTTCTTTTGCCGGGGAGCGAAAGGACACGTTCGCAAGTCAATGCGCGACGAGTGAACGCAGCACAAACGACGGAACTCACTTTTATTGGGACGATTCAAAAACTTCATCTCCTCATACAGGGAGTTCCACTTGTAAACAAACCCTTCTGTATTTGTACCTCGACTCAGGGGTGACCAAATTGACAAGTTTACTAATTATAAAACACAACAACCACATACTGTAGCTGTCTAACTAACAAACGTCTGCTATCCTAACGCTAACAAATTATAGCAAATGCTAAAGATGCGCTAATGAAACTAGCATCGAAATTGTGTTCGTTATTAAAGGAACCTTGAGGATTCAAAATGGAAAATTAATTTCCCCCCTCAAAATTCTATCCACAATACACCGTAATGACAACATGGGGGGGGAAGATCTTTTTGAAAATTTATTAGAAGCTGTCTAACAAACGTCTGCTATCCTAACGCTAACAAATCGTGGCAAATGCTAAAGATGCGCTAATGAAACTAGCATCGAAATTGTGTTTGTTATTAATGGAACCTTGAGGATTCAAAATGGCAACTTCATTTCCCCCCTCAAAATTCTATCCACAATACACCATAATGGCAACATGGGTGGGAGGGGGGGGGATATATTTTTGAAAATTTATTAGAAGCTGTCTAACAAACGTCTGCTATCCTAACGCTAACAAATTATAGCAAATGCTAAAGATGCGCTAATGAAACTAGCATCGAAATTGTGTTTGTTATTAATGGAACCTTGAGGATTCAAACTGGCAACTTCATTTCCCCCCTCAAAATTCTATCCACAATACACCATAATGACAACATGGGTGTGTGTGTGTGTGGGGGGGGGGTATATTTTTGAAAATTTATTAGAAGCTGTCTAACAAACGTCTGCTATCCTAACGCTAACAAATTATAGCAAATGCTAAAGATGCGCTAATGAAACTAGCATCGAAATTGTGTTTGTTATAGATGGAACCTTGAGGATTCAAACTGGAAAATTCATTTTCCCCCCTCAAAATTCTATCCACAATACACCATAATGACAACATGGGGGGGGGGGGGGGGCGTCATCTTTTTGAAAATTTATTAGAAATAAAAAGCTAAGAAATTCCATCAAATGTAGATGAGAAATGGGTCTGTCCAAAGATACAGCGCTTTGAAAAAAAAGGACACTTTTTTCACATTTTGTGACCTTACAACAACAAACTGAATGCACTTTGTTGAGACTTTATGGGATAAATTGACCGATACAAAGTCATGTTGTGAAGCGCCCAAAAAATGATTTATGCAATTTCAAAAAGTGGATATAAATAAATCTGAAAATGGTGCCGTGCATTTGTATTCAGGCTCTTGAAAGCAGGCTGATTATAAATGCGTAAGATTTTTATTTGCCCAAAAATGTGGAAAACTGTGTATTATTTCCGTTCCACTTTATAATATATATTTTGTGCTGGTGAAAAATCTCAATCAAAAACATTTATTTTGTGGTAATAAAGCGGTATGAACACATTTTCAAGGTACCATATTGAGAAATGATACAAATTGAGGTTGCAATTTGTATGAAAGTTAAATAAAAAGTAATGACCGAAGGCTGCAAATAAATGACGTAGCATTAGCCACCTAGCAAAGCGCAGCGAAAGCCCATGCGAAGAAGACTTCACCGTATCGTCCTGGATCAAGCCGGGCTCATTTCAGTCCCTTCTGACCTACAATCATCAACATACTTCCTTGACACCGACTATTACTTTCCTCTTCGCCAGGACATTGGCGCCATCTTGTGGCATCTTAGCGCGTTACCAAAACAAACACAAATAGGTCCGCTCCGCAAACATGCAACATTCGAACGGCAAACCCGAGAACTGCGAGCCAGACGTGCTAACCGCTCGGCCACCGCGCTGCCAGTCAACCAGTCTGCGACCGTCCAGAAAAAGCCGTCCTTCCTAAACACACCTGTCACTTTCCGGGAAGAAGCTGCTCAGGGTGAGGTTGTCGCTGATGTCCCCGTCGCTGTCCCCGTTGCTGTCCCCGCCGCTGTGGATCACCAGGACTCCGTTGGAGGCCGGACCGCGCGGTCTCGCGCCCGCGTAGCTCCTGTCGGGCAGAAGCGCCGACATGAAGGTCATCTCCGTCTGGTCCTGGGCCGTCCTCAGCTTGTACTTCCTGGTGGACAGTTTGGCGCAGAGGACGATGGTGGACACCATGAAGGCGGTGGCGAAGGCAGCCAGGCAGGCGATGGTCACCAGGCAGGGTTTGACCACCCCGCGAGGGGAGCACGACTGCTCCTTCGGGATGGGGGGAGGAGTCTTGGCGGGGGCGCAAGGTGCCGGAGTCCGAGCGGTCGCTGGGCTGGCGGAAGACGCTGAGCCGGAGCTCAGGCTTCTTGTAGCAGATCCGTCTTGAGACGTGATATAGGTATCAGTCCTTATTGTTGGTCCAGAATCTGGAAGACTGCTTGGACTTGTTACTGGGGGAGACCTTGGTGGTTCGGGTGTGGAGTTCAGTCTGGTAAGATCGGTGTTACTAGTCAAAGATGTCTTTTGGGTTGTCCCCAAACCTGGAGGGACTCGAGTAGACTTGGTGGTGGAGTTGGTTCTTGTTGGTTCAGCAGGTTTGAGGATCAGACTAGTAGGAGTGAAGGTACTAGTCAAAGATGTCATTGTGGGGGTTTTGTGACTTTGGATTGGGTCTAGAGTAGATTGGATACTGGTCCTTGGTGGTTCTGCTGTGGAAGTGTAACTGGTACGATTGGGATTTCCGGTTGTCCCAAAACCTTGGATCGGGACTGTAGTAGACTCTGGGACCGAGCTGGAACTCGAGGGTTTAAAAGGCTCTGGTGAGGAGATTGGACTTCTTGTGGTAGAAAGATTTAGAGGTTTCAAAGAGGCAGTAGCAGATCCACCAGTAGTCCCAAAACCTGTAGGACGGTCGTCTTTTTGGATGGGGACTGGAGTTGAATTTCCTTTTGACCAAGGGATGGAGCTGGTTCTTGTTGGTGGTTCCTGAGGGTCTAACGTGGAGGCCAGACTGGAAGGATCAGAGACAACAGGAGAAGATGTTTCTCTGAGTGTTTTTTGACTTTGGATTGGGACTAAAGTAGACCGGATGCTGTTCTTTGTGGCTTCAGGAGGCTCTGCTGGTCTGGAGATCAGACCTCTTGTGGCGGATTCGAAGGTCGGGTCAAAACTCTCAGGAGATGACGTCCTTTCAATTCCAAAACCTGCAGTACTGCTGTGGTCGTGGACTGGGAATGGACTAGAATCCTTTTTGGGGACCAAGCCTGGGGAAGATCCAGAAGACTGCAGACGCTCTGGAGAGTCCTCAAAGATGGTCGACAACCTGGTCTGCATTTCCACAGTGGCGGGGACGAGCAAACCAGCAGAGATGAAAATGGAAAACCCGCCAGAGAGCCCCCATAGCAGAAACCAGGTCATGCCGAGACCCGTCATCTGAAAGAACAACAAACGATTTGATTCGTTCCAAAGCAGCAGGACACTTCAAGACGCAGGAGGAACTTTTCTTTGTGCGAATTGTGACGAAATGTGATTTCACAAAACACACTTTTTCGCAATTTTTGTTTTGCCCACAAGGATCGCCAAAAGGTGACAAACTGATAAACGATCACCCAAATTCTAGCTCACACGATTGCTAACGTTAAGAGTCGTGATTTCAAAATGTTGCCTCGTAGCATTTGAGGATAAACTTTCCAGTTTTGAAAAATTTGGTTTTGAAAGGCGATTTATAGTCAGCAGTTGCCAATCGGTTTTCTTATTTCTAAAAGTATTCATTCCTGAATTGTAATCCCCCAAATGCCCCCCCCCCCCCGCCCCCCATCATGCTGTCGGTAGAAACCGCCAAAATTGAGAAGCAGAAGCTTTTTTTTTGCTGCAGCTGCCCGAGTGCATGCAGCAATTTGTGCAGAAAAAACAACAACCTCAAAGCACCAACGAGAAGAGAAGACGTTGCAGAATGTGGGCAAAGTTTCCTGTTTGTGAAAAGCTCGTCTACTTGGTCGTTGCTTTTTGTCACCCGAAAGACTTTTGAAAGACTTGCGATTGTATCAAACACGTTTGATGTCTTCGTCGGGCCAAAAACGATCGGAAACGACCACATCAAACATTTCACTAAGCGATTGCGGTGACGCCAGGAAAACTCGAAAACTTCCTCCTGACTTTGTTTCCAACCGTTGAAAATCGTTTGGCGTAAATCCAGCAACTTGACAATTAAGACTTGAATTTCGACACAATAACTTTAAAGCTTGCTACCGACTTAACGGTATGTGATCTACTTCTAGTACCGTAGTTGAATAGTGAACCCGGCATCATCATCATCATTATCATCATCATCATCAAAAGTGTCTTACCTGGAATCTCCAACAAAACGATGCGTTCAAGTCATGTCAGTGTGACAAAATGGCAGCGGCGATGATGACACGCCGCATGTCGACTGTGACGCATGGCCGAGAGAAACAGGAAATGTTCACATGAGAGAGAGAAAAAAAAAAAAAAAAGGTTTTGCGATACACGAGGCACTTCCACCCCGAGCGCCACTTCGGCAAGGAGGAAGTCGGATTCGAATGTGACAAGTTGCGCAAGGAAGCCGTCGCTCGCCCAGTTCTGCAAATGTGAGGCGTGAACCGCACTCGGGCCGTAGAGTCGACGAGGCACGCGGCGGCTCTTGTTGTAGACGTCGAGGCACACGTGAGCAACATGTGAAGAGGGACGCACGCTCGTCCGTGTGGCCTTCAAGTACAAACGAGGGGTTTCCCCCACACACACAAAATGCCTGCATTACATTTTCAAACCGATGCATAGCATTGATTCCGTCCAGTTCAACTGTAGAATCCATTTACAAGGTCTCAACTCTTTCTTAACTAGTCTCAAACATTCTCCAACAGTTTTTCTTATGGCAAGAAAAAACAACGGTTGAAAATATTCACATTTTCTTGCGTCAAGAAAAAAAAATTACGACTGTTGGAGAATGTTCCGAGAACCTTTTGAGAACATTTGAGACCTTTTAAGAACCCCGACATGAAATCAAGGTTTGCGGCCTTCACAAATGTTGAAAATATTCACATTTCCTTGCGTCAAGAAAAAAAACATTACGACTATTCCGAGAACCTTTTGAGAACATTTGAGACCTTTAAAGAACCCCGACATGAAATCAAGGTTTGCGGCCTTCACAAAAGTTGGCCCCTCAGTGGGATACGGGCTTCAGGATTACATTTATTTTTGGAACAATTATTTAAATACAGTTTTTATTTTCCTATCTTCAAATGTAAGAATATTTAGAGAACTTTTAAGATGTGCTGTAGAACACCAAGGATTCATTCAGGCACATTTTAGAGTATTTGAGAATATCTAAGAGTAGGTACTTTTTTAAAAGAAAAAACAAAAGTTGAAAATTTTCACATTTCCTTGCGTCAAGAAAAAAAAAATTATGACTGTTGGAGAATGTTCCAAAAACATTTTGAGAACATTTGAGACCTTTAAAGAACCCCGACATGAAATCAAGGTTTGCGGCCTTCACAAAAGTTGGCCCCTCAGTGGGATACGGGCTTCAGAATTATTTTATTTTTTATTTTAATAAGATTTATTTTTGGAACAATTATTTAAATACAGTTTTTATTTTCCTATCTTCAAAATGTAAGAATATTTAGAGAACTTTTAAGACGTGCTGTAGAACACCAAGGATTCATTCAGGCACATTTTAGAGTATTTGAGAATATCTGAGAGTAGGTACTTTTTTATTGAGTATTTCAGTAGATTTCAGAGTATTTAGGAAGTATTTGACAACAACTACAAGATGACTTTTAGGGAGTATTTCAGTAGTTTAAGAGTATTTAGGCAACTTTGATTGAGTATGTCAGAGATTTAAGAGGATTTGTGTCACTTTTCAGGAGGATTTCAGTAGATTTAAAAGTAAGTTTGGGTACTTTTAGGATCATGTTGAGGAAGTATTTGAGTATTCGTCCTCTTAACTTTTCTTCTTTCTTTCGACATTTTAGGTTGTTTTGACGCATTTAAAAGTCCACTGGGGTCACACGAAAGCAGAAATTTGCTCCTCAACTCGACAGACAAGCAAGCAGGCAACAATCATTGAGATTTTCTGTTTTGCAAAACAGCCACAACTTCAAATACAAAAAAAATATGACATCAAAATAAGAAAATCAGTTTTGCAGCATAACCATAGATTAAAAAAATAAATAAAATAAAGATTTTTTTTTTATTTATTTATAATAAATGTGTTTTGTGTTTAAAATAATCCTTCCAATTTTGTGTTTAACTCTTTGACTGCCAGACGTTTTCAGAAAAGGGATGCCGTGGGTGCCAGCCGATTTAAGCATTTTGGCTGATCTTTCAAGGTCCACAGAAAATGATGTGTTTGGACTATGGAAACACACGTACTGCCAAATGAAAGATTGGACTCTAATCTTTCATCAGAAAAAAAGTGTTTGTTTCTACCTTATTCCGTTTTTCAGTAATCAACAATAGAAAATGGTTAGTTTCACCTCTGTTTTGAAACAAACGTCTTTTAACGTCTTTGGTACTCCATAGGATTTTACTAAACGTTATTTAACGTTTTTGGCAGTCAAAGAGATAATGCAAGACAACCATTAATTATTTTGTTATTAAATATAGAAATAAACATTGAAAATAAGCCATCAAACTGCGTGTGTTCATTTTTGTTTGCGCGTTTCAGGAAAACCCCCAAAAGCTTTTGATGTCAGGTTTTGAGTGTAAAATCTTTATTATGTGCACAGAACTTATCGTCAGCGATGGCGGCGTGAAACACAAGCTGGGGGTTCGAGCGGTTCCTCGTCTCAACACCCGAAATGTCACGTGACAGGGCAGCATTTCTTTTGTTTATACTTTTAAAAATCCTCCACACTGACAAGAGGCACAACTACAGTTTGCACAACATCGTACGCCGGATATGCAAGCCCGTCGCCCACCTGGCCCAAAACCCCCCCAAATCTTACATTTCTTACACATTTGAAGGAATTCTTCCACATTCATCAATTGACAAAATGGTGGGCAACGGTTGGCTTGGGGTGGGGAGGGTGGGGAGGGTGGGGGGGCGGCTAGAGAAAATAAAAATGCTTAAAAAAAAAATCCTACCTGGAATGTACATAAAACAGGACAGAAAATTAAAAAAAAAAAATGTGCATGAAACTGCACACAAATAAGTCATAACGTAATATTTGGCAACACGGAAGATGATAAGAAATACTGATGCTACACTTTGAGAACAGATCACATGACTTTTAAAAAAAACTAAACGTAAGACTGTCCTTTTTTTCCCCCGTCTGTGTCGAGCGTGGAGAGAAAAGAGAAGAAAAAGGGGCAACGTGTGGGAAAGGGAGAAAAAAGTTCATCTTGGAATGTTGGCCTGGCGGCGCCAAATTGGGTCCAGCGAGGAAGAGGAGGAGGAGGAGGAGGAGGAGGAGGAGGAGGAGGAGGAGGAGGCGGGGCGGGGGGCGGGACTTACATGGCAACCTTGGCGACCTGCTCTTCCAGTCTGGCGATGCGCCGGTCCTGGAGGATGACGCGGTCCCGCAGAGACTTGAACTCTCGAAGCACCTCGTCCAGTTTATCTTCCATCTTTTGCTGGGGAAAAAAAAAAACACACACACATCGGCTTTGAAAGCGGCGCCGCATTCGCCGAATATGCGCTGATTCAAAAGTTTTGCAATTTGTTCCAACCACACTAATTTACGGGAACCGCACACGCCCCAATCGCGATGTCAGCAGAAGAAAGAAAGCAAAAGAAATTGCGATGTATACGACACACACATATACATACATACATGCTATACAGTATGAGACTTTTTTTTTTTTTTTTTTTTATCGTAATTAACTCATTCACTGCCATTGACGGCTATAGACGTCAAAAATTCATTTGAATTATTTCTATTAGTTACATTTTCCCCCCCACTTTTGCTAACAAGAGTATGAAACCCTAGAATTGTTTTTATTGTAATTTTAGAACAGATATAAAATTTGTGATTAATCGCGAGTTAACTAGTGAAGTCATGTGATTAATTACAATTGAAAATTTTTAGCGCCCGACGCCCCTACTAATTTTTTGGGGGATTAAAAATAAGGGGCGTCAGACGATTAAAATTTCGCATGACTTCAATAGTTGACTCACGATTAATCACAAATTTTATATCGGTTCCAAATGTACAATAAAAAAAATTCTAGGTTTTCATAAAAAACGAAAGGAAATGAATTTTTTTATGTTAAAATGTTAATAGAAACAGTTCACATAAATTTTTTACGTCTATAGTTGTCAATGGCAGTGAATGAGTGAATCACATGACTTCAATAGTTAATTTACGATTAATCGCAAATTTTATTACATTTTAATTTCTGCTCTAAATGTACAATAAAACATTGTTTTTGTTTGTTTTCATCCTCGTTAACATAAAAGTGGAACAAAATGTTAAACTAAGAAATATGGCTGCATTTTTTAGTCATTGGTAAAGTAATTTCTTAATAATTCATAAAATTGAGTCAAAATATCTAAAGATGTACTGTATTGTAAAAAAAAAAAAACGAGTGTGATATCGATTTGTGTTGAGGTCATTTTTCTGCCACTAGATGGCATAATTGCATTTGTAAGACGGTGACAATTCTGCGCATTTTTCTTTTCAGATTAAGAGCGATCTAATCTTTAACATGAAGGAACTTGTGAAATTCTGCACATTTTTAAAATGGTAAAATACAACTTGACCTCAGTCTCCGCAAATATATGCATTATTATTACGACATTTATTACCGCTTAATTTAGACGCGGACATGTCTGCTGCGTTGCGACCGGAATTCCCAGTACGGGCTTTCCAAGTAAGGGGCGGTCCAAAAAAATTGTTAAAGGAACTTTCAATGAAGTCAAAATGAAGCCAGTAATTTGAATAGCCCTACAACACACACACACACACGTTGGCAATTAAGCGTTGACTCACTGTTGCCGGCTGCGCGGGAGCATGAGACGAAAGGTTCTTGTGGACGTTGGAGGCATTTTCCGCCTTGGCGGCGGCGGCGCTGACGGCGCTGACTTTGGCCTCCAAGACGTTGGCTTTGACCACTTTGAGCTCTCGACTCTTGGTGGGCACGTAGCCGTCCTTGAGCGAGATGAGGACCGGCCCGCCGTTCTTGCCGGCGAACCACTCCTCCGCCTCCAGGGCGGGGTCGGGCCCCGCCGTGTCCGGGTAAAGGTCGACTTGGAACAGGTCCGACTGACAAGGGCGACAGGCGGCAAATCAGCCACAAAGCGAATAGGAGTGATGAGAGCGGCGCTTTTCAATTTCTTTCTTTTGTTTTGTTTGAAATTTTTTTGGATTTATGTAATGTAGGTTATTTGGATTTTTTTATTACAATTAATTAAATGTTATTTAAATGTCATTTCTTTGATTACTTTTCTGTCTCTTGTCCTTATTTTGTTTAGATTACCCCCCAATTTTTTTTTTACTACTTTATTCTTTATGTGTTATTTGTTGTTTAAATGATATACCTTTAGATTATATTATTGTTGTATCCATACAAATCTCATTCGTTTTTTTGTATTATTTAGTTGACATTTTTTTATTTTTAATTTTCATTCTATTTATTTTTCTTATTTTATTTCAATTCATTTTATCCATCTATCCACTTTCTATATTGCATATAATACATAAAAAAAAAAAAAACAGTTAAACTTTTTTATTTTAATTTTACACATGCACTTATTTCCTTGAATTTATTTTATTTTGATGATCTATTAAAGTCTGTCGCATCTTGGTAATCCATATTTGTTGAAAGGAGTTCATTTTATTAAACTTTTCTACATACTAAAATAGTTCTCAAATGTGTAAAAAACATTCGTCTAAATTGACTTTGGATCGAATATTTTTTGCTGTCGATTAATCAGCCCAAAAACGCTCGGTTCAAAACAGCCGTCAATGGCAGTGAATGGAAAAAAAAAAAAGAAGACAAGATTATTACAAATTTGGGGCGACAGGCAATTAAAATGATTAATTGTAATTAATCGCATGACTTGACTAGTTAACTCACGATTAATTACAAATTTTATATCTGTTCTAGATGTACAATAAAAAAATTCTAGGTTTTCACACGCTTGTTAACTCATTCACTGCCATTGACAGCTTTAGACGTCAAAAATTCATTTGAACTATTTTTATGAGTTTAACATTTTTTTTCCATTTTTGTTAACAAGAGTATGAAAACCTAGAATTTTTAGAATATATATTTTTTTGTACATTTAGAACAGATATAAAATTTGTGATTAATCGTGAGTTAACTAGTGAAGTCATGCAATTAATTACGATTACAAATTTTAATAATTAAATAATTTCTTCTATAAAAAAACTTTTATTTTTCTATTTTTAATAATTGATTTTTTTTAAAGAAAATATTTTAAAAAATAGGGGCGTCGGGCGATAATTTTTAAACGTAATTAATCGCATTACTTCACTACTTAACTCACGATTAATCACAAATTTTATATCTGTTCTAATACAAAAATAAAAATCATTTTTTCCATACTTTTGTTAACAAAAGTGGGGAAAAATTGTTAAACTAATAGAAATAGAAAAAAATAATTTTTGACGTCTATAGCCGTCAATGGCAGTGAATGAGTTGATGTCTCCTGCATGATAAATAAGTGGCACAAATAAATGTTCCCTTACCTTCCGGGGCACCGTCATGATGATTGGCTCACATTTTCTCTCCTGTAATTTGTAGAATCTGACAAGAAGAAATCGAAAATGAATCCACTCCATCACGGTTATTATGATAAAGAGCGCCGATGAAATGTGGATTTTTTTCCCCCCGATATTGTCAGTTGTGGTCCCTACCTGGCAATTTCACATTTGTTGACATCGAGCCCGCGTTTGGGCATGTGGCCCATCCCCCTCTGCGGCTCCTTGGTGGAGAAGGTGTTGAGGTAGTGCACGTACGGCGCCTCGTCCGTGATCTCAAAGTAGCGGATGCTGCTGTCGCCCTGCGGACGGGCCGCACCCGCACGATGAGGGCGGGGGAGGGGGGAGGGGGGGTAGGGGGAGGAGACGGAAAGGTGCGAGGGAGGCGGCGCCGGGCTCACCTTTCCGCACAGGTAGACGATGTTGGTGTCGGGGTCGAAGAAGGGCAGCAGGACGCCGTTGCTGGAGTCCATCTCTTGGACGCAAATGGGCTCGTCCATGTTGTCCTGCCGGCACAAGTCGGACCGTCTTTTCTTTAAGAGCGATCTTACGTCACTTTTGGACTGACGACCGACTGCACCTTTTCAGAACAGCCGCTTGATAAAGCAACACCTCAAAATGGACGCCTACCCACCCCCATGCACCCAAAAATATATTAAAAAAAAAAAACAATCATTTGATGTGGTCTTTGAGTTTGTCCCATCAGGGATGCGTTTGACGGACTTTGTACGCCGGACGGCCTTCCTGAAGCGACACACGCATTTCATCCGGTTCCGAGTCACTTCAAAGGCTCAGAGTTGGCGAGGATGCAGATGATGATCCTGGCTCAGTTAGGAACCCGTAAAAAAAAAAAAAAAAAAAAGGAGAGCAATGATGATGACATGTCAAATTGGTAAAATTACCGAATGAACAATACTGAGCTCTCCAGAAAAAAATTAAAAATTTAAAAAAAAAAAAAAAAAAAAGGAGCCCGTGCTGGCCACTACATTTCAAAATTCAATTAGAGAATCAAATGTGGCAAAAGCGTCCTCATGTGGCAAAAAATCAAAATTGCATTTGAATTCTACACTTCAACAATTTCCTTTCCGACATTTGGACCATTTTGCCGGTGCGGGTCACAAATGGAATTTGCGCTGTTAAGCTCCTTTTTTTTTGCACGTCGCATTAGCATTTCATACCCAATGTGTTTTTTCAGGTATCGATAATTAGTAGTCAAGGACGCCGATAACCAATATTTGGAGCCAGTATTCATTTTCACTAAAAGGGAAAATATTGGGCATCAAAATTGCTCTTAATTTTTGGGGGATTTTAAAGCATATGTCTATTGAACAATTTTTAAGGTTAGTAAAATATTGGATTATTATTTTTTTTTTTAATCTTAGTCAATAGACACGGTGGTTTTAAAAATCTAACAAAAAGTTCAGAGGTCTCCCAGGGGCAGTCGCATGTTTTCAAAAGTTAAATAAAAAATAAAAAAAATAAAAAAATAAATAAATATATATATATATATATATATATATGTGTATATGTATATATATATGTATATATATTTAAAAAAAAAACATTTATTACATTTTTTTTAATTGATTTGTTTGTTTGTTTTTTTAAAAAAAGGAGAGCAATGATGATGTCAAATCGAATGAACAATACTGAGCTCTCCTGAAGAAGAAGAAGAAAAAAAATTTTTTTTAACAATTGTTTCCTACAGGAAATAAAGTATTAAAAATATCTGAAGTATTACAATTTTACTTATCTTAGTTTTAATTTCAAACAAAAACAGAAGGTGCAGATTACATTTTTTTTAAAAATTAAATTAATTCCCTGAAATTAACACTTAAAAAAAAAGATGTATTATAAAATGGCCGATGCCAATATTCGTCAAAATGCTGAATATCGGCGCTGATAATTGGCCCAATTAGCTAATTATAGTAAAATATTTTCCAAATATTTTTTTTATTTTATTTATGTACAACCGACTACCATCATCACCAATCATTTTATAAAACCAAAAAATAATCCCTTAATGTATATAAAGGTGTTTACTAATTTTGAAAACAATTTTCAATAAAGTAAGCAATTATTGAAATAGAAAAAAAAGATTAGAAAATTAACTCATACATTTAAATGAAGCAATTTTAAGGTTGTCAAATGAGTGCAAGAAACACTAAAGGACTTGTGAGCATGTAAATAGTGTAAGACCCCCCCCAGGCCATACTTTGCCCACCGCAACAACCCAGCAGCATTCACGTTGCACTACGACGCCCCCCGGTGGAGACGCACAACATTACTGAGTGATTTCCCAGGAAGAGCGTCGACGTACGGTTTTCCAAAGCGCAAGCTGGCGCTCGCTCATGCGGCTGAATCCGGTGGTGAAGATCTTTCCGTCCGCCAGGAAGATCGCTCGCATTGGCCGAGCCCCCTCGTGGGCTTTGTCCTTCTCCTGGAAACACAAAAAACGCTCATCGCACCGGCCTGCTTTTCTTTTCTTTTCTTTTCTTTTCTTTACAGTCGAAGGAACGGTCGGGCCGCTCACCACCACGATCTTCTTCTTGCGGGGGTCCACCACGCGGACCTTTTTGTCCTTGCAGGCGGTGCACAAGAGGCTCCCGTTGCGGCTCCAGCTGACGCTAAAGATGACGTCGGGATGCATGTCGTCCAGGCTGATCATGGCCTCGCCCGTGCCCACGTTCCAGATGATCACCTGGTTGTCGCACCCTGACGTGGACGTGGACGACGCAACCAGCGTTAGACGGGGCCAATTTCGGATCACGGTCAGTAAAGGTGCGATTATCGCACGTCTCCGAAGCAGTCAAGACATACCGATAATCGGGCCTGATTATTGGATGTCTCTAAAATATGGTGAGTGATTATCCTGTGGTGTGTTATAATAATCAGAACACATTTCTGCCTTTTGCCCCATTTGATTAAAGATAAATGTGTCTGAAAGATGAAAAAGAATCCTTTTCCTTCCCGATCCGCTCGGAATTCGATTTTTTTCAGATTCGATTGGACTCACTTCAGTTCAATCTGATATAAAAAAATTTTTTTTTTAACTCCACAAACATTAAATTCCAACTCAAATTTTGCAGAGGCAGCAACTGGTTAAATGATTGATTTATTATTGAGCGCAAAACGTTATAATGACTTCATTGACATCAGCATGGATGAGATGAAAATATTTTCATCTTCCTAATTCAGTAATTGTAAATATAAATGAAAAAAATTCTGAATGGTCATGTCTTGCATAAATGAAAGAAAATACTTTGAAATTCATGTTAACAGTAAATTTAAAAAAACAGTAAGAAAAAAAAAATCGGCCTTTAAAATTCTATTCTCTTGTTAATTTATGTAGAAGAAAAGAGATATTAAAATAATCAATTCATAGTTTTATGAATCGATACCATGCTCGAAAAAGGTACATCGATTATTTGATTTTTTTAAACTCAGTCCTAATACCAACAATCCAAAAGTAAAAAACATTTTTCCTCCCGTGTGATTATCAGATGTTGCCTCTAAATGCTTTTTCTTTTTTTTTTCCTGGAGATGCTGCTTATCCTGCGGCTTATATGAGATTTTTCCTCCCCGAGTCGCACGGAAAAAATAATCGGCACCGACAATCGTGCCATCTCTAGAACGCCATCCACGATAAGCGCAGCCAAAAGCAATTTCTTTCGCGTGCGGATTTTCACATTTCAACAATCGGCGAAGATGTCAAAAAGGCGGGACCAAATGAAAGCAAAAGCAAAAAAAAGCGTACCGGCGCTGAGGAGAACGTTGCGAGCGGTGGGGTGCCAAGACACGATGCCCACCCTCTTGGAGTGACCCTCCAGGACCACCACCGCCTCGGAGAGGGGAGAATCCAGCCCGTTCTCTGGGATTTGCCAAACCTGCCACGGGAAAAAAATACACTCAACCAAAAGCTCCACGTGGGAAAAAGTACAACAAAGTCTGTATCCCCAAAAAAATAAAAAATCAATAAATTAGAGGTGAGTTCATTTAAAGTTCCGTTAAACCCGTACTGGGGGAATTACAGTCAAGTTGTATCTTACGATTTTAAAAATGTGCAGAATTCCACAAATAATTTCATTTTTTTAAAGATGAGTTAGCTCTTAAGATGACAAGAAAATGCACAGAACTGTTACCAACGCCTTACATATGCAATTATGCTGTCTAGGGGCAGAAATATGACCTCAACACAAATCAATATCACACTCGTTTTTTTTTTTTTTTTTACAACACAGCACATCTTTTGAATTTTAACTCAATTTTACGAATTATTAGGAAATTACTTTATCAATGACTAAAAGATGCAGCCATATTTTTTCCACACTTATGTTAACAAGAGTATGAAAACTTGGAAAAACATGTTATTGTACATTTTTATTAATCCTAAATTAACTATTAAAGTCATGCAATAAATTACAATTATAAATGTTAATCGCCTTAAAAAAATTAGGAGAGATCACGATAGTATTATGATTGCATTTTTGTATCATTACGCATATTTTAAAATTAATTTACTATTAGTGTTTTTCTCACTATGCATATTTGGAATAAATCATACAAAAAAAAATATTTACAGTTAGCATTTTTGCTCATTGCGCATGCTTTTTTTTTTTTACGAAATACCAAACCTACATTTTTATTTATTATAGTGGCATTTTTACTCATTGAGTATATTTTTTTTTCAATAAATTACCCTTTTTTTTTTTACAATACATATTATTTGCTCATTTAGTACAAAAAAATATATACACTGTATATATACTTTTTTTAAGTGATACAAAAAAAACATTTTCATTGACTAAATTCCATTTTGAGTTTTATTTCTGCTGATGCAAACATGTTTAATAAATAATAGCAAATAATCCAATTCATATTCAATGCATTATAAATTTTGCTCATTAGACACACTTAAAAAAAAAAAGAAGTAAAATAAAAATGTTATTGACTGTGCAGACATTTTTGGAGATTACAAACATCTGTAAGATTTTTTTTCATCCAATATTTATTGACAATTTTATCTTTTTTTGCTCCATAATTTGTATTTAATTTTAATTTATGCATCAGAAAAAAATCTACATTTAAGCTTATAATGTCAACTATTAACTTATTTCTCTACTTCAAAGCCCATTATTAGCCCTCACAAATAGTGCTGTCAATATCGAATATTTTTAGAATCGTTTAATCAATCGATTAATTTGATTCATTAGAATTTTGCATTTAAGTGTATTAAACCCCCCCCCCCCCACACACACACACTGATTACATTTTAATTTAAAAAATGGCTCCAAACGATTATTTTAATAATTAAAATAGTTGTCGATCAATTTGATAATCGATTACGTGTCAATGATTTTTGACAGCTCTACTCACAAATGAGTCGCCCCTAAAGGACAGATCACATGACCAAAAGGCGGTTCTTACCATAACGGTGCAGTCCTCGGAGCCGCTGGCGATGACGAGGTCATTGTGAGGACACCAGTCGATGTCCAGCACCGGACCCGTGTGGCCGCACACCGTCGGGAACACCTTGTCGATGCGGCCCGTCTACGAGAGACACCGGCACCCGCCGGGTGTTGGCCGCCGTTATTAAGTCGATCGAGTATCCATCCCATAACTGATCAATTATTAATAAGGTGGAAGCGTCGTCAAATTGCTAAAGTGGAACACGTTTTCATGACCTTTATGTGATATTTTTTCATGAGTCAAAACCTAGGATTTGGGTTGGTGTTGGATTTCACTTGGTTTTGTCTTTCTTTCCTTTGATCCTTCCTCTGGTCTCCTGACAACTTCATGACTCTGGCGGGACTCTGACGTATCCGATTAAGGTGAGGGGATGGGATTTTAAAAATGATGATGGCATGTTGACTCGGTAAGACTGCCGAATAAACAATACTGAGCTCTCAATAAAAAAAATTTTTTTAAAAGAAGCAATTATTATAAAGGTGTTTTCATGACTTTTAAGTGATTTTTTCCCCCTTTTAATTATTAATGAGTCAAAACCTAGGGTTTGGGGCAAACCTACTCGGTAAATAGAAAATTCTAGCAATAATTGCCTTTTTCTAGATATTTTGAACAAACTTCTGAGTGCTGCTTTACACAATCATGCCAAATCAAATGAGTTACGTTCAACCCAATTTAAGAGAATAATGAGATTTTTATTTTGGACAATTCTTTATTACTTTCGTCAAAGTTTTAGACACAAGATGACTTAACTATGTCGTTAAACAATGTTTGCCTTTAAGTGCAAAATAATTCACCCGTTTAAAAAAAACACTTCAAAAGGATTTGTTTTTCAAGAGCATTTGCTTCTTTAAATAAAGCAAAAATCCCTCCTTTCAGGTCACTTTTTTTGGCATTGCCTTTTGTTTTATATACATGTAAATTTATTTTTGCTTTTAATTGAAAATAGTGTAAATAACTGATCATCCAATGCATTGACTTGATTTATTGATTGATTAAAAAATGGAAAGTATAAGTAAGAAAGTACAAGTAGTTGTTTTGCCAGCAGTTTTTCTGCAATCTTAAGACACGGTAGGCAACATACTGATGGGTCTTATCATTGATTTTGTTTCATTTGCTATTTTTAGGGCTTGGTCACGTTCTTTTATAAGTTTAATGATATCTGTATTTATCCCAGGAACTTTCTTCTTATGACGCTTATGTTTCGATTATTACCAAAATAACGCTGATGATTATTTTCCTCATAATCGAGCAGCCCTTTTCGCCCACTCGGATTATTATTCCGCTGCGAATTATGAGGCCGCCTCAGTTGGTGTCAAATTTTACAGCTCATTAAGTCCAAGTGATGATTCGGAAACACGAAGCCGCTAGCCTAACTTCCCCCCCCCCATTAAGCGTCTCACATGATGTTCATTGATGAAACTGGAACGCAACACTGCAGGCATTGATTGGCTGCTTTTTTTTATGGTTCGGGCATTGATTCAGCACATGTTCTAAAAACTATCGATCCATGTGATATGATCGGGGGTTCAGGACCCGGGTTAAGTTTTTTTTTTTTTTAATCATGGGGGGAGGGGGGGGGGGGCTGACCTTGTGCAAAGGCAGGACCAGGAAGGCTCCGCCGCCGCTGGCCTCGATGATGATGGCGACGAACTTGGGGTTGACGGCGCAGAAGGAGCTGTCCCATGTGACCCGGGAGACGCGGATGTCGTCGTAGCACTGGTCGTTTCTCACCGCCTGGCCGAAGACGTGGCGGAACTTGCTCTGTCGCACAACTCGCCGCAACATGTCTGCCGGGAGAGCGCCAACGGACCACGCGTCAGTCGACACAAGACGCCACATGGACGCCGTGCGTTTACATTCGACTAAGAGTCTACCAGTTATTGAAAGTAGGGATGGACAAACTCTTCCAATGACAGCCACATACAGAAAAATGCAACAAAAAAAATGTGACCCATCCTTGGACACTTTTTTTAATTCAATCATCAGATTTGTTTTTTTCTAGAGTAGTTTTATATTATACATCAATTAAATGGGTTATTGGTCAACTTTTTTCTGTGGTATTTATTGTTACACATGACAAAAACATTGGCTTCGTTAGCCGCGGAATAGCAGCTAACTCCTACCATGCTAACCGCTATCAAACCTTGAGGCTGATGTTAGGCAAAGTCGATACGGTTTTGGCTAAAGAAAGCCAAGCTGGCAACTTTCCCAGATTATGTGAAACAGTCTTGACTCTCCATAATGGCAGACAAACGACGACATAGCGTGTGATTGAAAACTATTGAAATGCTGGGGGGCAGGGGTCAAGCAGTGCTACACCAAGTGAGGAAATGATGCTATGAGTCGAAAATGGGTAGAACAGGACAGGGCGAGATGGGACAGGGCAGTTTAGGACAGTGGTGGTGTTGAGGTGTGCAGTAATGCCATTCTACAAAAACCTCCAAATTCTGCTGATGTTAAAGACACTACTATGCATATTTTTGACACATGGACTCAATTATCACCCCAAATATGTGTGATGTTTACTTTTAATTCCTGACATTTGACTTTATACCGCTGCAGCTTGTTTCGTTTCTCTTTTTTGTTGTTGTTTTTTTTTCAAACACAATGTCCCCAGCGACAGATGTGAAGCAAAGGAGGCAACATCTGCACTGGGCTAACTAAAACAATGGTAGTGACTAGCCGCTAATGTTAGCCACCACCGAACAGAGACTCATATTGGTCATTTTCAATCATGTTGCTTACATCTTCCAGACGTGAATAGTGTCTATGGCCTTTTAAAATCCGCGCAGTGTGTATTTGAATCCATTTTAATCACTTCCGCAACGTTTTTTAGCGACTTGGCTAGCCACCCAAGCTAACATTCTCGTTGAAGAGAACGGGTCGGGTGGATGTTTAGTTAATAAGATCCAGATGCTTGCCCTCAACAGTTTGCTGTTCTCTAACACGTTTTTCGTTTTTGCAATTTTATAATGTTAATATGAAATATAATAGAATGTTAAAATCGGATAGTGGATGACGTGTTTGGTAGCCCAGCGGTGAGTCGCTTCGCTCTGCCCGACCGGCTGGCGGCTGGTTCATTCGGAGCAGCCGCGGCACACTGAATAGCCATTTCACGGCAAATGCTGGGTTGTTTGAACACAAATGACAAGGTAATGAGTAATATTTTAACGTGTCGACTATAAAATACAAACGAGTGACATTTTCTGTCGTGGTCTGTCGCCCTCAGTGTTGGACATCTGGCGGGCTAACCTCGCCTAGCGTAGCCTAGCCGCCTAGCTTAGCCTAGCCCGCTAGCCGCGGTCGCGGTGGACCGCCGCCAGCTGACGCAAGTGCAGATATTTCCACCCAGCCCAGCCTACGAGCTATCGGATGCTGCGGAGCCCCCCGGCCGACACGTAAAACGCCCCCAGGAAAAGCTCCAAAGCTAAGTAAAAAACCCACATTGTTGCTCGTCTTACCTCCAAAATCGATGCAATTCTTTCCCGAGGACAATCAATCACGACACATGAATGTGTGGAGTTTTTAGGCGCGCCCTTATCCTGCAGGACGTTCTTCCAGTATCCCTTGTCTCCACACACACACATACACGCACACACACACGGACTTACGCACGCACACGCGGCCACAAAACGCCTGATTTTTGTCTTGAAATTCCAACTTCCTCGTCTTATGGCTGTGCGTGCGTCGGGATGCCGGCTGTGGAATTTCGCATCCCCTTTGCGATCATCACCTGCATGAAACTGCCGCTTGTTCTTCTGCCCCGAAAAAGCACCGTTAGTTACATTCAATGGGCTTTGGCGATGGGCTACTGCACATGCGCACACGGAGGCGCTGGATGCCACGAATGTGTGAATGGAGACCAGAGGGGAGGGGGGAAAGCGAAAGGGGGAGGGGGCGGCTGCTCCGGGAAGGAAGATGGGTGGATGCTGAGGGGAACTAGACCAAAAATGTAGGGACAGCAAGACCAGTAGATGGTGGACATACAGTATGTTAATGTTGATATTATCCACACACACATAACATTTGTAAGGCTCACATTTAGATGAGTTTAAAAAAATACAAGTGAAGGCACGCAACGTCCATCCATGAATCCGTTTTCTACAGTGCTTGTGGTCATTTGGGTTGCGAGCAACTCGAGCCTAACCCAAACGAGATCAGGCAGGAGGCATCCTACACCCTGGACTGGTTGCCAGTCAGGTTTTGGAAATATTGTCGGTGGCGGCACATCCCAACATACCTTTCTTTGGCGACGGGTGGTTTTCTTGCAGCCTCTCTTTGGACTTCTTTGGGACGTCAAAGGCATTCTTCATCTGGGACACTTTGATGCTCAGATTCTGCTCCGTCACCCTGGCCAGGGTTTTGGCCCCTTCCGTTGTGACCCGGTCCTGACTTCTTTTTATGGATTCCTTGACCAGTTCAGACACTGGTTTGTAGGAATCGGCATTATCTCCAGTGCCCCGATCCGGTTTGCAGTTAGTCTCATTGTCTTGTGGATTTGACCTTTCAGGCAGGAGCGTTCTTCTCAAAGTTTGTTGGGTTTCTTGGTCTAAATCGACCTCGGAGACAAACGGATTTCGGGCCTTTTTTGCGACTGGCGGCGGCGGCGGCGGTGGTGCTGCAGCTGCTTTTTTGTATCGATTCCGTCTCTCCAGGAAGACCCTCCTCTGGAACATGTCCAAGTCTAAGGGATCCTCGTCCGGAGACAACTGCGCCACTCTGGAGCAGTAGTCAAAGTCGACCAGGCCTCCATACTCATTGTCCATGCGGTCCAGGGACAAATGTTCCCAAGGACTGAGGTCCACCGACAGACGACGTACGCCGGACTGAACGCCGTGGGCGCCGCCCTCAGCCCACAACGAGCACATGTCCTGATTGGTCGCGCCGCTCTGAAGGAAGCCTTTGTGAACGCCAACCGTGTGCCTCCTCCTGGCCCTCTCCTCAGAACGCTGATCTTTACCTCGTCTCTCACCGGACATCAACTGAGCCGTTTTGAGCTTTATGAATGGGTTTTTGGGCTTTTTGGGAACTGGGGGAGGTGGACCTTTGACTTTTGGCTTCTCCGCTGGTGTAACGTCCGGTATCATCTCTACACTTGCTAATCCTTTCTCAGACATGAGGTGAGTTAAAGGTGGAGGGGTGACCACCGCGGAAAAACGAAGAGGATCGGTCTCCGTTGCGAGCTGTGCAAAATGTGACACACCTTCACAGCTTTCTGGACTGCACTTGATGGGATCGCATTGTTCGAGAGACTGTCTTGAACAAGGTTTCTGGGTCTTGGAGGTGGACTCTCTGGAGAAGGTTTGGCCAGCCTCCGTTGTGACTGCTTTCACCCTCTTTGAGACTGCGCCGGCAAACCTGTCCTGACCCGTCTCAGCAACTTCCCCGTGTTTTTTTGGTACGGTACCTGGATTGTCCATCATCTCCGAGGAGGCGTCACAACTCCGCCTGTAAGCCTCCTGAACTCTGTCGCCATCTGTCTTTATTGTCATCTTTGGTGCCTCGTTGTGGCGTGTGCTCACGTGCCGCACGTCTTCTCCTCCGGTTGTTTTGGTAAGACTCAGTCTACCATCTGTCTTGTCCAGCGAACGATTACCCAGATTTCTGTCTGGCAGGCAACTCCTGGACGGTTGCGCGGCGTCTACGTCGACTCGGTTCCTGACGAATGATTGACAGTCTTCGCCGTCAAGCGACATACAAGCGTCATCCCGTTCCAGAACCACAAAATCCTCCTCGTTTGGAAGTCGGCATGTATTCCCGCTGTCCGATCCATCCCCGCTGGCCTCCATAGCCGCAGTCCTGTTACAGGCTACAGCCTTCTTGGTAGGATCCAAAGTTTGTCTGGTCTCCCTGAAGTTCAGACCACATTTTGAGTCCTCAGCCGTACCCGTGTCACGCCGACCCTCCCTCTCTCCACCCACCGCCTCTTCTGAGCTAGTCAGAGGCCCGTCCCTCCCACCGAGATCCCTGATTGGCTGCTCAATTTGGGGATCCATATGCTCGTCCGTCTGCTCCGACAAAAGCGAACCTCCTTCGGCGGACGCGACACCCTCCCGTCCTCTTGTCTCTCGGTTTTTCTCCAAGCCATCAGGCGACTCCTTGTCCTTGTCTTGCATCTTGTCCACCTTCTGACCCATGGTTCCAGCCCTGTCTTACAATCAGAAACACACCAGTCGAGACACAGCCGGCGGATGTATTAATAGCGGCGTAACAAGGGTGACATCACAGAACAGGCGTCGCCGTCTATCTTTAAACCATCCCGAATCCCCTCTCCTCTATTTCGGTGTATTCCTCGCACCCGCACCCAAAGGCCTTCCTATCTATCTTCTGCCATTCTGCGTGGCAGGAATGCGCTGCTGGCTATAATTAGGCGGCCCGCATGCAGCCAGTGAGTCAGGAGGCCAATAAAGGCAACCGGACACGTGAGATAAGAGCCAGTTGACAAGGTCACTTTGAAATTTAGGGGAAGTCCGATTTATTGGAGAAGCATCAGAACCTTCTGGAGCGGTTCCGATGTCCCCCTCAAAGGCATGCAGTGTGTTTGTGTGTGTGTGTGTGTGGGGGGGGGGGGGGGGGGGTATTTTTTATTTTATTTATTTTTTTATTTTTCTGTCCGATTTTTGCTTTTACTGCTTACATTTGAACACAGATATCGTACTTGGTGAAAATAGCTTTGCTACTTTTGTCAACTTCCACGGATTGCATCTCAACATCAAAAAGAAAGTAAGTAAAAATCAGTCAAGTCAACAATGGCTGAGACCTTATTGACCAATTCATGACTTTGAGGTCTCGGGGCCTTTTAAGGTGTACCTGCACGTCTACTTGAGTACATTTGCCACCTGTGCCGTTTTTTTGGACGCCGGCCTTTGTTTGTTCCGCCGATTGTTTTGGTTACGCTGCCCCACGCAAAGGTCACGGAGAATTTGCGTCCGGAGTCACGGGTGGCTTGACGCCTGCCCTCGATCGTTTGTTTGGGGGTTTGGCAGATGATGGATGGGGAAGGTCGGGAGGGATTATCGCAGAACGGCGGGGACAAAGCTCAGCTGACTTCAGGGCCACGTCCAGGACGGTAATGGTTATTTTTAGGCTCGGAACAAAAAACGGTACAGACGCAAAACGACAGGGAGGATTTTGAAATGGAAGGTGGCTAAACAAAGAACGGTGAACTTTTCACACTCGTCGCTAAACATCAGAGGTGACCGGCGACACGCGTTCATGAATTCATTAGGCCTACTTCAATACTTTTGTAAATGGAAACGAAAAAATTCAAATCAATTTGAGAAAATTCTGCTTCTAAGGTGTCACAAAATTGGCATAATAGGATTAAAATGTCAGCATCGACCACAAGACTTCAGTTGACTCGACATGTATTTTTCTTTAGCCTTTTCGGGGGGCATACATGCAACTTAAAACATTCCTTTAAAGTGAATTTCTTGGTATTCAACCTCCGATTGTCTACTGTAAGTTACTCGAAAGGGATCGGTCGCAAGAGATGTTTTTACCAAACGCCTCCTTTTTTCTTCGCTCCTCAGCTGGCAAAGTGTTTTATCAGAGACTTGTGACTTGGAGTGCACAAACTATTATCCTGATTTGAGACTTTGCGTCTTAATGATCTTTATGGAAGATTTATGATTTATTATCTGGCGCTCTGTATGCGGTACACAAAAGGTTAAGTAAGGTGAAAAATCAAAGTTCTTAATTATTTATTTTTTTGTATAAAAAAAAAAAATCTGCTTGCTGTATTTTTTGTTATTTTCTCCTTTTTAGTCGGCATTGTAAAACGTGTAAACATCTTCCCATACATACTACATTGCATATTGACCTAGCAGGGAAACAGCGGCTAAACCTCAGCGATGTTAATTTCTATTTTTAACCGTCTTCAATGAAAGATGTTGAAATGAACAACTGAAAACAGGAGGAACAACACACACACAAGTACAAACGTAACATTTACTCTATGTAAACAACATATTAGGTACAAAAATGTTTACGTAAAAGTGGGAATACTTACTGTGCAGGACGCCTAAAAAAAAATCCGGACGCGCTTCCCGGCTGTTTTCCTGCAAGCGTCTGAAAGTGAATAACTTAATAAGAGTCTCAAGGGGGAGGCACAACAAGTGTTGTGTCGGTTTTGTTTTTCCTTTTCGCTCCGTACATTTTCAGTAATTTTATTGTCATAATAAATGAATGAGCGGTGCATAGCACTTGTAAACAATTGGTTCAAAAAATAACCCAATTTGCGTCCAAAAAAAAGGGTCCGACCCGTTACTTGGGTCAGTTTCTGGGTTGTTTTATACAAAATTATTCACTTTTGTGAGTTGGTTTGTGTAAAACGACACAACAAGTCGGGTCAAATCGTACCTTGTTGACCCAAATTGGGTCATTTTTATTTATGGGTTATTTTTTGTAAACATTGGGGGTTGTTGTGTGGGTTATTCATTTAACCCCTTTTTTTTTTGTTTAATCGGTTTGGTTAAATGAATAAATCCAGTAATAAAAGTTGGGTCAGTTCCATTTAAAAGCCAATTTGGGTTATTTTTTACCCAACTTTTTAAAAAAAACGTGTTTCCTCAATAAGTCCATACTAGTACGTTGGATAATTTGTTTAAATAACAAGCACATGTCACCAAGGCTGGACTGGCCATCTGCCGTACAGGGCAGATGCCCGGTGGGCCGGCATCTCCTGGGACCGACGCAGTGCTTTTTAGTTATTTTCCTCCATTTTACCCCAAGAGACCAGCCCACAATTTAGAGGCACCAGTTCATTCATCAAATTTTGAATTTAGACAGCAAACTCAACTAACATCAGTCAAAATATCAGTGGCAATCACAATTTCTTCCACTCTCACTTCCACTCCCTCCCTCGGTCACACACAAGGGTTGAAATGAAAGCAAAATGTAATTATTGAAATCTAACTAGTGGAGCGGACCGGCAGCTCCCTGGGATCCAGTTAACATTGGATAAGGAACAAAAGGAAGTATTGTTTTCTTAAAAAAAAAAAAAAAAGTAACCCTCATCCAATTAAAGGAAAATCCACACAAAACAATCTCCCTCGTGGTTGGTGAACAGCACGCAGTCATCCTCTTGCTTTCCTGCACGCCAAAAACAACAAGAACACGTCAGCCAAACAAAATCTTTTGGATAGCTTTCCCGAATCCTCGAAACAAACTTAGACGCCATGTTACGCCCACATGAGGCAAGCGACTTAGGTTCGAAAGCGTCTTAATTTAGCATCACCATCTGTCTAGGATGCCGACTTCCAACTGCGGATCATTTGGGGAAATTCATTAGTAGGAAGCCATCAAAGTACACGGTCTGGAATTTGCACAAAATGGCTCCTCCAAACCAAAATGGCTGACTTCTTGTTCAATTGCCGGCATGGGTTCGGTCGGATCAGTTCATTTCAACTCAATATGGACCAAAGACAGACTGTATACTTTTTGGGACAGTTCAAACATTAAAATTTGGACACTGCACAGACCCAAGACATACTTTGATATTCGTACCATCTGAAACAATGTGAACATGAAAAGAATAGTGCCCATGTATCTTTATTATTATTATTATTATTTTAACCAGGGTCCAGGTCGGAGTATGAATTGACCAGCATGAACACTGACATGTTTTTATGTCTCAGTTACTCACCATTTGTAACCCTAGTCTTGAAAATGAACAGCTTTTCGTGCGAGATAGAAAGAAGAATTCATCCTGCGTTCACACTTGACACATTTGTATATTTTTGGGTGAAACCGAATAGAGTCACGATCGGAACACGGAACGGCGACACTTGAAGGCGGGCTCAAGTTGGGTTGAAATATGCAAAATCAAGACCCGTGGACTTGAGCTATCGTCTTGGTGGTGCACTGCGAGATTCTTTGTGAATACTGTTTAAGAGGTTTGAGACATTTTCCGTCAAACTGCGATCTTATCACCGATAGACCAAAAATCGGATCCGAGCTTCCATGGTTTTGTAAAAATGACATACGGTACCCCTTGAGAGTAGAAAGACTTGGCGGTCCTGTTTGTGTTTCCAGGTTTCAGATTCCAGAAAGTGTTTTTGACTAAGGCCAACCGGATGCATTCAGCAAATCAACTTTGTCTGATTCCTACCACACAAAGTGGCCAGTCTAAAACTTTCTGGTCCAAGTTCGGGCTACCCTGTCATGGGAAGCGAGTTCCCCCCGTGTTACGCAACACCACATCGCCCGTCCTGGCATTTGGTCCCTGAATCACTCAATTTCCGACTCAGCCTGAGAAGCGCTCTGTCCTTCGGGCTCCGGTTCATCCATGACTTCCACGTCTGCAGAGTTGCAAGCATGCGTCGGGTCTTCACAGCTTGGGGGCGAGACCAGTTTCTGGCGTGATAACGGTACCTCAGCGGAGCAGCAGTACTGGCTGGAGACCGGCGGGGCGTGATCCGTTAGAGACTGTGGAATGAAAATGGTCCCAGGAGGATCGATGCAGATGGTGGGGAGGCTGCAGTGTCGGGTGGGGTAGAGGCGGTGGGAGCGCGCCCCCGTCAGGCGCTCGCAGCGCCGGCCCTGCGGTAGACGCAGGCAGCAGTCTTTGCAGGACTGGTAGGAGGGTTTGACTTTTAAAGGGTTGCCCGTGCTCGCGCTGTCCTGCAGGGAGGAAAATGGTAAAACAGTCAGTAACTCCACTATGTAAACGTGGAGTGCTGTTACAATCCAATATTTTTAAAATTGATTACCCTATCAATTATTCCATCGACTAATTGAAAAATTACTATTTTTGTTTGTTTTGTTAGTCCACTAAGGTTGTACGTAAATGGAATTGATTGAGTGGATATACGTACTCATAATTTATTATGTTCTATACATGTGCATCATTAAACACCAACAAAATTTGCCTATGCTAAACAGTTAGCAATCGCGAATACCATTAGCGCGCTAGCGTTGACCACTTTAGGTAAACAAACACTAACATCATTATATCTACATTACACATGTCATAGTGTCGTAAAAGCCACTTATAAACGATGCTTCAACAGTATTCCACGAGTAAACAAGTGTTTTAGCCTATGCTAAAATGTTAGCAATTGCGATTAGCATTAGCTCGCTAACATTGCACGTCATTGTGTCTTAAAAGTCACTTATAGACGATGCTTCAACATTATTCCACGAGTAAACAAGTGGTTTAGCCTATGCTAACAGGTTAGCAATCGCGATTAGCATTAGCTCGCTAACATTGCACATGAAATTGTGTCTTAAAAGTCACTTATAGACGATGCTTCAACATTATTCCACGAGTAAACAAGTGTTTTAGCCTATGCTAACAGGTTAGCGATCGCGATTAGCATTAGCTCGCTAACATTACACATGAAATTGTGTCTTAAAAGTCACTTATAGACGATGCTTCAACATTATTCCACGAGTAAACAAGTGTTTTAGCCTATGCTAACAGGTTAGCAATCGCGATTAGCATTAGCTCGCTAACATTGCACATGTCATTGTGTCTTAAAAGTCACTTATAAACGATGCTTCAACAGTATTCCACGAGTAAACAAGTGTTTTAGCCTATGCTAACAGGTTAGCAATCGCGATTAGCATTAGCTCGCTAACATTACACATGAAATTGTGTCTTAAAAGTCACTTATAGACGATGCTTCAACATTATTCCATGAGCAAACAAGTGTTTTAGCCTGTGCTAAAAGGTTAGCAATCGCGATTAGCATTAGCGCGCTAACATTGCACGTCATTGTGTCTTAAAAGTCACTTATAGACGATGCTTCAACATTATTCCACGAGTAAACAAGTGTTTTAGCCTATGCTAAAAGGTTAGCAATCGCGATTAGCATTAGCTCGCTAACATTGCACATGTCATTGTGTCTTAAAAGTCACTTATAGACGATGCTTCAACATTATTCCACGAGTAAACAAGTGTTTTAGCCTATGCTAACAGGTTAGCAATCGCGATTAGCATTAGCTCGCTAACATTACACATGTCATTGTGTCTTAAAAGTCACTTATAGACGATGCTTCAACATTATTCCACGAGTAAACAAGTGTTTTAGCTTATGCTTAAAGGTTAGCAATTGCGATTAGCATTAGCTCGCTAACATTACACATGAAATTGTGTCTTAAAAGTCACTTATAGACGATGCTTCAACATTATTCCACAAGTAAACAAGGCCTGGGGCTAGCTGTAAGCTACATGAGGCCAATAACTTCCTGTTCCTGTCTTCTTCTATGTTTAGAGACTGCCTTCTACTGGTTAAGTGAGGAACATCTTGTGGCAATTACAAACCTCTCTTAGGGCGAGAGCTAATAATTCCTGGATTTTGGCTATTAGGCGCCTCTTGACTTGTGCAGCCAATTTCAACTCACGTCAAAGGCTGCCGGGCAGCTTCGCTTGGCGGCCAAGCGGTTGCTGTTGTTGGTGTTGAGGTTGGCCAGACCCAGCCGGCTCTCCTCTGCGTGCTTCTTCCCCTCCAAGGCGGCCATCTCGGCCTCCTCCTTCTTGGCTTCCTCCTCGTCTTCCTCTTCCAGCGTGCTGAACTCCAGCCTCAGCCTCATGTCCTCCAGGGGGTCCAAACGTCCACACGTCTGCGCCCCCGTCCCCCCGCCGCCGCCGCTGGGCAAGGCCAGGTGGGCCACGGGGAAGCCCTCGTCCTCCAGGAGGGCGTCCCGCTCCACGTCCTCAATCTCGATGAAGACCCTCTCCATGCCCAGCAGGGGGGGCCCCCGCACCGGCGTGGAGGGCTCGCTGTCCAGCGCCGAGTCGGACAGACGTCGAAAGTAGTAGTTGTAGTTGAGAGAGTCCAGGGGCTCCATCTCCGGACCTCGGCAGGGGGACGCCCCGCAGACCCCCCAGGCCTCCTCCTCGTCCCCGTGCCGCTCGGAGCCCTGGCTCGAGGCTGGCAAGTTGTCCGAGACTTCCTCATCCATGTCGGGTCTCCACAGCTTGTTGTGATGTTTGCTTGAAAAAAAAAAAAAAAAAAAAAAAGAGTATCAAGTATAGTACCGTACACATCCTGAGCGATTATCCTGTGGTTGTGAATATTTTTGGGTGCTCTGCTTGTATGTGTTGCTGCCAGAGGTGTGGCAAAAAAAAAAAAAAAGATTCTCATAAGAATAGCTTTTCTCATTTAGTACGATTCAGAATCGATTTAAAGTGTCCCAAAATCGATTTTATTTAAATTATTCTACAGTCTTGTCCTTGTTTGTGTGGGCCTTTATTGGGAGCGCTATTCATGTTGTACACAATTTGGCCACATAGGGGCAGTGTGGTTCCACACATTCTGATATGCTGGCAAGTCACGATCAAGTTATGCAAGTAAAAGTTGTTGTACGAGGTCATCGCACGGCGCAGTGGCTCCCTGGTTTTCTTCTTCTTTTAAATTACCGGTGGATCACATCTATGGTGTATAGCGCCACCTACAGCGCCGGAGTCCCCTCTCAATATTCGCAAAAGAAGAACACAGAGAAACGGCTTAAAAAAAATCTAAAGCATCGGATGGAAACCAATGCTAGCCGAATTTTGTTCATTTCGCTCGAACCTTTATTTGATATCGTCTCTCTTGATCGCAAATGTCTTGCGCACGGGTCTGGAAAGCATCCAGCGGGGTTTGTGCGACCGCGCGACGGCGTTACCTGGCGTCCAGCGTGCTCTGGTATTCCGCCAGCTGCCTCATGAATCCGGCGTTGGGCTGCGCGATGCTCCGCTTCTGCTTGACGAAGTTGTACGCCTTCTCCAGGGGCCACCCGTACTCCTTCATGGCGTACGCCATCACCGTGGAGGCCGAGCGGCTCACGCCCAACTTGCAGTGCACCAGGCACTTGGAGCTGTTCTTCCTGGGGCCGAGGGAGGGACAATTGCACTCACCTATGTTTATTATTTACAACTGAAATTTCTCATATTTCTCCCGTGAGATTGTATGGATGAATCCGCAACAGTTTGGATGTGCTGCTTCCGGTGTGTCCAATCAGATGTCAGTCTCTGCCTGTTGCCATGTCTTGTAATCTGCCCACAGCCTCCAAAAATCAGTCATGCTAACTATATTAGCAATGAGCAATACAGTTTGCAATTGAACCAGCCACATTTCAAATTCATCCTCGCTGGCCCTTCATGACGTCTGCATTTGATTGGTTGGTCAGAAAGCAAAAAGCAAACTGACATCAGCATCTCTGCTGAGTAGAATGATTTGATTTACTTTTTATTTTTATGTTCTTGTCATTGTACTGTATTAAATATTGTGGCGTGCGCCTTATGAGGTACATGGCACAGTTCCATGCAATTATATTGCAAGTTCATATATTATTGTTTGAGTAAAAAAAAAAAAAAAAAAATCTTAAAACTAACTAAAAACACTTATGCACATTTAAAAAATAAATTAATGTATATTAAAAATATAAATTGGTGTATGTTATAATATAAATTAATACCTATAAGTGTCAGTCAAAATAAGAGTATAATTGTTTTTGCAAAGTATATATTTTTTAATATTTTTGGATGATTTTTTATACTTGTAAACATTGATATACTGTACTGTAGGGCTGGGTAAAAATAAATAAATAAATAATAAATTTTCCTTTTCATAGCTCGATATCGATTTATAAAGCCATTAATCAATTATTTTAATACAGGTTTTCCCCATGAATTCATACGAAAATAGAATTTTTAAAGGCCTTAATGTTGTTGTTTTTTATATCTTGCTGTTTTGTTTAGTTTTGAAATGTACCGTTCACTCTTTTTTTTTTTTTTTATGTACCGTTCACAAGAATTTAAAAGTAGTTTCTTACATTTACATAACACCCGACTTATTGCACTTCAGACAGTTCAGAGTTATTAATGATCAAATTACATCTATGAAAATAGTATTTTCATCTCATCCTTGCTTGGTAATAAAAAAAAATCATTTGACCAGTTACTGCCTCTGCATTACTTCATTTGGAATTGAATGTTTGTGGAGTTTTTTTTATTTTTATCATGTTCTTGACATTTAAGAGCAATTGATATATTGATCAATGTATGCATATGAATCGATATTGGATCAAATTAAGTGGGGATTTTTTTTATTTTTTACATCAAATCAAATGGAGTGTCCGATGAGTGCAAAATGTCGCATTTTCCCCGTAACAAGCACGCAACGGCGTCCGTCACCTGGCATTGGCAATAAAGTTGTAGGTGTCGCTCCAGTGGGCCAGCAGGTCGCTGGCGTCCTCGTCGTGCACGCGCACGTTGTGATAGGAAAAGACGCCCGGGAAGAAGTTGTCAATCTCTCTGCTCACGTTCACAATGTAGCCCACGCTGAAAAATGGCAAGCAAAAAAAAACAAAAAAAAAAAAACGTCTTTCTTTAGTTCATCTCATTTTACTCTGATACTGCAAAATAATATCAAATCTATCCGAAAATCTTTTTTTTTGTTGAAATCCTGGATTGGCATATTGTCCTGTTACAATCCAATATTTTTAAAATTGATTACCCTATCAATGATTCCCTTGAATAATTGGAAAATTACTATTTTTGTTTGTTTTGTTAGTCCACTAAGGTTGTACGTAAATGGAATTGATTGAGTGGATATATGTACTCATAATCTATTATATTCTATACATGTGCATCATCAAACACCAACAAAATTTGCCTATGCTAAACAGTTAGCAATCGCGAATACCATTAGCACGCTAGCGTTGACCACTTTAGGTAAACAAATACTAACATCATTATATCTACATTACACGTCATCGTGTCTTAAAAGTCACTTATAAACGATGCTTCAACATTATTCCACGAGTAAACAAGTGTTTTAGCTAATGCTAAAAGGTTAGCAATCGCGACTAGCATTAGCTCGCTAACATTACACATGAAATTGTGTCTTAAAAGTCACTATAAAAAGACGATGCTTCAACATTATTCCACGAGTAAACAAGTGCTTTAGCCTATGCTAAAAGGTTAGCAATCGCGATTAGCATTAGCTCGCTAACATTACACATGAAATTGTGTCTTAAAAGTCACTATAAAAAGACGATGCTTCAACATTATTCCACGAGTAAACGAGTGTTTTAGCCTATGCTAAAATGTTAGCAATCGCGATTAGCATTAGCTCGCTAACATTGCATATGTCATTGTGTCTTAAAAGTCACTTATAGACGATGCTTCAACATTATTCCACGAGTAAACAAGTGCTTTAGCCTATGCTAAAAGGTTAGCAATCGCGATTAGCATTAGCTCGCTAACATTGCATATGTCATTGTGTCTTAAAAGTCACTTATAGACGATGCTTCAACATTATTCCACGAGTAAACAAGTGCTTTAGCCTATGCTAAAAGGTTAGCAATCGCGATTAGCATTAGCTCGCTAACATTACACATGAAATTGTGTCTTAAAAGTCACTTATAGACGATGCTTCAACATTATTCCACGAGTAAACAAGTGTCAAAATATATAAAAATATCAAATCTATCTGAAGGTCCTTTTTTTGTTGAAATCCTGGATTGGCAAATTGTTCGGACTCATCTCACCCACAATCACGAAGTTCCTCCAGGTTGGAAGCGTTCCATTCCGAACCCTGCGCAACAAGAAATATTGTCATTTCGGTTTTTGACAAGGTGTTGAACACTCTAAAAACAGTTGGGTCAAAAGTAGGCATGGGTCGATATGAGATTTTGCCGGTATGAGAACCGTGAGCCAAAATATTGCGGTGTCACGATATTAAATGTATTTGTTACATTTATGCAAACAGTACATTTCAAGAAGACAGTAAGATAAAACAAAATGTATTTTCTTAACAATTTATGGGAAAAAGACTCCAAAAATCGATATTGGGCTTGAAAAGGAAAATCGATATCGATTATTCGATTTTTTTTAAATTCAGCCCTATTGAAAATATCCTAATTTGCGGCAACTGGCCAATTACGGCACTCATCGTTTCAACCCCCAAAGTCGGCGTGCGGTTGAGTTACTGTCGCTGAAGCATGTGGCGGCTTACCAAGTAGACGTGGTCAAAGATGGGCGTGGCTTTGTCCAGCTGGCCCAGGACGAGCAGCATCTCGTTGTCGATGAACTCCTTCAAGCCTTTCAGGTTGCAGCTCATGTGTTGCTCCAGCTCGTGACGGATCTGAACCGCCAAACACAAACAAAAAGTTCAAATAAGTCTTCATGCGTGACTCATCGTCTCGCGCGATGTCCTGATGCGGCACACGCCTGCTTGGACGTGACGTTCTCCAAGTCTTGGAACATCAGCGTGCCGCGCAGCTTGGCTCGGATCATGCTCTCCGTTCGCTCCCGGTCCGTCGGCCTGCGGGAGACCACGTGACACAACATCAGTCGCTGCTAGAGGCGGCGAAAAAATGGATTTAAGCGCTACGAAAGACAATGTAACTAAGACGTGTCTGCCGTCTAGTGGTGAAGGGTGATATTACAGCTACAGTCGACGCATATTTGCAGTTCGGCATTCATCAATTTGCGGTTTTATTTCAATATGTGGATTTTTTCCACATTTACACCCAGTTTATCATGAGAAATTTAAAGTCAGTATTTTTTTGTGTTGAAAAATATAATTAAAAAATAAATAATTAAATAATTAAAAATATATAAATGGGCCACACGGGTCGCAAGTTGCCCATCCCTGACTTAGATTTTCGAGTCACATGACTTGACTTAAGTCCACGATTTTCGGACTTGCTTGGCTAACACTTGCGACGTTAGCCAAAAAGCATAATAACCATAAAAAAAATCTGAAAGTGCATGCTAAATATATATAAATTTTATTTTATTTTTTTTAACAAATATTGTAACAGTAAACTTAACTCATTCTCACTCACTTAATTCTTTCTTTAATACTTTGTCCTGCACTCCCCAAAACATTTTTTTAAATGTTATTTTAATGTTGGACCATACAGAAGCTTCGATACAGCTTCTGACATGAAGAGGTCACTTAAAACAATGATAGTTATTACAAAAAAATGGCCAGCAGGTGGCAGCAGAGTATAAGAGACCAGCCAGGCCCATGTTGCAAAAAAAGCTCTTTTCCCCAGTTTTTAAAAAAAAAAACTGCTTTGTGAATAATGATGAAACTTAGCTATATTCTAATGCTAACCCTGTTTTTATAGCAATAGAACCTTGCAAAATCTGTCAAAATGCAGTAAAACAGCCAGGAGCGAAGGGGATTGCTTCAGTCAAAATGACTGGCAGTGAATGAGTTCAAATGTCTATTAAGCTAACGTCATACTGTTAGCCAAGCAAACTTAAGCCGTTAACATGCGACTTGAGCCAAGTCATGTGACTCGCGTCTCCGTCACATGTTGAGACGCGCAGAAGACGAGACTTTGGACTCACTGGTCCCCAAAGCAGGCGGGGGAGTCGGGACGAGTGCTCTCCAGGTCCGTCATGGCGTTCCACTCGTTGACGCAGCTCTGCTCGGACGACATGCGGCTCTCGTAGAACGCCGTCCACGCGAGGGACGGCCCGCCGGGGAAGTAGCTGAAGCGGCGGGACACCTCGCACGCCTTGTGCACCACCTGAAGGGCGCACCTGAGCGACACACGGGCAAGTTCGTTCACAGGTTACAAGTCACATTAAATGCAGAAGTGATCTATCTTGATCTCTTTTTTTTTTTATATCACAAAAACCTGACATTTGAATGAGGGTGTGTAGACTTTTTATATACACTGTAGACAGATACATAAATAACCATACTGTAATGATGAATGAGAATACAATAGTCTAATCAGTACTTTGACTTTGAGCAAGGTTGAGTCCTGTGGTGGGAATCATCCGAGCCAACTCACCACATGGCCTGCACGGACACGGGCTTGAAAACATGCGAGCGCCCCGTCGTCTTCACACTGAAGCCTCTGGAAAAACATCAACAAGAACACGAGTAAGAAGACGGCGACGAGTGGAGCATGTGTGGGATGTATACACACACACACACACACACACACACACACACACACACACACACAATGTGACAATTGTGACCAATTTTCAGCAACAACTCCTCTCATGCAACTCACAAAAAATAAATGCTGGTAATTCACTGCTGTGCCACTGGAGGTCAGTAAGAGTCAAGATTCAAGGCCTAGGGAATGATAGCACCAGGCTATGCTATCATTTGTCAGGTTTCCATCCAATTTTTTATGCGAATTTACTGAAAATGCGCAAAACGGACCTGCGACTTTTATGCCCGTTTCCATCTGTTCTTCTCTTACGAATATTGTGAGGCGACTCCGCCGCTGTAGGTGGCGCTACACACCATAGAGATGTGATCCACCAGTCATTTCAAAGAAGAAGAAAACCAGGAAGTGACTGCGCCGTGCGATGACGTCGTATGGATTTGCTTTTGTAATTCTTGGTCAACCGTAAGCGTTTCTTTGCTGTTTTCCATCTAAAATAGTATTAATATTCGCTTCTTTAATTAATTCCAAAATATTTCTGTTTCTGTTTCTTTATGATTGTATTCTAAAGACTATCTTACCCGTCTCCATCCAAGTGTATGTTGGTATCGCTCCACAGCGGCAGCACCATCCCGATGGAGGAGATTTTTCTAGAGGGGGTCACGGCAATGAGTACATCAAAAAACAAAATGGTTGGATGCCACAATCATATCGCAGGGATGGAAAACCTGTCTTGGTCCGTCAGGTCCATCCCGAGGACGACGTTCTCCTCCGTGTCCTGATGGCCGCTGGTGGACACCACCAGCATGTATCGCACGCGCTCCGACCAGCCGCTTTCCAAGCGCACCGCCTGACAAACACCGTCACGCCAAAAAGTCAACTGAGTGCGGACGGCGCTGACTCCATTTATGCTTGAAATATACTTTTTTTTTTTTTTAAATATTGTTAACAGCTGAACTTGTATTATTTTGCACTTCAATTTATTTTAAAAAACTAAATTCAGAGAATTCTCAGTTTTATTATTATTATTTTTTTTTTAACTTTTGCTCATTTATTATAAATGAATCAGAAATTCACAGTTAATTGTTTGTGTTTTATTTTGGAGCTTATCACGTTTCTGTATAAAACTGTTAGAAATTAAATGTTGATACTCAAAATACACATTTTAATCTGAAAATAAAAAACAAATAATGTATATGTACAAATTTCATAATAGATTAAAAAAAAAAAATCGGACTGACAGCAACAATTTGATTTGTACAATTTGTTTTTTGTTGTTGTTTCCGGACCATTGAGCCTAATAGTGATGATAATAATAATAATAACAAAATATATATCTACCAGCTTGATGCGATCTTCCGAACGGAGCATCTTAAACATGACCTGCAGGTGTTGAGGCAAGTCGCCTGCAAACAAACACAAGCGCGATGTGAACGTGGCCTTCTTTTTTTTTTCTTTTTTTTTTGGTGGTGGTTGTTGGGGTTTGGTTGGCTCGTACCTGCATGTTTGTGCTGGGTGGGCGTGTCGGGGTCTTCTGTGCTGCCCTGCTGGAGGAAGAGGGCAGCACCCTTCACCATAAAGAAGCTCTCGTTAATGCTGACAACAACACACAAGAAAAACAGAACTTTTTTTTAAAGAAACAATTCTGACTGTTTGAATGATAACAACGGACAATAATTGAAATACTCAAAGCAGTAAAAAAAAATAAAATAATTTTTTAATCAGTAGGATATGTCTTTACCGTCACCAATAAAATCTCAAATATTTGACAAACTCACCATTGGTTATTTTTACGATCCTCGTCAGTTCCAAAATCCTGCAAGACAAAACAAGGAAAACTATTTAAAAAAAAAATATACAAATAATTACATACAAGTAAATGTGCTTGAGTTTAAATCCTGAAAACACTCAATGTGAGTGACAGTTTGTTTTTGGCTATGAGGCAACCAGTCCAGGGTGCATCTCATTTCTGTCAAGTTCAATTAAGTCAACCATTAAAATTATTCTTGGGTGTAAATAGTTTGTCTATATTTATCATGCAACCCGTCCAGGGTTTACCCCGCTTCTCTCACCAAAAAAATCAGCTTTGGTTCGTGGAAGACTCAAAACTGAAAATTGGACATACGTGTCAAAGAATGAGTTTGACCAGTCCAGAGTGTACACGCGACCCTTATGCTGCATTCGAGGAAAGTCGGACTTTTCCAACTTCATACCAGGAAGTGATCACGGGACGCCCCATGGATCTTGTACATCCGAGTTCAATCTGTCACTCTACAATGGCGAGCCCCATAGAGAGACAGACCGTCAATGGCAAAACATAATAATAATAATGTTTCATCATTTTGAAACAAGATATTTATTTCTCCAACTTCCCACCTCAAATGCAGCATTCGGCCTGGGCGTTGAGGGAAGGGGAAACATTAAAATTGTTTATAAAATGCTGATATACATTCAATAAACGTTTTCCATGAAAAACGTGTGGAATGAATAAAAACAATCTCAGAAAACACAACAAAAAATCCTTTAAAATGTCAAAAGAAAGGAAAATCAGCAAAATGCGTATAGGCGGGTCCAAACCGCGAGTATGCGGGGGGTCGACTGTACCCCGGCCGATTTTTCTCTCGCCTCGTCTTCCTGTCATGCTCAAGCAAATTGTGGGGCGATGCTGCCCCCTGCTGCTCGAAGGCCAAACAGAAAACTCACGCACATTCAAACCGATTGACAATTTGAGGATGGGGAGGGATGTTCGTAATATTTTGGCCTTCCCCAAGAGACCAAATATTAGGAACAGCTCTCAACCAATCAACACTGAGCCTGGCCGCCTTGAAACAGGCAGGTGTACCTAATAAAGTGGCCGAATAAGGACTTTGTTGTTGCGCCGGAAAGCCAAAGCGACGATGCTCGTCCCTTCCCACGCAGGAATGCACTCATCATTCTTCTTTGAGTTCCACGCACGCTTACGTACCTCCCCCGCGCTGCAGGCCGAGGATGCTGCACTCGGGCTGGGGCAGCGCTGCAGCGTCACCAGGGCCATGGCCGGAGGAAGAGGAGGAAGATGATGGGAAGGGAAGATGCGCCGAGTTGGCCTGCGCTGTCGCCGGGCAGAAAACGCAGAGTCAGGCCGGGCGACGCGGCTCCTGGTGCGGGGGTTCGTCCGCCGGCGCTCCCTGCACAACCGGGACGAGGAGCACAAGCATGATGGTGACGCCGCTCATGTCATTGCGAGAGACAAACAGAACGTGTGCGCGCGCGCGCGCGCGTGCCATGCAGCTTTGTGGAGGCCGCCTCTGATTGGCTGGCCTAATTCGCGTCTGCGCTGTCATTGGGCCAATGTTGTCAAGGTGACTGGACAGACTCAGAACAGATACCACCCCATCAAAAATAAATAAAGTAAAAAACAACAACAACAACAACAATAACTATGATGACATTTTAGCAACATGCTATAAAAAATGTATTTAAAAAAACAAACATGAATGGCAAACAATATAGCTTTACTTTCCTTGCTTTTATTTCAATTTAGAACCTTTTTGGCTTTAAAAAATAAACTAAACTAAACCTAAAAACTAAATTAAAAAAACTGACGTTGGCATGTTAGCACCATGCTAGAAATAATAATAAAAATCACATGGCAGCCCCCAGCGTTTTTCATAACTTCATAGAGCCATAATCTTGTTTTTTTTTTTTAATCAACATCCAAAGATTACTCTTGGAACATAAGACAACATTAGATGAGAACTGCCAATTTTGTGGGATCTCTGAGTGAAAGAGATATTAGACAAATTACCCTTGCAGAGTACTGTACTCAAATAATGGCTTAACTGAACAGAGGCCCCTGAAACAAGGTGCCAAAACGGTTTTAAAACACAAACAAATTAATTATAGTGTTAGCACAACGCCTCTGCAAAAAAAAAAAAAAAAAAGTCAAGAAAAACCTTCTAGAACATCTGAAGTTTATTTGTAGTTAATTGGAGGCACTGTAAATAGTGGGAGGTGTTGTGCCGACTGCCATTTAACTCGAATTTTACAAAATGACATTCACAGCAAAGTTGATGATTTATTTATTCTTTTTAGGTTAAGGGGGGGGGGGGGGGGGGCTCGATATATTCCATTATTCTCTGAAAAACTTGTAAAATCTTTACAACAACGCATTTTGTGACAAAAAAGATCTAAGAAAACAAAGTCAAATTTTCAAATATGAAGATGTAATGTTATGTTAGTCATAGTTTAATGAAGAAAGAATATTAATTTCAAAAACACAGTAAACCCGATTCCCCCCCCCTCCCCCTCCCTCCCAGTTGTTCAGTTTTCGTGTTCAGGCCAAAGCTTGTAAAACTGTTGCTCTGGCACCACCTGGTGGCATCTTGTTGAACTGTTCCGAGGAGCAGAAGAAGACGCAGGTAAAGAACTTTATCGTTGCCTAATATGTCGTGCCCTCATTCTGTTTGGCAATTCAGACAGACGGCTCACTACTTGCTCCTCGTCACATATGGCCGCCATGACACTACTTTTCAAAGTGCATTGTGGGTAATTTTGAGTGCACTACATAATGGCGTGAGGCCATACCAGTGCACGATGTAGGAGAAATGTGCACATTCTGCTGACACAGCCCGCGTCTGCCCGCAAAATGCGCTTTGCCGCCATCTGGTGTCTTCTAAGTGCAATTACAAACCTTTTAGTGTTGGCGTGTCATTTACTCACAGACTTTCCCGCTTGAAAACATCGGGGGCCTCTGCAAACATCAACGTTTGAGTCCAACAAAACATATGACGAATAAATATTGGTGTCAACAGTCGAAAAGGATTGAAAGTGTGCTCCGAGCAACCAATGAAATTGCTTCCATTTTAATGATAGGCGTCTTGACTCCTCCCCTTTGCCAAAGTCCAAATCGATCAATAATTCTATTATTTAATGTACATTTTAGAAAGTCTCGTCATCGCCTTATTATTATCCTTATTTATGTGATGGAACCTCGGTTTTCGGGAGGACCAAATTGCACAGTTTTCCCTCCTTTTTCACTGAGGTCAGGTAAAAAAATTTTTTTTAAAAATCCCGCAATAAATGGAATCCGCAAAGTAGTTCGCTTTATGTTTAACATTTATTAAAAATGTTTTAAGGCCTTAAAACCCCTCACCACACCATTTATACACTTTTCTCATCGAGGCATTTACATTTTCTCACATTTCACTCATTCACTGCCACTGACGGCTATAGACGTCAAAAATTCATTTCAACTATTTCTATTAGTTAAAAAAAAAAAGTCCCACTTTTGTTAACAAGAGTATAAAAACCTCGATTTTTTTTATTGTACATTTAGAACAGATATAAAATTTGTGATTAATCGTGAGTTAACTAGTGAAGTCATGCGATTAATTATGACTACAAATTTTAATCGCCTGTCGCCCCTAATTTTTATTTTTTATAATGTATTATTTAAGTTAAACATTCTCAATGTTCAAACCTTCTTAAATTTTATAAAATAGTTACAATACTGTAAAAAAGAAAAGAAAAAGCATGCTAAATTGCACACCAAAAAATCCACGAGACAGCGAAAAGTGAACCACGTTTTACGTAAACATCCAATCAAAAATTAGGCCTTCAAAATAAAAGCATGCCAGCATAACAGTTTCACCAAACTCAAACTACTTTGTGCTGGTTTATTGAGTGTGGCTGCTAAATAAGTCACAATGTGGTCCAAGATAGTGTGATGAAGACTGCGTTATGCTTTTATTTTGAAGGCCTGACCTTTGACAGGATGTGTTACACAATTTGGAGTTTATTGCTTTGTGGAATACAAGAAAGTGTAACATTTAGATGACTAAAAAAAAACAAAAAAAAAACAAGGAAACTGGAAAGTTTTTTTTTTTTTTTTATTTCACCTGTAAATTCCGCCAAGGTGGTCCATAACAAGTCTCTGTAGTCCTCCGATGTCAGCAACGTACATTCCAGACTACAGCGCGGTTCGATTTTGCCTCCCCGGGGTGGCTGTCAATCACATTGAGGTTTCGTTGGTTACACGTGACGCAGAAAGGCGAGGAAAAGGCAAATGACGGCGCTTACCTCCGCACAAAATCGCCAGATTGGAACATCTCCGTTGTCAGCAGAAAGATTCCAAAGTACGTTAAAACCTCAAGGCAACACAAAAAACAACAACAAATCTTGACGACCAGAACGGATGTGACCAAGCGGCGAATGTTTGTCAAGCCAAACCATATGAACCAGAGGAGGAGCGTGGTTTTGTAAAAGCGGCGTGTAAAAAGAGCCCCGAGACGCCCACGGTTGTTTTTCTGCATCAAAATGAGAACAAATTTGCCGGTAACCAGCGTGAAACGACATCGTGGCCGTGGAAAGGCGCCCCCGTGTGGCCGCACCTGCACATTGCAGACGAGCCTTCCTCCTTGTGGTTGTCGTTGGCGACGATCGCTAACGTTGCCAACGACGCCGGCCACGTTTCCATTCAGCAGGTCGAAAGCGAGGACTCTCGGGCAGCCGCTGCCGACAAAAAACACTCACAAGCTTGCTGGGTTTTTAATTTTCTTTATATTACATTATTTTAGTGGATCGAATTTTCATTTCAGTTCATTTCAAATGGACTTGAGCGGAGAAATGTTGGGGTATTTTTCCACAACTCTATACATTGTTATTCCATTTATTACTGTTAAATACTTTACAAGTAAAGGGCGGTCATTAATGGCGCGTTACAAAAATGAGTGGCGTTAAATTAACTCATTCACTATTTCTATTAGTTAAACATTTTTTTTAACAAGAGTGTGAAAACCTAGAATTTTTTTTATCTTACATTTAGAACAGATATTAAATTTGTGATTAATCGTGAGTTAACTAGTCAAGTCATGCGATTAATTAATTAATTTAAAATTAAAATTTTAACCGCCTGACACCCCTCATTTTTTTATATTTTTTTCAAGAACAGTACTGGAATTGTATATTTTAGTATATTTTTATTACACGTGCATTCAAAAGTTTAGAGAAGGTCAAACTCATTTCACCAGGAGGTTGATTTCACCTCCGTCCTTATATGTGGCACGCGTGCTATATTTTTGTCTACCTGGTAAATGACAAACGTTATGAAAGCCAAAGTCACACAATGCAATAACGTCTGCCGGGAAAAAAGCGGCGTCATCAGCAATAAGGCCGACCGACCTTGCCGAGTTGCAAATCTGGGCCCGAGTATTTACGGCTTTTATTACGGACGCAATGTTTGAAACTGTTGGGACACTCATAAATAGCGCGGGATAATACGGCATAAATACAGGCGGCCACTTTCATCTTATTTGGACTCCCCGAAAGAGCAGAAGAAGCCAACAAAGCGGAGAAAGCGGAGAAAGCGGCTCTCATTTGCGCCGGCATGGACACAAAGGTAAGAGCAAGCAAATGACTAAATTGCGCCTTTTTTTTTTTTTTTGCTACGGCTGATTGACAGTTATTATTTTTTTAGATAATACAAACAAGTTTCATATTTATTTCAGTCTTTTTTTGTCATTGGATCTCATTTAAATGGCAAAATGTCCATAATTGTAACGACAGTAAATGAGAGCGCATGCGCAGTCAATTTATGCGCATAACGGATGACACAAATGGTAGTGGCAGTCCTCTAACAGGTTCTCAAGTTGTGCCACGGATATGTTCGGTCCCGCCTTTATTGATGCCTAGACAGGAAACTCCGTTTGAAATATTAAGGAGAGGCCAAAGTTGGTCTTCTTTTTGTCGTCGTTGCTTAAAAGTGAACCGCAAGAAGATGCGGCTGCTGCCATTAACTCATTCGCTGCCATTGACGGCTATAGACGTCAAAAATTCATTTGAACTATTTCTATTGGTTACATTTTTTCCCCCCACTTTTGTTAACAAGAGTATGAAAACCTAGAATTGTTTTATTGTACATTTAGAACAGATATAAAATGTGTGATTAATCGTAAGTTAACTAGTCATGCAATTAATTATGATTAATTTTTAATAATCTTTTCTTCTTTCTTTTTTTAAATCGCGTCAGGCGATTACATTTTTTAATTGTAATTAATTGCATTGCAACGATTCAAAACTTAACAAATGTAAAAAATAAAAAGGCACTTCAATGTCTCAATTTGTCTTTCAAAGCCGACTGGAGCGAATCATTGAAGCGGAAATCATCGTCGGCCATTTTGAATCGAAAATCACTTGCGAATCGATTGCGAATCGAATTGTGACATTTCAACGTCCCGTCTCACGCGATTCCCTTCATGACGTCACGGCTCTCAAGTGCACTTTGTAATTAGTTTGAAATCCATCTATCTAATCAAAGATCAGTAATCGAATACCTGCGCTTTCATTTTGTGGCCGAGACCCCGGAAGGATCCGGTTTCTCCATCCTTGGATTACAGAATAACGCACACACACACAAAAGCGCAGAACGAGCGTTTGCTGCCTGAGCTCCATGAATGTTTAAGCGGCCGGGCCGGGGCGGGATGGGCCGGGGCGCGGGGGCTCACGGGCCCGCGGAGGTCATTACTGCCTCATTAAGCAAGCGCCAGGTCGGAAGGAGCCGTCCGAGCGTCCTCCTCGTCCGAACCGTCGGCGGGCGGAGCGAAGACATACAAGCTGCCGGCGTTCCATCATGGGCGCACCTCAGGGCTCCTCCAAGTGCCACTGAGGTTTTTTTCTCGATCTGCATTGCAGTGGAAACCCATTTGAGTTGACCGGGCCACGGGACCGAGTCCGTCATGACTCACATGGCTTTGGAAGTCAAGGAGGTAACGATGCAAACTTCTTCTAAGTTACTAACTTCGTCTAACAGGACCCGATTTTCTGCATCCCGCATCGTTTGCAAGCCCGAAGTCGCCGCCGTCCCAAACTCGGGACGTTTGCGGTGCAAATCATAGCAACACGGGGCTAAGCGTGCCCCGTGTCAGGTTTCCTCGGGCAGCCGGAGCCCCCCGAAGGCGCACGATTGCAATTTCTCTCTCAGCGTGCGCGACTGCCACTCGGCGGCTCCGTAACAGGATCCCGCGTCGTACCCGGACGGACGGCGAAGACAAAAGGAGCGGCGGCCTCGGGGTCGGATAGACTTTCCTCTTCCTCCGCCGCCTGACATCAAAATTTGATGTTTACTCTTGTTAATTGCGGGAAGGAGTTGTCACGCCGTAACAGAGTCAAGATAGAGCCGCGTGTTGTTTTCGGGGTCGACACCGTTGCCGATTATCGGTCGTTAAGCAGGCCGATAACCGATATTTGAAGCCGATATTCATTTTCATTAAAAAAAGGGGGGAATATCGGCGTCATGATTTTTGAAAATAAAAATGCCAATCTTGACTTTGTTGTAATGTCTTAAAGCATGACTTCATGTTAAAGATGAGATAGCTTTCAATTTGAAAAGAAAAATGCACTGAGCTGTCACCGTCCTACAAATGCAATTATGCCATCTAGTGGCAGAAAATGACCTCAACACAAATCAATATTGCCCTCTTTTTAATTTAAATTCAATTTGATGAATTATTATGAAATTACTGTCTCAACGACTAAAAGATGTAGCCATATTTCTTAGTAGGGGTGGGAATCTTTGAATGTCTCACGATTCGATTCGATTCCGATTTTTGGGGTCTGCGATTCGATTCAGAACGATTTTTGCTTCAAAACGATTTTTGATTGGCAATGATTTTTGCTTCAATCTATAAATGTGCAAGGAATCGTAAAGATCTCCTCCAGTCTGACTCGCTAATGCTAATTAGCGCGCTACTCGCGGCACTTTTATCACTCAAAAGAACGTCTGCACGCTGCAAAAAAAAAAACTGCTTTTATTGGAATGACTTGATCGGGACTTTTTCCTTCTACTCTCCAATGTGGCTACAACTTAGCAGTGTATCGGACCGCGGGGAACCACACTGCCCCTAAGTGGCCAAATAGGGTACAACATGGAACAGCGCTCCCAATAAAGGCACACACAAACAAAGGGAAGACAGTCGGGGTGTTAGAAAAAATCGATTCTGCAATATATCGCGATATTACAGCGCGCAATTCTCGAATCGATTCGATATGCGGCCGAATAGATTTTTAAACATCCATTTTTTTGTGGGAATATTCAACAAAACGTCTTAAGGTTAGCATTCAAAAAAATGTTATATTAATGCAACATGAAGCCGTAATATTTTATCTCAGTGCTGTTCAAACATGAAACGTTGAATGCAGTGGCTCAGTTAAAAGCCTGAATTTTCCCATAAATAAAAACATTTTCATACAAATCTTACATGTACAAGTTTACTGATGAGTATTTTCTTAATTTAAGTAAAAAGGGAAAAAAAATCGCAATAATCAATTTATAGATTCGCATCGGGATTAATCGGCATCGAATCGTGACACGAATCGAAAGGCACTAAGCAATTCACACCCCTGGAAGACAGTATCAAATCATTGAAATAAAATCGATTTGGGGACGATTCTGAATCGATTTGAAATGAGAATCGATTTACCGATTGACGCCAGCTACGCAAGCCTGACTGGTCGCTCTCCCGATCGTCTCAGAGCCTGGACGAGCGCTGCAGCCGCATCCTGAGGAACATGGAGTCGTCCCTCACGGCCCGGGACCGAGTGGGGATCCAGGACTTTGTCCTGTTGGACGCCCACACCAGCGAGACGGCCTTCCTGGACAACCTGCGGAAACGCTTCCACGAGGATCTCATTTACGTGAGTCGCTTCCTTGCCGGCTAAACGGTTTCGACTTCACGGCAGCCTTTTGCACGCGTTTGCGGCAGTTGCTTTTCTTACGTCACCACTTTGGCGGGTCAAACGGAGGCTCGGTCTGGAGGCGGACTCGGCTCAACAATCGGTATTCGGTTCTGACAAAAATCTGTGTCGGCCTAAAAAAAATGGCACACTTTGTTGGCGTTTCTGCCCAATTGCGCCGATTTGACGTTCACGTTGGCATAACAAGCGGACACCTGGTAAGGATGCCATTAGAACCTCCTCGTTGACCCGACACTAATATCAGTGTAGGGAATTAAAATGAATAAATAAAAAACACGATGTTGATAGTCAATAATGATCACGACAATTGTGAAATCCACATCAAAAGAAGTTGCTGTCAATGAAATCGGAACTTTCGGGTTCGCTAAAATGTCGCCTGCGGCGTCAGCTGAAATTCCATTTTTGGTGGCTGAAAATTCTTGGGATTTCGGAGATCCGAGAGGTGACGAGCGCGACCTTGCGTCTCGGCAGACCTACATCGGGACCCTGCTGGTGTCGCTCAATCCTTACAAGGAGTTGGACGCGTTCGGCCGGAAGCAAATGGCCGCCTACGTGGGCGTCAACTTCTTTGAGCTTCCGCCTCACATGTAAGACGCCGCCGTCCCGCCGTCCCGCCGTCCCACCGTCCTGCCGTCCCGCCTCTTGCGTGCGCTCACGCCTCCGTGTGCCCGCTCAGCTTCGCTTTGGCCGACAACGTGTTCGGCGCCATGATGGCCGAGTCCAACAACCACTTCATCCTGATCTCGGGCGAGAGCGGCGCCGGCAAGACGGAGGCCTGCAAGAAGATCCTGCATTTCTACGCCGTCAGTTGCCCCGCCAGCAAAATCCTGAGCCACGTCAGAGACCGCCTGCTGGTGTCGAACCCCGTCCTGGAGGTCCCGCGCCTTCCGATTGGCATTCCTTTGTTTGTTTTTTCTTCTAAATGTCTTTGCCTCGTTCGTCGTCCAGGCTTTCGGAAACGCCAAAACGCTGAAGAACGACAACTCCAGCCGCTTTGGGAAGTACACGGACATCCAGTTTGATCACCAGGTACACTCCAAGCACCTCCATTTTGGGAGCCTACGCATAAATATATATATATATTTATTAAATTTTTTTTGATTAAGATCGATTTTCGATTAAAAACGATTTTTGATTGACAATGACTTTTGCTTCAATCTATAAATGTGCAAGGAATCGTCATGATCTACTCTAGTCTGACTCGCTAATGCTAATTAGCGCGCTACTCGAGGCACTTTTATCACTCAAAAAAACGGCTCCACGCTGCAAAATAAACTACTTTTATTGGAATAACTTGTTCATGACTTTTTCCTTCTTTTCTCTAATGTGGCTACAACTTAGCAGTGTATCGGACCGCGTGGAACCACACTGCCCCTAAGTGGCCAAATCGGGTACAACATAAACAGCGCTCCCAAAAAAGGCACACAAATAAAGGGAAGACAGTTTAAAATAATTTAAATAAAATCGATTTTGGGACATTTAAAATCGATTCTGAATCGTACTAAATGAGAATTGTGATTTTTATGAGAATAATTTTTGGGGGCACACCCCTAATATATATATATATATATATATAATAAATTAATAATTGAAAAAAAAGAAGAAAAAAATGTGTCCTTCCTCCTGCTTTAAATTCATTTAAATGAAAAACGTCCCAATCACATCATTTGAGTCCAATCTGATATCTTGGTAATAATAAAAAACAAAAAAGCGAGTGCATCAAAAAAAAAATTTTTCGGAGAAAAAAAAAATCCTGATATGATCCATTTTTAAGTGGCTACAATCCTAATTGATTGAAACCAAGTCAGCAAATAAATAAACTATTTTGTCTTTGTGAAACAAAAAAACATTTTCATCAATAAAATACGATAAACCGTATTTCGCTGCATGACCTTTAAAAAAATGAACAAACGATGCAAATGCCATCTTTTTCACCCGATATCGATCCGCTGGGAATGACACGACAGCCCCCCGATCACATGATTGGATGGTTTTGTGTTTGAGGGCGTGGCCGTGGGCGGGCACATCCTGAGCTACCTGCTGGAGAAGTCGCGCGTGGTCCACCGCAACGCCGGCGAGCGCAACTTCCACGTCTTCTACCAGCTGCTGGAGGGCGGCGGGGACGAGCTCCTGCGCCGGCTCGGCCTGGAGAGGAACTGCCGGCGCTACCGCTACCTGCTGCAGGTCGGCGGCGGCGGCAAAAATGCCGGCAAAAGTCATAGCGTGGCATTTCAACGGCGGCGCATTTTTTTCCCTCCAGGGCGATTGTGCCAAAGTGACTTCCATCGACGACGAGAGCGACTGGAAGACGCTGAGCAACGCGCTCGCCGTTGTTGACTTGGGACAGAGTGAAACGCAGGTACGAGAGCAACGCTGGGGAGCGGCTTGAATGTCGCGGACACAAACGAAAGAAGACAAGATGTCATTGATTGGAGTAAACATTTTTATCGTAAAAAAAAAAAAAAAAATATATATATATATATATATATATATTAGGGGTTTGCAAAAAAAAGATTCTCATAAGAATCGCAATTCAGAATCGATTTTAAATGTCCCCAACTCGCTTTTATTTAAATGATTTAATACTGTCTTCCCTTTGTTTGTGCGTGCCTTTATTGGGCGCGCTGTACCATGTTGTACCCGATTTGGCCACTTAGGGGCAGTGTGGTTCCACGGGGTCTGATACACTGCTAAGTTGTAGCCACATTAGCGAGTAGAAGGAAAAAGTCACCATCAAGTCATTCCAATAAAAGTAGTTTTTTTTGCAGCGTGGAGACGTTCTTTTGAGTGATAAAAGCCGCGAGTAGCGCGCTAATTAGCATTAGCGAGTCAGACTGGAGTAGATCAGGACGATTCCCTGAAGCAAAAATCCTTGTCAATCAAATCGTTTTGAATCAAAAATCGCTCTCAATCGAAAATCGATTCTGAATCGAATCGCAGACCCAAAAATCAGAATCGAATTGTGAGACATTCAAAGATTCCCACCCCTAATATATATATATATATATAACAATGTGAGTCTTGTTTTCTTGCTGACCAAACTTGACTTTGACTGTTCTTAACGTGTTCTCCGGACTCGAACCAGCACCTTTTCGGAATCATCGCCAGCGTGCTCCACTTGGGCAACGTCAAGTTTGAGACGGACGCCGGCGGGTTCGCCGGCCTCCACAACAGCCAGGAAAAGCACTGGCTGTCCAAGGTTCGACACACACGCCAAAGCACGCTCATTTATCGTCGGACCGATGACGACCGATTCTGGTTCCGTCCAGTTACTCGGCATTCCGGCTGCGGTGCTGCAACAGGGTTTGACCCAGCGCAAGATCGAAGCCAAAACGGAGGAGGTGACTTAACGACATCAAACGCTAAACAATCATGCCGTGGGCGAGGTACTACTTTCCTAATACGTGTCTTTCTGAGTTGTGTTCTCTGGCGGCCGAAGGTGTTCAGCCCCTTGACGGCGGAGCAGGCCGTATTTGCCAGGGACGCCCTCGCCAAAGCCGTCTACGGTCGCACCTTCAACTGGTTGGTCAGCAAGATCAACCGCTCGTTAGCTAACGAGGTGAGCGGGAAAAAAAAAACGCAAGATCGGCAATTATAATCGAAGAAGACGTCAACACATGAAAACCGTTTCCAGGATTCCTCCAGGAAGACCGTGATCGGTCTTTTGGACATTTACGGATTTGAGGTTTTTAGTGTCAACAGGTGAGATGACTTCAAATATTTATTGCATTTTCATTGGATTATTTATTCATAATAATAATAATAATAATAATAATAAATATATTTTATTTATTTATATATTATTTTATATTTTTGGTTTGAACTTTTGACATATAAAAAACAAACATTTCATTTTTGGAATTTAACACAAATAACATTTTCGAGCAACTGATCGGTTTATTTATCAGCACCGATACTCGCTCCTCCCATTTGTAAACGCTCCGATGACGTAACCGATGTCGTCGGGTTTCCGTTTCCATCCACGCATTTTCATTCGTGTTTTCAAGAAATGCGAAAAAGGGCCCAAAATTCGCAAAAAAAAACGTTTTTACGCTTACGATTTTGAAGCGTATCGAAAAAAAAGGAAAATTACCTTCGAGCACACTTGGTGGTTTTCTTCGTTTCTTATAAATGTGCACATTTTTAGGGATGGAACGATAACGGCAACATCGTGATATTAAAAGCAGAACATCTGTTAAAAAAGTCGGGCTGATTTCCAATCGTGACGTTTTAGCACCCTCTGGTGGCTAGTTTTTTTTTTTGGTGCAGTTTAATTTTCACAAGGCATGTTTTGGCCTGTTCGGACTGAAACGCTTTGTGTAACGTGAACCGCAACGGCGCATTCTTGAGGTGACGTCAGGACGACGGCGTCGACCCAAAGCTGCCAAACGACGATTCGTCCCCGACGGCGCTTGCGACCCGATTTTTTCCGATTGTTTTCATTTCAGTTTCGAGCAGTTTTGCATCAACTACTGCAACGAGAAGCTGCAGCAGCTTTTCATCCAGCTCACCCTCAAGTCCGAGCAGGAGGAGTACGAGACGGAAGGCATCCAGGTCCGTCCGTCCCGCGACAGTCGCCTCCTTCCGTCCCCCCGTCTGACGTCCGCTTTCGAACCCGCAGTGGGAGTCGGTGCCGTATTTCAACAACAAGATCATCTGCGATCTGGTGGAGGAGAAGCACAGAGGCATCATCTCGTTATTGGTGACGAAGACGACGATGACGAAGGTTTGATTCCCGAGGCCCGTCTCACGCTCGCCTCCTCGTGCAGGACGAGGAATGTTTGCGTCCCGGCGAGGCCACCGACTTCACGCTTTTGGAAAAAATGGAGGGGACAATCGGCGGCCATCCTCATTTTGTCACGTGAGGAAAAGCGCCGTCTTTGCAACAATGGCATCACCAGGGAGAGAAAAAAAAAAAAAAAAAGTAGGCGACGAAGCCTGATTTTTCTTCCACAGGCACAAACTGGCAGACCAGAAGACCAGGAAGACTCTGGACAGACGAGACTTCCGCCTCCTTCACTACGCCGGAGAAGTCACGTACTGCGTCGTCGGTGGGAAATCATGCCTCATCAAGTGTCCGTTTTAGGATCTAGGGCAGGGGTGGGCAAACTGGGTCCTCCGGGGCCGGAGTCCTGCAGGTTTTGCAGGTTTCCCTCCTCCAATCAACAGGTTTATGCGGAATCATATGAACCAGGTGTGTTGGAGAAGGGAAAGGTCCAGAAAGCGGCAGGACTCTGGCCCTGGAGGACCCAGTTTGCCCACCCCTGATCTCGGGCCAGACCCATTTGAGCGCTTTGAAAATGGCAACAATCTCTCACAAATAATTAGCCAGCACTTTGAGATTACAAAAACAATTATTATCAACTGAAGGACAAAATATTAAACAAAAAAAAAAATCAATGCAATTGTCATTTAGAACGATTCCGAATCGGTTTTAAATGTCCCAAAATAGTTCTTATTTAAATTATATCGAGTGATAAAAGTACAAATTGTAGCAGAAATCGTTGACAGTCAAATCATTTTGAATCAGAAATCGATTCTGAATCGAAAATCGATTCTGAATCGAAAATCGAATCGCACAGAATCAAATCGTGAGACATTCAAAGATTCCCACCTTTCACAATATTGTTAAAGAGACAAATGTTCGGCCTCTATTTTGATTGTTGGACGTAAAATGAAATGATTTCATTCATTATGTATTTTTCTTCATTAAAAAAAACAATTAATTGGTTGGAGTCGGCTGAAAAACGATTAAACTTCTGATCAATTTTCAGGATTTCTGGACAAAAACAATGATCTTCTATACAGAAATGGAAAAGAGGTAAATTCTGCCACCCTCTAATTTGTGTCTGGCCAAAACAAGCCTGTTTTGAGGGGGCGGGGTCCCATCTGGTGTGGCCCCGCCCCCTCCACCGCAAGGCCAAACGGCGGCTTTTTTGTTTTAAAATCCAGATTTGTTTTTCCAATCAAGATCATGCAACAGTCCACAAACGACATCATCAAAAACTGCTTCCCTCCGAGTGAGCCGCTTTGCAAGAAAAGACCCGAAACCGTAAGACGATTACAAAACGTACTTTTTTTTTTTTTTTTTTTACTTTTTAACTGAGCGCTCGTACCGATGCAGGTGGCCACTCAGTTTAAAAGCAGCCTGGCGGACCTGACCGAGATCCTCGGGACCAAAGAACCCTGGTACGTCCGATGCATCAAACCAAATGAAGACAAGCAGCCAGGTGAGAAAAAAAGGAAAAAAAATAAAATAAAAAAAACAGCCAGGTGAGGCCCAGCGTCCTGCGCTGCAAAAAATGAATATGTTTTAATTTCAGCAAAAAGATCAGCCAATAGAACAAAAGCTTTTGACTTCACATTCGGCTGCAATTCATCCAAATTCAATTATTACAATTACAAAATCTGAATAATCGTAAAAAAAAAAAAAAAAAGATTATTAATACAAATTTTTGAATTGTTTAAATTGATACATTCTCATCTTTTGTGAATTTAAAAATAACTCATTTAAATAAATTTTGTTTCAGCCAAAAGGAACTTGCATAAATAGAGTGTTTCAAAGAATTGTATTTTTAAACATTTTCTTGTTTTGTACCCCAAAAATTAAATAATTGTTTGAATAATGATGAATTCAATTATTGGCCAAAAATAATCGTGATTATGATTATTTTCTCCATAAATCGAGCAGCACTAACTTCACACATGTAATTAATTAATTAACGTTACGGAAGCTAAATGCTAAAAACATAGCATTTTTTTCCCCATCATGTCATGCGGCATCGAGCAATATTATACCGATACATTTGAAATTTAGATAAATTAATGAATGAATTAGAACGACGGCATTTCTCATTTTAAGCTACGCTTTCTTCCTCACAACTGAGATTCACGTTAATGTGGGGAAAAAAAACGATTGTCTAAAGAAAAGAAAAGAAGACGAACGCGGTGAAAATGAAATCTGAATGAGCTTTTGCCGCCTCCCACTAGGGCGCTTCGATGACGTGATGGTGGAGCACCAGGTGAAGTACTTGGGTCTGATGGAGCACTTGAGGGTGCGGCGCGCAGGGTTCGCCTACCGCCGCAAATACCACGTCTTCCTCCAGAGGTAAGACGGGCGAAAGTCGGAGGGAAGTCGCGGGTGCAAATCGTCACCTCGTCGTCGTCGGGCGCGACCTCGTAAATCGGCTCCATTTCGCATTTTTCACTCAAATGGATGCGAATGAGCTGTTTTTGGGAGGTGTCGTAAAAACTCCGCCTCTTCCTCACTCTGCGGGAGACGCGCAGCGTTACGTCGCCTAAAGATCCAAAACTTGGTTGCACTTTCACACGATGACAAATAATAGTTTTAGCGTCATGATGTCGTCAGCTCACGATTCCATTTATTGGATCACTCGTTCGTTGCGTTCGGACGGCTGTCACGAGCCAATATTTTTAGAATCGACGAATCGGTCCATTATTTCATCGATTAATCGGATTTATTATAATTTTGCATTCAAATGTATTACAAAATATATTTTTTCCCCCCGATTACTGTTTATTAACGGGTGATTGGTGTTTATTTCGTACTTTGTCATCGTATAGTGAAAAAAAAAAAAAAGTAAAAACAGGTGTTTGCAAATGTCTTATTTTGATTAAAAACATGAAGAACTACAAAAATCAGTGGACAATTACTGTCGATATGCTGAAATCGGAGGATTTGGACAATTTCAAATAAAAAAAAAACGATTACTTGATTATTAAAAAAGTTGTCGATTAATTTGGTAATCGATTACTTTTCGATTAATCGGTTAATTTTGACAACTCTAGTTCCGACCTTTGAAAAAGTGTGAGAAAATGATGTCACTTAATGGTTTGCTAAATTAGCGATCGTAAAGCTAGAGATGGGAAAATGAAGCCTCATGAAGCCTCATGAAGCCTCATGAAGCACTTTTTCTATTTTTTTTTACTCCTCTAGATGGTGCTCTTGGTTCAAATATAAAGGCTAGTGCAATGAAAATGTATTACATTTCCACTGCCTTTTTAAACCAACAGTGCCATCTAGAGGAGTCAAAAAATATCACAAGTGCTTCACGAGGCTTCATTTTCCCATCACTAAAGCGCACTCAATTAGCGACACAAGATCATTTTGGTTGACGTATTTCCGACTCATTTCCTTAAAAGCGGCCATTTTCAAGACGCGCTTGCTCTCCCGCCGCCAGGTACAAGCCCCTTTGCCCCGACACCTGGCCCAACTGGAAAGGGGCGGCGGCAGAAGGCGTGCGGGTCCTCGTCGAGCACCTGCGGTACAAAAGCGACGAGTACAAAATGGGCCGGTAGGAACTTCGCCATGAAAGTCTCCTTTGGGAGCAAAACCCCCAAATGTCCTATTTTGCCGCCCTTGCAAGGACCAAAATCTTCATCCGCCACCCGAGAACTCTGTTTGCCACGGAAGACGCCTTTCAAGTTTGCAAGCATAAGCTCGGTGAGACAAAGTGGAACGCGCCACGACTTCCTGTGCGGTGTGACGTAGAGAAAAAAAACAAAAAAAAAAAAACATCTTGTAACGGCAGCTCCAATCTCTTTTTGGACTCTTTCCATAATCGGCGTTTGTGGCCGTGTGTGTGCGTTGCAGCGACAAGGATTCAGGCCAAGTACAAAGGCTACCGGGTGAAAGGCGACTACCAGAAGCAGAAAGAAGCCGGTTGGTATTTGGATTTTGGGGGGGGGGGGGGGTTTGTTTTTGTTTTTGATTTGGATTTTTTTGAGATTCCAAAAACGCTGCGAGCCGTTCCCGTTGCGTCGCAGCCACCAAGATCGAGAACTGCTGGCGAGGCCTGATGGCCAGGAAGGAGCGAGAAAAGAGGGAGTGGGCCGTCAGGATCATCAAGAGGTACGCGCGAGACCCTTTCACGCTGTCAAATGGAAGCCAACGAATAATGTCGCGTATAATTGACGGCAATTGAAATGCTGGAGGGAAAAAATTAATTTTTTGGATCAGGAACATTTGAATATTACAGCCCATCTGGGATGGCTACGCCCCCCCAAAAATTATTTTTATAAAGTGTAATATTGAAAAAAAATGGGGGGGGGGTTGTAAAAACAAGAAATCTACCAAAAGAAAGATTAAAGTCTCTTCTTCCATCAAGGAAAAAAAAAGTATATTTCTTTCTGTTTCCGTTTGCAGCAATTAGCATTAGAATATCGCTAAGTTTCATCATTGTTCACAAATCTATTTAGAATTGTGGGGAAGTGAGCTTTTTTGCCACATGACCCTGGTTGAGCTCTTATACTCTGCTGCCACCTGCTGGCCATTTTTTGTAATAACTGCCATTGCTTTAAGCGATCTCTTCAGGTCAGAGGCTGCTTCAAAGCCTTCTGTATGCTCTAGCATATAAAAAAACAGAAAAACGTATAAATACGTTTTTGGGACAGTGGTCCTATTTGAAATAAAACATATTTAGACGTTTTTGGGGAGCAAAATGAATGAATGGGAAAACATGCATGTGATGCATTTGTGAAGACGTGACGCGGTTGCGCCGCAGGTTCATCAAAGGCTTCATGAGCAGAAACGAGCCGAGCGGCGCCGACAACCGCGAGTACCTGGCGTACGTCCGGCACAACTACCTGACCCGGCTGAAGGGGAACCTCCCGCAAACGCTGCTGCACAAGGACGCGTGGCTCACCCCCCCGCCCGTCATGAAGGAGGTGCGACATCACTTTTGATGTGCAATACTTTTTGCAATCACTTTTCGATTGTTTCGGTTTCCCTACATTCAAATTTGAGCCGAGTTTGGTACCTTTAAAAAAAAAAGTACTTGAGTACTTTGAGGAGTATTGAGGTGGATAAATACTTCAATAGATGTAAAGCTTTGAAGAAGTACTTGAGTACATCTAAAAGTATTGGCATTACTTTGAGTCACTTTTAGGGAGTTGATTTTGGAGATTTACTTAAGTACATCCAAAATTATTTGGATTACTTTTAGGAAGTCGATTTGAGAGGATTTTATGATTATTTTTCATCGATTTAAGCGTATTTGTTAACATACAATACTTTTAGAGATGACTGAGGTCACTTTTAGTGAGTTGCCCCCGTAGATTTAAGAGTAGTCTATTTAAGTCGAAAGTATCCGAGTACATGAACGTGTCGCTGCTGCAGAAACATTTTCGAGAGCAGTGCAGTCGATTTAAGAGTTAAAACTTTGAAAAAGTGTTGGAGTGCATCCGAGAGTATTTGGATTCGGTTTAGGGAGCAGAGGATTTACTTTGAAAGTACTCGAGTACATCCAGGAGTATTTGGATTACTTCTAGGGAGTATTTCAGTAGATTTCGGTAACAGTATTTAAAAGTACTTGAAAGTGATTTTTTTTTTTTAGCAATATTTCAACGTGACATTGGCTCCGCCCCTTTCCTACGTTGCAGGCGTCGCTGTTCCTGCAGCAGCTCTTCGTCCGCCACATGGTCCGCAAATACGTGCGCGGAATTAGCGAGGACAGGAAGGCGCAAGTACGCGACACGCACGCACGCACGCACCCAAGCGCGCGCGTGGTCCGAGGCGGGTTCGGGTATTTCATGGCTTCTGCTGGTTTGCAGCTGGCGTTGAAGGCGCAGACCAGTTCCGTCTTCAACGGGAAGAAGGAGAATTACCCGCCGAGCGTGCGCGCGCCGTTCCTGCACACCAGGATAGGCAAGTCCAATCAAGTCCAATCAAGTCCAATCACTTACTTTGTCATTTCAAAATTGACGTCGCAATGGATTGCGTTCTCAATTGCACTTTCATGTTTCTAAATACCGTATAAAATATTCAAAACTATTTATTCTTTTTTTTTTATTGTATTTTTTGGGGTTTGTTTTTAAATACTGTCTTTGATTCATCGTTGACAATAATTAAAAAAAATGTTTTAAAGTAAAATGCTTTAAATTTGATTTTTGTTCTTTAAATTATTTGTAAAAAAAAAAAAAAAAAGAATAATACATTTAAAAATCGATTATAATTAGGAATATACTTTTTTTTTTTTATCCCGTTTTGCTTTTAAAGAAAAACATTTTTGGGTAATTTAATTTAACTGGTTTATTTATGTAAATATTTTTCTAATTGTGTTTATTTTGTGATGTTAAAAAAAAAGCATTTTAACATTTTTTAAAGAATATTTTTATGTTTAATTACAGTTTAAAAACTATGCATGTTTAAAATGCTATATTTTTGATGACGTTTTTAAATACAATGTTTATTGGTTTTAAATTTAAAAAAGTATTTTACTAAATGTTTTATTGATAAATTTCAAATACTTATTTATTTTGCATTTAAATGTATTTTTTTGTTGTATTTTTCAAAAGCTGTTCAATCTCTAACATTTATGTGCATTCTTTAAATATTGTTTCATTTCATCAAACTATTTTCTAATATTTCAATTTCCTGTTCCTTACGTTTGCATTTATTTTTCAACGTTTTAATTGCATTTATTTATTTATTAACGGGCTTTTCCGTCTCTCAAACGAATGCAGGCATTAAAGACATGAATATGAAAGCGTTGCAGATGATTCAACATGAGAATGTGAAGGTAGACTAACAACTTCCGTAGCGTCAAATATGAAAATATGAGTTTGCGCCGATTTGAACCCGTTTTGTGCATTTCCCCGCGGGCAGTACAGCGTCCCGGTGGTGAAGTACGACCGCAACGGCTTCCGTCCTCGTCCCCGGCAGCTCGTCTTCACCCGGGACGCCGCCTACCTGCTGGACGGGTCCAAAATCAAGCAGAGGGTCCGATACGGCGCCCTGAAAGGTCGACTTCAAGCGGGAACCCGTTGAGGAATTCATCGGCAAAAAAAAACAAAAAAAAAAAAGGGAAAAGCTCAACACGCGTCTTGTTTTGGGTTCAGGAGTTTCTGTGAGCAACTTGAGTGACAACGTCCTCATTCTGCACGTTGCCTGTGACGACCTCAAGCAAAAGGTACGACTGCGGACACGCTTGGTTTTCGTTAGAGGGCCAGAAAAGTTCGAAAAAAATAAATAATTAAAAAAATTGTTTTTTTTGTTTTTCACGTTATATTCATGATTTAGTCGAAAGCATCATTTTCAATTTTCAATCAAATACATTTATTTTTCTCAAGCCCAATAAAAAAAGTTGCATCCAAGTAACATTTTAATTTGGAATAAACTAATGAAAGTCAATTTTATGACTTCTTGATATTTTCTCCTGTCTTGAATTATGTATTCGTTAAAAATGTCAAATTTTACACACAAAGGGGGACTAAATGAAAAACTTTTTTTTTTTTTAATCTGCAAAAAAAAAAAACGTGTCGTACGTGACGCTGCTCGTTCGACAAAAATAAATAAATAAATAAAAATAACAAGGATTGTAAGTTAAGACGGGGGTAAAGTAATAAAATTGATTTTATTTAGTTTATTCCAAAGTAAAAAGTTACTTGGGTGTAACTTTATTTTTGGCTTGGGAAAATTTATGTATTTAATTTATATTAAATTGAAATTGATGCTTTCAACCAAATCATAAATATAACAAGAAAAACTTTTTTTTTTTTAATGTAGCTGTAACAAATTATTATTATTATTTTTTTTAAGTCCAACGAACCACTTTTTTTCTGTGAAAAGTCTCAAAGGGCCCATTCTCGAAATAGACCAAAAAGGCGGCCATTTTGATTTGAAGTGGCCTTTTGAGGCAAATTCCCTCCACAGTCAGTTACAACTATGAGAAGTTACGAAAAAAATGAGCTGAGGTGGGCGTGGCTAACAGAACGGGGCGCACCAAAAATTCTCCGGGACCTCGGAATCCAATGGAAAGTCAGCCATTTTGGTTTCACACATGAGTGCCCGCTGAAAAGTTGGAAAACTATTTTCCCGCAACGGCAGATTCGACATTTTTCTGTCCCAGGGCGATCTTGTTCTGCAGTGCGACTTCCTGTTCGAGGCCCTCGCCAAGCTGAGCGCCATCGTCGACGCGTGCGACTTCATCCGGGTGGTCCAGGGCAGGTACGCAATACGTTAGCACCAAAAACGCTTCTAAGCGTGGCGGAGACCTGATCCCGCCCGCGGTAGGTGGGCTAGCGAAATTAGCATAGCTGTCAGGAAAACGACTCGTTTCAATTAAGGAAAGATCATTTGAGCTGCGAGTCAATCACAGAATGAATTCAACTCGCATCTCAAGGTGCTACGATATTAAAACGTAATTCACTGCCAGCCGAGGCAAAATGGATCTTTGACGTTCATGGTCGTCAGTGGCAGTGAATGAGTTAAAAAAATAAAAAAAAAATTATTTGTAGCTCGCAAGTGTTCATAAGGTGAATGTTGGTGTATAATGTTACAAATCATGCACGTGTGTCATGTCCAGTGTGCGATTTGACATCCAGCCTGGCAGAGAAGGCTTTGTGGACTTCAGGAGCGGGCACGAGTCGGTGGTCTACCGAGCCAAAAACGGACATTTGACTGTGGTAAGAAAAAAAAAAAAAAAACTTGCTTGTTTGTTTTTTTTAATTCCGAAAATGGCCTTCCCTGTTATCATTAAATGTCCTTTTTAGGAATCCACAAGCACCAAAACCAGATGATTCGGGATGACATCGCCCCCTGGTGGCAATTGTTCCTAACAACCACGTTTGTCCCCAAAAAAAACTCATGTTTACTTTTTGTGACTTTGTGTGTTCATTTCAGCAACAAATAATGTTATCATGCCAATATTTTAGTCCTGAAGCGAGTTAGTAAAATGTCCATTATGGACAAATAAAAAAATCAATTAGGACAGTAATGTCTACAATTGTATTGGAAATGAATGGAAGTGCTTTTAAAATTCAAAATGAAATGTATCCATCCAAGTGAACTGCTTAGAAAACTATATTAAAAATTTTGTTTGGTTACGTAAAAAAAGCAAGCCCAACAATGGTGGAAAAAAAAAAAAAAAGTCAAACGGGAAAACTAACGAGGGAGAAAAGATTTACAGAAGAGGGACAGTTAAGACGACACACCGGAGAGAAACCGTTTGAACGCAAATGGGAGAAACCATTTTCCTGCTCTGTTTGTTGTAAAACATTTTCTCAGAAGGGACATTTAGGAAGAGAAACCTTTCGCCTGCTCCGTCTGAAGCCCAAACATTTATTGTGACGAGATCATTAAAAATACACATGAGAATCCACACTGGTGAGAAACCCGTTGCCTGCTCAGGTTGCAGTCAAAGATTCGCTACAGTGCACGGGTGAGAATAGCGTTGATCATTTGAGCTTAAAATGAAAAAAATAATAATGTGACATCATTTCTGCGCGAGTTGAATGAATCTGCCTTTTTAGATTTGATCACAATTCTTATATTTTCGATGTCCCTTGTTAAAATAATAGGCTCGTGTGTTGAGAATTGGCACTCTTGCTAAACCCTTCGAGTAAAGCACAACTTACCAAAAGAAAGCGGCTGCTCCGTCCCATGTTGACGTCACGGCGAAGGCGGGAAAAGATTTCGGCAAGGGAAAAACATTTCAGCGGTTGCTGAGCCTGTGTTTTATAGCAACCTGTCGACGGAAATATGCATTAATATTAACACTCACATGCATAAAGTATAATAAAAAGAAACTTACGGCATTCCTGCTTATTAATTCAACGTGGATGGCAGTGGATTGCACTTCCACACTCCTCTGTGAAGGCGGACATTGTCGAGGCGTCATCTGTGACCCCTGCACGATCTGAGGCGATCTGAGTTGCGCATGCGCGGATCACATCATTACAGATCTGTTGTGGGCTGATGACGACGGGTCAGGCAGCGTCCGCATGTTTGTTGAGGTATAAATTGTCTTTTATTTCATGTTTCTTCTTTTATAAAGTGCTGTGCCTGTGTTTGTCATTTGGACCCGAGTTTAATCAATAAACTTGAATTGAAATAATTAGTAAAGCTTTTTCATGACAAAGAAATATTTTAACCGTATTAACTTTTTTTTAAGCCAGTAAACAGACAGTTCCTCACTTTTCGTGCGTGATACATTCCAAGCCCGCCCGCGATGGGTGAATTTCCGTGAAGTAGAGGTCATTAAAAAATAAAAAATAAAAGATTTCAAGTCCAAAGATGGCCAAGATTCGTTAAGCTGTTGTAGTTCACATCTTAGCCACCAGGTGTCCCACTTGGATCAAATCTCACTGGCGAAAGCCTTTGAGCCTTCCTTGCAGTGTGTAACCATCCAGTTGTTCACCTGAAACTGGACAAAAGTCATAATCCAAATCTTACAATTGAAATTGGTTATTGCTTTATTTTTGTGATCCAAGAAAAATAAAATAACTAAAAAGGGGAATTTTGAAAAAAGGGATTATTTTTAAACTGCAAACTGACTGGAGTAAAGGTTAGAAAAACAAATCCACAAATCCTATACATTTAAAGGCCACTTTTTTTTTTGTTGTATTCTTTTATTTTTACGTTGCATAGTCAAAGAGCATGAGCCATTTTCAAACCTTAAAATTGGTCAAAATATCACCCAGACCATGCAACAATATGCAAACGTCATGATGCAATAATATTCATGATGTTGTGGGAAGGTTGGCGATAAAAAAAAAAGAAGAAGAAATACTCACCATAGTGAATATCTCGACCTCAGAGGCGCAAACGATCCCGGTTCATGTTTATCGGTGATGTCCAAAAATATGGCTCAGGGGCCATTTGCGGACCGCCTTCCATTCATGAGCGGCCCCCAACATATATTCAGAATAACGTTTGGCATGGACCACATCACTATTTTATTGATTTATTTTTAAAGGCGTGTGAAAAGTGTCTGTGTTGAAAAAGTTGTGGGGTTGCTACGCTAACAATATGAAACTATGAACTATGAAATAGCAACACATTTTTTTTCTTCCTGCATTAAGATGAATTAAGCTGAAATGTTTCTGCTCCTTGTCAAGGCCTCAAAAATGTCATACATTGAAGATAAAATAATTCCAAGGGGGCTGATGACGACGGCGACATCGCGGCCATTTTAATATCGCAATATCGAAAGTCAGTGTTAGTAAAAAAAAAAAAAAACATCAGCTAGAAATCAAAAAAATGTTTGTGAAAGCCTACTAGAACAGCTGATCTTGACTGCGTGCACTTGAATGGCGGCAGGTATTTGAACGTGATCCGTCATCCCCAAGCGGGTGTGCAGACTTTTGATAACCCGCCGTTTGTCCAACGCGTACATGGCGGGAACGCGATGCGTGTCAGCGGCGCAAACGCAGCTTTTGTTTTATCGCCATGAAGTTGGAAAGCGAAAATTCCAGACGGAATATTCCGACAGCGTTTCCTGTTTTAAAAATAACTTTGAAAACAAACGTTTGACACAAGATCAGATAAGAGAAAAATGAGCCGCAAAAAAACAACAACAAAAAAAAACCATTCCACGGCCGGGCGGGGCCTAGCTTGAGCGACTCCTCCTTCTCATTGGCGGATGTATTTGAGTGTGCGTACTCACACACCTCAACACACACACGATTACACTTGCACACGCACACACATGTTCCTTGATGGAGATTGACAGTCTGGTGGCCAACAGGGCTCTTGTGAGGGCCAGAGAAGGTACGCATGCCATTCGTTTCTGCTCGCTACGCTAATGCTAAAGCCAATGCTAAAGCCAATGCTAAAGCCAATGCTAACGCTAAGGTTTGCTGCAAGCTTGCCAAGACTGCGTGACGTTCCTCCACATCGCAATTGCGCTCATGTAAGAATGAGCATTTGCCGGGTCGGGGTCGTGACCTTGTAGGTCAAGAGCTCAGTCAACTTTTTTCCTTTTTCTTTTTTCCTTTCATGCTTGCTCAAAAGGTCACATTTGGATTTTGATGTCATCAAAGGAGAACGTCAAACCGCACGGAAATGCGGTCGCACAGGCTCGACCTGAGAGGCTAAAAATAGAACTGGCACAGTCTCACTTTCTCTCTCTCTATATACAGTATACACAGATACACACACATATATATATATACATATGCACAAGTAAACAACGAAATTGGGAGCGCTGCTCAGTTTGGCGCTTCGGAAAATGATTCACCAACTATCAAAGTAATCATCAATACATTTTGTCATGATTAATTGTTGCACTTTTCCGTATGTCTGTGCGGAGCGTGTTGGTCTGCGTTCACACGTACATGTGCATGTTCACGTGCAAACATGTTTTTTTGCGTGTGTGCGTGCAGGAGGCAGAAGCAAAGGCCGAAGTTGGAAATGGCAGGAAATGCTTCGCTTCCCACACATCAGCCGATGCACCAACTTGGCTGCCAACATAGGTGCGTGCGTGCGTTCCGGGTGGGTTCTGGGTGTGCCTGTGCCATGTGACCCAAAGACACTGTGTGTGTGTGTGTGTGTGTGTGTGTGTGCGTGTGCGCGCATTTAGTGCGGGACTTCTGGGACATCTGTGTGGCGCAGCCCTTCGGCCGAAAGCTCTTTGACCAATTCTGTCACAGCCAAGACGAACTACGAAAGTACGGGGAGCTGCAGCAGGCTCTGGTACCGCCTGCACACGCACGCACGCACGCACGCACGCACGCACACGCGTGCACACACGCGCGCTCTCTTATTAACTCAGGCTCACGCTCTCACACATACTTTCTCACTGTAACGTTCTTCCTCTCTCACTCATACATTCTTTCTCTCTCTCACACATACTTTCTCACTCTCACACTTCTCTCACTCATACACTCTCTCTCACACTTCTCTCACTCATACACTCTCTCTCTCTCTCTCACACGGTCTCATAAAACTCATCCTTTGTCCCTACTCACACTCATTCACACACATTCTCTTGCACCACCACTCACACTCAATTTACTCTCACTCTAATGACCACAGGTGCACACTATTATTCTCACACAATCCCTCTCACACGTACTCTCACTCTCACGCTTTCCCTCACTCGCACTCGTACATTTTCTCTTACTCACACATTGTTCTCACTCTCACACGTTCTCTTTCTCACTCTCTAACTCACACGTTCTCTTACTCTCAAAAATTCTGTCATACACACACATTCTCTCTCTCCCTCAATCACCTCTCTCGCAACCACATGCTCGCTCGTAAAAACTCATCCTCTGTCCCTCTCTTGCATCATACCCACACAATCTCTCTCTCTCACACTTCACTCTCAGTGTTCTGTAATTATCGCTCACAGTCCCTCATTCTCTCACACATACTCACCCACCGTCACATCCTTTCACTCCCACTCACACGTTATCTCACTCTCATATTCTTGCTCACTGTGTTCTCACACTTTCTTTTACTCAAAAAAAATCTCTGTCACACATTCTCTCCCTCATTATTTCCCTCATACTGTACATTCTCTCTCCCTCTCACACGCGCTGCTCTCACATCCACAAACAAGTCTGTTTTTGAAATGACAGTTGTTGTCTTGAAGACATTTGGAGTTGCAAGGAGAGTAGATGACATCTTTCAAAATGTAATTTGGCGGATTAAAAATGATATTTTGCAACAACTTTTAGGGCTGGGTTGCAAAGGTTTCAGGTTTCAGGTAAGTAGTAGGATGTAATTGCAAACATTTGTTTGTCGAATTCCAATCATACAGGGAGTGTGTCACACCTTTAACAAAGCCACACAACAATACACGTTCCTTGGTGGAGGTAATTTGACACACGGTTTGTTTTGTCTCCAGGACCAATTTGAAATGCAGCAAGATAAAAACAGACAAGCATTTGGACGAAACATCATTGAGAAGTTCTTCACCATTTATGTGCGTGCGCGCGCGTCCTCAATTGTGTGTATGTGCGCGCGCGTGCGTGCGTGCGTGCGTCCTCACCTGTTTGCGCGTGTGTTCAGACACCCCACTTTGTCCCCGAAGTGTCCAAACACAAGCGAGGCTGCATGTGGGCTCTGGACCACGAACCTTGCTGCGACGTCTTCCAGGGCTGCAGAGAGTACGTCCCGGTATGCTGTCAGGAGGGGGCGGGGCTTAGAACTCTGATTGACAGGCGCCTTCTCGCGTTTAGGGATCTTCACACGTTCCTCAGCGGAGAACCTTTCCAGCAGTACCAGTGCAGCATGTACTTTGACCGCTTCCTCCAGTGGAAGATGCTAGAAAAGTGATTGATCGATCGATTGATTGATTGACTCACGTCTGGCTCGTTAACGTCATCCATATTTGTCCTCCAGGAGACCGGTCACCAAGAACGAGTTCCGACAGTACCGAGTGTTGGGCAAAGGAGGCTTTGGAGAGGTGACGTCCTCGTTCTTTTCTTTTCATAACGAGTCTCGGGCTCAACTTTTGCTACTTTGGTTAAAAAGAAAACTTTTTGGGGTTTCAATAATACATGTCGACAGATTCCAATCCAAGCATGGGTTGGGGTTTCAAAATAAGGGTTTGAATGTTTTAAACAAGGGTGGAAATACAAAAGGACCGAGAATAGAACCCTGCGGAACCTCAAGAGTCCATAAAAAGTCCCAAAAATCGATTCTCTTAATAATTGCGATTCGATTTAGAATCATTCAGAATCCATTTTAAATGTCCCAAAATCGATTTCATTTAAATGATTTCATACTGTCTTGCCCTTTGTGTGTGCCTTAATTGGTAGTGATGTTCATGTTGTACATGATTTGGCCACTTAGAGGCAGTGTGGTTCCACACGTTGTGATACACTGTTAAGTTTTAGCTACATTGGAGAATAGAAGGAAAAAGTCATGATCAAGTTATTCCAATAAAAGCAGTTTTGTTTTTTTTTGCAGCGTAGGAAGAGCATATGCCGGTGAGTGATAAAAGTGCTGCGAGTAGCGCGCTAATTAGCATTAGCGAGTCAGACTGAAGTAGACCACGACGATTCTTTAAATTGAAGCAAAAATCATGGTCAATGAAATCGTTTTTAATCGAATAACATCGCAGACCCAAAAATCGGAATCAAATCGAATAGCTTTCAACAAGGACTGTGAGGAACCATACGAGCCTCTAATGGGTTTAGTGTAGATGAATTTAAAAAAATATATAAAATAAATGTTCTTCACGAGATCCCCAATAAAATATTCTAGATGATATGTAATGTCTTTGGAACTCCTGGAAAAAAGTGCAAAGGTGCATGAGCAGCGCCCTGAGGAACACCGCGCACGTCACGAGAAGACATTTGTGTTGGTTTGCTTCCCGGCCAGGTGTGGGCGTGTCAGGTGCGAGCCACGGGGATGATGTACGCCTGCAAGAAGCTGGAGAAGACTCACGTGAAGAAGCGGCGAGGCGAGGAGATGGCGCTCAACGAGAAAGAGATCCTGGAGAGCGTGGACAGCCGCTTCGTGGTGAGAAAACTTTTTTTTTTTCAGTGCGGACAACAGGAAGGTTTGCACACTCTTAAAAACAGTTGGGTCAGAAAGGACCCGACGCAACTTTTTGGATTATTCAATTAACCCAAAAAGTTGAGCCAAATGAATATGAATAAACCACAAAACAAGCCCAAAATTTGGTTGCTTTGTGGGTTATCCATTGAACCCAACTGGTTGGGTTTAATAACTCAAAAAGTTGGGTTGGGTCATTTTTGACCAAATTTAATTTGGTTATCCAATTAACCCAAAAAGTTGCGCTTAATGAATAAAAAAATGGTTTCCTTGTGGCTTATCCATTTAATTTTACCCAACTTTTAGGTTTAATAACCCAAAAAGTTGGGTCAGTTCAATTTTGACCCAGTTCAACTGGGTTAATTCAATTAGCCCAAAAGTTGGGTCAAATGAATAACCTACAAAACAACCCAATTTGTTGGGTTGCTTCGGGGTTTATTTAATTTGGCCCAACGCTTTGGATTCAAAAAGTTGGGTCAGTTCATTTGTGACCAAAAATTCAATGAGGTTATTCAATTAACCTAAAATTTGGGTCAAAAGAACAACCCACAAAACAATCCAACAAATTGGGTCACTTTGTGGGTTATTATTTAATTTGACCTGTTTCGGATTCAAAACGTTGGGTTAGTCAATTAACCCCAAAAGTTGGGTCAAACTAATCAACCACTAAAATTAGGTTGCATTTTGGATTATTAATTGAATTTGTTTAATCTCAAAGTTGGGTTGGTCCAATTTTGACCCAATTTGGCTTATTTTTGACCCGATCACGGATGACTGTGACACTGACGCAGCCGCTGTTTGACCTTAGGTGAATCTGGCGTACGCCTACGAGACCAAACACGACCTGTGCTTGGTCCTCACCATGATGAGTGGCGGCGACCTCAGGTTCCACATCTACAACATGGGCTCGAACGGACTGGACGCCGGCCGAGTGCGTTTTTACGCCGCCGAGGTCTGTTGCGGCCTCATGCACCTGCACTGCAAGTCCATCATTTACAGGTGAGCCACGGCGACATTTGGCTAATAAACCGGGCGTTTTGATTTATCGATCAATCAAATAAAAACGCTCTGCTCTCACATTTATTCATTTCGTGCTGCAGATGCCCTGTCAGGATGAAATGTTATTGAAATGAGGGGGCGGTCCTAAGCGTGTCATTGGTTGGACTCCGCTCTTGCAAACTGCCTTTCAATGGTCGAGTGACTCGACCCGCCCACTTGACCATTAAAAGGCAGTTTCTCCCCAAAAAAAAAAAAAAAAAAAAAAAAAAAAAAGGCAGTTTGCAAGAGTGACACGCTTAGGACCGCCCCCTCATTTGAATAACATTTCATCCTGACAGGGTGTCCGCAGCATGAAATGAATGTGAGAGCAGAGCATTTTTATGCATCGATTGATATTAATTCTATTTATGTATTTATTTCGACATTTATTTTTATTTTTTGAGTCTCGTTTTTTTATTCTTGTATTTATTTTTTGCTTTTATTTATTCATTTATGGATAGATATATATTGACGTTTTTATTTCCATTTATATCGATTTTTTGTTTAAATCTTGAACTATATTTTTTTTATGTGTTTTTATTTTCACTTTTAATCCCTCATTCATTATTTATTTATTTGATTTTACAGCGCAAGCTTTCCCCTTCAGAAACGGTACTCCGTATATTCGTGACAGAATAACATCAATAATGATTTCAGATTTAGCATTTTTTATACAGTAAGTCTCGAAAATGTGACATCCGTGATAAGAAATATCAGATGAACGCAATCAGTCAGTTTAAGCCAGCAACGCAGCATAGCAACAGGTTTGTCGTTCCTTTGCTGTTTGGCCTCGCGCCATCCTAGCAACCGGACCGGTTAGCTTAGCGTTAGCTAGCACCCTTTTCCAACGTTATCCCCAAAAACGAATGAGGCTTGGCGGACAACCACAAATAGCTCATTTGGATTTTGGCTAAGCGACTTTGCTCGTCGGTGTTTTAAGATGCGATCGCAAATTTCTGCAATTTCATCTGTCCTTGCGGCGTCGCCAAACGACACGGGTGCGGTTGGCCAACAACCTTCGAAAATATCCACACACTCCTTTATTGTCAATTATTTCCTCAATTTGCTTCTTCCTTGACAACAGTCGAGTTAATTGTTGTGTCAAGCCTGAAACGCTTCGGGACGGTCCACTTGCGGCGCGTTGGGCCACATGGCTCGGCGTGCGTGCGTGCGTGCGTAATTGTTGATTCCCAAGCATGTTTTGAGAGCCACGCCCATGGCCTTCGGTTGCTTGGTGCGGGGCCACTCCCTAATTACGACAAGACTTTGTTAGCATCTTAGCATAAAATAAAGTCTGATTTGATTTTTAAAAGAGAATCGTTGAACCAAGTTGCGTCTAAAAGGAGAATTGTTGACCAACTGAATTGAATTGCTAACACGCAATTGAATTAAGTCCATCCAAAATTAATATATTAAGTTTAATGAACTCAATTGATTAATCATTAATAACCTCATAATTCATTAACCTAATATTAACTTGGATTATCTTAATTCAATTGTGTTACCAATCTAAGCAATTCAATTAAGTTGGTCAACCATTTTCATTTTTAATTTTTTTTTTTTTTAAGTTGGCTCACCAATTCTCTTTTTATAGTATGTAGCCTTGTTGTAATCAATCAATTTTGACAGCTCTATTGTAGTCCAAGACCGTTTATACGACAGTGGACCTCCGCTATTCACGGGGATAGAGACGGGGGCCAGCCAACCTTTAGCGAAGGTCCGCCATTTACTTTCCTCCATTATTATTGCACTAGAAAAAGAAAGAAAGAAAAAACTCTAGATAAGATCTCCAAAAAGATGATTTTGTTTTTGTTTTTTTTCCGCCTGCCTTCCACGCTTGCATGCCTTCCACACCCGCATGGCATGCTTGCGTCTCTGACGTCAACCGCCATCTTGTCTTTCAGGGACATGAAGCCAGAGAACATCTTGTTGGACGAACACGGTACGCACACGCAATCTATTTTTAGCTAAGATACTACAGCAGGTTGTTTTTTTTTCTCTCTCTCTAAGCAGGAAACAACAGTTTAAAAGTGCTGTTCGGGCGTGGTGGCCTACTCTATTTAACGTTTGACCTTGAAAACACCCTAATCTTGCATTCCTGGCTAATTACAACTAATTTTAGCGACTTGTGTGTGTGTGTGTGTGTGTGTGTTTTTTTTTTTTCCCACACAGGACACATCAGGATCTCCGACCTGGGCCTCGCCATTCGGGTGTCCAAGAGCGGAGTGGTGCGAGGACGTGTGGGCACGCTGGGATACATGGGTCAGTTACTGACCCGATCGGGGTCCACTTTCAAGACTTAGGTCAGGGGTCTGCAATCTGTGGCTCTGGAGCCACATGTGGATTTCTTAAAAAAAAAAAAAAAAAAAAAAAGAGAGAGAGAGAAATGAATATTTTGCATTTCTATTTTTTTTTTTAGATAAAACATTCCTCAAATGAATTTATTTAGATTAAAACAATTAAAATTGAATATTTAAAATATGTCAAGAGTCCAATTTTTTAGGTTGCCATAAAAAGAGAGACAAAAGGTAGATGAAAAAGTTTTAAATACTACCTATAAATGTCCATAAATTGACCATAAGATGTCCAAAAGGGTAAAGCAAAAAAATTACCACAAAAAGTAAGTGTCAGAAAATTTAATTAATTAAAAAAAAAAAATGTTTAGGTCAGAAAATAAAATATTTAAAAACATAACTATAAAATGTCCCAAAACAAAAGACTAAAATTACCATAAAATGTACACAAAAACGAAAAAGTTAAAGACAAAAGAATGTTTTTTTTTTTTTTTTTTTTTTAAATAGCCATAAAATTTATATTTAAAAAAAGAAAGAAGAAAAGAGGCAGAAAATTATAAATCGTCAAAACGGTCAGAAATTTGACAGAAAGGCAGTAAAAAATGACTAATAATAATAATAATAATCCAAAAACAGAAGACAAAAGGTAGAAGAAAATCAATCTGTACGTTTTGGTTGTTATGGTGCAGCTCTAATGAGCCCTCAGTACATTTAGACCAACATCAACACACTGTTTCCTTCATCACAATCTTCAAATGTTTTGCGGCTCCACACAATTTTGCGTCGCCACCCATTCGGCCTAAAAAGGACGGCGAACCGCGCTAGAATATGGCTCGTGAATTTGCAAAAGAGTGACGCGCAAATCCCACTCAAATCTTCCTTCCGTCCCGCGCAGCCCCGGAGGTGATCGGCCACGAGTATTACGGCGCGAGTGCCGACTGGTGGGGTCTGGGCTGCCTCATCTACGAGATGACGGCGGGCAAGCCCCTCCTCAGGACGAAGGGCGAGCACCCCAAGAAGGCCGACATGGAGGAAAGGATCAAGACCATGCAGGAGGAATACAACGAGCGATTCGGACCGCAGGCCAGAGACATCTGCTCGCAGGTCCGACGGCGTCACGCAAGTTGTCGCGGCGGCCATTCGTGCTGCGTTTGTTTGTCCACCAAAGTTGAATGCTGGCAACTAGACTCGTTCAAGTTGGTGAATACTTTTCACCTTTAGGCCATGTGCACACGTAGCAGGCTTTTTTTTTTTTTGCAAATTTGCCACTTTATGAACTGGCAAATTTGCAACGTTATAGAGTGGCAAATTTGTGAGTTTGTTAGTCAGCTGATCAGGAAGCGTTGTCGCTCTAGCTGCCTTATACGACGAGTAAAGTTGAAATTAAGAATGAATCCGTCTCCAGCCTGCCTTTTCATTTTAGAAAGCGTTTCCGTTAGCCAACAACGAATCCTCAACGTTAGAATATAGCTACGCTATTAGCTCGTAAGTTTCGGAGTTTTTTTCTCGCCAATTTGGCATTTTATAGACTTGCAAATTTACTAACTTTCTAAAGTCGCAAATTTGTGACGCGTCGTAAGTTTCTGAGTTTTTCTTCTCGCCAATTTGCCACTTTATAAACTCGCAAGTTTTTTTCTCTCGTAAATTTGCCACTTGACAAAGTCGCAAATTTGTGACGTGTCATAAGTTTCTGAGATTTGTCTCGTAAAATTGCCTCCTTACAAAGTCGCAAATTTTGTGGCATGTCGTAAGTTTCTGAGTTTTTTTTCTAGAAAATAATAAAAAAAAATGGCAAATGTTCACATTATTTCTGCGAATTTTACCGCCCCTCTGAAAAAATATATATACTGTAAATATGTCGCCCTAATACACCATTGTATAATTGAGACCAACCAACAAATTGACTAATCAACCACTACAATAATGATATGACCAACGTACCAAACAAACAAAGCCCCTAACCGCCTCACCAATTAACTACCAATCAATTCTCTAATCAACCATCATTAAACTGAACAATCCACCAAATGATCCTACCAATCAAACAAAATACCAAACCAACTCATCGACTAACCAATTAAACAAGCAAGCAACCAACAAGTCAGCTAACCAAACACTCAATTGACCAATCCACCAAACCAGCCAACCATGGTTAGTTGATTAGTTAACTAATGAATTGAGAAGTAAGATGGTGATTTTATTGGTTGCTTGGATGAGTTGAACTGGTTATTGACCCGTCTGCTGGCAAAGTGGCTCCCAAATCTTACGTCAGGTTTGGATTCGAGTTCGACAAGCGACAAGCCCAGTTGCCTCCACTCCACTTTTGTGGGTTGCCGTGACCCGGATGATTGTGAATCATCACAGATGAAGCGCAAGATGTCGACATTGAGGTCTCGTCAACAGCTGCTGGTCAAAGACCCCAACAAGAGGCTGGGCTGCCAGACGTCGGGAGGCCGAGACGTTCAGGCGCATCCGTTCTTCCAGGAAATCAACTTCCGCATGCTGGAGGCGGGGCTTGTAGAGGCGCCATTTAAACCTGACGTAAGTGACAATTTGTATTCTTTTTTTTGTAATTTGAGCTTGTTCCGTGGTTGCGAGTGCGTCCGTTTGCGGTGTTGTGCAGCCCCGGCTGGTTTACTGCAGCGACGTGCAGGACATTGACGAGTTTGCGGCGGTGAGGGGCGTCACCCTCAACCAAGACGACAACAACTTCTACGCCAAATTCAACACGGGAAGCGTTCCCATTACCTGGCAGAACGAGGCCAGTCGCCCTTCGCTCGACAGCCAAACACAAACGTCAGCCCAGCCTGACGTTTCCTCTTTGTCGTCGTCGTCGTCTTCTTCTGCAGGTCATCGAGACGGGATGTTTCAGCGAGCTCAACGTTTTTGGACCCAACGGTTCTCGGCCTCAAGACCTGCAGTGGACGCAAGCGCCCGAAAGTCCAAAGAACGGCCTGTTCAACAAGATCTTCCGCAGACTCGTGAGTTCAGGGTTTGTTTTTTAGTTAACGGGAAGTCAACCTTAAACATTTCTTGCCTCACTGGTCTTTTGTTTTTAAATACATATCCGAAATTAAAAAACAACAACAACAACAAAAAACATTCGGATTAATATTACATTTGTGGAATATGAGTTATGAAGCAAAATCCAGCCATTTGATCCATCTCAAGGGGCGGCCATTTTGCTACTTGCTGTCAACTGAAAATGACATCACAGTTGCTCAGGGCTCAGATAACAACCAATCACTAGCTCAGCTTCAGAAGACACGTGAGCTGTGATTGGTTGTCTTCTGAAGCTGACAAAGATTGCAAATCCAGGTCCAGAACATAAAAACACAGTTTCACAGTTTGGCTTTAACCGCAGGTCCTAGCTATCGAGCTCCCTAGCTAGCTGCCCCGGGTGCTCGTTTACCTGCTAGGGAGCTAGCTAGCTAGCACAAGGGGCTAAAGCCAAACCGTGGCAGGGTTTTTACGTTCTGGACCTGGATTTGCCACCTGTGGAAGCTGAGCTGTGATTGGTTGTTACCTGAGACCCAAGTGTGAGAAACAAAGAAAATCTCAAGATCAGCAAAAGTGCTCCCGGGCCCATTTGCAAAATGCTAAACCGTGTCCTCTTGCCCCACAGCACCCCCCAGAGGCGGGCGAGGACGGGCGACGGAGCCCCCTGCCCAACAACTTCATCGCGCCGGGAATTGTGTCCGCGCCAAATTGAAGACTGCCAAACGACAAACAAAGCGTTTCGCATGTACGGGTTAGTGCAGCCTAGCGTTCGTGTTGACGTTTGGCACGTTTTGTAAATGTACTGTACAGTGAAGCCTCGCTTTTGGTCAGCGTTCGGGACCAAGACCCGTTGCAAACAGATTTCTTCTTTTGTTTTTTTGTAATTAATTGCTTCTATTAATGGTTGAAACTCTTACGATTCCCCAACATTTTGATAACATTTCAATCTCACCTCTAAAATGACCCTTAAAATGAAATGATTTCATTTCAAAATAGCTCATAAGTCACTAATTTGCTCCCATTCTTGTAACTATTTGATTCCATCTTTTCATAGTCCAACACTGAGTAGTTAGTGAGCAGCTTAATGAAGGCGAGGGACTGGCCAAGACTTAAACCCTATTTGAGAATTTGTGGGGCATCTTCAAGCGACAGACACCGTGATGGAGGAGTGGAAAAGGATCCAATTAGGCTCAATTTAGACATTTTAATCTAGGGGTGAACTCACTTTTGTTGCCAGTAAAGGCTTTGTGCGGGTATTTGCAAATTGAATTGAATGCTTTTAAGGCTGTAAAGAAAATCACTCGGTGTCCGATTTGGACGCTAGCCTCCTTGCTAGCACGCAAGCCCCAGTCCACTTCGTGGTTCATTAGCATATGCTAACATCGTTCGTTTTGGCCGATGACAATAATAGTCTGATGAACCAAAACGTAATCCACGTAGCCTATTTTTATTTCAGTCCACTGAAATAGAAAGAAAGAAAAACTGTGAACAGGAGTGAAGCGAAAGGAACTCAAATGTCACACACAAAGCGACGTTAAGAGTGTCGTACGCTGTCAACCAATCAATAAAAGTGAACTGGAATCGAATTCAGTGATGCCCAAACAGAGTTCTTTTCCCATATAAGTGCGGGGAAGTGATCCAGTTTTGCTTAATTGGTCCAGAAGTATTTATTTACTACAAAAAAGAGGGATCCTTTGTTCATCCATCTACGCCAGTGGCGTAAAAGCTCTTCCATACTCGAAAAAGAGTTGGTGAACCATTTAACAAATAACAAATTTTGACCAACTAAAAAAAAAATAAAAAAATAGCTTCAATTGGTAACAAGCAATTGAATTAAGTTAGTCCAAAGTGAATACTGTATATTAAATTAAATTAATTAATTATGAGTTCATTAAACTTAATTCAGGTGAATATATTAATCTTGATGAACTCATAACTAATTAAACTTAATTAGACTAATTTCATTCAATCGTGTGTTACCAATTTTTTAAAGTTGATCAACAATTCGATTTGTAATCTTAAATTGGTTCAACAATTTTTTTTTCCTTTTTTTTTTTGAGTGCACTACCTGTCAGAAGGTACATACTTGACCCGCTTATGAACTTTTATTGGACATTTCTGTGAAGGTTGCTAAGCAAGTGTATAAAAAAAGAAAAAAGAAAATAATGAAAAGAAGCTGCCTGTTTCCACGGACGCGTGCGTGCGTGCGGGCGGCTCATCCCTCCCAGGGCGGGCTGCGCCGTCCGTCCACCTCCGTCTCCACGTGGTACAAGGCGTCGGCCAGCGTGTGCTCGATGACGGCGCCCCATCCCATGTCGCTCATCTGCGGACCAAACAACAAGTGTCGAAAGCGGGCGGCGGCGGCGGCGGCGGCGGCTTTGGTGAGGCTGCGGGGCGCTTACGGGTTGGAAGGTGACGTCCTTGGGGGCGTGTTTGAAGTGCGGCCCGAAGTTGACGGACACCTGAAGGGATGGCAAGGGCCACGACTCGTGAGAGACCAATATGGGTTTTTTTTTTCAGGGTAACTGATAACTGATGTTTCAAGCCAATATTCACTTGCAGTAAAAGGGAAAATATTAGCGTCAAAATTGTTATTTTTCTTTTCCTGGATAATCAGCATGTGTTAAGCTAAATTAAAAACTAAGCAAATGATAGTTCCGAAAATTTTTGGACTGGAAATAAAGTTTTCCAAAATTCAACATAATTTCTTGATTACATTTTTTTTTTTATATAAAAAGCGTAGGGAGTTCCCAGTGCCAGCATCATCTTTTATTAAGTGAGGAAATTTAAATAAATCCACAAATGAAAAGTTCCATGTATCTGACTGCGCGACAAATGCATGCAAAATTGCAATTTGTTTTTTTTGTCGTCAAGGTTTGTAAAAGTTTCAAAAGATCTTCGCATACAGTGAATTTTTTTAAATTTTGTTTTTTTAACGGTAATATTTTCTCTTTTACTGCAAATGAATATCAGGTTGAAATATCGGTTATCGGCCTCCAATTTTTCTCCATAGTTTTTTTTTTTGTTAAAGAAAATATTTCTACACGTGAGGTGCGGTGCCAGCTGAAGAGTTAAACGAGGCGGGACCCACCGTGCAGCTCTTGTAGAGGGAGATGGCCGGGAAGTAGATTCCTTCAAACAGGTTCTCGTAGGCCACGCCTTGGCTCGCGCCGTTCTTGTAGAACACCATCTGCCAGCGGGCACATCACAAGCCTCAGCGCCACTTGGCCTCCACGTGCACTCTCTCAAACAGAGGCCGGCTGGCTAACAATGGATGCCACGCCTCCATTTTTGGCTCTTTTTTTTTTTTCCCGGGGCCTAAAAATGCTCAATAGTAATGCACCTTTTTGTAGCCTAAAAATGACCAGGACAGTTACTTCAAATTAATGGAAATAAATAAATAAAGTTTCAATCAAAAATATTCAAACCCCTAACAAGGCTGTCACATTGACAACATTTTTAGCCTCCTCTCATCTACTCCAAGTGTGTTTATCGACGATAACACCCAACCGCCATCTGCACGATTCTTCTTTTCGATTTGCTCTCACCCTGCTGGGGCTCATCGTCTTCAGGCTCTTCTCAGCTTTGTCCACGTAATCTTTCTCCTCAAAGTACAAGTAGCTCTTGAACTTGATGAGTGCCTGCAAAGAACAAGCGCAAGCTGTCAGAGTGCGGGCGAGGCGGCTGGGGGCGGGGGGTTCCGGGTGCGTCACCTTGTCCTTGTAGGTGTCGGGCAGCGCTCGAGCCGTCTCGGTGCCGTCGGGAAGCTCGATGAGGAAGCCCAGAGTGTCTCCTTGGCCGTAGCCCGTGGAGTAGTGCTTGCCCATGGACTGGTGAAAGCGTGTGCCCTTCTTGCTGCGCCACGAGTAGCTGAACTTGTCGTAGCCCAGCGGCGCCTGCAGGTTACCTGGAAGATCACGCGCGCAAGGCCTATTGCTCACAAATAAATAAATAACACATCTTATTGTAATCCCTAAATAACGCTTTTGCGTGGTACGTAACGGAAGTTATCAAGCCATATTAATATCAGCTGAGTTTTCAGGGTAACTGGTGGGGGAAAAAATGTGATACTAAGTTAACACACTATATTTCGGCTACCTTAACAAGGTAATTAGTGTAAAAAAAAATGCTATGCTAAGTTAGCATGCGATATCTACTTTTTCAAGGTAAGTAATGGAAAAAATGCTATGCTAAAATAGCATGTTATATCGATTCCGGCTGCCTTTTCAGGGTAACTAGTGGAAAAAAATGCTATGCTAAGTTAGCATGCTATATCTGCCTTTTCAGGGTAACTAGTGGAAAAAAATGCTATGCTAAGTTAGCATGCTATACCTGCCTTTTCAGGGTAACTAATGGAAAAAAATGCTATGCTAAGTTAGCATGCTATATTTATTTCGGCTGCCTTATCTGGGTAACTAGCGGAGAAAATTTTTTATGCTAGGTTAACACACTATACTCATTTCAGCTGCCTTATCAGGGTAACTAGTGGGAAAAAAATGCAATGCTAAGTTAGCATGCTATACCTGCCTTTTCAGGGTAACTAATGGAAAAAATGCTATGCTAAGTTAGCATGCTATATTTATTTCGGCTGCCTTTTCTGGGTAACTAGCGGAGAAAAAATGTTATGCTAGGTTAACACACTATACTCATTTCAGCTGCCTTATCAGGGTAACTAGTGAAAAAAAAATGCAATGCTAAGTTAGCATGCTATATCTGCCTTTTCAGGGTATCTAGTGGAAAAAAATGCTACGCTAAGTTAGCATGCTATATTTATTTTGGTTGCCTGTTCAGGATAACTAGCGGATTTTTTTATGCTAAATTACTAAGTTAGCATGCTATATTAATTTCGGTGCTAGGTTAGTGAGTGCTACATTTTATGTCTGTAAAACTGAGCTCACTGAAGGCAGATGATTTCTAACGCTAGGCCTCGTTTGGCGTCGTTCGGCATTGGTGCACACAAAACAAGTATGGTGGCCTTATTGGATAAAACTATTCAGTAAAGTTAGTATTTTAAGGTAAAAAAAGCTCTTATGTGTAATTCCTAAGAGCTGATTAGCGGATCTGAAATTGCCATTCTGTACTGTACTTAAACATGTGAGATGCTGATAAATGCGCTACTGGACACCAAGTAGACCTCCGTGTGGTGCTCATGCTAAAAAAGTTAAGACACTAACTCACCGAGAGGCTGCGACCAGCCGAGCCGGGCGGCCGTGTCTGGCGGCATGTCTTCCACGGATACCTCGAAGTACCAGGACCCCTTGCGCACGCCATGGGAGGCGCGGACCATGGAGTAGCCCTTCTCACCCGTCACCGTCAGACGGTCGTCGGAGATCTTCAGCTGGGGCGCTATGTGGGAAAGGAAAGCAAAAATTGTAAATAAAATGTTGCGCTTTTTTTTTCTCTTTCTTTGGTATGTTGACGTTTGCGAGCTGACCTCGGTCGTGCAGAGCCAGCAGAACCCGCTCGTACAGACAGGCCCGGTACAGGTCGCCCGGGATGGGCTTGCCGGCCCAGCAGTCCAACTCCAGCTTCTCCGGGTCAGGGGCGTGCGGGTCCGGCTCGGCCAGGATGTAGCGATAGCCGTCTTTGTTGAAGGGGTGCTCCAGTGGGTAGCCGTGGGGGGGCAGGCGCTGGGCCGAGAACAGCGGGTCGCTGCAGGGGAAGGCACAGGAACGGCACGTCACCTTCAAAGCAGTACAGTCAACCCCCCGCATACTTGCGGATCCCCCCCCCCCCCCAGTATTTGTTCTTATTTTTTAGGGGGAAAAATATGTAAGAAATATTTGCAAAAAATTATGAATATCAGTGTGTGCTCGTAAATCTTCTACATGTTTCCTAATAAAAAAGTTTGTTTGGAGCACTGTGCACTGCCGTGCCTGAGGTATCTCAGTTGAAGCACTCAAATATAAGAGATGTCTCCCTCTAGTGGCCGTAAAAAATACCTACACTTAGTGACATTTTGAATGGCCACATACAATATATCTTTTCTCATATTTCCACACCCCCTTTGCAAGAAGCAACAAGGCGTGGATGAATCTAGTTTGCAAATAGTCCACGACATGCCCTTACTGTACAAATAGTTGCCGCGAACAGCCTGTGGCCAAAGCTAACGGGCTAATGTGGCTAACTGACGCAAACAGGACATGTACTTTGTGATGAACAAAACTGAACATATATAAAATTTGAATTTGTGGAGAAAAAAAATCTGAATTTTCATTCATCCTTATACGGACGGTCGTGGGGACGAACGTGGATCTTTACCAGGGTTGAAATTTTTCCGTATGACAGTCTTGCAGCAATATCTTGCTAACCATGACATGAAACTCCCGCGGTACCTGCGTGTCCTCTTGGTAGCGCTGGCGGTGGCGCCCTCTTGCTGTTGCTGCTGCTGCTGCTTACGCTTGGCTCCTCTTCCTTTGCCCGCCACCGGAGCCAGAGCACCTTGGAGAACACGAGCAGTCAGAACATCTTGCATCCGCAAAAAGACCCATTTCCAGATTTGGTCTTAAATTCAAAATCAAGTCGGGCTGGCTGATTCAGCAATTCATTTGACTTTATTTGTCAGGATGATTTAACTTTTCATTGACTTTACATGAAGTACATTTTGACTTTGGGGGGGGGGGGGGGCTAACCTTGTTTAGAATAATGTCTAGGGCTGCAACTAACAATTATTCGATCAATCAATTAATCTATCAATTTATTTTTCAATGAAACAATCGGATGAAAAACAAAAAATGTTTAAGTTCTATTTCTTCATCAGGGATGTGATTTGACCAAAGTGAAATTATCTGAAAATTTAGCCGGGGGTGTGGGGGCCGCTGGAACCCAGCTAGGTCCAGGGCAGTGCCCTGGTGGGGGGGACAAGGAGCTCATGGGTTTTCCGTGTTTTTAAGTACTTTCAATGCACTCACATGACAAAGAAATAGACAAAACAACAGCATAAATTTTCAATGTATATTGAACTATCCCATATAAAATGGCAGTTTTAGTCAACTCAAAATCAGTCACATTCAAAAACATTGGACTGCCTTTGCTTTTAAAAACTATCACTGAGAATATCATCATATCTAACTCATGTGATTACTAAGTTAACACATAAATAATGTTGAAGAGTTCAAATTTCATGAACAAATAATTGTATCATGACCAAATGAAAAGTAACTCATATTAGAGCATACCACAAATGTCTTTTTTTATAGCAGAAGATGTTATCTGTCGGAGTCATGTGCATACACAATGAACTACTAAAAAAAAAAAAAAAAAATCTGATTTTTTTTTTTGGGGGGTAGATAAAAAAAAAGCGGAATTCCGCGAATTAGTGGAAAAATCACATCCCTGCTTTATGGAAATACAGGATATTATTCCAAATTGCGGGAAACACACAACCAAATTGATTACGATTAAGTTACGAGTTTGGTGTGTAACATGTCAGAAAACATTTTCAAAATAAAAGCAGTGGTTCGATTATCTTTGTGTTTATTAATCAAAATGTGACATTTGCAGTCTGCTTTCCTGCTTGAGTACAGAAATCTGAGGATAGATGCTCTTTTCTCAGGATGTGGACAATTTTAAGTAAAAAGAAAAAAAAGTTAAATCAGTTATCAAAGTAGTTGTCAATTAATTTGATAAATTGTTGCACCTCTAATAATGTCATTTGGTTTCTTGATTATTAGCAAAGGGGAGAATTTTTTGTTGTTAAACAGAGCTAGGTGGGGGAATTTTTTTTTTTTAAGGCCATATCACCCAGCCCCAACGCACACACACACACACACACACGTGGCACAGCAGCAGGGCATCGGGAACCGTGTGAACGGGGACGAGGCAGCGGGGAGGAATTAGTCAGCGAGGCATCTTCCAAACGCTACAAGTCTTTCCAGCTCATTCATTTGAATATCGCATTATTTCTACATTGGGAATGCAACTGTGACAGCGAGGTACGCAAAAAGGCTGGTAGCTTTGGATGGCGGCAAACAGGAAGTGGCGCGTGCGGGGACAACGTGGCCCTCGACAGCGACCTTGAAAGGGAAAAGGGGGGAGGGTGTCGGGGCGCCATAAGCAACAGCTCGCCACCAAACAGGAAGCTGCCCGTGCAAAAGCTGGACACAGACTACATTGAGCACGATAAGGCAGCGGCCATTTTGTTTGCACTAAGGATGGGCATTGGACGACGCAGGCACAACTTTTCCCCGCTAAATTAACATGGACTATTTTAATCATATAATTAATGGCGGCATCCTCCGCAAAAGACGCTATTTGGACAAGAAAGGCGCGTAACCATCCGCTCGTGTGATGGTTGGTATCTCCTAAGCAACATGGCGTGAATGACACCGACCTCAAAAACGGGCTACAACAAACCAGCTGAAGCTTTTCAAGAATTACGACCACCTGAGCGATGATGCGGAAAGCATGACAGTGTGACATTCTGAATATTTGTTCATGTCTAACTATCGGGTCTTTTTTTTTTTTTTTCATTTTAAATAACGCAAGTAATTAAGTGATTAGAAAAAGAGGAGAATGAGTGTGCGCAGTGGAACAAAAAAAAACGTGGAAGACATCCACATAAGATTAAATGCCGAAAGAATTAACATAACGCACTCTTCAAATTTGTCAGGCAAAAAATGCCTTTTTGATTAAGTGAATAATCCAAATTTTAAGATGTGATTAATCTGATTCAAAATGTGATCGTTTGACAGCTCCAGTTTAAACTGATTTAGAATCGGTATACATTATCGTTGCGTGAACATTTTTGCGCCGGGTTTATTTTTGAATAAATAAAAGCTTTAAACGTTAAATGTTTGTTGGGTTTATTAATAAAATTAAAATCATTATCACCCAGAATGAACGGGAAAAAAATATTTCATTTTTTAGCCTTAACTAAAAGCTGACTTAAAAAAAAAAGGCTAAAAAGCTCAGACTTTTAGTCGGCTAGGACTTGACTCGACTAAAAAGAGCATGAACATGACGAAAGCTGATAAAAACTAAAATAACAGCTTGACATAAGGACTAGACTAAAACTAAAAATCGTTGCTAAAAAGTAAACAAAGTAAAAAAGGTCGGCAAAACCAAAACTGCACATTTGCAAGTAGTCATCGTGTTAACGCTGCATGTAGCATAATAACAGCATAATTCTCTTACACTACAGCGAAAAAATGTGTGACATAATATTCATAAAGTACGACTTAAAAATCCGCAAAAAATGTCAAACTTTGTAAAGTGAAACGGGCGAGGGACGACCGTACGAAGTCGTGCGATCCGTTTTTGTTTTTTTGAACATAATTGTGTCTTTGTCATGCCCATCCCCATTTGGCTTGAAACCAAACTGAAGCTAACGACAAACAGTTAACTTGCATCCAGTGGGTCACATGACAACAACAACGACAACGACGACGACGACGGCGACGGCGCACCCGTCTGCCGCCGCAAAAGCGAGCGTTCACCTGAGTAAGAAGATCCACCTGGGAAGACACAACGTCAATCACGGTCAAGTGCGTCTTCTCGCGGCCGACCTTAAGTGAGCTGAAAGGAGGTTTTTTTTTTGCCGGCAAACTTTTACTGACCGTTGAGGCCTCCGGCGGTGGGCGTGACGGCCGTCTGCTTCTGGGAGTCGTACGAGGGGCCGATGGTCCCCAGGTCCTGCACGGCGTCACCCACACAAACAAATTAAACGGGAAAATCGGCTCTGATTATTGCTCACATGGACAAAACGATGTTCGAACCCGACACTTCCAGAAATCAGTCAGATTCGATTATTTTTCATAATCGTTCAGCCCGAAACGGAATCTTATTTTACTACGACAATAAACTCAATAGAATAAACTTTACATACAAATCTTAGCTATTAATTTCACTGCCGTTCAAAATTTTGGGGTTAGAGACAATTTGATGTTTTTCAGAAAACCGCTCCGCCATATCCAAATGATTGGGAATTTTTAAATATTATTTTACTCATGTATTTATTTATTTATTTATATTACAGGAAATCCCTCTGGACTAAATGTAATTAACGTAAAATCCTGTCAATAACACGCACTAGTAATCCAATGTTTTTCTACAGTACAAACAATCTGTTTTAAAAAAAATCAAACGTGGCAACCAGGCCAGCGTTAATACCTGGTCCAGGAGGCCAAACTTGGGGTAGTCCTCCTCGGAGTCTTTGCTGCCGGGGTCCGGGTGTTCCTTAACCAGGAAAACATCTCGCTCTTTGCTCTGGAATTTAAACAAATATTTTTTTAGGACGCAGCGCCGCCAACGTGAACCGCATCCGGATAGCGACACGCTACCATGGTCTTCACGATGTTGTTGGGCCACGTCAGCTTGCCGGGTCTCTGGCGGGTCGTCATGCACTCCCAGTACTTGTCGATGAAGGGAATGATGTCCTGCGCCCGGGGAGGAAGACGTCAACATTGGAAATAGAAATAGTTTTTTGCCAGTGCCAGCAAAACAATTACATTGACTGTAAAGGCATGACTATTAAAAAAAATAATTAAAAAAATGCAAATAAAAAATAGAAACAAATAAAAAAATAATTTGTGCAATTACTATGGTTTTAATGATATCTTAACATCACGTTACGATATTATCACGATATAAAGATACGATAATTATCACGATATTGTGGGGGGGTTGGCGACATTAAAACAAAGCTCACAATATTGTGAATAAATGAGCTCATACAAAAAAAAAATAGCACAACGTAGTGCTTTTGTGCATATTAGCAATGCGGAAAAACAACATACGGTTAATCAAAGTAAAATATTGAGGAACTTACTTGCTAATAAGGGTGGGCGATATGGGCCCCAAAAAAAATCTCGATAACGATATTCACCCCCCCCCCCCAAAAAAAAGCAAAGTCAAGTCAATGAGTCACTCCTCCCAAAATTTGGGGGTATGAAACAGAGTTCATTTTAAAGTGGAAAAAAAAAAAAAGTAATTCTTTATTTTTGAAATGAATATGAATTGTACGACTCCAAATGAGCGTCGCCCACCTTGTCTTTGGAGAACATGGTCTTGGGATGCTCGTCTTGGCTGCGGGACCTCCATGTCAGGTTGGCCAGCGCCGTCAGACACATCTCCTTCAGGTCTGCAAGCACAAAACCAAACAGCGTCTGAGGACCGAGCCGGGACCAAACGGGACCGGCGCGAGGAGACGTACTGGCTTGTTTCCTGAGGAAGTAAGTGTTGCCGCTGTGGTGGCAGACGTTGCAGTGGAACACGTAGTTGGTCATGAAGGGCAGGCAAGTCCTGCAGGGAAGACGGCGCATGGCAACACAACGGCCTCGAAATCCCGTTCCTAAGATTTGGATTTCTGTGTTTTTAACATACGCGGTGTTGATGGCGAAGGTGTCGGCGGTGAACCACTTGGTGCACAAGGCGCACTGCAGCTCCACCTCGCCCAGTTGCCGTCCGCTGTCCTCGTCCCCGGAGCCGGTCAGCATGTCGGCGGCCTCCGACGTGTCGCCCGCCGCCTCCTGAGCCCACACGGCCACTCGTCACGTGACATCATCGCAACAACGACATCATCATCATAGTCGTCGTCATCATCAGATACTTGCCAGGCCCTCCTTGCCACCGGAAGACTCCGTGTCCATGCTGACAGGAAGTTCACTGAACGCCGCCTCGCTACGGAGTTACATATTTTCCATGAGAAGTTCAACAGTTAAGGACAACATATAAGTTGGGTCCATGCGCATTAATTAAACAAAATTTGATTGATAAACTTGTGTACAATATAGGACCTAAGAATATGAGAAAATAATGTAATTGCAGATGAGCAAAAACAACTAAATATTTAAATAAAACAATTATAAACAAATAATGCCAAACACACCATGGAAACGACTAAAGTTTAACTTGTGGTCTTTTTGTGTTTTGTCCCACGTTATATTACGCCATAATATCATTTACATGCAGAATTTCGTTAAAACTAGCGTCAACTTGATCACAGGCCTGCAAGGTTGCGTGAAATATGTTTGGCATCATAAGATGAATCGCTAGGAAATATGAACATATTTTTTGTTTCCCCAAAACAAAGCTCGCCGCTTTTTCGCCGGCTCATTCTGCACTACTACGACGACAACTAGCAAGTTTGCGGACCGCTTTAGAAGCCAAACGGCGTCTAGACGTGCTTCATAAGTGCGCCGTTTAAAATGTGATATGTTCTCGCCATTAAAAGCATTTCAATGTGTAAAAGAAGCGAACATACCTTCTGGCTGCGACTGTTTCAGTCACAACTGTGCTGCCCGCCTCCTCTTCTGACGCCATGTTTGAATTTGTTCAAGAGAAAATATCGCGAGAGTGGCAATGGGTCGTCAAGCGAGACCTGCTCGGCTCCACAGCGACACCGCAGGCACGGAGGACATTTGACGCTTTTTTTTCTTTCTTTCTTTTCTTTTTTTTTTTAAGTACATTTGACGCTTTCGATTTTCGTGACCTCTTGAATGACATCATCATCATCGTTGTTTATCCAACCCGGTTGTCTGTAAAATTGCACATGCATAGACAATATACACATCCACATCAAAACATCCAGCTCCTCCTTCGGGATTGCATTGCCCTCATTGCAGGCTAGTTTTCGTTTTAGCACAGTGACTAACTAGAATGCTTTCGCTGTTTTTCCGACTCTGCTTTTAAATACAAAGAAAACAAAATGTCTTGTTTTTAATGAAAAGCTCCAATATGAACAGCGTTTCTCTTTAGATGACATTGACAGATTTGACCTGCTACAAGTTAAACACTTTGCTCACAAAGGTCAAATCTGGAATTGATTTGATTTACCGTAACAAATTATCTTTAACTCATTCTGCAAAACACATTTTAGTGAACGATCCCAATTTTTGATGGTGGTGACAGGGAGGTGCAAAAGACGTTCACACCACCCTAGCATCTGTTCTTTCTGCTAAACAAACTGGCCTCGCTGCATTCTCTCAAATTCACTGCTTTCTATTTATTTACAAACTGCTAATAATTGCATCACTCCAGTAGCTTCACCTGTACTTTCTTTGACCTGTCTTCTTTGCCATTTTCTGCTGACTGGGTATCAATCGCTAGCAGAACTTAAAACGTACTCCTTTTCCTCCCTCTTTTGTGCTTTTAAAAACACTTTACAAACCTTTGTTCAAGAACACTGCACTTGATTGATTTTCAATAAAGGACACCCCGTACCTGGAGCAGTGTCATGGCGTCATGTTTGTAGCGGTGTTAACAACTAGGGAATTCCAAAGGAAGCTTTCAGTTGTTGACATACACGACACATGCCCGTGCGAGACCACCGGAGTTTTACGCATTTCAAGGGTCTTAAAGGGCTGCACAAAGGAGCAGAGCAATGAACAAGAGCCCTGGGGGACACCATAAAAGCCTCAGGGCTATTGTTTAGCTGTGTAACGGCAGCAGGTTCACCTCCCCTTTGTCTCTGAATGGGCGCACATCTGTGATGCTCAAACAAAAAACTTTCCAATCCACCCAAATTATTTTAGGCGCATTCACGTTGCGACTGAGCCGCTGTCTACCCCTCAGGATGTTTGGCTAGAAAAGCGTGCCAGTAAAGGAAGTCAAGGATTTTTGTTGATATTCCAAAATTATTTAGATTATTTTTTTTTTAGCTCCCCCTTAGGAGTCACGACTTACCCAGAGAAAAAAATTCCTGGAGCCGTCCCTAATTTGAGTTCTTAATTATTATTATTTATGGTATTCGTTTTAGTTTTTAAAGGTCAAAGGTTAAAAAAAGGTCGCTAAATAATAACGTCAACTAAAATAGTCAAACAACTGTTTGACCTTCCTTCCTCTTTACAGATGTAGAGAGCAACAGCAAAAATAAATAGCTATATTTTAAATGAATTCCAAAAGTTCATGTAGAGTTTGTTAAAAAGAAAAAAGAAGATGAAAACAAAGGACGTTTTCGCTATAGTTCGATTGAGAAAAGTAATTTCACTTTTTGTTCCAGACAATACTGCTGACTATTGTTGCAGGCTGCTCCCTTCGACTTGTGTCCATCAGATGCTTGCAGAGTCATAAACATGTTTTGTGGCTGAAAAGGACAAATGTCGCCATTTGCAAAGAGACAAAAGGGGAAGCACTTTCCCTTTGAGGAGTCCATCAATTAGCATTACAAGCTAAACGATTAGCATAAGAAGCGTCGCACGTCAGTCGTGACAAGCTGGAGCACAAAACGCGACACGCAGTTCAAGAAAAGCCAACATTTCAAGCAGATGTCCGTCAATAAATAACTGGGCGCAGCGCCCCCCTAACGGAGGGGAGGAAAGGGCGGCGGGGGACGGCGTCACTGACGTCACGCGCAAAACGTGCAGCGGGGCCCATTTAAGCCGCGCAGGGGGACGCGAGCCTCCTCACTTCAGAACCCCCCGCATGTCATGGAGCCTCTCGCCGGCAAAGTGACGCTCGGCAGCCGCAAAAACAGAAAGAAGAACACCGCCTTCTCCGTGGAGGACATCTTGGACCCGCGGAAGTTCACCGGGGCCACCGCGCAGCCTGACACGGGTCGCCCATGCGCGCTCACTTCATTAGGTACGCCTTGCGATGACGTCATCACGCTCACTTGTCGGTGACACTGCGCTGATAGACATTTCGAGGTCTTGTACAAAAAATACTTTTGTGCATCACTGTAATACACGTCGGGATTATTTTATTATTAACATGCATTTTGACTTAGTACATTTTATTACGTCATTTCACCCCCAAGGGCTCAATTGGCTCTCACGAGGTTATACCCAACCAAGTGAGTGTCACTTATATTTACTTTTCTTTTGTTCTGTTTAGGTCACTTAACAAATAGAGTATTTTGGTAATTTAAGAAAAAAACATTTTAGTAGATTTTTGAAGTATTTCAATAAATTCAAAAAGTACCTTTGAAAAATGGTTTCAGTCAATTTAAAAGTATTTGAGTACATCTAAGAGTATTAAGATAGCTTTAAGGGAGTATTTCAGTAGATTCAAGAGTAACTTAACAGGTGTTTGAGTACATATAGGAGTATTTAGGTCACTGGAGTATTTGCCAAACAAACATTTCCGTATTTCATATCACTTATGCTGATCATTTGATTAATTGAGTATTTGTGTAACTTTTCGATAGTTACATTCCTCCGTCAACTTCTGAAGGCACGACCAGAGTTTTAACTCTCTTCCTTTCCCAGCTGCTGCGCGAGTGGGCGCCAGAGAGAAGCAAGATCCGTCAGCAGGTGGCGCCCGCGGACCGCCGCCTTCGACGCGGGCCAAGAAGCCAGCGAGGTCAAAGTGCGTTAGCCGCCGCGTGCGTACCGCCTTCACGCTGGACCAGCTTCAACTTCTGGAGTTGAGCTTCCATCGCTGTCACTACTTGAGCCTCGTGGAGCGCCACGCCCTCGCCGGCACACTCGGCTTGACCCACACGCAGGTGAAGATCTGGTTCCAGAACCGGCGCACTAAGTGGAGGAAGGAGGAGGGCCTGAGGATGGAGGAGCCCCAGCGCGCCCGCCCCGTCCACCGCTTGAGCGAAGCCGACGTCGCCACCTGGTGGTCGTCGTCCGCGCTCGCCTTCAGTCGTCAGATCGTCTGCGCGCAGCCCCGCCCCTTCGCACCGCAGATGACACGCCCACTCTTTTTTTTACAGCTGAGATCGAGATCAGTAATCGACGAATGAAATGACAAACTCGACATCAGCATGGATGTGATCACATGAACATGATTGAAAAGATGATCACGTGACAAGTGGAGACTAGAATGTGAACACTGACATACTATAAATATTTTATAACTGTAGTGATGTGAAATAAATTATTATTTTTTTCAAATATATTTTGAGCTATTGCTTGTTTGGCCTCGTGAGGGGGAATCGTGAGAAAGAGCTGTAGACGGTAAATATATGTTCATATTAAATATACCTATAATGTAAACAAAAATAAGCCATTCATATTTCTAAAATGAATTGGTTATTTGGAATGTTAAAAAAAAAATCCAATATTGGTCAAGCCATAGTTAAAAGTCATTAAGTCAATTTAACTACATTGCAAGCATTTGAAAAATGTCTGTGATTCTTCTTTTTCAGTCTCCCACAAAATGTATGTGCTTTTTAATTTATTTAAAGGACTTCACACTCAGTGTTGTAGGCTAATTTGTGGCAACATACAGTAATAAAAATTAGATACAATATAAATAATTAAACAATATTTACTTTGGCATATTGAGTTGTTGTGAAGTTTGCTGCTGCCATCTAGTGGTGAAAAGCCTGAAGCTCACACAAATCCTTTTTTGTAGCAAAAAACCCCAAAAAAGGCTGAAAAACAAAACAAAAGTCAAGGCAGGTATTCAAGAGAGTTTTTTCCACACACAAAAAAAATGTTGTTACGGGAAATGCTTTGAATATTTGTATGTGTGTTGTGCAGTCCAGCATGTTGCTCAGATGTTTTGGGTTTTTGTTTCCCCCCTTCTGGCGTGATAAGAAAAAAAAAGTCAGCAATGAGAACCAGATGAAGGCCAAAGTAAACAAAGACACTGAATGGTCACAAGACAAAAACGAGTGGACGCACTAGTCAAACGTCGCCATCTTGAAACCATAACCCTTGTTTGAAATATAAATCTTGCCTTAAAACTCATTTGAAGCCCTCACTCTGATCTGAATCCCTATTTTGAAACCATATCCCAGTTTCCAACCCCTAATTTGAAACTCTAATCTTGCCTTGAAACCGCAACTCAGATGTGAAACCCCAATTTGAAACCCTATCCATTGTCTGAGGCGCCCGAATTTCAACCAGCCCTAAACCTAGTTTCAAAGTCTAATCTTGGTTTTGACAATTTGAAGCTGAAAACAATTTGAAACCAAAACCCATTTAAGGTCGAACCCTTGCCGTCAAACCCTAACTTGAAGCTCTAAACCTTGTTTGAAGACCGAATCTTGTCTTCAGACCCTAACCCACGATCCCATTTCAAAATTGAGGCCATTTATTGAGACCATCTCGGGATCATCATTCCAAAGCCAACCCCTTGCTTAAAACCCTAATCTTGTCTTGAACCCAGAATTTGAAGCCCTAACTGAGAGTTGGAAAGCTGATTTGAATGAGTGACTTCCTTTTCTGTCTGCGTTTGTTTTATTGTCCGCTGATCAGCAACGAAAACAGGAAAATTCCAAAATCGCGGTCGGTTTACGAGAAAAGCTGCTCATCGCATAACTCAAGACGAAAGGCCTCGGTCGCTCTTTTCCAGATGACTCAGCAGTTGTTGTTTTTTTTCTTCTTCTACTCTCAGACTGCAATGTCTCAAGTGTCTCCACAAGCTCCTCCTCTGGCCGGGACAGAGAAAAAGGACTGAAGAAGAAGAAGAAGAGGAGGAGGAGTGAGGAGGAGGCAACTTCCAGACTTGAAAACAATCATCGTCGGTCTCGTCCCCTGCGAGAGCCTCACGTCGTCCGCCTTCTCGGGGAGCACATCTGGCCCAGGGTCGCTCCTCGCTCGGCTTCTTTCGTCGCTTTTCTTCCTGCAGCCATGAGGAGCTTTTTGGCGCCCGCCTGCCTGCTCTTGACGCTGACGGCCGTCCTGCTGTGCGGCGGCCAGCCGGACGGGGGAGGGGGCGCTCAGGTGAGGGAGGCCCGGGGGCTGGAGGAGAGACGGGGGCCGGGCCAGCCCCGGGGCCACCCACCAGACGACCCCGGGGACCGAGCGTCGGACGAGCCGGCGTCGGAGGCGGAGAAGCCAAAAGGCAAGAAGAAGAAAACGCCGCAGGAGGTGGAGGCAGGTGAGGGTCGGCGGCGGCGGCGTTCATTCTCCACAATAGGAAGTCACGTAATGAAGACTTGCATTTGCTGCGTTGAACCCAACATGACCTTTGAACTAGTGCTGGGCAAATGAGGCTTCATGAAGCACTTGTGGTATTTTTTGACTCCTCTAGATGGCACTCTTGGTTCAAGCAGTGGAAATTTCAATTTAAACCAAGAGCGCCATCTAGAGGAGTACAAAAAAATATTGTAAGTGCTTCATGAAGCTTCATTTCCCCATCACTACTTTAAACGGAGAAGTAGAAGTAATTTAGTATTTAATTTACCAATTTAATTCACTTGAATTGTATTGTATTCGTCTGTAGTCAAAATGCTAAAAACAGCATTTTTTTCCCCCAAATAATGCCACAGGGTATTGACTTGCGCATACGTAATTGTGGTGTTACCCCATGGCATTATGGGAAAAAAATCCAATTTTGTTTTTTAACCACCCTAAACTGAAATGCTTACCCCGGTGGGAGTGTATCAAATAAGTAATACATAGGTATAAAAAAAAAAAAAAAAAAGCAAGTAAATAATAAATAAGCATAAAAATAATCACAGTGTGCTAACTAGGGGTGTCAAAATGAGCAAAGTAGTCGAGTTTGGCCTCACGGGCCGCGCGTTGTTGCTTCCGTCAAGCCAAAGCCAGGAAGGCGGCGGAGAAGGAGGCCAAGGCCAAGAAGCAGAAGACGCCCAAGCCCACCAAGAAGCCCAAACAGCCCAAAGCCACCAAGAAGCCCAAACAGCCCAAAGCCACCAAGAAGCCCAAAGTGGCCAAAAAACCCAAAGCCACCTCGACCGCGACAGCCACCACAACGGCGACGCCAGACACCAAACCACTGACTCAACCCGCCACAGACGCAAGTAAGTGGGTTTGGATTTGTTTTTCCGTTCAAGCGGCAGCTCAATGTTCTCCAACGAGTGATGGGTGAGTAACAAAAATTCTCGTCGTTTCCATAGCAACCAGACACCCCCTCAGCGTGCAGCCCAAATGGGAGGAGCCAGAAGAACCAGACCTGGTCAGGAGGATACCAGGTCAGTGGGTGATGCGAAAACCAAAAAACAAACGTGGTCAAGGTCAGGCGATTCGGTGTTTGTGCTGACACCGTGTGGCCAACAAAGAAAATGCAGTTTATTTAGGAAAGTGTCCGCATTTAGTTTTGGCTTGAGCATCTTCAATAGCACTTTTTCTGTTTTAATGTAGTTCTTCACATAGATGGACATCACACGTCATGAAAAATAGTTTCTCACATCAGATGTTTTGCAGTTTAACTAAACGTCGACACAAATCTCAAAGTAATCCATCATTTACTATTTTCCTAACATGGTTTTCTATAATGCAGTTGTTCATTTGGTTTATTTTGCTTTGCAACAAATAACTACAAACATGTTTCTATGGGTTATATGCCACGGAGGAGGCGGGACTTCTAACTTCCTGCTTTTCACACATTATCACCTTTGTTTACGTTTCCTGTTTGCGACGTGTGGGCCGCGTCCCAGTTCTTGCACTTCCGCTTTTGTGTTCCCTCTGTTGCGCGATCCCGTCGACGGGTGCGAGTGTGTGTCTGTCTCAGTTGCGAAGCATTTCAGAGAGTTGACACATCGGCGGGAGCGCGCGGTTGGGGGAGGGGGGGAGTGTTGGAACGCGGCCACTGTTGTGAAACCCGGAAGTCGGAAGTCCGTGGCATCGACCGCATTCTATTAACACTGATTGTTTGCTGTCTCAAGGACGATTACAAACATCAAATTGATCAATTCTGAACACATTATTTTGCTTTTTCATCTAACAATCACAAACAGAACATTATAAATTAAGAAAAGTTATCTAAATGATTCATCGATTTTCACAAATAAATATTCATTGGATAATCGATTAACGGTCAAGTAGAGCTTTCACTATCCATAAAAAAAAAAAAAATCTAGTGTATTGTCGATTATTCCATCGACTAACCAAATGTTAAATCAAAATGTTTTCTTATTTTTTTTCTTCTTAATCCAATTGAGTGGATATAACTACTCATTTATTCACTTTTGTACATAGCCTATGCATGATTAACCATCAACAAATTTAGCCCGTGCTAAACGGTTAGCAACCGCGATTAGAATCAGCGCACTAGTGATTACCATTTAAGGTAAACAAACACTAGCTACCATTTAGATCACACATACAGTGCATCATTATATCTCCGTTACACATCTTAATAGTGTCTTTAAAGTGATTTACAGCCGATGCTTCAACAATGATCCAATGAGTAAACCTCTTGGCTACAATGAGCTCAATAACATGGACGGTGGAGCAAACATTTTCAGTCAAGCTATTTTTTTAAAGTCGACTTATCCAGTTCCAACAGTTGTTACGGCTGATTAGACATTTAAATTAGTAAGTGGTTTAGTAACAAATATGATTTGAAATGGAGACACAATTTTGATATCGTCTGTTTGTGAATTTCAGGCAGAGGCCGAAATGAACTGACCACTCCGGAGGTGATCATGTACATCCCAGGTATTCCGCATACCCGGCGCCGGCTCGCGCGACTTGCTTGATTCGCTCCGGAGAAACTTTTGCTTGCGTTGCAGAGGAGACCACAGACGTCCCTTTTGTCATCCCCTGGTATGAGGAGTACGACTACGACGACCGTACGTGACGTCCGCCGCCGCCGCCAGCCAGCGTCGAGGAATAAATCATCATCAACTACTGTTGTTGTTTTTTTTGACAGTTGCCAAGAAGAAGCAAGAGGAAGAAGAGGAGAAAGCACGCAAAGAAAAGGCGGAAAAGGCGGAAAAAGGTCAGGAATGATCAAACCAAACCGAACCATTTGCATTTCGGCTCCTGAAATTTCCTATCCTGCATTTTTGTGAGTAAACCACGTGCGTTGACGTAATGAAAGGTTGGGAAGCTTTGTTGGAGAAGACGGAAAACACATTGCATCGTGATCCAATGACGCTCACAGTGTGGGCGTGTCTACACATGGAAGCGGTTTGCGCAAACGCTCACGTTGACACGTCTTTTTGTCCTGCGGTTCCGTTGAAGCCGAGCGTCAGAGGAAGAAGTGGGAGGAGGAAGAAGAGGAGAGACTCAAAAACATCTTACAGCCACCAGAACCCAAAAGTGAGACGACGTCAGCAAAATAGGAAGATTGTCGTCACGTGTCCGTGGGTGTATCTGAAGCGGGTCTTTGTGGGCGTGTTCAGAATGTCCTCCTCTGGGTTTGGAGTCTCACCGCGTGGAAGACGACCAGCTGCTGGCCTCCTCGCAGTCCTTACACGGATTCGCCGCTCAGAGGGGAAGACTCAACATGCAGGTGACAGACAGACTACCAGAATCCAATCAACTGTCTGGGACACGGGTCCACACGTGACTACCACATTACACTTTATCAACTGGACTGTACCAATAGACCACGATGAACTAGACAGGATCTCCAGGACATACTAGACTTGACCACCTGATTACACTGTACCTTACTGGACTCAGACCGCAATGGAGAACCAGAACCCAAAAGAACGACTGAATTGCCAGTCCACACTTGCCTACCAAACTACAAAGGACTGAAGTGGACCTCCAGAACATACTAGACTGGACCACCAGATTACATCAGATAACACTGGACCTTACTGGTCTCAGACCGCACTGGAGAACCCAAATGAAGGACTGGAACATCAGCCCACACTTGACTACCAAACTAAAATGGACTGAACTGGACCTACAGACCATACTTGACTGGACCACCAGATTACATCACTGGACCTTACTGGACTCAGACGGCACTGGAGAACCAGAACCCAAAGGAACGACTGAATTGCCAGTCCACACTAGACTACCAAACTACAAAGGACTGAAGTGGACCTCCAGAACATACTAGACTGGACCACCAGATTACATCAGATAACACTGGACCTTACTGGTCTCAGACCGCACTGGAGAACCCAAATGAAGGACTGGAACGTCAGCCCACACTTGACTACCAAACTAAAATGGACTGAACTGGACCTACAGACCATACTAGACTGGACCACCAGATTACATCACTGGACCTTACTGGACTCAGACGGCACTGGAGAACCAGAACCCAAAGGCATGATTGGAATACCAGTCTACACTTAACCACCAGACTACAATGGACCGAACTGGGCTGGACCTCCAGACCCTACTGGACTGGATCACCAGATCACACTTAGCCACCAACTCCACACTTGACTGTACCGGACTGGACTTACGCTTGTTCTACGTGCAGGGTTCCAGCAACAATGAAGATCTCTACGGGGGTGCCTGGTGCGCGGAGCCCGAAGAGACCAACAGCTGGTTTGAGGTGGATGCTCGACGAGAGGTGGAGTTCTCGGGCGTCATCACACAGGGAAGAAATTCTGAGCAGATGTGGGTCTCTCAAACACTACAACAAAATGTACAATGAAAATGTTTTCCTGTACAGTGACCCCCCCCCCCCCAACCCCGCCCCCGCCCACCGGGATTTGTTCCAGACACAAAAATCACTATTTATGTTTTTAATCCTGTCCATTCGTTGTATTTGTTTGTTGTTGCAGTGAAGACTTCGTGTTGTCCTACTTTGTGGCCTTCAGCAACGACAGTCGCGATTGGACGATCCTCCACGACGGCTACGCCGAGTGGGTCGGTAGTGGGACCTTTTGCCCACCAGGTGAGAACTTTCACGACAGAAAAAGTGACAACAAAACAAATCTTCCCTTCCAGTTGTTCTACGGGAACGTGGATAAAGACACTCCGGTTCTGAACCAGTTTTCTTGGCCGGTGGTGGCACGTTACATCCGAATCTTGCCGCAAAGCTGGAACGGCAGCTTGTGTCTCCGGGCAGAGATTCTGGCGTGTCAACTTCCCAGTCAGTCTGCCGAGAACACTCCCACGCACCTCATACAGCAAATTTGAGCATTGCGGCAGATCCTGATCCAGAATCATTTCCCAGAGAAATGAAGATGTTTGAAGCTGTAATTTCATAATCATCTTCCAGGTAGTCACCACAGCGAGAACGAAGTCAAGTCGTCCGACCAGCTCGACTTCCGACACCACAACTACAAGGACATGAGACAGGTCGCTCGCTTTTATGTCGTAGCTCAACGCAAGCATCTTCAGTACTGAATATCAATATCATAAACTTTACGAGTAGTAAACATCCTAATATTCTTGTCGGTTCCAGATGATGAAGGTGATCAATGAGGAGTGTCCCAACATCACCAGAATCTACAACATTGGTAAAAGCTCTCAGGGTCTGAAGATGTACGCCATGGAGATCTCCGACAATCCAGGGGAGCACGAGATGGGTAAGGGGTCGCTTGTTTGTCAATAATGTTTACAAAACAAGTCAATGACGGAGTTTTTTTCTTGTCCAGGGGAACCAGAATTCCGATACACGGCGGGTCTCCACGGAAATGAGGTGCTGGGCCGGGAGCTGCTCCTCCTATTGATGCAGTTCCTCTGCAAGGAGTACAAGGATGAAAACCCTCGAGTGCGCCGCCTGGTGGACGGAGTGAGGATCCACCTGGTTCCGTCCCTCAACCCCGACGCGTACGAGCTGGCCTTTGAGGCGGTACGGAGACCGAGCGCAGCGACCCTGTGCCACTTTTGGCGGTCGTGTGAGAGACTCGATTCAGTTGTCTTCCTGTCCTTCAGGGATCTGAGATGGGCAACTGGGTTCTGGGCCACTGGACGGAGGAGGGTTACGACATTTTCCAAAATTTCCCGGATCTCAACAGCATTCTGTGGGGGGCGGAGGACCGTGGGTGGGTCCCACGCTTCGTACCCAACCATCACATTCCCATGCCGGAGAACTTCCTCAACGGATCGGTGAGTTGGGATGTGCTTATCGTTGCATTTGGTAGATGGACCTTCGGTGGGAATTTACTTTACTTGTCTCGCAATACCACCAATATCACGTCAACGTAATGACACAAACCATCAAAACGGTGTTTTCTTTCCGGCCTTCAGATGGCTGTGGAGACCAAAGCCATCATTTTGTGGATGGAGCGCACCCCCTTCGTGTTGGGAGCAAACCTGCAAGGCGGCGAGAAACTGGTCTCGTACCCTTTCGACATGCAGCGGCCGCAGATTTCGGTAAGGCCCACAGCAGAGGTGGAAGACCAGGGTCATGTGACTTGACTCAAGTCCCCCATTTTAGGACTTGCATGCTTAAAAATTGCGAAAGACTTGGTACCCATGAGACTCGATTTAACCTCAACTTCAGCTACGCTACTTGATGAGTGTAACTTTTTACATTTGAAAATCTAAATCGACATGCTAGTGTGCCATTTGTTTTGTTTGTGAAATAAAATGTTTGTATCCTGGCAACCCACTATGATGTGGATTCCAGAGAGCACCTGATGAATAATAACAGAGGGAGAATTGAAGAGTATTTGGATTATAGGATTGTGTTTTGGTTAAAATCAGAAAAAAAAAACAGAATGGCAATAAGAATGGTTCGTTAAGTCAAAGTTAACAGACACACCAAGGACCATATCTAACGTTTTCCATCTCAATTTGTTAATAAGTTAAAGCTCACCACTTTAGCTGGTCAACAGAGAGCCACAACATGACCTGTGAATCCTGACGACCTTTTGTCGTCCAAGCTGAGCGACAGCCGCCACTGGAAGGCCAACGACGAGATGAGCGAGGACACCTGGGCCCGCATCCAGCGTCAGAACGAGGGCGCCCTGCGGGAGACGCCGGACGAGGTCATGTTCCGCTGGCTGGCCATGTCGTACGCCCACAGTCACCTGAGCATGACCGAGGTCCAGCGCGGATCCTGCCACGGCGACGACGTCACCAGGGGCCAGGGCATCACCAACGGCGCCAACTGGAAGCCCATGGTGGGAAGTAAGTGTCCACCTGGATGTTGACATTAGCTTGTGTACATTGAATGGAGGGAACTGGAAACTTTGGGACCTTGAACAACCAACCAATCAATTACCAAACCAAACAATCACATCATCAACCAACTAACCCAGAGGGCGCAAGCTGTCCTCGAGGGCAGGAGTCCTGCAGGTTTCCCTTCTCCGACACAGCTGAATCAGCTTGTGTTGGAAGAGGGAAACCTGCAGGACTCCGGCCCGCGAGGACCGAGTTTGCCCCCCCCCCCCCTGAACTAACCAAAGAGTTGACTAGTCCAGTGGTTCTCAAGTACCCATATCCAGCCTAATTTCCATGTCTCCCTCATCCAACACAGCTGAGGGTCGTTATCAGGCTTCATGCAGAGCTTGTTGATTAGCTGATCGTTTGAAACACCTGTGTTAGCTGAGAGAGACATGGAAAACAGGCTGGATAGGAGTACTCGAGGACCGCGGTTGAGAACCACTGGACTAGTGGCACCAAACTAGCCAAGCAATCAATTAACTGACCAACCAGGCAATAAATGAATCAACGAACTAATTAATTGAACAACCAACCAATCAATTGGTCAACCAACCAAACCAAACAATCACATCATCAACCAACTAACCCAGAGGGCGCAAGCTGTCCTCGAGGGCAGGAGTCCTGCATGTTTTGGTGGTTTCCCTTCTCCGACACAGCTGAATCAGCTTGTGTTGGAAGAAGGAAACCTGCAGGACTCCGGCCCTCGAGGACTGAGTTTGCCCACCCCTTAGTCCAGTGGTTCTCAAGTACCCATATCCAGCCTAATTTCCATGTCTCCCTCAGCCAACACAGCTGAGGGTCGTTATCAGGCTTCACGCAGAGCTGGTTGATTAGCTGATCGTTTGAAACGCCTGTGTTAGCTGAGAGAGACATGGAAAACAGGCTGGGGTACTCGAGGACCGCGGTTGAGAACCACTGGACTCGTCTATTAACCAAAGCACCAAACTCGCCAAGCAATCAATTAATCAACCAACTAATTAATTGAACAACCAACCAGCCATTTTGTCAGCAGGCAGGTGAAGGACAGGTCACCAGCCACACTTAAGAAAAATAACAACCTTCACGTGGACCCTCTTCAGCAACCACCGAGAATCCAGTTGTCTCTATTCACCCCCCCGCCCCCCCCGATTCTCAGATTAGCCTCTGCTAGCAGCTAGCCAGGAAATTGCTCCGATGAGCTGCTCAGTGTGACCCCGCCTCCGCAGGCATGAACGACTTCAGCTACCTGCACACCAACTGCCTGGAGATCTCCATCTTCCTGGGCTGCGACAAGTTTCCGCACGAGAGCGAACTTCCTCTGGAGTGGGAGAACAACCGCGAGGCTCTGCTGTCCTTCATCGAGCAGGTCCGAACCGCGGCGACGCCTCCAAACCGCCCATGGACACTCCGAGTCTGAGTTTCATTCCAAGTTCTACTTTGTGTCTCGTGTCCCAGGTACATCGTGGGATCAAAGGTGTGGTCAAAGACATGGAGGGAAACGCACTGGCCAATGCCACCATATCCGTGGAGGGGATACATCACGACACCATCACCGGTATACCCCCCCCCCCCCCCCCCCCACCCCCGCCACCAAAGCCTTGAAGTCACCATTAATTGACATCCTCCATAATGTGTAGCGCTGAAGCTAAACTTAGCATCTTCCCCCACATAAGATTGGTTCTTAACTACTGAAACCGGACAGTTTTTTAGGCGCATTCATCGAACCCTTCAACAACAAAATATATATATAAATATATATATTTTTTTTTAATTCAAAACACAGGTATAGAGTTTAGCAGTGAACAAAATGAACAGCGAGAGTAGCGTTTTCATCGAATCTGACTCTTGACCTTGAATTTAGAAAGTGTTTTGTCCGTGCATCTTGTGGAAATGTTCCTTTAGTTTTTCTGTGCGCTGGAGTAGATTTTCTCGCTGACTCTCATCACTCAACTTATAGAGCACTTCAAAACAGTTCAGATGGAACATGGGGCGGCAGATGATGAAAACAGCAGAGGCCCCAGAATTGTACCCAGTGGAACACCATAAGTTGCGTTACACATGTAAATTGTTCCCAAAAAAATTTAAGCGGAATTTACTGAAAATTCGCAAAACGTATATGCGACTTATGCCCGTTTCCATCTGTTCTTCTTTTGCGAATATTGAGAGGGGACTCCGCCCCTGTAGGTGGCGGTATACGCCTTAGAGATGTGATCCACCAGTAATTTAAAAGAAGAAGAAGACCATGAAACGACTGCGCCGTGCGATGACGTCGTGTGAGATTGTTTTTGTAATTCTTGATAAACCGTAGTGTTTCTTTGCTGTTTATTTTTTTATCTAAAATTGCATTAATATTCACCCCCCCCCCCCCCAAACATACAGTACCTTACTTTATCGTCCGACATTGCTTTGGGACTACAAACGTACGTGTGACCTAATACCCGGTCAAAATGTGTGACGTGTCTTGCCAGCGTTTTTTCGCAAAAGTTGTTTCTGTCGCCAAAATTCTCATTTTCCTTTTTTTCGATACGCTTCAAAACCCAACCCCTCCATGTGTAATTTTTTTTTGTGAATTTTGGGTCCTTCTAGCGTTTCCAGTTTTATTTTGACATTTCTTGAAAATTCTAATTTAAAATGGGTGGGTGGAAACCCAACTCCTGATGGTGCTGGCACCAAGACAAGTCGTGAGCGCCGTAAAAGCGGAGGTTGACGATTTCCCTATTTTGGAATGTGAGGGAAGGTTGACGTGGTGGTCTCTCTTGGCAGCCCCGAGCGGCGACTACTGGCGCCTGCTGAATCCCGGCGAGTACCGCGTGACGGCCAAGGCCGACGGCTACACGCCGCAGACCCGCCTGTGCATCGTGGGCTACGACTCGGGCGCCACGCCCTGCAGCTTCGCCTTGGCCAAGTCCAACTGGGACCGCATCAAGCAGATCCTGGCGCTCAACGGCAACCGGCCCATCCGCGTGGTGGCCAAGGCCAAGCCCACGCCGACCGGCGCCGCCCCCACCAGCAGCCTCTCCCCGGAGGAGCAGCACGCCGCCGCCCAGCGGGCCGAGCGGCTGCGCCGGTTGAGGATCCTGCGGCTGCGCCGGCTACGGCTTCAAAAGCAGCGCGCTGGCCACAGGGCCACGCCCCCGACGACCACCGCCACCACGACTACGACCACCGCCACAACGACCACCACCACACGGAAACCCCAGACCACCACTTCCTGGTATGACTCCTGGTTCCCCGACAATAATTTATCCACCGAGAACCCTTTTGACAGCATCATCTTTGACTCGGTGCCGACTGAGGACTACGACTTTCACTTCACCATCGACTGACACCAAACGCTCCCAAGGGACAAGACGCAAAATGGACCTGGAGTCAAAACATTCATTTGCAATCAGTTCTACATGACCCACAAAATACTGCGTTGGTGGATTAAGCAGATTTATACATCCGGTTTTAACCATCTGAAGGTCCCCAATGCGAGCCCAAGGGCAATTTTGATGTCAATTTCAGTTGACAGCTGAGGGCGGGACAAACGGTCACACAGAAATATAACAAGCCATTCTTGGACTCTCACCATCAGAATGACGGACACCAGCAGGCCACGCCCCTAGCACTCAAATATTACAGGACGTACAGCAATAATTACACTATAAAAACAGTGTTTATTTGTAATCTCGTTTTTATACAAACCAGTGCTATTTTACATTATTAAAAAAACAAAAACATTGTTGTGGTTTTTGGTGGGGGCCGGAATAAAGAGGGATCATTCAGAGATACAGAGTAGTGTTAATTTGGTCAACGAAAACTAAACAAAAATAATTTGGTCAACGCGCATTTTTCAGTGGACTAAAACTAAACGAGACTAGACTAAAACCCTCATTAACACATTCACTCTCAGCCATTTTCAATGAAGCAACCGCAGTTTTACTGGATTTTGACAGATTTCGCAAAGGCCCACAGAATATTGTGTTCTATTGCTATAAAAACATGGAACCTGCCAATAACGATTAGTTTCGTCTTTCATCAGAAAAAAAGTATACATTAATCTATTTCCACTTTGCAGCAATTCGCATTAGAATATAGCTCAAGTTTCATCATTATTCGCAAATCTGTTTAAAACTGTGGGTAACGCGAGCTTTTTGCAACATGGCCCTGGGTGATCTCTTATACTCTACGGATGGCCAGGCACATGCCACAATTTAAGATCGTCTAACGTACACGTCATGTCACAGCAAGTCAGACCTTCAAAATAAAAGCATAACACATTTCACCACTCTTTCTTGGGTCACACGTCTTTTTATTGAACTCAAGCCCAAAATAATTTGAATGCTAAATAGAAAGTGTGGTGGAAGTGTTATTTGTTTTGAGGGACTGCCAGGACATCATTAGGGCTGCCAACTGCGGAATATTTTTTAGAACTGATTATTCCATTGCTTGGTTCTATTGATTCATTGGATCAAATATTCCATTATAGTCACATATGCACAAAAAATTACATCGTAAAGCAATTTTTTTTTTTTTTCAAATGTATCCAATTTTATTGCAGATTAATTGACAACGTTGGCTGTTGTTCCAGAATATTTTTTTAGTAAATGGCGTCAAACATTAAGAAAAAATTGATTTAGGGAAATGCGCATTTTAATATGAATGGAAATTTACAGAAAAAAAACAAAACAAAAATAAGACAAGGTTTGATTTTTTTGCGGGTGCTTTTTTTTTTTTTTTTGGAAAAGTCGACAAGTGAATTTTGGATCACCTTTCATTCCAATTTATTACGACTGGCTCGGCTTTTTGGTCCTCTCCCTTTTTGTGTAGCGGAAACTCCTCAGAGGATTCTTCCCCTTGAAGAAAAACATCATCAGACACTACTGCAATACCAAATGCTTCGTGAGGGGGCGACAGTGAGTCAGTATGTCGCAAAAAGGGGGCGTGTCTTACCTTGAAGCTGCTTTTGCTGACTCCCTGTGGTTTTGGCTTTTGGTTCAGCGTTTTCCGCCTCCTCTTCTTGGACATGGGGTTGATGACACCCCTCAGAGTTTCAGGGACTGCGTGAGGTCAAAAGTCATTTTTTTTTTTAGCCCCGGAGCAGAAGAAGATGCTAACATGCTAACGTGACTGACTGAGGTATTCTGGGACGTTCTTCAGGTGAGGCTTGATGACGGCAGGGTGAAGGTCTTGGTCGTGTCTGAGAAGCTGCAGGTCTCTGGGATTGTCCTCAAAGTACGTCTGATGGACAAGTGGAGGCGATCGATCGTGACCTTTGCACTTTCGTTTTAGATGAGCAGCCGTGACTCACCTTCAGTTTCTCCGAGTTGAGCAGTTCCTTCTTGATCTCCTTCAGTCGAGCTTCTCTCAGCGCCTGCTTGGTGACCGATCGCATGGCATCCTTTGTTGGGAAATAATCCAGAATGAACATCACGTCAGCGACACGGGACAAATACTAACAACCGACAATTTTTTTTTGTTTTTTTCTACACTGGAATTTGGATTGTTTAGCCTTTTGACTTGATTTGTGAGGATTCTCGTGGTCCTATTATGAGACCTACTCGGGCTGTGCAATTAATCGAAATTCAATTACAATTATTACACTCCACAATTACATAATCAGCATAATCGTTAAAAAACGACTATCAATACAAATTTTGATTTGTTTAAATTTATACAATACATTGTTTCATCCAAAAGGAACTTGCGTTTAATGTGTTTCAAAGAATATTGTCTTAATATTTTTTATTTGTTTTTTTACGTTTGAAAATTTTCTTGTTTTGTACCAAAAACTAAATAATCGTGCGACTTATGCCCGTTTCCATCTGTTCTTCTTTTGCCAATGTTGAGAGGGGACTCCGCCGCTGTAGGTGGCGCTATACACCACAGAGATGTGATCCACCAGTAATTTAAAAGAAGAAGAAAACCAGGAAGTGACTGCGCCGTGCGATTACGTCGTATGAATTTGCTTTTAATTCTTGATCAACCGTAGCGTTTTTTTCTGTTGCTGTTTTCCATCTAATATTCGCTTCTTTAATGAATTCCAAAAATGATTTCTGTTTGGTCGTTCCCCCAAACATACTTTACTTTATCATCCGACATTGCTTTGGGACTATAAACGTACCCTGCATCTGTACCGGAAGCCCTCGACGGCCTCCATGGTGAACTGGTAAGGTTTCAAGGTGGATTCTGCATTATCTGCAGACAACAAAGAGATCGTTACGAGGCCGACCACGTGAAAACGTGCGCGTGCGAACGCGCTCTCAATGTACCTCCTGTCAGCGTCGTCTCCACCTCCGAGAGCAAAGTGGCCTCCGTGTTAGCGACGAAGGACAAGGCCGTGCCCGGGTTGTCGGCTCTCGCCGTCCTGAATGAAAAGTGACCATCAACTTTTCGTCCCTTTGATGACAAGGATGTTCGTTTACCTTCCCACTCGGTGGATGTACGACTCCACGGTGGCGGGGAAGTCAAAGTTGATGACGTTGGCCACGTTTTGGAAATCCACTCCTCTGGAAATGCTGTATTCTTTCTCTTTAGCCCTACCAACGCAGCACACATCCCACTTGAGGACATTCGGCCGTCACTCCAAAAGGAAGATTTCCAATCCTGTTTGAAAGAGGACTCACTTTCCTGCCTTCTCCGCCGCCTTCTTCTTGCCTCTCCCCGCAGGCTGTGAAGTGGCGGCGGGGTCGGCCAGACTGCGTTCGTCCGTGGCGATGATGTAGTCGTAGAATCCCTGATTGAACTGTGTGATGATGTGACACCTGCAGTAGGAAACGACGACAGTCAAACGGCCTTTGGTGGCCAAGCTTTCACTTTTGTGGAGTTGTGTATTATTTAGTGCCATCTAGTGGTGAACTAATAGAATGCAACGATTTTGACGCATGCGCACTTCGGTGCCTCAGACAGACCACACTTTGCAAGGCTACCACCAAAAATCTACCAATTTTTATTTGGAGTGAGCAGCAGGAGCAGCGGGAGCATCGAGCAAGAGCGGCTAGCAATAACTAGCTGGAGCGGCTAACAAGCGCAGCTAGCAATAACTAGCTGGAGCGGCTAACAAGAGCAGCTAGTAAGAACGAGCTGAAGTAGCTAACAAGAGTGGCTAACAAGAACTAGCTGGGTCGGCTAGAACAAATTTCACCCCACTTGGGCGTGTGTATGACAATCAGCGGTACTTTAACTTTAACGAGGAGCTAGCAAGAACTAGCTGGAGCGGCTAACAAGATCCCTTTTGTTCAACTTGTAAACGCTAGCCTTAGCTTCAATCCTTCAATCCTATAATATTGACTAGCCTGGCTATGCAGATGACACGAAGTGAGTCAATTTGGGTGTTGAAGTCTGGGGTCTGACCTGGACTGGACGGGCAGCTCCGAGTTGAGCACGCACGCAGGAATACTGAACTGCTCCAGGAAGAGCTTGAGGCGGTAGCATCGGTCCACGGTTCCCACAAAGATGAGCGTCTTGCCCTGCACCAAGCGCAGCTTGAGCAGCGTGTAGATCAACAGGAACTTGTCCTCCTCCTCGCACCGGACGCTGAACTGCTGCAGCTGGCTGCTGTCCGGCAGCTGAGAGCCTTGCAGCTTCAGGGTCACCTGCAGGGGGCGCCACATATGGCCATCATACACAAATCCATTCCATCTCTTGGTGGAGCAGTTGACTGAACGCACAAGTTTTAAGAATTACCAAAACATCGATGCTAATTTCTATTAGCATCTCTATGGTGTTTCTCATCATGCGCAAAGATAGGGTACCTTTAGTTCAATCAACTACACAAATAGTCTATTAATTTGCTAATCGATTACTTATCGATTAATTATGTCAGCTCTAGGGAGGACTTTACAGGATTGTGCAGCAGAAGCTCCTTTAAGGCCTGAACGTCGTCACTGAGGGTGGCTGACATGAGGAAGGACTGGTAGATCTTTGGCAGGTGGCTGCAGGAGAGATGGACACACAAAATGAACACAAAACAATACAATGGAATCACCACAAATACATTATTAACTCATTTGCTCCAAAAACATATAAATAAGTTCTGGAGCATTATTCAACACCACAATGTGCAGATGAGTTGCAGGTATTATTTTTGGTCTATTTAGGGTCGCCATGACTCGCCATCCTTACATTATGCACTGTAGTATCTGTGACTGAGTGTGCGTGGCTTTCAAAGGTGGGGCCTGGTCTGGTGAGTGACGAGGGTGTCAGCGAATAAGTGTAGTGACTGTTGTGAGCTCAGGTTAGCCTCTCGCTGCTAACTGGCTAACCATTAGCCAGTCAATTCGGTTGCGCCCTGTTACTGACGACAACAAGTGGATTTGTCTGATTTGCTTGATTTGTTGCTTGATTATTTAGATTAGTGCAGGAACATAGAAGGAATTGGACTTAACTTCCACTTTAATAAACAAATCACCCTGACAACTACATTCGAACTGTATTCCTGGTCCAGCCCAAGGCGCCGCCGTGACAAACGCGAAGCTGGCGTGTTTTTTTCTCACCAAAGCAGATTCTTCAGGTCATCCTCGAAGCCGAAGGAAAAGAGCAGGTCGGCCTCGTCCACCACCAGCGTCTCCAGCGACGTTTGCAGGCTCAGATTGTGCGCGTTGAGGTGGGCCAGCACGCGGGACGGCGTCCCCACCACCACGTCGGGCTTCTCCATCAGGATGGGCCTGCGTGCCAACCAGGAAAGAAATGAAACATGTTCAATATTCTGGTTAGGTTTCATTTAAAAGCTCTCAATATTGTCCCTGCTTATAATATGAATAAAATGATACTATCAGAACACAACTGCCAGGTTTAAGAAGTGAACTAAAGTGACCTCTGTGCAGACACGTCGTCTTTCCCGGAGATATCGGCCACGCGTACGTCCCTGGAGCAGTACGCAGTCAGCTGCCGCATCATAAACTGGACCTGCTGGCCCAGTTCCTTGGTGGGCACCAGGATCAGAGCCCTCACGTCCTGCACGCGAACATTCTGAAGACGACAACAAGACACGAGTGGTCACAGCTGGTCCGTTTGGTTTTCAGAAGCTGGATGCTCGCGTCTGTCACCTGCTTGGAGGCCAGGATGCGCTGGATGACAGGCACTGCATAAGCGGCGGTTTTTCCAGAACCGGTTCGGGCCCGAGCCAGGAGGTCTTTGCCTTCCAGAGCCAGAGGGATGGCCTTCTCCTGGATCAAGGTGGGTTTGGACCAACCCAGATCAGCCACCGCCTAAAGCAGAGACCATTCATTGTGTCAACAGTGAATACTACAAACCCATTTCACGAGCATTTTATGACAGAAGTTAATAATACTAATAATAATAATAATTATGGCAGGTTACATAGTATCCAGCCCGTTCTATGACAATTCCTCCATTAAAAAACAAACTTTTTAATGGTTTTGAACTGTATTTTAAGTATGGGGGGAAATAGTTCGGAGGTAACACAGTTATTTTTCATTACGTGTTTACGAATGACGATGAGCAGCGAGGCACGTAGCGAACTACATTTATGTAACTGTTCTGCGGTTCAACTCTTTCACGTGAGTTTATTTCGCCTGTAAAATATCGAGCAGAACTTCGTTACCTTTAAAAGACGGTCGTCAAGGCCCATTTCGTGGAATTGAAGCGTCTCAGTCTCCATTGCTGGAGTTTCACTGCACAAACACGCACGTGCGTCGCAGAGTTACTACGTCATGCCCCACTCGCGTCGCTGCTTTTTTACATCATGCCACTTCCGAGCCGAGCGATGTGATTCACAAATAACGATTTGAAAAATGAAATAGGGATCTTTTGATGGGACAATGTGCACATACAAGTAAAATATACGTTTATAGCATAATAAAAAAAACATTCTAAACAATAATTTGTTGATAATATGGTATTTTAGTCAGGGAAAGTTAATCATAGCTGATCAAGTCCTCCGAAGCATAGGGTGGCGATAGAGAGCCATTTTGTCTTGTTTTCTCTAAACAAGAAAAAAGCTGAAGCAGCTTCCGCGAAAGCAGTGCCACATGGATAGAGCTTTAACTTTTTAAGGTAATCTTGTGATTTTGTTTTTAATCAAAGGATGGGTTAATTGTTCCAAAACGTCGCTCTTTAATCTTAGGTTAATTGACTGCAGCGTTGTGTAACGTTACTGAATAGCGACAACAGGCGCGCTGGCTATAGTGTTAATATGCTAACGCTAATCGACAAGCTCTTCACTGATTTAGGCAAAAATGTCAATCACGCTAAACTATTACGACGTTTACGGAATCGTTTATTATCGGAACTTGATTGCAATTTACAGGCAGTTGTGGAGCTTACTATATGGTGAAAAGGCGTGATGCTCATAAAATCCAAAATACTGTGGCGATTGTTTTATATTTCAGGGGTTGAAGTTGACATGCTTTGAAATATGCATGTGAATTTTTTGTGACCATTCAGAGCATTTTTTTATTTTGTGTGTCATTGAGTGACAATTAGCTTTTGCACATTTACAGTTAATGTGCTCATAAATGTGTGTAAACTTTCAAGCACTTGACTATTGACCTCTTAATAAATTTGGTTTTGTCTTCTACAGCCCCTCACAGTTTGACGATGACGAGGTGGGCGAGGGCCAACAACGTTCACAAGCACCAGGCGGCCGAGGCCACGCCCTGGAGTCAACTGAGGTCGGGAGGACGAGGACGAGGAGAACCTCAGAGGAGCCACGTTCGGGGGACGCAGCCGGGCGGCTTTGCGGCGAAGAAGGCCAACAAGAAGAAGAAGGACTACACGGACCAGGATGTCAACGGCTTCCTGGAGTATCTGCAGCAGGGAGGACAAAGGCCGCCGACGACGGCGCACGGGCAGCAGGAGCTGAGGCAGGAGGTGGAGGTGGCCTTGCACAAGGACCACAGGAGAGAAACGAGGAGGGTCAAGAGACAGACGGACAAGAAGAGCAAAATGGTGGGCTAACATAATACTCGGCCATGTACGCTTCATTGTCTGTGAAAGAGTCCCTTAGTTGTGAATCTCTTCTTTTTTTTCATGTCTTGATTAGGGATAGACCATCCGTGCTGATATTCAGCATTTTGACAATAGATTCATTTTAAAAAAAAAAACTTCAGGGAACTAATTATTCAATTTTTGATTTGAAATTAAAACTAAGATAAGTAAATTGTTAACACTTAAGATATTTGGAAATTTTGAACTTTATTTACTGTAGAAAACAATGGGGAGTTAATGACTGAAGTTTTTATTTAACTTTTGAAGACATGCTACTTGCCTCTGGGAGACCCCTGAACTTTTTGTTAGATTTTTAAGATTTACATTTTTTTTTTTTACTCCAATATTTTACGAACTCTAAAAGTTGTTCAATAAACATATGCTTGGAAATTTAAGAGCAGGAGTTTGTATTTTTATTTTGATGCCAATATTTTTTATTTTAGTGAAAATGAATATCGGCCCCAAATATCGGTTATCGGCATCCTTGACTACTAATAATCGTATCGGCCCAGAAAAAAACAATATCGGTCTATCTCTAGTCTTGATTGAACATATAAACCGTGTGAATCCATATCAGTCAGCTTTTGTGTTGTCGTTTGAATCCCGCCTGCAGCTGTGCTTCAACTGCAGGAAGCCCGGCCACGGCCTGGCCGACTGTCCCGAAGCTGAGCGGGACCAGGAGATGGGTCGCGGCATCTGCTACCGATGCGGTTCTACTGAACACGATATCCAGCGCTGCCGGGCCAAAGTGGACCCCGCCGTCGGTCAGGACCTCCTCCCCCTCCTCCTTTTGTAAATGACAACAGTTGATGAACGCGACTTTTGCTTTTTCCAGGCGACTTTCCGTACGCCAAGTGCTTCATCTGTGGTCAGACGGGACATTTGTCACGCTCCTGCCAGGACAACCCCAAAGGTCTTTACGCTCAAGGTACGCTGCGTCCCCCACGCTACTCTGGTTTGACGCCCCCCGCCACATTGCATATGTTTTATATATATATATATATATATATATATAAGAAACAAGATTAAAAATATATAAATAAATGCATGTTGAAATAAATACAAAAAATAATTATTTATTGATTGATATTTAATTATATTTGTTTTTGTTTTGACATTTATTTTAAAGTTTTTAATTTTCAATCTCGTTTTTATTTATTTTTACAGGGATGTATATTGTTTTTATTGCCATTTATATATATTTTTTTGTATTTAATTTTTGAGTTACAGTGTTCCCTCATTTTCCACTGAGGTTAGGTTCCAAAAAAATACCCGCAATAAATGAAATCCGCGAAGTAGTTTTACATTTATTATAAATGTAAATTTTTTGTTTTGGTCCTTCATATATTTCTTGGTCGCTGATCAACGTGAAGGGCTACGTTTGATACATACTTCTAAAATGTGATCAAGTACCCTTGAATGATATATTATTATTAGTTAATAACATTGTGAAGACACATGGTTATTTCGCACAGTAACGATCAACAAGGATTTACCAATGGTTGGCGTGGACTCCATTTTGACTCTCTGGTTTGAATCCCAGGAGGAAGCTGTCGTGTCTGCGGATCAGTGGAACATTTCCAGAAGGACTGTCCTGAACATCAAGCCTCCAGTCAGTCCAAAGCCGCACTCTACTTCCACCTAGTGGACGTTCACACACACGACACGGGATTGTTGTCCAGGCGGAATTTTCATTTGGGGGGGGCAAAAAATACTATTTTGAAATGCTTGCAAAACTGTCAATCAAATGTTTTTTTTGTCTGTTTTTCATGCAGGCCATAACATGACGTTGGACTGGTTGTCCAACAACATGAGCGCCGACCACGAGGACGTCCACGTCCCCGTCGTCAAGAGCAAACCCAAGCACAGCAAAGTGGTGCTCTTCTGATGATGTCATCACGGCATCTACTTTGTTTGCTCAATCATTTTGTCTGGTCTTTGATTATGTGAAGTAAACGATCTTTTCAATCAAAACGGTGTTTTTCGCCCTCTTTTTTGTAAGGTTTGTTGCGCTTTTTCTTTTTATTGACTTGAGCTCCTCCAACTTTGTCTCGCTATTGAAACGCCATAATGTGAACATTTACCGTCCCGTGCATTTACAATGGGCGGCTGCGACCAAAATGTTTGACTTCCAGGTCAGATTGAAGGCTACTGTAATCCAGTTACCCCCCAAAAAAGTCCTTGAGCCTCTTAAAGGCCACGGCAATATGCTAACTCAAGCATGGACATGTAAAAAATAATAATAATGCTTCAAATATTAAAATAGTTTACATTTGACGATTGCGTATTCACTTTTATTTTTACCCCACTTGAAGAAAAATTGTTTTTGGGGGGTTACTCACCTCCCCTGCCTCAGGGAAAACCTAGAAAATGTTATCAGCGTTTTGGGGCCCACACTCCTACACTAGCAAATCTTCATCCCCGCAACATTATGTAATGCAGACTGAATTTACCATATAAGTATTTTATTAGCATTTAACACATAATATGCTAAGCTACTGGAAAGCATACACTTTTTGAGAAAAAGTAAGTGGCTCTTAAAAGAGCCGTTGAGATGGTGATCATTGATCACTTGGAGCTGGTGTACTTGGTGACGGCTTTGGTGCCTTCAGACACGGCGTGCTTGGCCAGCTCACCGGGGAGCAGGAGACGCACGGCGGTCTGGATCTCCCTGGACGAGATGGTGGAGCGCTTGTTGTAGTGGGCCAGCCGGGAAGCTTCGGAGGCGATCCGCTCGAAGATGTCGTTGACGAACGAATTCATGATGCTCATCGCCTTGGACGAGATGCCGGTGTCCGGGTGGACTTGCTTCAGCACTTTGTACACGTAGATGGCGTAACTCTCCTTTCTCTTGGCCCTTCTCTTCCGGCCGGGTTTTCCCGGGGCTTTGGAGACGGCTTTCTTGGAGCCCTTCTTGGGGGCGATCTTAGCTGGCTCGGGCATGGCGGCGTAGTTCTCAACTCTAGGAAATACTAATCCGTACTGGGAAACCGACGCAGAGCCAGGGTTTTTATAGAAGTTCACATGCAAATAGCACTGTGCCAGCGCCGTTTTTTGATTGGTTGAGAGCACACAACTCCACATTTACTTTATGACGCGTTCTTTCGCGAATGGGATTAATAAAAAAATTCTTTCGATGTTTTTATTTGTTAAATTGTCCTCAACCTCGAAGTGACAATTATGTGTCAGTTTTTGTGTTATCATTAGTTTGAATCAGTCAAGGAGAACTTCAACGGACACTTCACTGTAGTTTTATATGGCTCGCCTGTCGTATGTACTCAGCGTTTTATTCCCTCTAAACAATTTAGCGCATTTTATTAATTTTTTAATCACACTGTACCAGACATCTTTTTTTGCGCCTTTTTTGGTTTACTCATGTTGCAGTTTTGCTGTATGACTTAATGTACTAATAATGACTTTGGGAAGCAATGAAATCAAACTAGTTAACTGGTTTGCCTTTTATTACAAAATAATAAAACAGACCTGGGTATTCAATGACATTTTCATCATGCATGCTAGTAGCTAGCTAGCTACTGTATCATACTTCAATCATTTTTTGAATTTGAAGCAAATGCATTAAAATACCTCTTAAAAGTTATGATCATGTATATATTTACTTATAAAATAAGTCATTTTTATACGGGCAAATAATACAAGCAGTAAACCACTAGTAATCATACAAAACAAACTAGTAAAAAGTCTGATATACTAGTTAACTTTTAGACCATCCCCAGCAAATGCCGGGCGTCTTTTTGGTAAATATTCTAACGTACATTACTTTGGATCGTGGTCATTGTATAGGACAAAAGTGGAAATACTCTCTTTTGAAGTGTGGGTGGCTCTTAAAAGAGCCGTTTTGGTGTTAGACGGTAAGCGAACGTTTACTTGGCTTTGCCGGCCTTTTCAGTCTTCTTTGGCAAAAGCACAGCCTGGATGTTTGGCAACACGCCACCCTGAGCTATGGTGACGCCGCCGAGAAGTTTGTTGAGTTCCTCGTCGTTGCGGACCGCGAGCTGCAAGTGGCGTGGGATGATCCTCGTCTTTTTGTTGTCGCGAGCGGCGTTACCGGCCAACTCGAGAATCTCAGCGGTCAAGTACTCGAGCACCGCCGCCAAGTAGACGGGTGCACCCGCACCGACGCGCTGGGCATAGTTTCCTTTGCGAAGCAGTCTGTGGACACGACCCACGGGAAACTGAAGTCCCGCACGGGATGAACGGGTCTTGGCTTTAGCGCGAGCCTTGCCGGTTGTTTTTCCTCTTCCACTCATCTTGCGTATTGATATTTTCTCTAGTCTGTAATGTGTGGCGATACAACACAGACTGCGGAGCAGGGTACTTATAGACAATGGTGCTGCAGCGTGATTGGCCAGTTTATGCGGGGAAACGGTAGTCCAATCAACAACTAGCTACGTTTGTCGCTGCTCTTTTTTGTGGCTGAAGCGTGATTGGCTAGTTTATGCGGCAAAACGGTAGTCCAATCAACAACTAGCTACGTTTGTGACGCTCTCTTTTGTAGCTGAAGCGTGATTGGCCAGCTCATGCGGCAAAATGGTTGTCCAATCAGCAACAAGCTACGTTGTCGCTTCACTCTTTTGTGAAACGTGGGCTGTTTCTAATGTGACGTCTAAAACAGCATTCCTTATATGGTCAAAATTATATGACAATTTGCGCTCAACGCCCAAAATAGTATTAGTCCATCACGCGTCTTTTAAAGATTGTTTTATTGAACTGAAACTCATATCAAGAGAGCTTTTATAACATGGAAATACATGGTGTAGAAAATGGCATCCAAAAAATAAGATAGATACTCTCATGGTAAATATATATATATTAAAAAATCAATGTTGGCATAAGGAGTAACGCACGGCAGCTCACTTTGTATTTCCGGGTATGAGTTTTCGGTAAATTTACGTGTTAACGATTCATGTTATGTTAGATAAAATTACATTCATTTATAATTGTATGTGCATAGTTAATTTATATTTTCTCATTTTATGCAGAAAATTGTAGGAATGTTTCATTTAGTTGTAAATGTGGTGGCTCTTAAAAGAGCCGTTGTTGGGTCGGACTGATGTGACTTAAGCCCTCTCCCCGCGGATTCTGCGGGCCAGCTGGATGTCTTTGGGCATGATGGTCACGCGCTTGGCATGGATGGCACACAAGTTGGTGTCCTCAAACAAGCCCACCAGATAAGCCTCGCTAGACTCCTGCAAAGCCATGACGGCTGAACTCTGGAAGCGCAGATCGGTCTTGAAATCCTGAGCGATCTCCCTGACCAGGCGCTGGAAAGGCAGCTTGCGGATCAGCAGCTCAGTGGACTTTTGGTAGCGGCGGATCTCGCGGAGGGCCACTGTGCCGGGCCTGTAACGATGAGGCTTCTTGACGCCGCCGGTCGCTGGTGCGCTCTTACGGGCCGCCTTAGTAGCCAATTGCTTCCTGGGGGCTTTGCCTCCCGTAGATTTGCGAGCGGTTTGCTTGGTTCTTGCCATATTTGTGAAAGAAGTTCGAATAACGAAATGCCGCCGAGCTGCGAATTTTATACGGACGAGACAGCGCTGATTGGTACGTTTTGGAAGAGCGCGCGTGAAAGCTGTTTTACTATTGGACGACTTGAATATAAATCGAACCAATCAGCATGAAGTACAACTGACGAACCGCTTGCAAACATGGAATGAAGGAAATGCTTTACATACGTACTTACGTGGATAGATAGTTTTTCCTGATTGTAAAATGAAAATATTAAATGAAGTAAAAAAAAGAAAAGAAAAAAAGATTTGACTAATTTTGACGAGGCTTAAAGACAAAAACAACTCGTGTGACATTTATGGTAAAAGCACGGTGATACTAAAAGCACATTAACAGTGATTAAACAAAAATGTATTTAATAAGGTAAATGAATTACATCACAAAAACGGATATATCACTTTTTTTTAAAGAACTGTCATAGTAAAAACAATATATGTAGAGTAATAAAATGGACTCTTTTGCAACCGTGTTGAGTAACGACCCTGCTGTTGTCCCGTTGCACTGCAGCTAACAACGTTGCTTAAAATGGTTGCGTTCATGTATTGGTAGAACTTGTTGATTCGATCATGTGATATTACATTGTATGTAAAGGAGAAATATTGCTCTTTAAAGGGAAATGTGGTGGCTCTTAAAAGAGCCGTTTTTGTGTAAGACAAGACTTGAATTACTTCTTCTTGGGTGTAGTCTTTTTGATTGTTTTGGGCTTGGAGACCTTTTTGGCCGGAGCCTTCTTGGCAATTGAAGACTTCTTAGCCGCTGGGGCTTTCTTGGCTGCAGGAGCCTTCTTAGCTGCAGCGGTCTTCTTTGCCGCAGCGGTCTTCTTTGCCGCGGGAGATTTTTTAGTTGCCGCCGCCTTTGCCGGCTTCTTGACTTTGCTGGGCGTCGCCTTGGCGGCTTTCTTGGCGGCGGGCTTACTTGCTTTCTTCGCAGACTTTACAGGCGCCTTCGCCTTGCCTTCGGTCTTCTTGTTCACCTTGTTCATCTTGAAGGAGCCGGAAGCGCCGGTGCCTTTGGTCTGAACAAGAACGCCCTTAGCCACCATGGCCCTGATGACGGCCCTCAGACGGGAATTATTCTTCTCCACATCGTAACCTTTGTTGGCCAGAAACTTCTTGAGGGCGTGCAAGGAGATGCCATTGCGTTCCTTGGACTCGGCCACGGCTTCGCGGATGAGCTCGCTGGCGCTGGGTCCAGGCGCTTTGGGCTTGGACGCTGCCTTCTTCTTAGTGCTGCTTTTCGCCGCTGGTGCTGGAGCCGGAGCAACTTCGGCCATTTTCGTAAGATATTCGGTGTCAGACTCAAGACTTGAGAAAATGCTTCCGCCAGTTTCCAAGGCGGTATATAAAACCCACATGAGAACCGTGGAGAGTCAAGCCATGAGAACCGTGGAGAGTCAAGCAGTCCACCAGCAGACACGCTTGTGTTTTCTTAACACACGTAAAAAGGTGAAAAATCACAACGGAAAGCAACTTAAATAGAAAATATCACTTGAAGTTATAGAAAACAAGTCAGTATCCACATCGAAGTGGTTCACAGTTGGTTGACAGGCTTCGTTGATGTTGCCGAGCCTCCATACAGCACATCATCGTTGGTGGGAGCGACGAAGCTCGCTGACTTTTCTCACTTGTTAAACTTCTAAAATGTTGAAAATCGCTCACAGATCAACGGCGGTCATTTTACAGATGATAAAACATCTTTGTCAAGGGAGTCAAAGGGCGACAACGTATATTTTGATGATCATTTTGGAGTAAGACACCATTTTTGTGATGGCAGCTAGCACACACTTGTTTTTCATGTAGTGCTGCAAGTGCTTTAGTAAAACTTCTTCACACTTTTTTCCCCCCATACTTGTGGTGTCCCATTTTGTGTAAAATACTCTTATTTTACGCACTCATATTAAGTGCAAACAAAACAAATGGTATGTACATATGAATGCATGTATGTATTTACAGGTGCTCGTCAAAAAAATAGAATATCCTCAAAAAGTTGAACATTTCCGTAATTCCATTCAAAAAGTCAAACTTTCATAGATTATGGATTCAGGGCCCACAACTTGTGATTTCAAGTATTTATTTGTCTATTTTTACATAATTTGGGCTTTCAGCTCATAAAACCCGCAAAAACAGGATGTAAAAAAAATGTGAAGAAATCACTATGCGTACTTCCCAGTCTTTTGCATAGGAAAGAAAAGTGGTACTTTCGGAGTAGTGAAAAAAAACACACACACACACCTTGCCCTTTCAGTAGGTTTATATCACGGCTTGTCAGAGGTCCGTTCTTCTAACATGTACATTTATAGCACACAAATAATATAATTCCATAAAAATGGCATCCTGGGACTTGCATTCCCTCATATTGCACATTTTCTCATCTATTTTTATATAAATTATGAACGCAAAATGAAAAAAAAATTGCTTATCAATGGCCTCATGTATTTGGTGCAAGCTGTAAACATGCAAAAAAAAAAAAAATAACTGTCAAACTCCACACAATAAATCTGATAGTAACGGTTTTATGCGGTTGTGTTGTATGTTCATTCAAAACACTTTATTTGTATAGCTCTTTTTATATTAATGATGCAACAAAGAAAAAGCACACCCTTCCTATCCCCATATGGTCTCAAAATTGATGATACTATTATGTATTGCTTGATAGAAAATATAACCCCCAAAAAACTATTAAGATTATCTGTGTAAAAATGTGGAAGACCAAGTGTGCGATAACACTGGTCACTGCTCAGGCATATTTTCTTCCATATGAGAAAACAAAATAAACATTTAACCTTGGCAAACCCAGAACTCTGAGAAACTGTAGAGTTTTCAATGACTGAACTAGTGATGGGTCGTTCGCGAACGAGCCGGCTCTTTGAAGTGAACCATGAGAGCCTTTTCTCTTTTCACGTGTCTGAACCGAGGTTTGGCTGCGCTGCTCTTTTCTTAAATAATTGTTGCTATTTACCGAAATAATTAGTTCACCAAGTCATTCATAAAAATGTACGCTAAATTTGTCATAATTATTTAAAATTAAAGCCAAAGTTCAATTTGAGCTTTTCTTTTAAGTATTTATGAGCCAATTGAGAGCCAAAAAGCGCCAGCTCTTTTCGCTGAGCAGACCCAAATGAACCAGATCACCCAAAAGAGACGAAAATCACATCAATAACTACATTAGTTGATTTTATATTGTAATTAATATTGTGTAGTTCTTTTCAAACTCCGCCTAAATACGCAAACCTTCACCCATACAAATAAGTACGCAACAAAACTATTCTACAGTAAAGACAAAACAAGATCAGACAGAGGTTTAAATGAAAAGCATAAAGACGAAACACACTCTTGAGAGGAAGTGGGAGGCTCTTAAAAGAGCCGTTGGGTTGGGTTTCTTGATGAAATCCGGTTACTTGGAGCTGGTGTACTTGGTGACGGCTTTGGTGCCTTCAGACACGGCGTGCTTGGCCAGCTCACCCGGGAGCAGGAGACGCACGGCGGTCTGGATCTCCCTGGACGTAATAGTGGAGCGCTTGTTGTAATGCGCCAGCCGAGAGGCCTCCGAGGCGATTCGCTCGAAGATGTCGTTGACGAACGAATTCATGATGCTCATCGCTTTGGACGAGATGCCGGTATCAGGGTGAACCTGTTTCAACACCTTGTACACATAGATGGCGTAGCTCTCCTTTCTGCGAGTCCTTCTCTTCTTGCCCGGCTTACTGGCGGATTTAGTGACGGCTTTTTTGGAGCCCTTCTTGGGCGCTGCCTTGGTCGGGGGTTCAGGCATAGTGATTGTTTGCGAAATACTGTGCTGACTGCGGTATGACAGCACATTTTATAGTGCACTCGTTTACATAAAGCTGTGCCAACGCCGCACTTCTATTGGCTAACTGTGCCAACGCCACTTCTTGATTGGCTGATAGCGTTTACTTGATCCTGTTTCAAACGTTTTTTTTCCTCTAAGTTTACTTAATGCAAATATGGCTGCGCCAGCGCTATATTCTGATTGGCTGACATTACCCGCGTGATACTCTTTTTTTTTTTTTGCTTTATGTGTTCATGACTTGCAAATGTGACTGTGCCAGCGCCACATTCTGATTGGCTGACATTATCAGCGTGATCATTTTGCCCTTATTTCTCTTTGTGTTATATTCTTCTTGTAAATGACACTGCGCAAACGCCCCTTTTACATGCTTGTGAAGTGTGTGCGTGTGCGTGTGCGTGTGCACGCTCACGCGTACGTGTACGTGTATTTTCACAAATTCTATTTATTTCAAATGTTCAATCAATAAGCCAAATCTGAATTATCAGTACGCATGCGCGGCCCCCGGCTCATATACGTCCGGTTCAGGGGTCAAAACTCCTCAGCGGCCACAGAAGCGCAGTGGAACCAAACGAATAACAGTCAGTATTTTGAATTTGAGATTGCGTGAGGTCGATTTTGGGTAATATGCCAAGGCCCCATTGTTCAGTGGGCGATTGTCACAACGGTACACGTGGAATTTTGCCATATTCACGAGTGCAATTAAGGAACATCACGTTGTATCTGCGACCCGCCTTACATACTCCTCCCATTTCCTACTGAAAGAAAACATACGGCCATTATATGAACGGACGCCAGTACATCCCTCACACATACCTGGCTGTCCATTTTGCGCTTTTCTGGCCCTTCAACCGCTAAGCCACTGACGATCACGTCACTACCTTGCGAGTAATTGCTACATAAACAAAACAAAGACGGCCGTTTACAGGAGGTCATTAAGGATATCGTGTAAAATATGATCTATCAAATTATAAATTGTTAGCTACATACATAGTGCAGTAGTTCCGTATTGTATAGTTTATTTAGATTATGTAGAGGGCGATATGTAATAGTAATGGCATAGCATTACTGCCATCTACTGGACATTTTTATTTGTGGTTTTATCACAATAGTCCTGCATTTACTGTTGCCATTCTTTTTTTTTTTCTTTTTTTTTAAACACTATACACCATTAAGCAGTTCAAATTATAAAACATAGTGTCCACAAATTATTTTCACAATTAGAAATATGTTAATTAGATTAGTTGTCTGAATTCAATGGTTATCAGAGTACCCTGTTGGTGAAATAGATTTTGCTAAATAATACCATAAAAACCGCTACTCTCAAAAAAAAATAAAAAATACAAACCAGTGTGTGCATAATAGCTTATCAAAATGTAAATAAATGAATGGCGACAGGTACAGTCAGCAAAGGGAGGAGAGAATAAAACAAATAAGAATTAGCAATATCTCTTAATTTCCCGCAATTTCAACCGATTTGTCTCATTATTTTTCTTTTTGTAATGAATGTGCATATGAACATCTTGACTCTTGAACCGCTGATACAGACATAGACCAACATTTGAAATAAATAAATCCTTTTATTTTCCACATGGTGACATTGTCAAATGTGCTGAGAAGGCCGTCCGTGTAAAAGGGGCTCACGCGTCCAAGTTGCCTGAATTCTTGCGCCGCCCTTCATTTAGCGCTGCCGCGGGGCCCCGGCACACTTGTGCTTGCTCACCTGGCACTTGAAGGTGAAGTGTTTGTCACAAGCAGCGCAGCTGAAGGGTTTCTCACCGGTGTGCCGGCGCATGTGTGACATCACGGTGCCCTTCCGAGAGAAGCGCTCGCCGCACACCGAGCACGGGAAGGGCTTCTCCCCCGTGTGCGTCCGCACGTGCAGCACCAACGAGACGCGCTGGCTGAAGCTAGTGTCGCACAGCGAGCAGGAAAAGGGCTTCACCCCCGTGTGAGTACGCAAGTGCACCACTAAGTTCGAGCGCTGACGGAATGTTTTGTTGCACACCGAGCAGCAGAAGGGTTTCTCCCCTGTGTGGCGCCGCATGTGTCTCTTCAGGTTGCGCTTGTGGTCAAAAATTCTGTCGCATTCGGAACAGTTGAATTGTTTCTTGTCGTCGTGGCGTCCGGCCTCCCCCCGGCGACGGTCGGCGACGGCCAAGTGTCCGTTGGTCTCGTCGCCGTTATCCGTCTCAGAGGAGGCCGAGAGCAGATCAAACTGAGGGTCCGTTTCAGAGCCCCCGTCGCGTCCCGCCCGGCTGGTTAGGTGCGACGAGTGAGGTTCCTCATCTTCGCTCTTCACTTGGATGCGAGTCAATGAAATGTCCACCTCTTGCTCCGTGCCAGAGCTCCACTCCTGCCTCTCCTCTTTGACGACGATCACTTTCAAGACGTCAGGCGGCAACGCTGAAATAACAAGGACACTTGAAAAATCTACAGGAAAACATTGACATACGGTGATGTATAGAAGAACGAGCAGGGATGAGTGAGTTTAAAAATAATGTGATGCAATTACATTTCCTTAACATTGTGATTGCAATTAAACGTAATTGTTTTTCAAGGTCCTTTTCCCACGTATTTTTTTTTAACAAACACAAGCAATACATTAATTAATCTGTATTGACTGACTGACAATGATATGGAAACATGTGGGCTGCACTTCTAAAGCACTGTAAAGGTCGAGTCACTTCAGGATAAATCCAAAAATGTCACCCTAAAAAGCACAACATGCCTGACTTCTTGTTCTGCTTACAAATATGCTCTATACGTTTTCTATGGTTATTTTTGAACAAGCAATTTATTTCATTGTTATTAACTTATAAATGCAGGTCGACAAAAGGAAACGTGTGCGTTCCAGCCAGGCTGACAACAGTTGGAAACCTAATAAACTAAAACAGAGCAGAAAGCATCCTTAACATCATCACAACACTGGAGCAGCAGCTAACGGTTAGCAATCTGGTTGACAGCCGCCACTCAGTTTAGCTTTAGTGCAGAGTGCACACCCCGCTGTGCTCGCGAAACGAAATATTTTCTGCAACTAAACCTCACGCATACCTTCGTTTTGTAGTTTTCGTTCAGAATTGGGAGGCAATTGCAGGTGGTGGTCCATCTCTGCCCACTCCTCCCTCGGCTCTTCCCAGCTGTCGTCAGCGACTCGGAAAGAGGAAGTCAAACTTTGCTACATTTCAAAATAAATTGATGACTTCCAAGTATGAGTCTTTTAGGACAACAACTCACAGAACCGCTATAATAATCGAATTAAATAAACCCTTTAAGCTCAATGTTAAAGTCGTCTGTATTTATCGTCTTCTCAAAAGAAAAAGAAATATCAGAGGCGTTTGTTTTGAAATGCAACCTGGAAGCAGTAGTGTCACTGTTGTTCAATTTGTGAACTTCAGGTAAGCACAAAGGCCAAACGTTTGCATTTGTGCATCTTTAAATGCAAATATAGGACGTTAGTAATAATAGTGCATTATTTACAGTCTGTATGTATTGACATTATTGGTCGATTTTGAAACAACACACTTGTACTTTATATCAAATAAAGATTTTGTTGGCTTTCATCTTTCCGTGATCTTCAAATAGAGCCATGGGTGGAGGAACAGCGACATCTAGTGGACACGGACGGTACTGCTGGTCCAAACATATTTTCTTGTCCGCTCTCTACAGTACTTCTTTTTTTTTTTTAAATAAAATAATAAACAAGTTTGGTGGTTTAAGATAACTATATAGGCAATGTTTGAATTATGTTGGAACTGTCGCCTAGAAAAAAAAACCTTATCTATAAAAAAAAAAAAAAAGCTTTTTTTGATGGGTGTGTGGGGTAAAGCATTTTTTTTTTGCATAGCAAATAATATTTGACAAAAACACTGGGCAACATAAAGCTTTATAATTTAATATTCTACCACACTCAAAATATACTTCACAGTTCTGAACTTTCTTCTTGCAAATCTGTAGTGATTTTATGGCTTACACACCCAGCTTTCAAGAGTCTTTCTTCTCTTTACAAAAAAAAAAAAAAAAAAGTCCATAGAGAAAAGACAAGTGAGCGCTTGCTGAGGCTTCCCCACTTCAAGCCTTCAGTCGCTTGACGGTTTCGACTCAGATGACATGCGGCACTGCTGCTGCGGCGGTTCCGTGAGCGCGTCAATATGGCCGCCGGCGTATGTCTTCCACCGGAGAACGGCGTCAGCAAGTGTCACAAGGCGGCAAAGTTGGATTTGGACCTGAAATAAAGGCGACAGCGTGGCGTCTCTGAGGTAGAACTTTTTTCTTTTTTAAATGCATTTTTTTTCTAATGGGGAAAAAAACCCAACTTTCTCATTGGAAGAAAAAAAAAAAAAAGAATGAGTTTTGCAGAAAAGAACCGTGACTTTTTTTTAACGTTCTTGGAAAAAAATAGCAAATTTTCCTTTGCGGAAAAAAGCAAGAACCAAATTATTTTTCTTGAAAAATCACAGACATTTTGTTGTAATATATTTTTTCCTTTTGGACAAAACACAAGACAAAAAAATATATATATTTTTTGTTTTCTCAGAAAAAAAACATGCAAGTTTCCTTTCCTTCTTGCAAAATAAATGCATATTTTTTCAAATAATCATGACTAACTTTCTTCATGATTCTCCCCGCCGCCCCCTCCCCCAAACTTTTTTCCTTCTCTATAACAGTTCCTTTATGGCCGCCACTTACCACCAGCTTGCAATTTTTTTTTTCTTCTAAGGGAGAAAAATAAATAAATAAATAAAAATCACCACTTCTGCTTAGGAAAAAAATGCCATGTTTTTTTCTTGTCTTAAACAGAAACAATAAAATAAAAATAATAACAATAAGTCCACATTTTTTGTTCTACTTTTCGGCCGTACCTGTTGTGGGTCATGTGACTCTTGACGAGGTGTCCCGCTTGCAAGGCCGCCATGAGGGAGAGCTCCCCTGCCAGGACGGTAGCGCAGACCACGCGGGCCAGCTGCCGGGCGTTCTCGCCCGGCTGGTCGGGCCTGGTGCCTTGGACTCCCAGCATCTACGCACAAACAAATTGCACAACATTCGCAACAGGCTCCCATCAGCCCACAAAAAAAAAATATGGGCCTATTTCTCACATTCATTCTAAAAAATAAGTAAATAAAAATAAAAATAAAAATAAAAATAAAAATAAAAATAAAAATAAAAATAAAAATAAAAATAAAACATTTTTCTTCTGAGAAAAAAAAACATCACCATTTTAGCTTTGTTGGGGGGAAATTGTTTTTAAATTAAAGAAAAAATTATACTTTTTTTTTTGGGGGGGGGGGGGCTCCCTTCGGAAAACTTTTTTCCTTTCTGAATATAACTTAAAATATCTTATTTCCTCTCTGGGGAAAAAAATCAAGGCAGAAATATATTCTCCTTCCCAGAAAAATAAAATCAAAATCAAAACTTTTTTGCATTTCTTGGAAAAACTATTTTCCCCTTTTTGCTTTTCTTTCTTTTTTCCTGTGATTTTTTTTTTTTTTGGTGGGCGTTACCTGCAGACACGCCTGCTGCGCTGGCAGGTTGGTGCCACCGCCGACGGTGCCCAACTCGATGGAGGGCATGGTGCAGCTGATGTAGAGGTCTTGGCCATCGGGACCCGTGGCTTCCATCTGCGTGATGCAGTTGGCGCTGCTTACGGTCTGCGCGGGGTCCTGCCGCCAAAACACAGCGCCCGTTTTGATCCACCGCTCAAGCCTTCCACTTCAATACATTCCAGGCAAATGATTTTTGACTGTTGTATATTTTGTCTTTTGTCTTTTTACACAAATAATCACCACATTTGTATGGAAGCAGTAGAGCTGAGAATTTGCCAAATCTTCTGCGCCAAACAGTCGGCCCGCACGCACACATCAAGTTGACAAGTAAACTGTTTTGTTGGCAAGTTGGCTCGCCTGCGGACTGACCTGCCCGCAGGCGATGAAGATGGCCGCCACGATGTTGGCGGCGTGCGCATTGAAGCCGCCGACGCTGCCCGCCATGGCCGAGCCCACCAGGTTCTTGTTGATGTTGAGCTCGACCAGCGCCGCCGTGCTGCTCTTCAGCATCTAGTTTTTCAAAAAGCATGTCATAAATACCAAGTCAGTCACAGACTTTCATCTGTGACGTTTTCTTGAAGAAAAAAGAAAAAAGGTTTTCCTTGATTGGTAAAGAACATACCCTACTATTCCCCAAACCCCAAAAAAGTGAGACATAAATATGGGGGGGGGGGTCTACCTTTTGGGAAAAAAACTACTTTTTTGCTACATTTGACTGAAAAAATGATTGAAAAAAATATTCCTTCAATTACAATAAAATTAGTCTTGTAAGACTGTAATTGACAAATGAACATTGAAAAACATAACATAACTTGACTAAGACTGCTAAAAACAGACTTCAATATGGAAAAAAAATGTCTTCTTTAAAAGATTACTAGTTTAATTCTGAAAAAAAAAAGAAAAACTTTTTCCTAGATTTTTTTGTGATTTTTTTCTTTTAACATTTTTCACACAAAAATTACAACATGTATATTTATTTTCTTGAGAAAAAAAAACGGGGAAAAAAAACTGTTGACCATTGTCATAATCCTGCTACTTTTCCCCCCCAACAAAATACTAGGCTATAACTTCTTTCTTGCAGAACATTTTTAGGGTTGAAAATATAATCAGATTCTTGTGAACTTGTTTTATGACGTGTTTTTTTTTTCTCTCCCCGTTACCTCGCGGACCACCTTGGCGGGGACGGTGGCTTCGCACACGGCACACTTTCCGCGCCCCAGGATCCAGTTGATGGCGGCGGACTTCTTGTCGGTGCAAAAGTTGCCGCTGACGGCGAGAACCTCCACGTCGGCGTGCTGCTGCCGTAGTCGGTGGAGGGCCTTCTCACAGCCCTGCAAACACGGGTTGAAATACTCATTTCAGCCACAAGGGGTCTATCCGACTAAATACAGTAGCTCAGGTCTTATAATAGAATATACACATATAAATAAAATCAATGAATTTTTTTTGTTTTGTTTATTACCACACAAGTTACTCTTTAACTTCAAACTATACATCAAACAAAGAGAATTCCTCTTTGTACATCCATATAAGTGAGAGTTTACCTTTGAGAGCATATTCATGCCCATCGCGTCTCCCGTGTGCGCCTCAAAGCGGATGTAGAGGTTCCTGCCCGCTAAGCCCACCAGTATTTTCTCCAGCCGGGCGAACCTGGTCGGGACAAAAATGCTTTGTCAGCCTGCCGACGAATTGGGACGACGTGCGGGCAAGTCGGCTGAAATGGCACCTGCTGGTCTGGTCGAAGGCGTCTTTGATGACGGCCAAGCCCTCGGCGCTCTCGAGCCACGCTTTGACCTCGGCGGCGCGGCAGGCCGAGGGCAGACGCACCACGGGGCCCCGAGTCATGCTGTCGGCGAGCACCCTGCTGCGACAGCCGCCGCTCAGCTGCATCGTCAGCATATGCGGGAAACAAAATGGTGTGCAATGTACATGTGATTCATTCGTAAGAAAAAAAAAAAAGAAAACGAAAACCTCTTCTCTCATGATTGCCATTTGTAAAAAATGAACTGATTTTTGAACAAAAATATGACTAAAAAAATTATTTAAAAAATAGAATGCTTAAACATTTTGGGGGTAAAAACAGTCATTTCAGAAAAACAAAGAGCTATCTTAAAAATATATATATAAGCCCTACTTTTTTCTTTAGGGAAAAAAAAGCTTGTAAAAACTTTATGAAAACGTGGAGAAAAAAGCGATGGCTAAAATTATATTTGGGGGGAAAAAACAATTGGCATGGTTTCTGTAAGATTATTAATTTTTCTAGAAAACCAATTGTTGGGAACAAATTTAAGTAAAAAAAAATCTTTAAAATTTTATTCCCAATTTTTTTTTTTTTAATTAACAAAAATAACTCCACAAAAGTTTCATTTTCCACCCCAAAATGTTAACTTCAGGATTACTTAAATTTCACATTAAATGATTGATTTCATTTTATTTTTAAGTAATGACATTATTCTCTTATTTCCATAATATTGCTAATTTTTTCATGACGAAATTAAATTACGACTCAATTAAAAACATTTTTTTTATATAGTTAAAAAAAACGCAAGAACAAAAAAACATCCGTTAAAAAAAAAATTCTCAAAATGTTTTGGCCAAAAATATGATTAAAATTGTAATTTTATTTTTAGAATATCCATCCATCCATTTTCTTAACCGCTTAGTCCTCACAAGGGTCATTTTTCAGAAAATTAAAACTAAAATTTTGTAAAATACTTTTTTTTTTTTACTTCTATGGGAAAAAATCCTTGAAATGTTTTTAAAACATTATTTTCTTATTTGTGCAATATTACATTATCTTTAAGATTTCTTCATTGAATTTTTTTTTTGGGGGGGGGGGGGGCACTTACAGAGAGAGCCCGGCAGCCCCGGTTGGTGCTGGCCACCAGGCAGCCCTCGGTGGTCGCCATGGGAATGTAAAACTGCTTGTCATCCAAGGGCAGCGGGCCGGCCACGCCCACCGGCACGGGCATGTAACCAATGACATTCTCGCAGCACGTGCCCATCACCTATCAAACGGCAACGGGTGAAAAAGTTCACATCAATTTCATTCTGTTGCAAATTTAACAACTGAAGTTTCACGCCGCCTTCACCTTGGCGTAGTCGTAGTCCTTGTACGGAAGCGACGACAAGGCGGCGGGAACGGGAAGCTTGGAGGACAGCATCTCCCTCCTGATGGCCACGCCCCTCTCGGGGGTCTCCAGAACCGATTCCAGCTTGTAGCTGAGGATGTGACGCGACGCCACCAGGTTGATCACCTCGCGGTTGCTGAGGCAACGGGGCCCTCGCTGAGAAGACGACAAGCGGTCGCGGTCTGACACGGTGGGCGCCGATTTAACCTTGCGGGGGGTGTGGAGGGGAGCTCACCTGCGGATGGGCGAGGACGTCCACACATTCCTTCAACGTGCGTGGACATGCTTCAGCTTTGGACTCGTCGGGAGACACTGGAGACGGGCTGGCCTCCGCTGTGGACAAAACCCACATTTTATTTGAAAAAGAAATATTCTTTGCCACTTCTATTGAAAACCCTGTGAAAAATATTTTTGGTGGAACATTTTTTCCCCCCTGTGAAAAATATTACTTCTTCAAAAAAAAATTAATACAATTTTTTAGGAAACATTTTTGTCTTGAAATTTGTGAAAAATATCACTAGCTGAAAAAATACATTAAAAAGAGTAGTGGAAGAAAGTACTTTTTCCATAAGAACTTTTCCGAGAAAATTTGGCATTTTGCCCCCAAAAACACCAATTTTTGTAAAAAAAATTTGACCGGATGAGAACAAATATTTTTGTAAAAAAAAAAATAAAAAATTTAAACAAAAATCTTTTGGTGAAAAATGTTGTCAAAGAAACATGACTTATTGCATAAAACAATATGATTATATATTTTTGGGGGAAAAAATCTGTTACAATAAAATCTCTCTATATTTTTAACATTGGCAAAATATGATATTTTGCCCTGCAGAAACAACAACAAAAACTTTGTGAAAAAAATCCCACTTCTTACAAATGACGATATTTGTGCTTTACTCTTGAACGGAACCAGTCAGGAAGGAGCCTTACCTTCATCATTGCGCTCAAGTCTTGACTCTGCCGCGGCGGCGGAAAAGTCCAGCCTGCAGCAGCAATCGGCCGGCGGCAGCCTGCAGGTGGGAGGCGAGCCGCCCGAGGGGTTCTTGATGGACAGCGACGACTCGGTGTCGCTCTGCTCGAAGAGGACGTACTTAACGGCGAGCAGCAAGGCCAGGCCCAGCGTGATCACCTGCTCCAGGTCCACCCTGAGGTACGACAGCGGCGGGATTACGACGCGAGCGCAACACCGCAAGCACCTTAAATCTGTTCTTCCCTTTTTTTAATTGGCAAATGAAAATCAACAAACGTTTACACGTTAAATGCAAAATATGGCCGAGCTGGGAATAGTGAAAAATTGACGCACGACTTTTATATTTGACATGGCTACAACCTGATTAAATCAATCTCCTCCACTCACTTCAACATAATTACTTGGCAACAAGTTGCCACAAGATGGCGCCAAATCAGTACTTTTCTATTAGACACCATTTTTGGCCTGACAACAAAAATAGCAAGGCTGGATAACCCTCCGACAAAAACAGGCAAATTCATGAGTGGCAAATCACAAATAAGCACAGCTTCCCCCCCACCCACAAAAATCGGGGTCTATATAAGACAGAAAACTGTAATCTTACAAAATAGTCCCCCACCCCGGGAATTCATTTTTTTTTTAAGAAGAAAGTATTTCCCTAAAAGTACAATATTAATCCAAGTGTATAAAATACTTCAATTTTATATATATATATATATATATATATATATATATATATATATATATATATTTTTTTTTTTTTTTTGAGATTAAAGCAAAAGCATTAAGATTTATTTATTTAATGAAAAAGTATTATTTTTGGAAAAAAAGTGATTAAAAAAAATGTTTTTTCAATAACCAACTAATTACTAAAATCAAATTCAATTTTGTAGTTTTGATGTGAGGGAGCCTAATATTCAAATTAAAAGTCCATCTCCCCCACCCCAATAGATTAAGAAACAAGATAATCCCATTTTGATTGCCAATTGAAAATGGAATAAATGAACGACAGACAAATTCAAAAGCAATCTTATTGCTGGCATTTTTTTTTTTTTTTTTTTTACCCATTCAGCTGCAGCGGCCACATGGACGCGCCGCGCTCCAGCCTCTTGTGCGCCGAGCCCGCCGCCGTCCTGTTGTGTCCGGGATGCTCGGCCGCCAGTCGCGCGTGAGCGTGGACCAGAGCGAGTCCCAGCGACTTCAAAAAAAAAAAGGCGTCCCCGTTACGCTCGAGCGTGCTCGGGACGAACGCCGCCGCCGCCGCCGCGCCGGCTGCCGCAACTCACCATGATGAGTTTAACCCTCTGCGTCACAGGATTGGGCTTGTTGTGTTCCTCTTCGGCCAGCACGTGGGCGAAGTGGCTCAGCTGCCAAATGGGACGACCCTCGCGGCTTTCCATCGACAACTGCGCGCGCGCGATGGGAAAACGTGAACATAAAAACAGCAAGGACCTCCACCAAGGCTTGGAAAAATTTATAGATTTGAAAGATTTAAGTGCTAGTTATCATATGAACAGCAAGGAATGAATAACGATTCATCCATACAATGAAACTGTTACTTTGCTGTACACGTGCACGACAAGTTGCCCACTTAAGTGTTGAATATTGAAAGATAAAAGTATATGACTAACTAACATGTCATGGGTTTTCCGCCATCTTACCTCAAGTACCAGCGAGACGCAAGCCGGGAAGAAGGTCATGAAGACAAAATAGTTCGCCAGCACCGACATGCAGCCGAAACAGCACATGATCTCCAGCTGCGGCACACCTGGACAACATGGGATCATGTCAGTCATCTTGACAACATCATCATCATCATCATCATCATCATCATCATCATCGAGTGTCCTACCTGACATGGTGCCGATCCCGATGACCAGACACTCCACCAGCGCATCCAGTGTGAAGGTGGGACCCAAGATGGCCATGCCCTGAGAGATGTTCTCCCTCACCTCCTCCTGCGCGCACACATGAAGCATGTCGGGTGTTTTCACGCTCGCCGGCGTGAAGACGAGGCGTTACTGTGGCCGCCGCGCTCACCTGAGAGTTGGAGCTGAGCGCAAACTTGGCCAGCGTGCAAGCTTTGGACAGGTCGATGAGGAGGAGGAAGAAAGGGAGCGCTTCGCTGGGGGAGGAAGAGGACGGACGTCGTGTAAGTTGCTGTGAATGGTGGAATGCTGTGTTGACGGCCACATCTTCAGCTATGAGGGGGTGTGCACACTTGTGCAAATGTTTATTTTACTTCACCTCCAGAAGATTTTTTTTTTTTGTGACCGAGTAGTACGTGTTTTAGGTCACAAAGTTAAAAAAAAAAAAAAGCTTTAAATTATTATTTTTTTTGAACTGGCATTCTAACAGGGGTGTGTAGACTTTCTATATCCAGTCAAAGTATGAAGAGCAAAATCAGTGAAACTGATCATTTTCCAGTGGTCTCTTCGGGGGGTTTTCAGAGCTGTTTATGCCCTATTCTTAATATCTAATTGGAACATATAGTTTTAATTAGGGCTCCGTTAAACTATTATTTTAATAATCGATTAATCTGTCAATTATTTTGATGATTTATGAATGAACTGGGGAAAAACTTGTTTTTTAAAAAAATCTTTTCATTTTCATTAGCCCCTTTATTCAACAATAAGACATTATCTCAAATTGGCAGGGCAGATAAAGACAAAAACTTTTTTTTATTTTAAGATTCAGTTCCGGGTTTGGTCAGTAACATGCCAGAAAAATCGGACAAAATATTAATATAATTTTACAAAGCAAAAGAAGATATTTGCAAAAAATAAAATAAAAATAAACCACAAAGACGGTCTGTTTTCATGGAGAACTACAGATATCAGAGAATATTTACTTTGTGAGACTGAAATTGAGGATTTTGACAATTTTAACTCTTTGACTGCCAAGAACGTTAAATAACGTTTAGTAAAATCCTATGGAGGAGTGCCAAAGACGTTAAAAGACGTTTTTTTTTTCAAAACAGAGATGAAACTAACCATTTTCTATTGTTGATTACTGAAAAACGGAATAAGGTAGAAACAAACTTTTTTTTCTGATGAAAGATGAGAGTCCAATCTTTCATTTGGTAGTATGTGTGTTTCCATAGTCCAAACACATAATTTTCTGTGGACCTTGAAAGATCAGTCAAAATGCTTAAATCGGCTGGCACCCACGGCATCCCTTTTCTGAAAACGTCTGGCAGTCAAAGAGTTAAATTGATTGGATGATTAATCTGTTATTAAAATATTGATTAATTTGATGATTTTACTTGATTAGTAAATCATTATTGTATCTCTAGTTTTAACATTAAAACTGAATTTGGAGAAATTATTCAATCAAAATATATATTTTTTTAATGGGATTTATTTTTAAATAAATTAATTAATCAAAGATGACTGCATTTATTATGCTCTTTGGCTACAAAGGGAACAGAAAAAAAACTATTTGTGAATTTTTCAAATGAACCGCTTCGAACGATGTGGATGACTTACTTGAGACCTGTCAACTCTCTGCCAAAAAAATGGATGACGACCGAGCTGAAAACAAAACTGGAAAATAATGTGAATAAGCCGGCGATACCTGCAGGAGATACAAAAAAAAGAAAAAGAAAAAAGAGAGATTTAATGGCAGCGCAAATATCTAAAAAGACGCCGCGATCGATACCAACCCAGAATGTACTTGGAGCCAAGCTGTCGGAGGTTCTTAAACTGGAAGTAGATGTAAATGATGGCGACGCAGCGCGTCACCGTCAGGATGACGGCGTCGCTGCTGTGGGCCGGCTACAAAGGAAACACGTGCAATCAGGTTCGAGACGTTCACAACGCAGCCAGCGAGTCGTGCGAGAAGCTTCACCTCACGCTCCGCTTTGGGACATTCCTTCCAGCTGCACACGTGGCTGCTGGCGGTCCGGCCGTTCATGGACATGAGGCAGACAGCCAGCGCCAGGGTGCCGATGATCACCTCCAACGGGTGGGCGGCCACCAGCAGGCCGTGGAGCCGGAACAGCCGTGCCAACATGTCTGCAAGGACAAGCGCGGCACACTCAGTCAATGGGGGAGTAAAAATATGTGTCCCCAACAAATGCAATCATTATTTCACTAGCAATTACTCACATTTTTTTTGTTTGCTTCAGGTGCAAAAAAAGATCACAAATGTGTGGTTAACTTTTGAAGAACTAATGGTGGACTTTTCTGGAACGTATCCTCCCTAAGTGACTGAAAAACTCCCATATTCACTGTTTAAGAGCACTTGGGCCCACCAATAAAAAGTAGTATCGCTTTGGCGCCATCTTGTAGAAGACATGTGCCAAGGAACTATGAGAAAGTGAATGGAAATGAATTTAGACCAAAAAAAAAAAAGGTGCTTTGCCATATCTTATTGACAAGGAACTGTGTTGAGGATCTAAACTTAGACAGAAGTAGTGCTTGGCTGCTACTGAATGGCATTTTAGTGCCACGGAACTATGATGAAGAAAATTGAGAAGCTCCCTGCCAAGAAACGATCGTGAATTGACCTGACGAACTTCAGCATTTAGACAGAAGCAGCGCTTTACTGCCATCTTGTGACAACTTTGTGCGTAGAAACAAAGTAAGATTAAGAACTTCATCTAGACAAAAGTAGTGCCTGGCCAATGGAAAAACTAAGATGAAGTCAATTGAGTAACTTGATTGGTCGTATTTTTTGCATCTTGGTGCCAAGGAATTGTACTGAAGGGATTTCCAATGTTTCATTTAGACTAGTACTTTGTCGACATCTTGTGAAACTCTCGTGCCAAGAACTAGGTTGACGTGAGTTGAGGAGCTTCACTTAGTACATCATGTGGCATCTATTAGCAATTTGTCCCAAAAAAATTGAATTTGCCCTTCAAAAGGGCAAAGAGCATGAAAAGGAACATTTTGTTGAATTTATTTTCTAAATAATAAGATCCTGATCCCTACTATTTACGTCAACCTTAATTGGAGGCTGCAGTTTACACGAGGCCAGCATTTTAAGACAGGAACTTCAACACAAGTTTTATTGTTAGGAGATTACACTTTCATATTTTTGTACTTTGTACGTCTTTAGTCAGAAACACATCCCCTTGAATTTAAGTAGCATACACGTAACTGCTGCCAAAACAATCATGAGGCAAAGTGTAGCTACTCCCGTCGTGATATTACAACTACAGACAGCCAGCTAACGTTCAACGGACAGCTAATTTACCGATTATCTACAAACACATACACAAACACAAATATAAGACAGGCTGTCTTTCAATTTAGAGACATTTGTCGCAACAAAAAATAACCTGTCAACTTTAAAGCTGGGGGTAGCGCGCTGACGTTAGCATTAGCCATCCGTCACGTCTACACTAATGACAGCCGAAAACAAAAGTTATTTGGTCGGTACGAGGCGACTACACTCCCGTGTAATAAGGCGGCTAATAACATACTTACTTTTAAAAACGTTTTCCGGTGGTCAGGGAGGTGTTTCCATGATAGTGATCCAATGTCCCTTCCACGAACATGTCGATTCGCTAGCTTAACTGCGATGAGTAGCCGATGCCCGATGGTGTAATCCGGAAGTGATGACGCACGGAAACTACGTCACTTGCAAGATGCGTAACTGACGCCATTTTGGTGCGGGGTGAAAAGGGGTGGAGGCCACGTCGTATCTTTAAAATAAAGCAATTTAAGAGATGTTTTAACGTTTTATATATATATATATATATATATATATATATATATATATTATTGATTTATATGTTGCGAGTCGCAAATATGTACTGAGAGTAGACAAGAAAATATATGTTCAGGCCAGCAGTACCGTTTGTGTCCACTAGATGTCACTGTTCCTCCACCCATGGCTCTATTTGAAGCGCACGGAAAGGTCATGATAGCCAACAAAATCTTTATTTGATATAAAGTACCAAGTGTGTTGTTTCAAAATCGACCAATAATGTAAATACATACAGACTGTAAATAATGCACTGCAGTCAAAACAGTTACTATAAATCATCTGAGTTTGAATTTCTGAATTTGAATTTTGAATTTCTGAAAATTAATTTTTGACTTATTTTTTTTTAACCTATCAAAATGTTTTTAAATCGGCCATGTTAAACAAAAACTTTAAAGGATCTGTAAATGAAGTCATTAACCTGTTGCTGTTTTTAATTTATTGTTTTAACTGTACATAACGTGTTGTGTTGCGCCTCCTGGCCAGGTCTCCCTTGAAAAAGATCTGCGGATCTCAATGGGATTTTCCTGGTTAAATAACAAATGTAAAATTAAAAAAAATTTTAAAACTTAACATTGCAAAAAATAATCTGAATCTCAAATAAATCTGTTAAAAAGCGGTGTAAAAAAAATCAACATTGACATATTCAGTGTCAGAAAATTGGGTATACGGGTAAACCAAAAATTGATCCACCACCTGATCATGTGACTGATACTGGAAGGACGGATTTCCTTTTCTTTTTTTTTCTTTTTTTAATCATTGTTTGACGTTGAAACGTAAACTGAGATGTACATACAAATACACTATTTTAATGCTAACACATAATACAAAACACTGTTGGCAGGCTGACAAAAAAAAGAGCAATTATTAACCTCTAAACTAAACACACAACAAGCAGCAACACAAACAAACAGAACATACAAATACTCACAGTGAAAATTATTTTTGGTGGTTTGTCAAAGAGTGTCCTAAATGAAGTTTCTTGAAAAGTCAAAGTCTTCTTCTTATCATTTGACGCCCCCCCCCCCCCCCCCCCCCATCATCCCTCACTCCAACCTCTCGCGGCCTCCATCTTTCTCGTCAACCTTGAAGAGGCGGCCGATAAAAACGCGCGCTGATCCGCCTGCTTGCCTCCGCCGCGCACACACACACACACACACGCGCGCACACGCACACAACGATACGGTCAACGCCAAGATCTGTGTCGTGCATTTCTGTGCCTCAGATAAACCTTCAGTGATGTCACCTTTACTGATAAGATGCAGAGTGGGAAACATACAAATGCAGCACAGAAAGACCGCGTGTGTAGTAGAAGTAGCAGTTGTTTTGAAGGTTTGTAACACCGATGCTAATTTCTGTTAGCACGTCGATGGCATTTCACGTTACGGATTAGCAAGAAGCTAGCGGACTTTTGGTGGACGAAATGATTGGGTTTGATTGAACATTTTGGTGGTCAAACATGCAATGTTAAAATTCATTAAGCATTTACAATATCATATTATTATCATATTTAGAATATTTAGGTGTTTCCCCTCTAAAATTGGGTCATTAGAAGGTATTTGTTAAATTGAAAAATGATGGTAACATATTTAGTTCAGTCCAAATACACAGTAAATTGCCCTATTGGCCAATTTAAAAAATAAAATAAAATAAAATAGATAATAAAAGGTTTTTTTCCTGATCGTCGCTTATTTGCAGATTTTTCCATTTTTATAAATGTGCAAGCAATTATAAGGTTTGTCAATTATTCTCAGACTTTTTCTATCAGCATTCCCTACCCGTGAGTAGCAGACTTTACATTTTTATATTCAACAACTGCTTGATTGTTTATAATTTAGTTAATTGTAATAACTCAATATGTTTTGATTTACCTTTAACTACGTGGTAACGTTTGCTCATTCGCTGGGATGCCACAAGATGGCGCCAAATGCCTGCCTGAGCAGGAATTGGTGTCAAGGAAGTGTTGACCTGATCCATTTCAACTTGAGAAACTTGCCTTGCGGCACGTTCCAAATACAATTATCTGTACACCATTTATTTATTTTTTCTAGAAAATGTAAGTATTAAACTGCCAGTTTAAACAATTAATTAATTATAAACATTTTGGTACATCAATTGCTGGCTACCCCAAACACACTCACACACACACACACCTTGTACACTACCGACAAATATTGGATTATCCTGAGAGATGTAACAATTCCTCTTTTTTTTTTTGTTACATGAGAATCAAATATTATTTATTTATTTATGTATTTATTTATAAAAAAAAAAAAATATGAAGGCGTTTCAGGGTTCAGGTGTACCTAATGAAGTGTCCCGGCTAATCAAAGGTGCGTGCGCGTGTGTTGTATGTGCACAAACATGATGAGAGTGTTAATGAATGACGCGTCGCTCATTGGCTAATAGGATTCCCCCGCCATTGCTCCCTGCCTCCCCCGGGCGGTAAACAGAGTTGGAGGGAGGGAAAACACGTGTGTGTGTGCGTGTGTGTGTGTGAGAGTGGGGGGGGGGGGGGGTTGTATGCAGTGATTTATAACATCAGCTCTTGCTCGCACCTTTTCTCCCGTAGCAGGGCCACAAACACATCCATTACAAAAGTACTGATGTTAATGGCAATTGTGCGCGTGTGTGTGCGCGCGCGCGTGTGTACGCACACTAGAGTGAGCGCACTTTTGTGTGAGCGTGTGCACCACCGTGATAATCACAAGCTGCTGGCTGAATGGGAGGTGAAGGTTACGAGGGCCTTTCCCATAGAGGTAAGCAAGTGCCTAGCCGTGTGCGTGCGTGCGTGCGTGCGTGTGCGCGTGATAGACTCAAGAGAGTAAACCGAGGCATCAAGCCCCCCCCCCCCCCGCCTCTCCCGCCGCCTCATTTATCAGTCATTAATGTTTGTTTACACTGAGCAGGCGCTAGCGAGTCCATTTGGAGCACTCGAACGTCGAGTCATGAAATTTCGCAGCCACGTTCGATCCACGCGCAATAAGGAAAATGTTTGTTTTTGTTCGTGTACACAGAAAATGGCCAAAATGGCCCTAAGATGTCAAAATGGCGGCTTTCCTGTGTCTATTTGGCATCCATTTTTGGGGGGTCTACTCTTGGTAGACATGACTACAAAATGTCATGCTGCTAAATAAAACTGGATTCAGGGGCTAAATAAAAAAAATATATATTGAGGTCAAGTTTGCTGTAAATAATCCAAATCAATTTAAATTGGTCACTTGATCTTCTTAGCCCTACTTCAGACTCGTTTTGTGGCAGATGTATCGACCAAATTCTATATATGCCTGGACGTGAAATTGGGGGCTGAATTAAAAAAAATAAAAAATAAAAAAGTACACGTTTGCTTTCAAGGGGAAATGGCCAAAATAAACCAAAAAAGGCTGATTCAAACCAAAATGGCTGACTTCCTGTGTCTTTTTAAAGGTACGGCTTCTAGAGACTTTTTTTTGTGCGTCTACTCATGATAGACATGTCAACCAAATTTGATGTTGCTGATTGAAACTGGCTTCAGGGGTTAAAAAAAAAAAAAGTTTGAGGAGAGGTTAACAAGCCTAAAATGGCTGCTTCCAAACAAAATGGTGTACTTCCTGTGTCTTTTAAGGTATGACTTTTTTTTTGTCGCTCTACTCATGATAGACACGTCAACCAAATTTGAGGTTGCTGGGTAAAATTGGCTTTGGGGGGGTGAGGCTGATTCGCCCCCCCCCCCCCCAAAGTGTCCAATTGGATTCAATTTGGTGGTGTGCATCCTGACCACGCGTTTCTCGTTTATTCTGACATTCTGGGAGGCGGCAGTGATCCAATTTTGAGGGTGGAGGCGGGGGCGGGACCTCGAAAGAAGCGTCTTGAGAAGGGACGGCTGGATGCTGAAGATTACTTCCCCTGTGTGTGTGCGTGTGTGTGCGAGAGTGTGTGTGTGAATCCGGCCGTCTCCTCTCACATTAGCCTTTACATTAAAGGCAGTCAGGTGGAAAATGAGTGTGGACCTGAGCCACCTCGTCCACCCACCTGGCCCACCGCGAGGGGATGAGGAGGGGGATAAGAGGATGATGAAGAGTACGGACGGGGGTTGTGGATGGGCTGGAGAAAGTGCATTGACTTAAAAAAAAAAAGAAAAAATCCCATCCTTGCAGATGAAAAATCATTCATACGTGTCTGGTTTGGAGCATCTAACGAGGTGGACGCGCACCTTTCAAAATGCACGTGATGGAATTAAAATGGGACATTAATAATTAAAATCCTATTAGTGTGAATATTTCATGAATATGAATGAATTAATATCCTTATCCTCCTAACAAAATATATCTTGAATTTCACGTTTCGTTTAAAGGCTCAAAATATATATATATAAAAAAAAAGAGAGAGAAAAAGTATTTAGATGCAGTTAGCAGGTTAGCAAAATGATTATTATTTTTTAAATGACTCATTGAAGGGTCTTTGAAAATTCCAAATTGTCATTTAAAAAAAAAAAAAACTCAGTGCTGGGTTATCAAAGCACAAAATTCAGGTTAATCACGAGTGTAAATTTGTCCCTATGTTTCTATTTTTTTTTTTAATTAATGTTGACATTGATGTTTTGAAACTCACAAGAAGGCCTGTGAAGATGCCAAGTTGTCTTTGATGCCTACAAAAAATATGTTTTGTTTATTCACATCACTGAGGTCACTAACCCAAAATTGGGTTAGGTGGGCAAACAAACACTTAACGTTAAGTTTATCAACAAGTCTAAAATTGACACTGAAGACGCAACATTGTCTTTGATTTTCCAAACATTACATTTGGTTGACTGAAGACAAAATTGTGTCGGATGTTGTTAGCTTTAGCAAAACGTAAGCGCTCAAAACAAAGTCCTCAATGTTTTGAAAAGTGACATTGATGCTTTCAAAAATTTGGAGACACAATCGTCTTAGGTTAGTGAAAATAAATGGTAAAATAGTCAACAAGTCTTCAATTTAACTTGCTGATACAAGTCATGGATGGACGGATGATTTGAAGAATTTTTTTTTAGTTCACTGACGACAAACGTGTTAACGTCGGATTAGGTAGGCAAAAAAATTGATTAGTCAAACTTTAGAGGCATTTGAGACCAGCACTTCACTCTTTGAGTACTCACCGATACTAAGTACCAAGACTTTTAATATCTAAAATTTAATTTGACACAATGACAAAGATTTGAAAAAAAAAAAACAAAAAACTATTTCTTTAATGCAGATGATGATTTGCTGATGTGCCAAGGAGGACTTATTCAATGTCATTGTTGTATTGGTGACTGGTATCGGCAGCCTCCATGAGTATCTAATACCTTAAAATAAGGCTGGCATCAGTAAACGTCTTATCCAATGCTACCTTGTAGCGCAACACGCATTCTGTTCAGCTTTGTTGTCGTCGTTTTCAAAACATCTTTGGTGTCTTTAAAAAAAAAAAAAAAAAAATCCTAAAAATGCTTCAAGTTGTAAGAGACATTTTTTATTACCAGTGCTATTTACATAGAAATAATACAACCCTTCAAACATGCACACGTACACACACACGCACGCACGCACGCACGCATCCATCCGTCCACTCATGTTTACATCCAAGAAGATTGGAGTCCACCAGCAAAGAAAAGAGACGACGTTTCTGTTCCGGGAATGAAATCGGGAGGAACGAATCCAGAAATGCTCATTTTGGCCGAGAGGCGGGAAAACGCACACCGGCCGCTAGGTGGCGATGGAGGCCCGATAGCGGCGGCGGTTGGGGATTTGGGGGGGGGGGGGGGGTTTGAGGTGGTATGGAGGGGGCGGGGTGTGCGGCCCGCCACAGATGTTGCGTGGCCCCTCTTTTGTTTGCTCCCTTTAAGAGGCAGGAGACCTCAGCTGTTGAAGGAGATTCTCTATTATGGCTTCAGTGTGCTTTTGAAAATCATTTCCATTAAAACATGTCTTGTGGAAAAAAGGACCCCAACAAAGGGAAGGTCGGCCGGAGGCGCGCGCGCGGGCACAACAATCAAGGCCGCCCCGTGTGCGCGGGGGTGTGTAGGAGAAAGGTGCAGACACTCTTGTTTTAACACATGATCATCATGTTGAGGAGGAGGAGGAGGGGAGGAGGGGGGGGGGGGTATCTGCACGGCCAGGATTTGAACCCTAAGCTGCCATGCCCCAATTCAATCTTCAACCCGATCTACTGGGTCTAAATAATTACCCGAACGTTGGATAAAAGCAACCCAATCCACAGCTGGGTTAGGATAACGACCCAATATTTTTGCTAAAATAATAACGTATCTTTGTGACACGTGACAGGACGGCAGCGGGTCCGATGAACCTGTGCAGCCGTCATTATTTCACCACTGGAATGAGGACTCCTGCGTATTCGCCGTTCGATAGTCACAAATTTGTTTTTTTTTTCCCCCCAGTGGAACCTGTTCTCCGACTATGAGGCCAGAACCCTGTCTTAAATAGGAAAGTAGTAGCATAATTGGTTTCAAGGAAGTATGTTGAAGCGTTTGCCGGGGGGGTGGAAAGAATTTGAGCCTGGCTTGACCACGGACGGAGGTTCGCACTTTTGGCGCATTTTTTTTCTTCATCAAATGTTCAGTCCTCGATTTGTACGGGAAAAAGATGGAAGTTAAGTTTGAAATAATATCGCAAGGTTTTGGTGCGCTAGTTTTGTCGATTAAACCACAGGTGTCAAACTCAAGGCTCGGGGGCCACATCTGGCCCGCTACATCATTTTTTTTTTGGTGGCCCCTAAATGCAAATAAAGTGCGTCTACTTCATGTTTCTTGCTAAATGGATTTGTTTTTTTTTTTCATTTTGGCAGAAAATTGGTCTCACAATTTCAATTTTCTTCACTTTTAGCAGATATGACAAGCGTCACCCTCCAACTAATCTTTTCTTAATATTTGGTTGTCACTATTATCCACAAACTATTATCCATAATTCATGAGATATTTTGTTAAATATATATAAACACAAACATTGTGGTTCTAAACAACATTAGCCTAATAGCATAAATGCCAAAGCAATTCTTAACTCGCTGCCACAATATCAATGAAAAAATACCAATGTTGCTTGCTAATTTTTTTAAAATTTTATTTATGTCTGTGTAGATTCAGAGTCATCCGGGTCAGACTCTTGTTGTTTGTAGAATTTGTGTCTTTTCCTTTTTTCAGAAAACATTCAAATCCGACTCGGCGTATGCTAATATGCTATTAGGCTAACGAGGTGATTTTACATCCATACGATGTTCGCAGTTAGAACGGCCCTCTGAGGGAAACCACAAGTACGATGAAAATGAGTTTGACACCCCTGGTTTAAGCTGTTAAAATAAGCAATTTAAAAATAATAATAATAATAATAATAATTTCAATGACTTGCATTTTTTTGTGTTATTTGTAGAAGGGGTCTGTTCCTATCCCGTGCGAATAGCAGCCGTTTTCTGTCTAAATCCTTTTTTTTGCGCCATTTTATTTGGTGTCGTGCCGTGATTAGTTTTCAGCTCTAAAACGTGAGCCTTGGCTCGATAACGGCCGGGAAACCCTCGTGCGAGGTTCCGATGAGGGGAACGGGTGGGAATGGACCGGGTGAATTTGCCATCATCCCGAGCGGTACCGGCGGCAGGTTGCGACGTTGAAAACAAGCGACACTCGCCGTGTGTCCAAAGCAACGTTGACGTGAAATTATCTCAAAGCGTGGAGCCGCAGCGGCCGACGCGCCTATTTTAGCGACTACGCGGCGTGACCGCGGCTACGCGCGAGGTGACGGTTCTCTTTCAAAAGCGAGGAAATGAAGTTGAAGAAAAGAAAAAAGTCCCTTTGGCGTTGTTGCGTCTACTGTGATTTTTGTGGTAGCGTGGATGGAGTCAATCAAAGTCTTTGTTGTCCAGAACTCAAGTCCAGTATTCCAAGAAAGCACGTAGGGACGTCTCTACACTTCTACGCAAGTGGAAAGCGGTCCGCTCTTGGTAAAAAGTAACTCCCAGCCCGTCCCGGCGGCTTCACCAGGCGGCGGCCTCGCCCATCTCGGGCCCTTGGTGGGACATGGGGGCGCTGTAGCTGGAGTTACTGGCCAGTGAGAAAGGGGGACTGGGCCCGCCCCCGTAGGCCTCCCCCGGCACGGGCTGCAGGGAGCCCGGCTCGGGACTGGGCGTCTCGGCGTGGGAGATCATGTCCGTGAACCTTTGGTCGTCCGAGGGGAGGTGGCCCGAGCCCTCCATGGCCCCGGGGCCCGAGGCTAGGATGTAGGGGGATTCGGCGGGGGACTGGGCCTGCGAGGACGGGGGGCCGTGCGGGAAGAAGTCGTAGTTGCTTCCTGGTGCGTAGTAGTCGCCCTGGTACTCTGGAAGGATAAAAAAAAAAAAAAACACGTTAGGAGACGTCAAAGATGTTCGCAATGACATCAAAGACACGTCAAGGATGTTTTCGTCAGTGACGTTTTAGATTAAAAGCAGTTGTTGATTACGGTGTCAAAGATGCTCTCAATGACATCAAAGACACGTCATTACGTTGTTGGCGAAAATGTTGATGACGTGCTTTTTCATTAAAGATGTTGTCTAACATGCTCTCAATTACAACAACATCAAAGACAACGTCAATTATATCAAATACACTCTCAATGACGTTTTCAAGGACATCGTCACATGATGTGGGCAGTGATGTCTCTAAGATGTCAAAAATGTTCTCGACGTCCTCAAAGACCGTCGAAAATGTCGATGCCATGATTTTTAAGTATGTTCTAGTCAGTGATGTTCTCGAATATGTTCTCAGTCACATGACATCTATTTACGCTAACATCAACGACACGGTCGGTGACATCGATGATGACATTTCTGAGTATAATGCGGTCCGTTATGTTACCAAAGATGTCAATCGATGCCGACTAACATTTTCGGAATGACATCAAAGACACGGTCGGCGCCACTGATGAAGGCGTTGTTGAGTAGGATGTGGTCAGTCATGTTGACAAGGACGTCAAAGATTTAGTACATGACATTGATGTCAAAGAGGGTCGACATGGTTTCCAATCACTTTCTCTCGAAAGACGTTCTCAGCGACATCAAAGACATTGTCAATAATGTCGTCAATGACATCGATTGCGACATTGTTTTCACTGACGTCCGTATCAAAGACGGCAACGGCAATGACATTTTTCGCATCGTCGGTTACGACGCGACGTCCACAACGTCGATGCTTTTGCAACCAGACAACCTCAAAGATGAATTTTTTTGGGGGGTAAATAACATTGTTGCGGATGACATCAAAGGACATGATCGACGAGCTCGCTGTCCCCGATCGGTCCATCATCCGTCCTATCTGTCCTGAGCCGTTGCCGAGTCACCCGCATCCCGTCCGTGTCTCCATCATCGAACCCCGAGCACACGCATCATCCGTCTCCGCTTCTATTATCGTCCAACAATGAGCCCATCCGTCCGCTAACTAGCGTCCGTCCCTCCATTTTCCAGCAAGCCCATCTGTCCCTTTTTCCTGGGCTTGTGCTGACGTAAACACTTGACACCAAATATTCAGAACGCAGATGTCTCGGCATGGACCGAGCAGCTTTCTGCCAAATCGCAGACGCACGCAACCTCAAGCTTTACTTCTGCGGAACTTTAAAAAAAAATATATATTGTTATTCTTTCTTATTTCTTGAATTTTCACACCGCAACAATTGATTGAAAAGGTGTTTGAATGGAAATAATGCAGCCGTGAGCCTGTTGGTTGAGCGACCTTGAGAAGAGGCCACGCGAAGGGGGGTACGCACACACACACACACACGCACGCACACGCACACACCCACGTATAAAGGCGGGCGAGCCGGCCGAGGCGGCGCGCCACAAAGGGGGTCTGAAAAGCGGCGTGTGAAGAAAGCGAGGGAGACGAGAGCGGGAGATGAAGGTTTTGTCCTCACCGCGCATGGAGACTCATTGAAGACCTCAAATTGTCTTCAACGTTTAGAACAACAACAAAAAAAAAAAAAAAAACGCCCGTGTCAGGTTCGTCGTGGACGGAAATCTCTTTGATGTTTACAAACACGGGTTTTACACACACACACAGTTAGATTGGTGGAAGACAAAATCAGGTGTTTACAAAAAAAGGGGCAGGACTAGATTTTAACTTCCTCCAACCTCTTTTGAACCTCTTTTAAAACCAAACCAAAATTAGGGTCCCCAAGATTCAGTTGTCTTCTCTTTACAAAACCATACATGGTCTTTGATCAGATGTTGACAAAAAAATATGAACACGGAGGACTAAATTTGAATTTTATCTTCAATAAAAATGTAAGGGATGGCTTCATCGAACCCTGGCTTGTTGAAGTTGACAAAAAAAAAAGAACATTTACTTAAACGTCGGAGGTGTCTTTGATGTTTACAAAAACTCACACGTCAGGTTGGCGAGGACTAAACATTAGCCTGGGATACAAACAAAACCACGTGTGTGAGGTTTGTCAGACTAAACTGTCTAAAAAAACGTGCATATTGGGGTCGTTGATGAATAAAATGTCTTTAATGTACATTAGATTCACAAAGACAACATTATCTTTGATATCTACAAAAACGTCTTTTTTTAGTCGATTACAAAAGCAGATTTCTTAAGGACTACATTATCTTTGATTAGAACAAAAAAAATCTAGCTTCCTTAAGATCAAAATGGTCTTTGATGTCTAGGCAAAATTAACTTTTTTTCTTTCATTTTTACAAAACATGCATGGCCAAGATTATATTTGATAGTTACAAAAAGATAGACACTATGATCCGTTGGCCCAAATTGTCTTTGATGACTACGAAAAATCCCCCAAAAAATTCACTAGGACTAATTGTCTTTGATGTTTACAAAAACATCGTTGAGGATCATTTTTGATGGATACAAAAATCACGTACCTAAAATCCGATAAAAGACCTAAATCGTTTATGGCATTTAGAAAATATAACTTTTATTTAATTAAAGACTAAAGCGTCTTTGATGATCACAATGCGTGCAAATGTTTGATTTTGTCAGTTGGCTAGCGTTTTTGTTGTGTGCGACAGGAAGTGGAACTGACCCCCGTAGTAGCCGTAGGCAGCCGGTCCCAAGATGTCCGGGTCCTCCAACCGGCCCCCCAGGGTTCTCATCCTCCTCGGGCCTCGGAAGAAGGCGTGTCTACGGGCCCCCAAAGCGCTCAGCTGCTTCATCCGTCGCTCCTTGGATCTTCGGTTCTGGAACCAAACCTGCCACCGGGCGGACGGAGGTGATGGTTAAAAACGTTAAAGACTAACGTGTCTTTGATTCTTAGAAAAACACGTTAGGGGTGTCATCGTTGTCTTTGATGTTTGCAAAAACACATTACAATGTTAACTAAAAATCATACTTGATTATTAACTTGTCTTTGATATTTTACAAAAATACACACATTAGGTTCACTAAAAATCGTTTGATTTGTATTTGATGTTAACAGAACACGTGCGTTTCATTCATTGATGATTTGAATTTGTCTTCATGAAAATGATCTGCACATTAATCCCGTTGATAACCAAACTGTCTTTGATGTTAACAAAAGCACGTTACATTGTTTGATGTCTAGTAAGATTTGTCTTTGATGTTTACAAAATAACATTGGGTTTGTCAAAGACGGTTGACCGATAGTGTTCACTCAAGACAAAAACTGTCTTTGTCCGCAAAACATATTTGGTTGGTCTTTGATGTTCACAAAAAACCTACAATATTAAAAAATGTGATATCACATTCGTTGACGATGACATTGTCTTTGATATTTGACAAAAATATGCACAGCAAACCAAATTGTACACAAAACATGTTCTTTGATGGTTTAAATTTGCCTTTTTTATGTTAACAGAAAAAAAATACATGATATGAAATGGTCTTTCACAATTTACGAAAACATTGATTTTTAGTACGTCGTCTTTGATGTCAGATTTGACCAACATTAGGTTCATTGAAATTATTTTCCAGAAACAGCTGTTTTCCAAAGACACAAAACTGTCTTTGATTTTTACAAAAACACTCAACGTTTCTTTCTGTCCTCCACTACTCAAAATTGGTCTTAATCGCAATTTTCAAAAGACACAAATTTGTCCCTGATGCTTACAAAAACTCATCAACTTTGGAAAAAAAACACAGATGTTCCAATCACTGGGACGTCTGCGTTACTCAAAAATAAACAAATAAATAACTTTTTGTGCCCGTTCTTCCCTAAAGCCTCCTTCGTTGCACACTACGAGCAGCAAACCGTGTTTTTTTGCTTTGGCCTGTGCTGCAAAATCATGCATTTTCACAGCAGCCAGACAGACACACACGGAGGCAACACCTGCTTATTGAGAACAATCGTCGATGTGGTGGGTAATTTTTTTATGGAAATGCTCTCGCTCCCCTCGAGAGAGAGATTACACGCACACACACACGCACACGGGGGGGAGGGGGGGAGCGTTGCTATTTAACACAAGCAGCGAGGCCCAAACGCAGCCTCCATTTTGGCTCGGATCACCGTACACACACACACACACACGAGGGCGGGTGTTGAGGATGGATGCAAGCATGGATGGATGGAGACACACACACACACACACACACACGCACACATGAAACAGAGGTGAGAAAAAAAAAAGGGAGGGTGTGGGGCATATGTAAATCTGTGAAATCAGCGATAATCACAGCCAGCGCACAAAAAGCCACATCACACTTGGCAGAGACGGCGCTAATCATCCTGACATTGTGCACGCCCAGACACACTCCCGCGAATGTGTGTGTGAGCGTGTGCGAAAACACACACACACGCAGGCAGGAGCGCTTCCCGCATGCGCGCGGTGGCCCCTCAGCTAAAACAAGACCACCACCTATGACTAATTTCACGGTCGTGTGACTGAAACAAACACGAGGAGGGGGGGGGTGGGGGGTGCACATTAAAAACACACACACACACATATCGTGTTGTGATCGTGTGTTTTTGTGTAGCCTGGTGTGTAGATGTTAATTGGGAAAATAATAAGACGAAGAAATGGAATGCCTGCAGACATGGAGATGGAGGAAGGAACAATAAAAAAAAAAAAAAAAAAAGTGTTTTCGCAAAAGGTCAAAAATGAGTTTTCATCAAAATAACATAATGATGCCACGTTGAAACGATTCAATTCGAAATTGCCTTTGTTTCCCTGCAAAAGTATTGGGACGCCACCGCTGATGACATCATTTACTAGTCAGTCAAGTAAGGTGAGAGATTATTTGAAAGACGGTTTATGATAGAATCCCGAGAGAGAAATCGAATTGTCTTTTGTGCAATTGGATTGGCGCGATTCATTCAGAGCCCAAAGGGACATTTTGTCACGCGCATTTCAAATCAATGATTAATTGGAAGCCATTTTGTGGTTTGGAATTAGCATCAAATGTCAAAACTGCACAAAAAGTGTCACTTTTTACGTTGCTATCTTCATGTAAAGTCAAAACAATCAAAGTTGCATTTTTTTATTTTGTATTTGTACACCAGATGGCGCTACTTTTTCCTTTTGCAAGCATGCAGTAAAATCATTTTTGCCTGGGGTAATAAATTTCAATACAGATTAAATATGTTTGTTTTTTCAAACTTTTGCGAATTGTTATTGATTTTTTTTTTTTTACGAGATTTTTTTCAGTTTTTTGTTTCTAATATTCAAAGCATGCAGCAAAATGTCACATTTTCAGCATTTTCTGCAAGGTGTGTTTATGTAAATAAATAAATAAATAAAAGTATGTGAATAACTATTTCAGCCAGAAACTTATACGTTAAATGTTATGTTTTTGGCAAATTTGAACATATTTCTGTTATTCAATCATAACTCACAACATGGACCAAAATGTGGAGAAAATACTCATGCAGCAAGATGTCACATTTTCACCCTTGCAAAAGTCTTCAATGCTGAAAAGATCACGTGCGCGTGCACATTCAGATCAAATTATTGATTATATTTGGGAGAATTGGACACTCATGAAAGACTTCAAAACACGCAGTGTGGACATGTTTGAGCCATAAAAAATGTTCAATTTAAAACATACAGAAAAAAAAGCAAAACAAAATTTCGAGATCATTATTTTCTGCAAGGTCATTTGTGGGAAAACAAAGTGTGTGGTTTACGACTTATACTAGTCATACTATAGGAATTTTTATATTTAGAAATATATACCCGCATTAGGGCTCCACAATACATTGAAAAAAAAAATCGTTATCATGATAATGGCACGTGCCATAAGTTGGAATTGAATGATTTGATCTGTTTTTAACCAATTGGATGCAAATTTAAATGCACATCACCATCCAATAGGTGAACAGTATCTGGGGCATATATATATATATATATATATATAAATATATAATCAATTAGCTAAGAATATATTGAGCTTGCTTATTTTGCCACATGAAATAAAAAGTTTCTTTCATTAGACAATGAAAACATAATCTCCTTATGTGAAATATTGCAACAAAAAAAATTAAAATAAAATATATAAAATTCAACACCCATGCTAAATATCTTTCTTTTTTTTTTTTTACATTATTGTGCAACCGTAATGCATAAACGCCTTATACGGTCACACACACAGTGAAAATCTGCGTATTTGATGGCCATTATAAACTGTCCTCCTTACCTGGATGACGCGCATGTTGAGTCCGGTCTCCTGCGCCAGCTGCTCCCGGATGTGTCGCGTGGGTTTGGGCGTGGCGACGAAGGCGGCCTTGAGGGTCTCCAGCTGCTTGGCCTTGATGGTGGTGCGCGGGCCCCGCCGCTTGGTGCCCGAGTTCTGCTCCTCGTTCTCGATGTTGTTGGTCTCCTTGTCCGACGACGTGCAGTTGTCGCCCTCCTTCAGCTCGTCCTGCAAACCGCCGTCCTGCAGGTCCGGCGACAGGCTCCGGTCCGTGCACGACGACACTGCGCACGCGTGAGAGCGTGGCATTTAAGATAGAGAGAAAAATGAGGTGTGTGTGTGTATATATATATTATTTTATTTTACTTTTAAAAAAAGTATCTTAAAAAAAGTAACAGCCGAATTTATAAATTGTCTATTTACAATAAAATTAAAATTAAATCTCAGGAAGCGCGCGTGTGTTGTAACGTTTCCGTTTCCGGTCAGTGTGGCGTAGAGACAAAATGAGCAGCAAAAATCCAAACCCACGCTATAATGCTGGGACTCGCCGTCACGAAAACAACCACACTTGACCAAGCGTCACAAAAATGAATCGTTAGGACCAGGAAACAGGAGCGACGGCTCCAACGTCCTTCATACCACGTTGGCGACAACTTGTACTTTTAGGCGCGGCCCTATGACGTCACTTGTTAGCGACACACCTAAATGAAGGACCAATATCGACGGATCTACAAATCAGTACCCATAACCTCCCTTTGTGTCGGGGGCAGGGCTTTGTTGGGGGTTCGTCTTTCGATACCCATGACAGTAGGACCCCTAATGGACCCTGATGCATACTGACAATAACAATAGAGTCCTTGGAGGTGGAAAAAGAACAAAAATAAACATGTATGTTATTTGTTGACTAAAAATAAAGCTTAGTTTGCACCCAAATACGCTTTTTGGATGCTGAGTAGCACCCAAAAGTGGTTCCCAAAAAGACATATTTGGGTACAATAGAAGTGTGTTTATTTATTTATTTATTTATAGATCATTTAGACAACCCATTTCGCACCGCGTGCTAATATTCTGTTTTTGGCGATCATTACCACGACATTTAGCGACGTTACTTTCCTTGTTCTTCGTTCGTACCTGAGTTGAGGCTGACCTCCTTGATGGTGGCCGAGCTCAGGTAGTCGTCCTTGCACACGAACTTGTTCTCGTCGATGACGTAGAGCTCCTCGCCGGTGGACAGCTGCTTGTGGCACACCATGCAGGTGAAGCAGTTGAGGTGGAACACCTTGCTGCGCGCCTTGCGCACCAGGTCGCTCGGCGAGATGCCCTGCAGGCAGCCGGCGCACTTGGTGCCGAACCGCCTGCATGCGCGCGAGCAATGGGCGGGAAAGAGGGAGAAAGAAAGAAAAAAAAACATTTGCAAGAGAGCCAACACAAGAGAGGATTTGTTTTAGTCTTTGTTTGCGTCGCCGTTTGTTTGGCAGTGAGTGGGATTATGCAAACGGCACCAAGGCGGTTGCCAGAGAATTTCGCGGTAGGGTGCAGGCGAAGGCCAAAAGAGAAATGGCGAAATTCCGAGGCTACTTCGGAGATGCAAAAAAATAAAATAAAATTACATTGCAAAGAAAGGTTCTTTTTTATTATTATTATTAATCACTGCATGCACAATAACCTATATACGGCAATTTGATGATGCCATAAAAAAAACTAAAAATAATAATAATAATTCAGTTTTTTTCCAGTTGTGCGCTTGTTTGAGCTGACAACACGCAAATTAAAAAATAGAAATAAAAAAAGTTCGATTATTTTGAATTATTATTTATCATTATTTATTTTTGTTATATATGTTATATGTTATATTTTGTTTCGAATATGAAAATAGTTCTCTAAAAAAAAAAATACTTGCTTGCACAGAGAATGCGGATTGAAAAATAACATTATTTGATTTAAAAATCCCATTTTAAATCGCACATCATATAGCATAACAATTTGAAATCATTTCAGACCAGCCCTATAATATACATGCATATACACACATATACGACATAAGGATACAGGTAATAATAACAATGGCAATACTTTTGGGTCCATTCCAGACTGCGCGTGCTAATCAATCCACGCGAAACACATTAGTGGCAATCAGGACATTGTAGGCAAGGATATGAGACGGGATTAGGCAGAGTGGGATGTATTTTAGGCGTGGAAATCTTCTCTTAATCCATATAAAACGTGCGTGGGAGGACGTTCAAGACCCCCCCCCCCCTCACACACACCCTACCCCCCTATTTAAAAAAAGAAAAAAAATCACCTGGCACCCAAAAAAAACAAAACAGCTGTCTCGGGGCCACCTGAGTGCATGTGCGTGAAGGGGGGGTGATTTGAGAATGCTCCCCCCCCCTCTCTATTGTTTTAACACTAATGTGGGCCCTGGTATCACTCCACGTTGTCGCCTTTCACATGCACGCCCCTGCCTGCGCGTCCACTCTGCACAACAATTGCGCACATTAGCCTGATTAGTCCTGCAAGCGCTAATGGGCCGCTCATTTGCATACGTGCAGGTACACCCGGACCAGCCGGCTCGCTCATTCATAACGCCGGACGTTTTTTTTTTTTAAGAGCATTTTCAGCATTAAAAAAAAAGAAAGAAGCAGCATCTTTTTGTTTTATTTGAATAAATGAAGCCATAATCCACATGGCTGCAAGAGGGTATTATTTTAAAAATAGGAAACGTTATTATATGAATTAAAATATTCCATTTTGCTTTAATTAGGATTATTTGTGAAAGCTGCTTAGGAGCTTGTTTGAGTGACGAAAGCGATAATGCGCAAGTGTGTGATTTTTTTTTTTTAATTTTATTTAACGAGGAACCGATTTTGCTTTGATTATGATTTTTTTTCTTCAAATCTGTTTAATGGCTTGTTCGGCACGTATGTTTTAAATATAGAAAAGTAATCATGTGAATTAAAATAGACTGCTAACGAGTTTGCTTTAATTATTATCATGAGCTTGTTTATTTAATCCAGACAACTCGTGGCTGAATGTGCATTATTTTTCAAATTGGAAGTCTTATCATGTGACATTGAAATTGCCTGTTTTAATTTGCATTTTTTTCAACGCTGATTATAGCCTGATTTGTCAGAATAATGCCACATTGCACATGGCTGCTCGTGCATTTATAATTTTTTTTTACTAGCAAAAGAGTCGGTCAGCTATAAAACAAATGCTACTTGAATTCTTTCATCTCTTTTTAAAATTATCATGCGAATTAAAAATCGGCACATTGAGGAAGTTTACTTTTTTTTTTTTTAAGCTGCTTTGGGTTCCTTTGAACGAATAAAGCCAGAATACACATTTCTGTACGTATACATTTTTTTTAAGGAACACAAATCATGAATTAATAGGCTAACAATGTTACTTTGAATATTATTATTATTAGTTTTAAATTAACTCCCCCTAATAAAAAAAAGTGCTACTTTCCTTTAATTCTATTCTATTTCTACGACCAATAGGAAGCTATTTCTTTTACAACAACGCAAATTAAAATGACACCTAATCTACGAACTAACATCAATGACGGCGCACAATAATAACACAAAGATGCTTTTCTTTTCTTCCTGTTTGTCGTTGTGGGTCCTACCGGAAGAAGTCCACCTTGCAGTAGAGCTTCCCGTCCCGCGAGAAGCACTTGTCGGTCAGCTTGCAGTTGCACTCGCAGCACTGCACGCACTTGGCGTGCCAGGCCCGGTCCAGCACGTTGAGCAGGAACCGGTCCAGGATGGGCCGCTCGCAGCCGGCACAGTGGACCATCATGACTGCGGCCCGCGGCGCGCCCACGCCCGACCTCCCCGTTCTCACGACTGGCTCGGCAGGCCTTTCCACGCGGAACCGCGTCTAGGGATCCTCCACACCTGCCACCCTCCTCCCGCGTGGGCTGGCAAAAAAAAAGAAAAAAGAAAAGAAAAAAAAAGGAGGGCAACGAAAAGAAGAAGAAAAAAAAAGAGCCCCGGTACCGGCTCGGTTCTGGGTGCTGTATCCACAAATCCACACTTGCTTGTTTGTTGTGTCCTGATCAGGCGCGCGCACCTGACTTGTTCCAAATCATAACAAGAAGAATATCCTGCAATCGTGCGCGTGCTCGTGGATTTGTTTTCTTTTCTCTCTCTTCTATTTTTTTTTTTTTGTCGGCGTGCAGTGGGGGTGTTCCACGCGTGTCCTGCGGGCTCCTCGCCACCTTCGCGTCACTGTGGCCGCCTGTCACGCGGCGTGGACAAGCAAGGCACCCCTCCACCTCGACGCCGCCGCCGCCGCCGCCGCCATCACCCACGAACCATCAGCGCGCGAAGCACATTGGCTGGCGCGCGCCTTAATTACCTCGCGCGGACAGCCAATCACGGAGAGGCTTCGGTCGTCATGGATACCGAGCTCACGGCTTCTCCGGTGGACCTGCATGTCAAGATGGGCAGAACCGAGTCCGAAAAATTGGCACTGAGGCCTTTAAAAAAAAAAAAAGAAGTAATATTCTTCATCATCAGTTTAGATATAGTTAAAATGTCAACTTTATCGTCAGAATATCTTGTGACGTTTCATAGTGGACAACTAGTCCAAAAGATGACATTGTGTAGTGGCAGATATGTCACACAAATAAGTCATCCTCTGCACTGCCACCCACTGGTCATATATGTAAGTGCAGTGAAATTTTAAGAAAAAGACAATCACAACTAGTCCAGTAATTTTTTTTTTGATTTTTATTCTTATTCTTTGCACTTACAAAAGCTGACCAGTGGATGGCAGTGTTTGGGACGACTGCCTTGCGTTGACTGTCGTGACTGATGTGAGTCTTGTGATGTCACAGTTGAGCATCATTTCATACACTAAAATGGAAACGTAACGCACTATAGTGGCTGATGTCCTTTGAAAGTCCCCCTTTCAAGTGTATGGGAGGATTTACTTGGGTCTACTGTAGTGACGGATGCACAACTTACACTGCCACCCACTGGTCAGTTGCTGTAAATGCAAAAAAAAAAAAGTTGCGCATCAGTCACTACAGTAGATGTAAATAAGCTAGCTGTTCAATTTTGACAGACTAGCATTCACTGTAGTGACTGATGTATAAAAAAAAAAAATTGAGGGGGGGGGGGCAAACAAGGACTAATGCAACAGCGAGCGCATGACATTACACAGTGGCTGGTCCGGGTGTTGGGAGGGGGGGGGGAGTTTGGGGAGGCAGGGAGGGCGGTGCCTTTTCACATGCACAACGCTATTTACAGGGAAATGCCACGGATTAGTCAGCAGCTTCATCAATAAAAGGCGAGAGGCCGGGCGGGGGGGTGGGGGGGGGGGCAGTCCGAGAGGCCAATCTCAATATTTACAGAGCGGACGCGTGGGGTCGCTTTGCACTTTTATTTTTTTTATTTTTTTTCTGTCTCTCTGCTGGCCGGCGTCTGCGTACCGTTCAGGTTTGGCTCACTTCGGCTACAGTCCAGACGACGTTTGGAGGGACGGCAAAATGTTCAATGGCAGAAATGCTTTTTGATACAAAAAAAAAAAAAAAAAAAAGAGGTCCAGGTCAAGGCAGACATTTTACATGGGAAAATTCTCGCAGCAAAAAAAAAGGTACAAAAAGTATTTACAGTATACCTAAATATGAAGTCATACTAACTCTGCATTGTTGTGCTTGTCAAGTTCATAACAGTTTGGGAATTTTCAGTATCGGCTTGTTTTCATTCATCATATTTGTAAACTTAACAACACGCGTTCAAAGTAGCTTTCGAAGCACCCTGTTAACAATTTGAGGATGAGCACGACAACCACAAGTAAAATAAAAATAAAAATTCGACTTGTCCACGACCCCAAAACAAAATGCATCCGTGGCCCTCTTTTAAAAAAAAATGACTGCATTATGAGACGACACAACTCAATTTGCCAATCGAGTGGCGAGCGCCAAGAAAGCACCCGAGAGCATCTTTGTGTATTTTCTGCAAGTCTGAAAAGGTGAAAAGTGCAACAGAACATTCCAAAATAAAAGACTTGCGGCTGTCAAAATAAAACGATGTCATATGTTTAGGATTGCTTTTGTATTCCATGTTAAAAATGGATTCAGAAACACATTACGTTCATTCCTGGAGGTCACGGGGGTCACATTTCTACAGCGCGTAAGATCTGCAGCAGCGGGAAAAAAATGAAAGAGGAAAAAAACGTGAAAAAAATGATTACAACGCATACGGTATATAAATACAGCTAATAAAACATTATATTATACGAGACATTTGCAATTGCTGGCGAAATTGTGTGTGAATGCTGAATTAAAAAAAATATGGACATTTCCAAAGATATGGAATGCTATTAAATGATGTGAATTTTTGGCACGTTGAAAATTGTTTCCAAGTTGAACGTTTTGAATTTCAAATGGAAACATTCATGTGACTCTGTTTTGTGAATTGTGTCATTGAAAATGAATTGGACTTTTGTGGGGTCGGAATTTTTGTGCTGAAATTGTTGATTTTTTTTGGGCCAAGTGGGAATTTTTGGGCACGTTGAAGATTGTTTTTGAAATTAATTTAACAAGTTAATTTCAAATGGGGGGACAAAGTTATGTTGAATGTTCAGCTGGGAATGAAAGGAGATTTTTGCTTGTTTTAAAATGTTAATTTTGGGGAAAACTGTGAATTTTTGGAATGACAAAAATAATAGCACACAAAGCGTGAATGTTTGGAGCATGTTGAAATTGGAACGATGCAAATCGGATGAATTATGTGAAAGGAGATGCGTGTCGAAATAATGAGGAGATGAAAAACAATAAGTGAACGTGAGAGGTGTCAGCGGGATCGGCTTTTATTCTTTGCCGATTATATTCATTGTTTTCATTCACTTCTTGACATTTTTCAAGTTAAACACCCCCGAATTCCCCAAAACGACAACTAAAAACTTACGGCCATAACAGTTGTGTGATGACATCATTGTGGGCGGGGTCTCTGGGGGTGCGGTGACATGGAACATATTCGTCCATGTGTGGCGGTTGCGGACGATGGCAGACGTGCTCCAAAAAGTCGTTCATCAGGGATGGGAGGGGGTGACGAGTTGGAGGGGGTCATGCGGGTTGAACCTGGCCAGTCAGGAAACTCCCGAAATTCCTGATGGCCACCATGTCTGTGATCCTACAAATCACATTTTCGATTGCACATTTTTTTGCTCTATTGCAGGATTTTGCGGTGATTTCCGCTTAAGTAAAAAAAAAAAAATTTTTTATTTTTTTTGCTTAAATCATCCACTCATGATGCAAATGGTTTAAATTTGTGTGTTTCTGGGAAAAATCGGAAAAAATGACTTGGGCGATTATTTGAAGAAGGCGTCGATAGGCGAGGAATAAACAGCGTGTGTGAATGCGAGTGAATGCTTGTCTCTCTTTTATTCTGTACTTTTAGTGCGTTAACTTACAAGTGCAGAAAGAGCCTCGTGTCTGTCACGCTCCGTTGGTCCGAGGTACGATTTGTCCACGCTGCAACCAAGGACGTCGCTTTGCGACGCCACGAACGGAGGCTCGGTTTCGTTTCTGACTGGCAGCTCGACAAAAAAAACGGCAAAAGTTCACATGAAGGCGTTCGGCAGTCGCACGAGTCCAATCGATTTTTTTTCCCGGGGCGCTTCCTTTTTGAAGGACACCACGCCTGCACTTGTATCTGACGGGAACCTCGGGGCCCCCCCGAACCTCGGCCGGCGAGCCCATTCCACTTTTACGGCGATCGATGGGAGGCCAGCGATCGAGAGGGAAGGCCACGGAAAGTTGCGGCACTTGAAAAAAAAGAGGAGAACACGACCGCAGGCGTTTGGAAATAAAAGAGCGCTGCCAGGTGGATGATTGCGATGATGCTCACAGACCGGGGACGAGCCGCCATACTTTTTTATTGCTAACATAGCATGACAAGTTTTAGGGCAGCCTTTTGCATTTTGTCGTACGGTTCTAAGAAGAGGTTTATTGTTCTCATGAATAATAAATAACGACTAATCGACCAATTTCAAGAAAAAAAAATCGGATTAATCGTTTAACCCAAAAGTAATTTGACAGATTAATCGATTATCCAAATAATTATAATAAAAATAAATTGTGCAGCATATGTGATGGATAATGGATTTGGCAGCATAAAACCCTGATCGGAACACCCCTATTGATAACAAATTTCGCTAGGACAAAAGGGGTGGAGCTAGGGAAATGAGGGCGGAAACAAAGTGCCCATTAATGACAATACAAGCATTTTCAATCATGGAAGCAGCACTTCATATACTTCACTGCATGGACACATCACCAAACACAACAGCGCTGCACATCAGAAGCTAACACTAATTTGTGCATTCAACAGAACTCAGTGCAGCTCTGCTTACCTTTTGGCTTTGGCGTGACAGAGACGGCGGAATTAGCCTGTAGTCCAAACTGTGGCGCACATCAACAACTTCATTGAGCAATCCAGTACACGCGGCTTTATCAGAAGCCAACACTGTTCGCTAATGCTAATTTAAGGATTCAACAAAACTCAATGCAGCTCTGCCTACCTTGAGGCCTCCGCATGATTGCAGGGATGAAATTAGCCTGGAGTGACTTCGTCAACGAGGATGGAGCAAGTCAAGTTATCGGAATCTCACCTCGTTAGCTAATGCTACTCTGCCCATGCAACAAAACACATCGCAGCTCTGCTTACCTTTAGGCTCTGGCATGGGATCAAGAGCTGGGGATCTACCAGCATATAAAGGTATCCAATTTTATAGCTCAAAAAAAACATTTTTAATTCTCAATTCTGATCTTTTCTGCCCCAAACAAAAGTGGCATCAAGTCAAGAGGGAGCAAGCTTTTAAGTGCACTAAAAGAAAATGGCTGACGACGATTGTACGAGAATTACCTGCATTGTTACAAAAACGTCAGTTGAAAGATGGCCGCCATTCAGAGCGTCAAGAAGATTTCAATGGAGAAGGCACAAAGTTCCGCATTTCTTCCTCTCGCCGTTCACACGTCACAAAGGCGCAAACTCCCAAGGACCGACGTGGGGCCTTCAGGGGCCACTGGAATTTAGAAAGACACATCGACATGATGAACTTTGGCAAGCCCGACCCTGAAGCGGGTTTCATTTAGCAACGTGACATTTGGTAGGCGTGTCCATCATGGGTTGACCCACAAAAAAAAAAAAAAAAGATCACGAAGCCACACCTGACGAGACCAAGGAAGTCGGCCATTTTGGTTTGAAGAGGCCATTTTGGGGTCATTCATTCATTTTAGGGGTCCTTCAAAGATTCATTTCTGTTTGACTTCTACCAAATCCTCATTGGCTGTTTCACTTGGCAACATGAAACTGTGACGCACGTCTACCACGAGTAGACCCCCCCCCCCCCGCCCCAAAAAAAAAAGTCTCAAGAAACCATGACACAGCAAATCTGAGGAGTCCTTCAAAGACGACACTCGTCCTAGCGATCCCGTTGGATTGCAACTAAATTGGAAGTTTGTGCGCAAGACAGATGGACGAACGCTAAACGGCAAAATAATTGCATTTTTGTCATTCCGTGCGAGCACGGCAGCAACGTTTGATGACTCGCCCGCAAACCTTTTCATAACTCGGCCCGGCAAGGCCAGTGCGAGAAAATCAAAACTGCTGGTCATATCATGAGGAGAACCCCGAAAAAGTCTCAAGAGGCCACGCTGGAAAGGACACGGGAAGTCGGCCATGTTGGCTGCATTTTGCTGTTTGATGAAAACTGGCCACATTTGTGCATCGGAGCTCAAGCGCTTTTTCTACGATTCCGTTTGGAGCGACCAAAAAAAACCAAGCGTCTTTTGTCCCAGTCGGCGTCGCGCGTCACTCGAGCGGTCGGCCGGCGTGCACGGCCGGCGCTCGTGCACGGCCGGCGACCACCTTCAGGGCACCTCTTTTGGCAGGGCCGCTCCCGCGGGAGAGGTTAGCGTGATGGATGTCTGATTGGTGGCCCTCCCCCGGGGCCTCCCTCGCCGTCACCTCGCCGCGCTCTGAATTAAAAGGCCGTTTGTCTCCTGCGAGTCCTCAGCTGTAGAGCGCCGGCCGGCAATTTCACAGCACTCAGGGAGGGAGCGGGAGGAGGGGCGGCGGCGGCGGCGGCGGCGGCGGGGGGGAGGCCATTACACGGGAGCTTGTCAGGGGAGCCATCAGAACCCGGACACGCCTGAGGGACTCTCTCTTTCCCGCCTCCTCCTCCTCCTCCGCTCACCTCCATCCGCGCCGGAGGCGGCCGACCTCGCCGCAAAACACATCAATATTCAAGGCCTGCGCGGCCGCACACGCGCACCCTCCGCTCGTTCCCTGCGCTCGCACCGCCTCTCAGGCGCCAACCTCGCTCTCTCGTTAACACCCAAATCTATCCGAGGCGGCGGGTCCACCGGTGGCGCCGTTAGCAGCGGGAGATGGCGGACGTTGCTTTTAATGGCCGCCCCGCCGCACGTGCGCGCCACTTTATTGAAGCATTTGTCATGATTTCGGACCGTGAGCCGGCTTTCAAGCCAGCAGTCAGGCATTGGTCACTCATTTGAATAAGAATGTGCCCAGTTGGAAAAAAAAAAAAAAAAAAGTGTGTGAGGCCTGAAAGGCGTTTGATGAAAGATTTGTTTCTTTTCTTTGCTCCTTCCTCGGGTCTCCTGACGGCCTCACGACTCTGGCTGGAAGTGTTCGGTTCAGGTGAACGGTAAGGGATTTTTTAAAATAGGTTTTAGGTGAACTAATGAATACACACACACTCACCCACATACAAAAAAAATAATAATAATAATAAAAAAAAAAAAGAGCAATGTCAAATCGGTCAAATTACCGAATGAACAATACTGAGCTCTCCAGGAAAAAAAAAAAAAGAAAAAAGAAGAAAGATTTGTTTGGACTTTCATAAAGGTGTGTGCGGGGCGGGGGGGGGGGGGGGGGGGGGGGGTTTGGGGCGCCAACTCTGTCAGGATTCATTTTGATTTGGGGGTGCGTCACGATTAATCGCTTAATCAAAAAGGCTTTTTTTTAGCAACATGTTTTGCCCGCTAAATTTGAAGAGCATCTTTTTATGTGTTCATTCTTTCGACATTTAACGTTATGAGGACGTCTTCCACATTTTTGGACCCACCGCACACGCCCATCCTCCTCTTTCTCTAATCAGTTCATTACTTGCATCATTTAAAATGGAAAGAAAAAAAAAAAGGCCCCAATATTTTGACATGAAAAAATATTCTGAACATCATTATTTTATTAAATGCTTGACTTCAACGCTTTATGTTTAGTACTCAAATACAACCTGTGCTACCTTAAACGTAAACATCTGCTGTCAAGCTAAAGGATCAGGTCAAAATTAATTAGTCCAATTAATCTGCGTTAATACATGATTAATGCGATCATTTTTTTTGTCTTTAATTCATCAGTTAACACTTTAATTTTGACAGCACAACTTAAAACATTTGAGAAAAGTGAAATGAAGGAAGGCTACATTTCGAACAGCAACAAAATAACAACATACTGTGATTTTTTATTTTTTTTTTCAGTGCAAAGAGCTCTCTTTTGTGAAAGCGACCATTCAAGGACGGCACAAAAAATAAAAAATTATATATATATATATATATATATATATATATAACCCAGTGTAAGCGCAACTAAGCTATATCTGCCATCTAGTGGTAAATGGTGATATTACAACTTAACCCCCCCCCCCCCTCCAGGAATTCCTCTCCATTTACCCCCAGAGTTTTGTGGATAATGTGTATTGATTATTTATCAGCATATTTTGACAAATATTTGGAGTTTGTAAAAAAAAAAATTAAATAATTATAAATTATACCCAAAATTTCATAATGAAAATTAATCAGAGGGCCACCGGTATCCCATCCCGATTGTAACTCTTACACATTTTTGCCTTTTTTTTTTTTAACCCCTTCACACCCCATAGATGGTCGCAGTGGACATAATAAATAATAATAAATGCATCATTTGGATGATGTCAACGCTTCTGGTTAATATGTTGCATATAAGCTCGCTAAGTTTACAACACGTTACCGCCATATTATCCTGGCGTCCACTACAACAACTAAAAACATGAGATAACACCCCCCCATCCCCAAAAATAAATAAATAAATAAATAAATCCATGTTGTTCTTTCTTTTTTTTTCTTCTTTCTTTTTTGAGCTCAGTATTGTTCATTCGATTTGACATCATCATTGCTCTCTTTTTTTTTTTTTAAAAAAACAACCAACAAATCAATTAAAAAAAAATTAATAAATGTTATTTATTTATTTTATTTTTTTTAAAATACATATACATATATATATATATATACATATACACACACATATATATATATATATATATATATATATACTTTTTTTTTTGTATGTGCGTGTGTGTGTGTGCGCGCGAGCGTGTGTGTATTCATCAGTTCACCTAAAGCCTCTTAAAAAAAATCCCATACTAATAATATAATATAATAATAAATTGCCAAATGCAGAAACATCAATGTAAGTTATCACGATGTAGTGGCTCTCATGTTGTTCTTTCTTATGTGGGAAACGAGTCAAAATCAGCACACACACACACAAATTTTTTTTTTTAGACAATTTCTATAGGTGGGAAAAAAAAAACAACGGGAATATGAAGTCATGACTTCCACGCGCCGACTTAATGCTGCCGTGTGAACGGCTAATTGGAGCTTTATTTAGCTGCAGGTGAGCAAAAGTCACCAGGCCCCCACAAATTTTACTCTCCTGGAGGAGTGAAAAAAGCAAGCCCACCTCACCTGCGACACACACACACACACACACACACACACACTCTAGGTGACATTATGTGACATACAGGTGCATCCATTCCGACTGAATGGCTCTCACATGCGCGTATAATGAGGACGCTCACCTTGCACTATGCAGGCCTTCTAACGAGGTAATGAAGGAGGAGTGTGGGAGGGGGGGGAGGGGGGGGGGGGGCTACTTGGGCACCTTTGGCCTCACCTACTCTATTAATCAGAGCGGGGGTCACACGCCAGGCAGCCTCCCCCATCTGCCGACCGGCGCTAATGGAGAACAGGCAGAGAGCTAAGGAGGTCTGCAGGAAGAGAAAAGGGGAGCGGGAGGAACGAGGACGGGGATGAAGACGAGGAGGTGCGAGATGAAGATGATGCCTTAAAAAAAAATTTTTTACAATCCATTGAAATGACATTTCTGTTTTTTTCGCCCTCATATTCACGCGACAGCGTTCACGTTAGGAAATGTGTTGCCGGGAATTTTTTTTTTTTAACAGCTGGCATTTAAAGTTGTCATCTTTTAGCGGGAAATCGCAAATTCGTTAACCGCGAAAAGAGGAGGCGGGTCGGATGGGGGGGGGGGGGAGGAAGGAAAAGAAGACGGAGGAGAGGAAGAGGATGGACGAGGAAGGAACGTGGGGAGGAGGGGGACGGGCGGACGGAAAAGAGGAGGAAGAGACCAGATAAGAAAAGAAGAAGGGAAGGAAGAAGGGGAGGAGGAAGCGCGAGACGGAGAATATGACGGGATGGAGAAAGCAGCAGGGGAGGAGAAGAAGACAGGAGGTAAGATAAGAAAAGGGAAGATAAGATTATCTTTAATGAGCCGTGACTAAAAAAACTTGTACAGGGCGATGGTGATGAATTCATTTGGGAAAACAAATATTAAAATAACCAAAATAAACAATTGCCAATCGGCGTGCATGTGCTCCTTTACAAAAAAACAAAAACAACCAAACAAAAAAAAAAAAGAGAATGTGTGGCCCAGAAAGTGAGATTAAAAAAAAATGATAGTTTGTTTTTCCATTCTGGCAACTTTAAAAAATACCGAAAAGTGCAAGCGTCCAAAATGATGACCTAACACCAGTTGAATCTAAAAATCAGAATAATTGACAAAAATGCCAAAAGTTGAAGAAAACCACAATTTCTGTCAAACCAAGTCATCATCACCACACAGAAAAAAAAAAAAAAAAGGCCTCAGCGCCGAATTAACTCCCACAGGGTTGATTTGAACACTTTTTCAGAGTGGATAAACCAAATCAACACTTTTAAAATAGTAAAATACGTCACATTGGAAAGAAAGTAGAATTTTAACTCACTAGGAAGAGTTAAATCAACACTACAGGAGGAGACAAGTAACTCCTCTCGGACTCCGAAAAGTTTTGCCCTGACCGCCATTCGGGCAACATTTAACTCCGAAAATGCAAATAACACTTTGAGAGTTAATATTAACTCCTACAAATTTAACTCTCCAATTTTTGTTGCGCACATAAAAGCAAATCACATTAAAACAGTCAAAATAACAAAAATGAATCACGTTCTCAGTGTCTCAACTTTTCGGCCATTTTGTCTTCGCAAAGTCAGGTTGGCAGAGGAGGAGCTGATCGGGGTGCGACGTGGACAGGGGGAAGTGGGGGTGTGTGTGTGTGTGTGTGGGGGGGGGGGGGGCGCAAAAGCAAAAACATAATCTGAGGCGCGTATGTGTTGTCAGCGTCGCGGCGACAGCGGCCACTTGAATTAGCAGCGGAGGATTATGGGCCGAGAGCCTCATTAATCTGGCCAACAAACACGAGCCACTGAGGATATTTGCACCCCGAAATTGAAAAGATTAAGTCCTATTTGGCCGTGACTGGCGGGCCCCCGCGTGCGCGCCCGCCGTTCAATATTCATGCTCGCCTAAATGTGCACAGGCAGGTGAGGCTACTAAATGTCGTCTGCGGGTTTGGGACAGGCGGAACCGTAGCAGAGATGAGCTAAGCTAAAAGAAGCTAGCGTCAACGTTGCCTTGTATCAGGGTCACCGATGGACGACCTTGCCCGGCGATGCCCATTTTCGGAATTATCTTGCGGTGCGGCCAAAAAGAAAGAACCGATTTGGAGACTTTTACTTTGAAATTAAAATACAGGCGTTTGTATCATCCACAAGACAAGACGCGTGTTGAGTGCAGCTAACAGGATTGTACCGTCTCAAAACTACGTAAAAAAAAAAAGAGCCCCCTTTTAGCAACTGGTATGGAGCGATATGACTTGAAAAATGTAATCAATATTAATTTTGTCCAACAAATATGCTGTATTTATTCATGCTAATTTTTTACATGTGTGGCTAGCTAGCTTGTTTTGTTTGGATGGCTAATTGTTTGCCTCTTAACTAATTAAAGGTGAAAATATTATGTAGTGCGACCAACCATCATCTGGCGCAACCATTGTAGAAAGCTTTACATGATAGATGTATGTCCTAAATTGTAGATATAGGAACAGTTAAAAAAAAAAAATATATATATATATATATATTTTATGAGTTTTTATAATGAATGATCTGTGCTTGGTCGGGTCAAATAAAACTTAAGACAAACATAACAATACATGTAGACAGACAACAAAACTATACTCACAGGCACATATTCTTTATCCTCTGCAAAAAACACCCACTACACATTACTGAAGTTTATTTTTTAGGTAGTTGTGAAACTCTTCTAAAGTTCCTGTCTTCTTGACTGTATTCTACTGCCTCCTGGTGGCCATAACACTGCTGCGCACACCAGAAGTGGCCACAATGAATGAATCAGGATGAATAAAGTGTTAAATTCTTTTCATTTGCAGTCTTTGCATTACAATTATATGTTTTTCTTGTTTTTTTTGTTTTACAAAATATCATCTTGTTTCTTTTTCCAGGCTAATAATGATCACCCAAAAAATGGCCTTAATTAAAATGTTAGGTTTCACAAAGGAAACGTGTGACAGCAAGGACACCGCGATTGAGCAAAATTCTATTCACGGTACCAGCGGAGGACACTTTTTAAAGACAATAATGTGCAAAGTCTGCTTGATGTTCTTCTCTTTTTTTTTTCTTTTTAAGCAAAGCTGTCTATGGTGCACTTTTGAAATGCGTCTGCATTCATGACAAGTAAAATCCGGCGTGCACACGCGAGCAAACACGCCTGCAAGTCATCAATGGCGACGATACTTTGTCGCTGTGCTTCAGCCGATCTTTCAGATTTTCCGACATCTTGAGTTTTAATTGCTTCATTTGAATAACGATATCTGTACTTTTTACTCCTTACTTTGTCAAAAATAATTGTGTTCCTTTTTTTTTTTTTTTTTACGTACGCTAATGACAACACAACGTAAACAACACTTTAAATAGAGGGAATTGTTAGCCGCTAAGAACAATTTGTGGCTTTTGTCATTAAAAAATTCTTCTTCTAATTTGAAAAAACACGGACAGGTAAGCAGTTTTTTTTTTTCAGTTGTTACCATTTGGTGTTTCAGTTCACAACATTGGAAAAGCTAGCACAACACTAGCTTTTGGCAACATTTTATTTTATTTAAAAAAATAATAATAATTCAGTCCGTAGTTCTCTTATTTTCACATAAAGGGGGAGTTTATAGTGTTAGACGTGCTCATAAGATTTGAATGTAGGCAGAATGCGTATCCAGCTTCAACAAAATAGCAGTGCTAGCAATACTATACTAGCATTAGCATTTCAAAAAAAGCTGACGTGAACCACAACTGCCAAGGTTGGTAACATGAATTACATGAACTGTTAATGGTTTGAAGTTGTATTTTTCAGAATGTACGTGTCATTCAGAACTCAAAAAGAGGCGATCAACTAACCTGTGAGGCAGAAACATTGCAAATTCTGTTGCCTCTGAATCCTGCCTGAGGTCAAAGGTCAGGATTCAGAAAAGCTACCGAAGCCAGCAAATGATTGACACCTCGTCGATCACGCCTTGTCTGATTGGTTATTCCCCCCCCGGGTCGAGGTGATTTTTTTCCGAAAATCAAATTAGAGGTACGAGACAGGGCCAGAGAGGGATGATTTTTTTGTGTGATTTTTTTTTTTTTTTTTTACACCAGACAATTTTAAATAAGACACTGCCGAGTGATACTGACAGTTGTAACACATACAGCTGTTTTTTTCCCATATTGTGAACTAGCGTTAAGTATAAGAGTCAAACCACTACTTTTACCAGCGTCTTCCTTTGTCACACAAGTATCCGTACTTGAGCTTAAGTACAGAATGCAAGCAAGTACTTTCGCCTTCTCTGCAATTCGCGCGGCATCGGTCTCGCGACAAAGCTTATTTGTGGCTGCCTGCAGCCCGGCCTGCGCCGGCGCTATCGCTAATGTTTCCCTCCTTCTGCAGGAGATCAATATGTTTGGAAGCAGACAAACAGCCGGGCAGCCCCCCGCACACGCCCGCACACACTTCCCCTCACCCACCATCACACCAGACCACCGCTGGAGGCCTTGACAGCACACAAGCAGCCAAGCAAACAAGCCCCGATGCCTCTCCAGAGTCAACAGCGCACACTATCAAGTGCGCCATCTACTGTATTGACAATAAGCCCGCCATATGCGCCTTAGCAGCATGTGGGGTGGTGCTGGTGGTGGTGGGGGGGGGTGATGATGCTAACATCGCACAGTTCAGCTCGCCAGCCCAATCGGGTCAGCTCCGCACGAGCGCCATCGATCTGAGCGGGGAGGGCCAGGACAAAGCGATGCTGCCCGAGCGCGACGAGAAAACGCAGCGCGGGGGGGGCCAAGACGACGTTTACGGCTGACATAAGCCTGAGTAAACAGCCGTATACAGTGCAGACAGCGCAAACACGCCGTAGCCAGACTAAACCAACAAGCGGGACCCCTGGGGGGGGGGGGGGGGGGGGACCCCTGACTCCCTTCCTCAATTCATCATCTATTCTAAACCTTATTTGAAGTTTTTTTTTTTTTTTTTTTTTTCATATCGAAAAGCTGGGGTGCTGCAAATGATGTTAGCTTTCCTGTTCACGCCATTCATTTTGAAAAATGTTGGTTTTGGAAAACAATATGAAATGAATAATAATAACTGAGAGGGGGGGAAATGACAAAGGACAAAAAGAAATATTCCATTAAAAATACATATATATTAAAAATTTTAATTTTTTTTAAAAAACACTATTCCATGAAAAAATGAAACAGTTTAAGATAAAAATAGTGTGATAAAATGTTTTTAGATGATTTTTTTTGGGGGGGGGGGGGAACAAGTAACACAAATTAAAAAAAGAAAGAAAGAAAGAAAAACAAATACATGGATATTACATGAAAAATACAAAACTGTTAGATCAAAACTAAAAAAATATATTCTGAATTTTTTTACAGCATTTACATTTTTAAAAGATATTGTAACACATTGAAAATAATACAAGCATACATAGGTCAACTAGTGGAGCCCGGGTTTGAAAGCAAACACGGTGAAGCCGCTTTTAGCTGTTATGCAAATGCCGCAAATTGCATTCAGAAGTGATGTCAGCCTCAAGTATAAATGCTTTTCAATGCAGATTTAAAACTATGCTTTTTCTCATTCCTTTAATTAATATCTTTGGAGCATTTTCTAAACCAATTTCACTCTACAGTCTTTTAGTAATTGCAGGAAACTACCTTCAATCTCTTTCCTTTGCTTTTAAATAGCTTGAAACCTTTCGGTTGCAAATGTGCTTAAATGTTGTCAACATACGTTGTTTTAGTCATTTTAAGAAGCTATTCTGGTTCTGTTTGCTCCGCTATTGCCTTCCGTGGTTCTGTTCGCTCCATGTATGAAATGTGCTTTTTAAATGCTTGCCTTTAACATTTTACAAACTGTGACAGTCCTTCTATGTGTTTACAGTAAACGAATCCTGGTTTTCCGAACAAACAGATTTAACTTTAGTTATCTGAAAATATGCATGATGAGTCATGGCCAAATATGTACATTAGAAAATGAAGCCACAGCCGTCGCTTTCTGTAGACGTACAAAGCAGGATTAAAGAGCGTTTGATTTTCAACAATCATCAGCAAAAAACTTGGCTGACTTGAAATACTGCGCTTCCTGTTTTCGTTCTTCTTCTGTAGTCAAATTTACGCAGTTAGAATCGCAGTGTGCCGCCATCTAGTGGTTGACATTTAAATGTAAAAAAAAAAACGAGACGCAGGCCAAAACAAAAACATCTGCCAAATATTGGGACCGTAAACGCGGAGTCGGGATGACTGCACGCTAAACTTCAATATGTGCAATCTTGACATGTATACAGTTTGCATGCATCGGTTTTTCCGCACGAATGTACACAATCACAGGCCACACGCGGCGCAATAACGCGGGGGTGGCCGAACGAATCCAACGCCACGTCCGCCGAGCGTATGTAAACATCACAGCACATTAGCTCGCCAGTGATCAGCTGACCTGAAGGCTTAAATGAGGATAAATGAGAAAGGGGGCGCCAACAATCGAGTGATCGAACGCCTGCTCCTCCCGCTGTCGGGAGGGGGGGAAAAAAAAAACGCTTTGTGAGAGATTGCCTGTGTGTATCATGAAGCAGCTGTGTGCAAAAAGTGCTCATGGTGTGTGTGTGTGTGTGTGTGTGGACATTTCTGTGTGGCGGAGATAAGGGATCCCTATCAGCTGCATCGGGGAGGGGGCTTAAGATCCCGATGGGCGTGAGGAGAGAATGAGTTTTCCTCGCCACTCTGCATATTCCAGGATTACACCGCACCTTTAGATACGCTCCAGCTCAGCCGAGCTGCGCCTTCGGGCGACACGCGTGTAGATTATTGAAATACGCTGTCGCGCACTCCAAGGCGAAGGAATGGAAAGCGACACCACAGGCGCGGCGAATGAAACACAGTGCGCCCGGGATAACCGTGATAGGATTTCTTTGTGACATTGTTGGGAATGAACTGCACCCTTTGAAAAAAAAAAAAAAAAAAAAAAAATGAAGAGAATATGAATGACACCGTCAATGTCAAAAGTGTGTTTTGGAGAAAATATTTAAAAGTGTCAGTAAAAACGTTTTTTTTTTTTATTGTGGGTATTTTGAGGATGCTAGGTCAGAGAAGCTAACTCATGCTAAAGTCATGATAGATTTATTTTTATTTATATGTGCAGTGGAACCTTGATTAAACATTTTATTATTATGATTTTTTATTTATTTACAGAAATATGTTCTATAACCCCCCCCCCCCCCCACACTAGTCTAAACATGACATATAAATTAAGTGGCAAAATCTGCCCGTTTTTATCACTCTCAGGGGCGGCCATTTTGCTTCTTTGCTGTCAACTTAAAAGTCACATCACAGTGCTCAAATGATCAGCTTGTGAACGTCACGTGACCAAACCAAGAAAACAGATGAGCCATGATTGGTCGTTACCGGAGGCCTGTGATGTCAATTTGAGTCAAAACCAAACCAAACCAACAACAACAACCACAACCAGCAGCTGAAAAATGCTAAGGTTGGGGCATTAGCGATGCTAAATTGATTTTTAAAAGATGTGAAAACTGTATTGTGAAAACAAACAAATAATTTGTGACATTATAAATATTCAGTATACCACATAAACATGTCATAACGTAACTTAATTTTAGGCTTCCGGTTCTGTGCAGCACTTGCGTTAGCTTAGCAGTTAGCATGGCTGCTATGCTATCTTATTCACTTGCCATTGAGGCGACGATTACCGACTGAGGTGCGACTCCGCAAGCCAGCTGAAACTCGTTACTAGCTAGATGTTGTGGTCTGGACTTGCTACTCCCTGGCGTAAGCGCATGCGCGTCCGGCCCAGCGAAGCTTTTCAGGATCGTCTGTGGGACCATCGGGAAAAACGTCAAAATCTGTGATTCTGAGTTCTGCTATCAAACTGTGATGGGAACGTCGAAGGTGAGGACAGGTGCTAGCCGGACCCTCTCACATCATACAAGGAAGGAAGGAAGGGCCAGCTCAGGGCCCGCTTGCACCCCCCCCACCCCGCATGCAGCCCCTGGCTAATTACGTCCTTTTTCAAATGCAAAGCAGCGGCAGAAAGTGAGATGATTTCTGGGCCGCCGCTTTGGGGAAGAAGCGAGCGAGAGGAGGCTGAATGGAAGAAAGCGCTGACTTTCTTTTGCGCGTTTGGCGGGGACCTTTGAAGTCGGGTACGTCGGCAGGAGGGCTGAGGAGCGGAGGGGGGGGATCTTGGATGGTGAGGTGGGTGGGTGGGGGGGGGATCCTCGGGTTCTTCTTTACTGCCAGAGAAGATCGTGTTAACGAGATGGCCTCTAAAGACGAATTAAATGGTGGGAGAAAAGAAACAGGATCGGGCCCGGCCCTACTTAGAGACTCCCTCCTTTCAGTGCCGCCTGAATTCCTCAGCTCAGCTCTTTGGAGGGCCTGGAGTGTGGGGGTCCAAATGTGTGCGCGGAGGGGTCACCCGTCCTTTAGTCACACATCCCGCCGCCTGAATGGGGAGGTCGGGGACTTACACGGCGATGGCGGGTCAGAAGTGGCGAGGATTACACGTCGGCTCTAAGCCGCCCGCACGCCACTGTTTTCATGTTTGTTGTTTGGCGGCCAAGAAAAGGAGACGGCCGGGGGAATTAGAGGAAAGCTCGGGAGATGAATGGCCATCTTATTCGCACCTCTTGTTGGCTGTTTTTCAGTACGTGGACCCCCCCCCCCCTCCCCACCTCACAAAAAACAGAGCTCTCATTTGTTGTGGCGCTGAAAGCGCGTTAGGGTCGCCTTTGTGCGCACAAAAGCCGACTCCCCTCGTGGCTTTCACGCCCCTGCTGGAGCAACAAGGGGATTTGCGCCCCCCCCCCCCCCCCGACTTTGATTGGAGAGTTGTGCTTCTCTTTCTTGATTAATCAACTGAGTCCGGCACCTTCTATGGCTCTATAATCCCCCCGCAAAAACTATAAACACCCGCTAACGACTTCAAACCGACAGGTTTTGGCATTTGTGTTTTGCTATCGCTAACACGCATAAACATGAAAAACTCAATTTGACCTACCTGATTCAAACGCATTCCTATTTGTCCTTTGACAGCCACCGTACCTCCCCCTTGTGTCGCTTGTTATCTTTTGGCACACACAACATTTAAATGTCACGTTTTTAGGGCAAGGAGAGCTCGTAGCTTCAGGAGATTTCTGGCACGCTTCGGCCGTGTCCAAAAATGTGACAACAGTCCCGTATTTTTCACAACGAATATTGTTTGGATGGCAAACATGCATGCTAGCTAAATTTAGCATCCACCAAAAGCGTGATGTCCTTTTGTCATTTTCATTTTCAGGTGGTGGATAGCCACAGTGATTTCTGGCGAGTACGAGCTGCATCCTACACGTCCCATCATCTTAAAAAAGACTTACGGAGAGAAACATCGCGGCTCACGACACTTGGCAAAAATATAGCAAGTCTCACAAAAGCATGCGAGTACATCTTTGGCGGTTTGCGGGCCTCAACGCTCTCTTAGCTGCAGGATCTTACTGGCTATTATCGGCTGTGTCTTACATGAGACAACAATCTCTTGTATTTTGAAAAAAAAAAAAAAAAAAAAAGAAAAGACAGCAGCGTTGTCTTACGTCTCCCAGAATCATCCTGAAAAAGCAATCGTGGAAACATTATAGAGTGTTTTGGACCATCGTGACCTCGAGATTTCCACGAGTACAGGATGAAGATTCACTTCAATGCATCCTACACATGACAACACTTTTGTTTTTTTCATAAAAAAAAAAAAAAAAAATGCAATTACAACACATACAGGACGTTTACAGGCTTTCGTGCTGCTATTTTGGTTAGCAAAATATAAACGGCCTCTTAAAGAAGTTATCTTCATGCTTTAAAATTTTTTTTATTTTTTTACATTGAAGTTATGAAATACACAAAGTAACAAGGAATCTTGAGAGGAGTTTAAAAAAAAAGAAAAAAGGACCAAAACAGCCCCGTTTGAATTTTCAGTTAAAAGCGGCCTGGTGTAAACGACGCCCCCAAGACTCTGACTTTCTCTACCTTATCAGCTTGGCGGCTTTTGATGGGTCCCGTGTGGGGTTTTCATTGAGCTCCACTGACAAGTGCCTTGGAGGGGGGGGGGGTCGAGGGTTAGTGATAAACTGGTAGATGGGGGTTCGCCAAGCGCCGGCGATAAATCAAGTTCCGGGGCTAATCTATTTAGCACGCTCTCGCCATTATCCTGTGGCAGAAACAGCTAATTAATGAAGTCGTTCCACAATGAAGGGGTTTCGAACCAGCCCATTTAAAATGGTTACGGCCGGGAAAGCGAGCGGGACAACCCTTCAGAATCGGTCCAAAACGAAGTCTACGAAAACGCGTGAAGTCAACGCGGAGAGAAACGACCGACATAAACGCACATGCTAACGTTAGCCTAGCCCGCCGCCCTGCCTCATTTGTCTTTTATTTACGTGCTACAATCCAGCAGGTGATGTTACGGTTTCTTTTTCTTTTTTGCTCGTCTGGCTGCAGGTTCCAATGAAAGGGTTCAACAGTTGTTGTTGATGTTTCTAACTCTCCTTTCCCGGCCTGGCTTCCCACGTTAGCGACTCGATGCCAGCAAGCGGTGTTGTTGCCGTCTCATGTCACTGCTGTCTGCTGTCCCTTCTCTCGTCCCAGCTTCCCCAACAGATGTTGTTGTTCATTTTGCCGTTGTTGTCTTTTGTTGTTGCTCCCTGCTCTCGCTTTTCTCCTCACTCGTCCCCAGGTTCCCCGACCAAGTCCCAGCAAGTCTTATCGTCGCGGCTGTTCCGCTCTTTCTTCGTCTCCTCCGTCGCATTCAACACGCCGTGGTTTTCAGTTTTCCGCTAAGTGCTTATTAAGAAGAAAAAAAAGAAGAAAGAAATCCCGCAAACCGAGGCGAACTGAGCTGCGGTACTGCTGACATTCTGCTCCCATTCCTAAAAAAAAAAAAAAAAAAAAAAAAAAGTCCCAATAGGCAAACAGTACTAAATGATGTGCTACAAGCTAAAAAAAGAACAGCACGGCTCCTCTCACCCACGAGGGATGAAGCAATCGTGAGGAATTAAAGAAGAAGAAGGAAGGGGGGGAAAAAAAAAAAACGCCACCACGGAAGGAGGTTAATTAGCTTGGCAGCCGTGGATAGCAGAGATAGCGCCGCATAAACAATTATTCCCACACTTGTATTTGATTAAAACAACACACCAAGTTTTATCCCTGACTGCCTTTGACCTCCTCTTTAGTGCGTTTTCTCAAGACAATTACAACATGAAGGACTGACGTTCCAATTTTGAGATTTTTAAAAAAAAATATATAAAATTAATTCAGTTGACTGCTGGTGGTGACATTTAAACGTTAACCTAAGAGGTAAGAAGCAAAAATTAGCATAGTTCACCGTCAGTTCTCTGTTTGGAAACAAAACCTTTTTCCCAGTTGACATGGAAACAGTAATGGTTTGTATTAAAAAAAAAAAAAAGACTTATTTTCAATTATATAAGATTCTTATTCAGTTGATTGCATGTGACAATGTTTAGGCATTAGACAAAGAGACTAGCGGCTAACATTAGCATAGTTTAGTTAACTCCAAGTTGTTTTCAGAGTTAAAAAATGATAACATTGCTGTTTTTTTGAGACCTGTATTCAGAAACATAGCTAAGGATGCTAAATTCAAATGACTGCATGTGCTAATGGCTAACATTAGCATAGTTTAGGTAACTCTCAGTTCTTTATTTCCAAAAGTTGACGTGTGAACAGAAACAGTGTTGTTTTCAAAAACCTATTTTCAAATACTGTATAAAATAATGCTGCCTGCATGTGCTGACATTTAGATGTTAGCTAAAAGCAGCTAGAGGCTAACATTAGCATTATGTATAGGCTATAACCACCCAGTTCTCCGATTTCAGAGTTGACACGGTAAGTCGTTTCGAGAGATGATGTGGAAACGGTAACGGTATCATTTCCAAAAATGTCCTATTTTGAGAAATTGTATGTGCCAACATTTAGACCTTATCCAAAAGGGGCTAGCGGCTAACAGTGCAGTTTACTTAACTACCATTTCTCCAATTTCAGTTAATGCGGCAAACAATGTTGCTTCCAAAAACATCCAATTTGTGACCCATTTAATGAATATTCTGTACAAGTATGTTCATTAATTTGACTGCATTTGTCAGCATTTCGACTTCAGGCTAAAGGCTAATGCTCATAAGTGTCATTTAATGAAAAGGCAGTTCCCCGTTTTCCAAGAGTATCATATTCTCGAGTTGCCGTGGAAACAGTGCCAAAAGACTTCCTATTTGGGACCCGTTTTCAAATAAATAAGGAGCATGTGTCAACTTTTAGAGATCGGTTGAAAGGGGTTAATGGCTAACATTAGCATAGCCTACTTAACTACCAGTTTCCAATTTCAGAGTCAACGTCCAATTTCCATTTCTTATTACACCGCACAAGGATGCTAATTCAGTTGATTGCACGTGTCGAGATTTTAGCGTAACATTAGCGTCGTTTAATTGAATGCTAGCTGTCCTTTTTTTTTTTTTTTAAAGACTGCAGATTTAATTACCTCGCGGAATGCCAAAATTTGGATGCCGCAGGTGTACCTAATGACGTGTCTGCCGAGTGCATTGAAAGACCCGCTATTGCTTTAATCATCTTTCTGTGAGTAACTAAATGAAGCACAATGCCACGCCGAGAAGACCCGATGATCATCACTCACTCGGGTCAGCCACCACAGTGTGCGAATGACCTGGCCGAAGAGAGAGAGAAAAAAAAAGTCATCAGGGCCGAGTCACTGATCGGGTTTTTGTCTCCTCCACCTTATTTTCTCCTCAGTGGACGCGGCTCAGACGGCTCAATCCACTCCATCAGATCACAGCTCATCCCTGCAAATCCTCCCCTTTGCCTCCCTTTCTTCCCCGTAATGCTCAATCCCGCGTCGGTACACAAGGCCTCCTTTTCAGCGAACGCGGGTTCCTGGAGGTGGCCTCATTAGCCTGAGATGTTTTGTTTGTTTGTTCCTCTCTTAAAGAAGCTCAATTGAGCAGCAGGCAGCAAACACCAAAAAGAAGTGGTGGGGAGGCGGGGGCTGCTTGCTGGGGTTGTGGGGTGGGGTTGACATGAAGCTGAGGACCCCGGGGACCCCAATGCTGCCTTCCAGAAAACTGAAAAAGTGAGAAGTAACGTCACCGAAAATATATCCAGATCTGGGACTACTGAACAAGTTGTTTACGTGTATTCGAGTGTGCAGTGAGATGGCCGTCTTTTCACAGTTTTGCATTGGTGAAGACGCTGGATTCTTCATTGCCTTTAAAAAAAACACAAAAAAACGGCATGGTGTTTCTCGCCTGTTTCACACTCCACACGAGCCCAGTTTTCAAATAAATCAAATTTGTATCTATATATTTGAGTGTACTTCTTCGTTTCTTATTGTCATGCTAAACTGTGGGTACAGATTAGTAAACTGTGGGAACAGATTATTAAACTGTGGGTACAGATTATTAAACTGTGGGTACAGATTATTAAACTGTGGGTACAGATTAGCAAACGGTGGGTACAGATTAGCAAACGGTGGGTACAGATTAGCAAACAGTGGGAACAGTTTAGCAAACTGTGGGTACAGATTAGCAAACGGTGGGTACAGATTAGCAAACGGTGGAAACAGTTTAGCAAACTGTGGGTACAGATTAGCAAACGGTGGGTACAGATTAGCAAACGGTGGGAACAGTTTAGCAAACTGTGGGTACATATTAGCAAACTATGGGAACAGATTAGTAAACTGTGGGTACAGATTAGTAAAAATAAATAAATCTGCGGTCTGAATAAAAAAAAAAAAAGATTGGCCTCTTTAAACCAAAACGACAGACTTCCAATATCTTTTCAGGCTTTTCTTGAGACTTTTTTTGTGGGTTTAATCCCGATAAATACATCTACCAAATGTCATATTGCTAAATGAAACTGTCTTTCAGGGTTGAATTTTCTGAACTCGCATTTGAGGCCCTTATGATAACCACATTGTCAAATGAATTCTCTCTGACAGTTGCCCACAGTGTATTCCACAGGGGAAGATATTTCTGGCCTTGATATTTATTTACAAGCGGTAAATGTCATCTTGTTTTTTCCTCTCGCAAACTCGACTGAACCCAGGCAATAAAATAACAAATAGGAAAATAGTTTGTATTCGTCATAAGACATCAAAAACAAAACAAAAACAAAACTCCCGTTGGAATATTTGGTCAATTTCACATGAAAAGAAAAAAATCCCAACTATTTCACACACACACACACAAATACACACTGGAAGGACACACAGGCCGATTAATTATTGGGCTGGTTTTAAATCTGGCGGAAGGACAGCCTGTTGTTGCTGCAGAACGGCTTTGTAATTAAAAGGAGCTGAGCTACAGCGACGGCGGCAAAGGCCACACATCAGACGCCGGACGGCAATTCCTACCCCCCCCCCCCCCCCCCCCCCCCCCCGCCCCCGCACCAAACTCTCCCCGTCCACCACACTTTCACGCACCGAGCCTCGGCGAGGAACATCAGGCACCCCGCGCCATTAAGTTGATTGCGCAGATGCGTTTATTCGCTCAGAGTTGTAAAGATTACTCGACTATTCTCTGGCAGAAGTACTGCTACTGCCTTTTAATGTGCACTTAGCTGTCTGATTTAATGACTCGCTGTCGCTTCCCGTTTCGCATGCCGTGTCCAAAGGACAAGCGCGCACTGCAAGTGACCGGGACGCCTACTGGACAGAATATTAGGTACACCTGCAAACCGATAACGCATCACATCAGAATGGACGGCAACAATTCACAACCGCTACAGGAAAATATCTAATTCCACTTTATTGGTCCAAAAATAATTATTTATAAAAAATTTTTTTTAATAAAGGGCCTGACCAATGTGGACTTTTTGAGATCGATGCCAAATCCGATAAAAATCTGAGTAAAATTCTGATAACCGGCCAATTAATTGAAAAAAATACATCATAAAAATAACTTACTTTTTTGGTTCCTTAACACTTACAAAAATAAAGATATAAATTACAGGCAGAACATTTTGCAATTTTAAAATACTTTGTCCACCAGGACAAAAAGATTAAAATCGGCAGATTTTTATTTATTTATTTATTAGGGTGTGAATGTTTTGTCTTATGTTGTAATGTGTTAATGCATCTTAAAAAAAAAAAATCAAGACCCCCCCCCCCCCCCCCACACACACACACAAAGGCACATTTTAAAAGCTAATAGCGGATTAATCGATTAGGCCCCATTTTATAATAATAAAAATAGCTTTACGCAGTATAGCACTTAATAAAAACATACAGTAATAATATAGTTAAATAGAATGTAAAGAATTACACAGTTTTGTACATCACAATGATTCAATTGATTCATTGGACACCAGGGGGCAGCATACAGTAATTCATCTACACACGTAGATTTGCGTTGTTGATTTGCGGGAGGATAAAGAATATAGGCGAGTTTCGTTCTACGATGTGTCGCTAGCATTTGCAGATACCGGATGAATGGACTTTGACTACTCCAAGAGAAACATTCGCACCTCCTTCACTTACTAATGAGGCAGCATCAGGAGTAACCGGGGGTTCGGTGTCTTGCTCAAGGACGGGCTCGGCATTGGTCACAAGGGGGGTCAGGATCGAAGCAACAGCCTTCTTGTCTTCGTGTCTAAATAGAAGTTTCTTGAGGGTTTGCAATGATTGTCACATCGATGCTAGTTCCGTTAGCTCCTTTATGACATTGTCCATTATGTGTTAGCATTAAGCTAGTGGACTTTCGGGACTTTGCCTTCTATAAGTGATCTTATATGATAGTCTCTCATCACAAAGTTGTGTTGATTTGATTTCGTGAGGGCGAGCAATTGTATTTGGTGTTCCATTTATTAAGATTTGAGTGTGATTTTTTTTTTTTAAGGGCGGCTATTGTATTGAAATGCACTGTAAGACTTTTAAAATACTGGAAAAATGAATTGGGAAGCAGAATCGAGCGGAGACGACTCATCCCAATTGATTTGATACGACGGCAGACAATGTCTACCTCCCTGGGCAATGACAACGGGATACCTCTTCTTTCTTTTTCTTTTTTTTCTTTCTTTCTTTTTTCTAAGCTGTAAAAATGATTTTTTTTTTTTTTGCCCATTTTCTTGCTTTCACTGCTCTTCTTCTTCAAACAAACTTGCTCCCGCCTCCCTCTTCTCCTTCCCTATCTCCTCTCGCCCGAGTGCCGCCTGCCTGCTTGCACACCTCCATCCCGCTCTTTTCCCCCCCCCTCCCTATCGCCGCCTCCTCCCTCTATACTTTCTTCTCCATCCATCTCCTCCTCCTCCTCCTCCTCTTCCTCCTTGCCTGCACCCGGCTCGCACCTCGCTCCACTCCATTTTCCTGCACATGCGATTTGCCTAACAATAAGTGGCTCTGCCCAAGGTCAGATAAGAGAAGCACAGCCCAGGAAGCCACAGCCACTGTTTCTTTCATCCCTTTTTTTTTTTTTTACCCCCCTCTCTCTCGCTCGCCCTCCTCACGGCTTGCGAATTATCTCGGCAGCACATAATAATAATTACTGAGGACGGCAACAGCGAGATAAGAGCGAGGCAGCTGAAATGGCGAGAGAGAAAGAGAGCGAGAGAGAGAGAGAGAGAGAGAGAAGGAGGGAGGAGGGAGGAGGACAGGTTAGAAAAAAAGGCCCGAGGGGGAGCGAGGGAAAAGTGACGGAATGACGGGAAGCAAGCGACGGCCACGAAAAAAATTTGGTTTTATGGCCTTTCAAAGTTCTCTGCCAAGAAATGTCCAAAAGTTGCACAACATACAAAAAGTTGAGCAAAAGTGGATTAAAAAAAATAAAAAAAAACTTCTGTCTTTCATTTGGACTCATTTACCGCTTCTTGTGTTTCTCAAGGAGGAAAAACTCCACAAAGGCATTTTAAAAAGTTCAATTGAATTCAGATCAATTGAAATAAAGTCCTCTTGTTACGTGTTCAAACCAATTGATCGCCGTCGCAATAAATGGAAATACTTTGATTGGAATTACAGGTCATGTTTTAAATATTTTAATGCTCAACTGTCATAAAGTACTTGAAAAGTCCGCTATGTTTTGATCAAATCAATAAATTCACACTAGATTGACTTGATTGAGTTCATTCACTAACAATAATCGCATGCATCACATGACAAAAGCCTGTGAACATTTATTTGGATTTTATACAAAAAAAAAAAAACATACACTGACAAAATAGTACATTTTTTTGGTTAATTAATATTAATGTTGCGTTAGTGGAATATGAGTTAAGCAGCAAAATCCAGCAGTTTTGATCAATATCAGAAGGCGGCCATTTTGCCACTTTGCCGTCGACTGAAAATGACATCACAGTTGCTAAGCTAATGACCAATCATGGCTCAGCTTACCAAACTCAGAAAATGGAGCCGTGATTGGTTGTTACCTGCCAAACTGTGATGTCATTTCCAGCCGGCAGTAAGTGGCAAAATGGCCGCCTTCTGATATTGGTCAAAACTGCTGGATTTTGCTGCTTAACTCATTTTCCACAAATGCAATGTTTGGACTAGTGGGAATTTTGGGGGTTGACTTTTTTTTTTTTTTTTAACTAGCGCTGTCAAAGTTAAAGCGTTAACTGATGAATTAATCACCAAAAAATGATTGCATTAATTATGGATTAATGCAGATGAGTCCTTTAGCTTGACAGCGGATGGCAAAGGTAGCACAGGTTGCGTTTGAGCAATAAACATAACTAACATGCATTAAAGTACAGCATTTAATAAATATTTGTGTATGACATTCAGAATATTTGTTCACGTCAAAATATTGGGGTCATTTTTTTTCTTTATTTTTTTTATTATGCAAGTAGTTATGCAAAAGTAATTAACTGATTAGAAAAAGAGGAGGATGAACGTTGAGCTGTGGATAAAAAAAATTGCATTCCACTAAATGTCAAAAGAATTAACACATTTAACACATTCAAATTTGGAGGGCAAAAAATGTTGATTAAAAAGCCTCTCTCAATTAAAGCGATTAATCAAAATTCTAGGATGTGATTAATCTGATGAAAAATGTTTATCGTTTGACAGCTTTACTTTTAACTAACAATAACGGAGTCACATAAATGTATTGGACATTGTATAAAAAAAATAAAAAAAACAATAAAAAAAAAAACTATTCTTGTGATAAGTTAGTAGATTTTCACAAACACCAAAAAAAAAAAAGGGTTTTTAGAGGGTTTACTCTTAGGTCATGTTTTTGCTGTTGTTTTTTTTTAAATGGATGACAGTGTCAAAGTTTGCTCTTGTGAGAACTTTGCAGGATTTTATACCAGATAAATAAGAAGATAAATAAATAAATAATGACCAAAGCTAACATTTTTAGGGGGTAATTAATTGTGCTTTAAAATGGTTGGTTTTGTTTGTTTTTAGCTTGTCGGAATAAATGAATTAATAATGACCACATAATTAGTCACATAAATGTAAAGTCAGATCTCACTCAAAAAAATAACAAACTTATACGACAATGTGACAAAGCCCGTTCCGGTGAGAATTTTGAATGGATTTCATACTTCAGAAAAAAAGAAAAAAGAAATAAATAAAACGATACGCTGTCACCAAAACAACATTCTGAGCTCCCATGTGATTTTTTTCTTCTTCCTTTGTCGAAAATGTAAACTCACATTTGGAGTGAAAAGAATAATAAAAGTTGTTTACTCACATGGCTGGCGGATACCTGGAGTCACATCACTTCCTGGCGGGAAGCGTCCAATCACAGCGCAATTTAGTTTCTGCAAAAAAAAAAAAAAAAAAGTGATGGGAAGCAATTACTGTGTAATAGGACGCAGCGTAATTGGATATTAAGTGCACAAAACTCAAGTCAAGCGGCTTGGGAAAGTCATCTCGTTTCTTTGGATTTCAAGACAAAACAATTTTTTTTCTCACTCCCGCCGCGATCAAAGTCGACGCTAAATAACGGAAATTGCTTTTTTTCCTCGTTAATGCCGCCGTGTGGCTCTCTGGCGTTTTTGCACCTGAGACAAGTCGCTCGCATCAGAGTGCTTCTCGGCGGGCGGCAAATTGTCACTTTGCCGCCACGCCGAGTGCACCCCCGCAAAAAAAAAAAAAAAAAAAAAAAACTGTCACGCTGCCGTCGCGCAGAAATGGAGGAAGATCATTTGTTCCTTGATGACTCGCTTTTACAAGCGCACACAAAACATGACGTGCTGCGATGCTGACAAGACGCACGCTGGGCGCGTTCTCGCAACAATTTGGCGAGATTTCATACCCCAAAAAAAATGGATGCAAAACTTTAAGTGTGCGGATTCGTACACTCAACAAAAACATCAACGCAACACTTTTGTTTTTGCTGCCATTTTTTGGATGAGATGAACTCAAAGATCCGAAACTTCTTCCACACGCACAACGTCATCATTCCTCTCAAATATTGTTCACAAACAAGTCTAAATCTTTGATTGTGAGTGAGCGCTTCTCCTTTGCCGAGATAATCCATCCCACCTCGCAGGGGTGCCATATCAAGATGCTGATTAGACACCATGATGAGTGCACAGGTGTGCCTTAGACTGCCCACAATAAAAGGGCCACGGGGTGAAGAAAACCAATAATTACTTTTGCATACATGAATGTAAACATTTTGGTGTCATTCAACGTAATTCAATTCAAATTTCAAATCATGAGATTCTTTATGCATGAGAATCTCACATAAATGGAGTTTTTGCTCCTGAGAATTTTGCACAAAAAAAAGTGAGAATATAGTAAAAATAAATGGAAGCATTGAAAATAAGTCGATAGAACCAAGAATTTTTGTTTATGGGTATGGAAGTGTTTTTGATTCAACTCAATTCTGCTGTGATGTCACTGCATGATGGCAATAAAGGACACACACACACACACACACACACACACACACACACAGGTGCACAGTTTGACCCCCCCCCCCCCCCACCAATCACACCAAAAAAAGCGAGCGTGTCGGTCTGCAGCTCGCCAGCCACCTGACCCTTGAACTCTATATCTGAGGGTGCACGGTAAGCTGGCGTAGCCTCAACCTACCAATGACGCCCCCCCCCCCCGCCCGCTCCCCCTTCCCCACCCAATTCCCAGAGGACCCGCTATCAGCCGGCCCGAGTACTTCTGCAGAGGCCTGATATCCAGGCTGGATTGAGTAGGAGTGGGGAGGGACGGGGGAGGGGGAGGGGAGTTATATGGTGCTGGTGGTGGTGGTGGTGGTGGGGGGGGGGGTTGTGATTTACAGCGCAAGACGACGCGGGAATAAGAATGAGCCTCGCTTGTGTATTTGTGTTTGCTGGATGTCTTTGAACGCAGCAGCCCCCCCACCCCCTCTCGTCTTAGCGCCCCCCCCCCCCCCCTTCTCCTCTCTCGGCCTGCGTGTCGTGATGACTATCAGCAATGTATTATTACTTCAAACCGTGGAAGATTAGCCCCCCCCCCCCGCCCCCCCATCCCTTCCTTCTCAATCTGCCCCCCTCCCTGAGTCTTCTTCTCGGTCCTTACATCCAGTCGCCCCCCCCCCTCCCCCTCCTCCCTCCATCACTCCCTCAGAGTGCCCGCTTGCCGTAAAGCCATTCTGGCCTCCTCTTATCTCCCGACTCAGGCCCTGTCACTCGGCTGACCCGTGAACTCTGCATCCTGAGTGAGGGTGGGGGGAGGGGGGGGGTAAGGTGGGGAGGAGGGTGGGGAGGGGTTCGGATGGGAGGATGTGGGCAAGAGGAAGGGATGCGGAGAAGCATGGAAGGTTAGAAGGAAGAGCCGGCGGAGGGAGGAAGGAGAATGATGACGTCATAATGATGAGGATGATGATGATGATGAGGAGGAAGAGGAGGAGGAGGAGGAGAAAAGGGCAGCAAATTTTCTCACCAACAAGTTTGGAAAGCAGACCTTCCCAGTACATTGTAGTATACCCCCCCCCCCCCCCCACCCATGCCCCCCAACACACACACCCAAAAAAATCTGACTTCCCTCCCCATATTTCTTTCTGCAAGGCAGGCCAGCCTTCATTTGCATACTCGGCCGGTACGCTAACCGACTAAAATGCCCGTCCGGCACCTTATCTTGGCGTTTGTAGCCACACACCTGCCAGCGGCTGACTGTTAACCACAAAAAAAAAAAGAAAAAAAAAAAAGCCTGCATCATTTGGCCTCATTGATTAGAAGAAGCGAGAGTGAACTTCTTCTGCATTAGCGCGCCGTGTCAACGCCCTGCCAGGGCCTGATAGCCGCCTTATCGGCGGCGCCGCCTGATAACGCGCAACACGCCGCCGCTGCACATGGAGAGGGCGGCGGCGGAGGAAGGTGCTAATGTTCCCTCCTCCCCATCACTCACTCTCCCTTTCTCACCCTCGTTTGCATTTCTCTTTTTTCCATTCGCTGCTTGTCCACTGGGCCAGCCCCCCCCCCCCCCCCCCTCCGCCGCCCCCCCCACCCTTACGCCTTCTCAGGAGGCGAGGTCACAAGGGAGACAATGCAAACACGGGCCGTGTGAATAGCGGCCGGGAAGAGGACAGCTGTTGGAGATGACAGCGATGGCTGTTAAAACGCAATCTGTCTCTCTTCCCAGCGGCCAGCCTGCTGCCTGCTGCCTGTTGCCGCGGCGGAGCAGCCGCCTCCGCTTTACTCTTAATAATAGGCCGTTTTGGCTATTTGTACGTCTTCATAAAATATTAGCTACTACAATCTCGTAATCATGAGACGTGAGAATAATGACTTTTTTTTTTCTTTCTTTCTTTCCTTGCAAAAATATGACTTTTTTCCTGTCAGATTTTTTTTCCCCTGAAAAATAATTGGCATTTTTTCTCCTAAAAAAACAAATTTTTTCAGAATAATTTTTTTTTTAATCATAGTATTATTCCCTTTTTTTTATTAAAAGAAAATAAAGTTTTTTGTTATTTTTTTTTTAGAATATTACCCAAAAAATTCAGAATATTAACTCTTGTGTTCTTGCACAAACATTATTTCTACAAAATTGGTATTTTGAGTCCTAATCATTCAATCGTGATTTTTTTTTCCTTGCAAAAAAAATGGTCATTGTCTGACTTTTAGCGCACACACTTGCAAACCGTCAAGCAGCGGTGGATGTGAGAGGCCAGTGTGTCGTCTCACGCACACGACTGCACGCAGGTATGCAAATGCGCGGCAGCTATGGTGCGAACAATGACAACATGCTGAAACACGTCAACATCACACCCCCGGCATGGGGAAAAAAAAGCACACCAACAAAGAATAGCAGGAAGATTTTCGCAGATTTTTTTGTTCCCCAGTTTAATATTTTTCAGTATGTAAAGAGGCAAAACGTCATTTAACAATGCACGCAACGATATATTTATTAAAAGCCGATCTGATCGGATTTTATTGTGCTTTTTTCTCTCCCCAAATTTTTTCTAAAAAAATGACTTAATTGTTGACATATTTCAACTTTAATCGCTTAATATTCAGAAAAATATTTTTGAAAAAACAGCACATACATTTTTGAATATTGTGTATTTTTTATTTATCTTCTCTCAAAATATGACTATTTTCTCATATTGTTTAGAGTTGCTTTCTTGAAAGACATACTTCATTTTTGTAATCTGACTGATTTTCTGACTTTTTTATTAGGGGAAAAAAATCTTTATTCTTAACCTTTATTCTTGTAAATTATGTTTTTTTTCTGAAAATTTTGTGGTAGTCTTTTTTTTTTTTTGCTGACTATTTTTAAATCATCCAGTGGCAGCCTAGTAAAAATGAATCTTTGACGTCTGTAGTTGTCAATGGCAGTGAATGAGTTCAGATTACTCTATAAAAAAAAAGGGCTTTAAACTCAGAATACTTTTTTTTTATGATAATAATAATATGGCCTAAAATTTTTTTTTCATAGTAGGATTTTCTTTCTTGAAAAAAACAAACAATTGAATCGTACAATTTCCCTTTTTTTTTTTTATTAGAAAAATTACATGTTTATTCTCGTAAATTACTGTTTTTTTCAAGAAACTTTTTTTTTTTTCAAGAAACTTTTTTTCTTAATTCTGATAGCAGAATCCTTTGCACATAAAATAGTAAAAAAAAAACAAAAAACATTTCAGACAAGTCTGTTTTTTGCCCATTATTTCTTTATTATTTTAATTATCATTTCTGTGCACTAATTGTTTTTGCGTGGTATGTGAGCGAGCGTAAAAAGGCAACGCTATTAGCTCAAGTGTTGATTAAAAGCCGCCGGCGGGCAGAGTTTAGCGGTCAAGTGAGCACTTGACGGTGACGCGTCACCACGTGATTGGTCGCTGATAGGAAAATATTGATTTTAGCGGCTCCGGCGAGCGGAACGGGGCCAAAGGAAAAGCTTGCCAAACGCGACTCAACAAACCACTAAAAAGGCCGACGCTCGCTTTGATGTTTCTATCGCACCTGCCACTCGCCCCTATTCGAGTTGATGACAATTAACAAAATAACTAAAACCCAAATTGAAAAAAAAAAACATTCTCATTAATGAATAAAATAAGAACAAAAGTGCTTTTGAAAAACCAAAAACTAGCTGAAACTACATCTTCTGTTTATATAAATATTAATTTTAAGAAATGCACTCATGCGGGTCAATTAGTGGAGGCCAGAGTTCAAAGCAAACATGGTGAAGCGGCATTTAGCTGTAACGCCGCGCAAAAAATGTAATAAGCTACCACCACAAAGTGAAGTCAGGCCTTAAGTGTAAATGTTTTCAAATCCAGGTTCAAAACTTTTTTTCCATACCTCTGATTAAGGTCTTGGAATATTTCCCCCCCAAAAAATCACAGTATGGTCATTTTAAAAAACAAGTTATATTCCTTTATTGTACTTTTAAATAATTTTAAAAGTCTTGTGTTGATGTGTGTTGCCAATGCATTTTTCCCTCTGATTCTGAATGTTATTGGCTGCTGTGCCTTTAAATGCTTTTAGGTGTTGTGTTTGCTCGCGTGAAGCACATTGAGTTGCCTTGTGTGTAAAATGTGTTGCAGAAATAAATTGCCTTGCCTTAAATAACTAAAACGATCTATAATTATAGTGAAAATGTCCTTTGTGTTCATCTTTGTCAATTAATTTCATCAACAAAATACTGCATTTATTTTTTTAAACTAAAGCTAACACTAAAACTAATAAAAACGTACCGAAAACAAATAATAATAAATAAATAAATTAAAAAAAAATCACAACTAACACAGCTGCTTTAAAAACGAACAGAATTTAAAAAAACAAAAGTCAAAACAAAAGGAAGTTTCCTGAAAAATTCCCAAACTATTGTCGGTGTCAACACAGCCTGTGGAGGCAGATGGCCGCCCACCCGGAGCTTGGCGTCCGCCGCTTGCGTTTTCCCATTAAAAAGCTCGGGTCGCGTGCGTGCCCGCGGGCAACCTGCCGTCTTTTTGGGTAAGAGAATACCAAGCGCAGTCCAGAAGCTCGCTGTGAAAAGTGCTCGGGGAAAAGTTTTAGCATTTGGCGCGCTACGCTAAGGAGAAGTAGGCTAGCGTGACTTTGGAGTTGCCATGGAAACAAACTTGATGACACATTATTGACCTGAGCTGTCACATAAAGCCGTTATCGGGCGGAAAGTCAGGATATCTAAATATGGTCTATTTCTTTTTTTTTTTTACACAAATCAATACTATTGGTCTGTCCTCACCTTATCTTACAAATTATGAACCAATTTAAAGTGTTGAAATTAGCTTGAAAACAAATCCTCTAACTCTCTGGAGCACACAACTGGGATGTGTTGTAAAACTCTCCCGCCGTGCAGCATTATGGCGCCTCAAGATTGAACGTCTGGATGTTTTTATTTTGGGACAAAAACGAGTGGAAAGTGTTAGTCGGATTTGAGCTATCGATTTGATGTCTTATGACATTCTTGTCCTGTAAGAAGTAGATTTTTTTTTTTTTTTTTAAGAACGTTATGTTTTGCTTAAGACTACAACTTTTATTCTTGTAGCATCGTCATCTTTGTTATGCGACAAATAATTTTAAAAATATTTTTTTAATATATATTTTATTTTTATTATTATTATTTTTTAATCTTTAAAACATTTGATTTACATTAACCGTATTTTACATCGGCAATCTACAATGTCGTCTTTTTTTTTTTAATGACTCTGCATTTTTCTTAAGACGTCATTCTTGCACTTGCAGATTCATTTTTTGTACAAAAAAAAAAAAAAACTTAAAAAAAATAAACACACAAGTTTGCTAACTGCAAGTCTTGACGTAACTGTTTAACACTCTTGACTATGTAATAAAAGTGAATGCTTAGCTTTGCATTTTCTTTGCTACTAATGAGAAGATGCAAATAAGGACGTGCTGCTTTTGTGTCTGCGGAAGGATGAATTGCTTGTATTCATTCATTCATTCATTGGAAAAGAGTTGGGGGGGCGTTTGAGGGTTTATTAATGAAGCTGTAATCAACACAAACACATGCTACATTTCTTTTTTTTTTTGGGGGGGGGGGGGGGGGGAGACAAAGCAGCGTCGCTGGACTATCACTGGACTCCAAAGCAAGCAAGCTCAGGTAAGTGAATGTGCGTGCGTGTGCGTGTGCGTGCGTGCGTGTGATATCGCAGGCCGCACGCTCCACTGACAGCTGGAGATAAACAAGTCTGAACGGAGGATGCGATATATCAACATGAATGAAGCCCCCCCCCCCCCACACACACACACACAAAAAAATAATCTCTGTGTCGATCTGCAGTGTAGCTTGGGGGCAGGCAAGAGGGCGGAGTGGGGCATTTCTGTTCTTTAAAAAATAAATAAAAATAACAATGATTTTGACTATTTTCACACTGTTTGACTAAAAAAAATAAGAGAATTGATTTTTGAGTTATTTCCTTCCAATATCCCTAATTGATCCTTAAATTACAACGCTTTAAAAAAAAAAAAAAAAACATTCTTTTCCCTTATAATACTGCATTTTATTTTTTTCTAAAAATAATAATAATGATAATCCAACAACTCTGGGGGGACAAAAAGTCTATTTTTGTAACATGTGATTTTCTACAAATGCTTAATTTTTTTTTATTTAATTAAATTTCCCAAAATATATATTTTTTCCCTCTTAATATTAGGGAGGAAAAAACATTTTTTTGTGTACAACTTCTTAATTTTAACTTTTTTTTTTTCCCAACCAAAATTTTTATTGCAATACAGTATAATTTTTTTTTTTTTTTGTAAAAACACAATATTTTTTAGTGCTGACATGTTTTTTCTAATAGAAATATGACTTTATTCTCATAACTTGATTCTTGTAAAATTATATATATATCTACTTTTACTCAAATAAATGAGACTCCTAATATTACGACTATTCCTTGATTAAAAATAAAAAAAAAAGATTTCAGGCTAATAATATGAATCTGTTTCTACAAATTTATGACTGTTATTTTTCATAAATACCCAATCAAAAATTGAAAATTTAAAATCTGGAAACTTAAGCATTTTTTCCCCTGGAAAAAAAAATACATTTAATTACTACAATTTATAATATTACAACTTTAATCTTGTACTTCTAGGTAAGAAAGCAGGTAAGTAAATAAATATGATTTTGTTTGTTTGTATTTGTATTGTCATACTTCATTTCTCCCCAAAACTTCAGGCCCTTTTTTTTCCTGATATCTGCTGGGTTGTGGTGCCTGCGCTGGCTCGCCAACCACACGCCCCCCCCCCCCCCCCACCCCCACTTAACCCCACCCCACACACATACCTCACAATTAAAGCACAGCTTGGATGTTGTGTGGCGTCTGAGAGGGTGTTAGCGCCTTGTCTGCACGCTTCCTCGCCCCCGCCGGAGAACCCGATTCAAGGCCAGAAGGTGTCAGACGCCCAGGAGTGTCGGACCCCTGCTGGAGACCGAGGAGAGAAAGGAGAAATAATGATGCCCGCGCATGTGTGTGTGTGTGTGTGCGCGCGCGCGGCGTACAAGTGTTGTCTTGTTTATGTTTTGTTTGGACGCTGTTGATTGCGGCCCTGGAACCTCGATGGCGTTTGATGAGTGTGACCTTGTGGAGGCGTTAACTAGATTCTTCACGCCCAAATATGGTGTTCTGCCGCAATTTTACACTTTCACTCTTTGAGGAATTGAACCAGGACGGAGAAACATCCAAATATTATATTTTAGGCGGAGTTTTTCACAATAGAAAAAAAAAAAATCTATTTGCCTATTCTCCTCCACGAACCAGGAAGTAACGGAATACTAGAGCCGTTTTAATCTCAATTTTAAGTCTTCGACAGGCTCATATTTGGTTCAACCACATCAGGCATGAAACGTCCAGATTTTGGCCTGTTTTACTGCCGATTCACCTCTCTTTTGTACCGTCTTTCCCTGCCCCACTGCCGACATCTGAAATTTGGCCTGTTTTACTACCACTTCTCCTAACTCAGCCACCGAAAAATGGATTTTGGCCTGTTTTACTGCTGCTTCACCCACGACTTCTGGATTTTGGCCTGTTTTAGTGCCGCTTCTCCTCTCTCTTGCCCCGCCTCACCCACTGCCATCTAGATTTTGGCCTGTTTTACTACCACTTCTCCTAACTCAGCCACCGAAAAGTGGATTTTGGCCTCTTTTACTGCTGCTTCACCCACGACTTCTGGATTTTGGCCTGTTTTAGTGCCGCTTCTCCTCTCTCTTGCCCCGCCTCACCCGCTGCCATCTGGATTTTGGCCCGTTTCATTGCTGCTTCTCCTCTCAAACTAACTCACCCACTGAAAAATGGATTTTGGCCTGTTCTACTGCCGCTTCACCTCTCTTTTGGGCCGCCTCACCAACTGACTTCAGCATTTTGGCCCATTTTTACTGCTGTCCTTCTTTCCCTTGTCCTGCCTCACCCCCTAGCATCTGGATTTTGGCCTATTTTACTACAGCTTCTCCTTTCGTCCTAACTCACCATACGAGATCTGGATTTGGGTCTGTTTTACGGCTACTTCTTCTCTCTCCTCCACCCCGCCTTCCTGCTACTGGAAGAGGGTGCTAGGTGGCGACCCGGCGAGACCAGAATGCAATTGAAACTAACTTTGCACCTACTCAAACTCAAGAATTTGCTTCTCTCACTGGTCGCTGAATCAGTGGAGGTAGGTGTTTGTGGCTCTCACTCTGCTTCCTTCCTTCCTTCCTTTAGTCTTTCCTATGGTCTCTTGAGGTCTCCCTAATCTGTTGGAATTTAGATGCATCGGGGGTTGGTGAAAGATTCTGGATTTGGAACTCTGCAGGTGGTGTCTGGTTGGTGTTGGATTTCACTTTGTTTCATTTTTCTTTCCTTTGATCCTTCCTCTGGTCTCCTGACAACTTCACGACTATGGCGGGACTCTGAAGTATCCGGTTAAGGTGAAGGGTCTTGGATTAATAACAGGTTTCGGGTGAATTAAAAAGCACAAACTCGCAGACATGCACACACATAGAGAAAAAAAAGGAGAGAGCAACGATGACATTTTGATTTGGGGAGGCTGCCGAATGAATAATATTGAGGAGAAAAAAAAGAAGAAAGAAATTAAGATTGTAGAGCATGGAATCCTGTGAGAAGCGTTGCCCACCTGGTATCCGTTGCATCTTGGTCATCCGAGAGCGGGGGATCCCTCATCTGTGATTTCTTCTCAAGGTTTCTCCTTCAAGGCTTTGTGGTCCACATTTTTTTGTCTTTCAAAGAAAAGGAAGGTCATACTTTTACACACAGACACGCACGCACACACAGCGGGTATTGATCAGGGTTACTTTTAACAGACCGCTGTGAGGTCCATTAACCTGCGCTGATGACAAAGCATTAAGAGACTGATGCGTCTCTGGGGGCTGGCGGGGGTCTTTTGTGGCAAACATAATGACTCATCATGAGTGACGTCTCCAAATGATGTTTGCTACTTTTCACATTACGCACCGCCGGGGCCTTTGTTGTCTCGCCGCTCGGCCCCATTCGCGTCACTTCGGAGGCGTTCAGCGTCATAATTGACACTCGTCTTCCGTCACCACAGCAACTAAACGCCCCCCCCCCCCCTCTCCAATCAACGCGGGGGAGAAAGTAGAAAATCAACAATTAACGTGTTTAATGTCAATGACCCCGGTGCACAAAACTCAAGGACATCTTATTTTGTCTTATCTTCGGCTCCTGTTATGTTTGTTACCATGACAACCAAGCTCTTGCACTTGGTCTTTGCCACCCCCCCCCCCCCACCACCACCACCACCACCACCAACAAACCCATTTCAAGTCAGAGAATTTGAAAAGTGGAAATAGAAGTTAACTGCCATCTCGTGAAACTATAATACATTTATAACAGCACGTGAAAATAAGAAAAAAATTTAGGCCGGCTTTCGATATCATACATACGCACTAGTGGTGTCAGGTAATTAAAATGTGTATTTGTAATTAATCGCATGACTTCAATAGTTCACTCACAATTTAATCGAAAATTTTATGTGTTCTAAATGTACAATACAATATCTTTTTTCTTACGTTTTCCTACTCCTGTTAACATAAAAGTGGAAAGAAATGTTTAACTAATAGAAATATGGCTGCATTTTGTAGTAGTATTTTTACAGTAACTGCATAATAATTCATAAAATTCAGTTCAAATCACTATACTGTAAAAAAATAAAATAAAAAAATGGGTGTGATATTGATTTGTGTTGAGGTAAATTTTTCTGCCACTAGATGGCATCATTGCATTTGTAAGACATTGGTGGCAGCTCACTGCATTTTTCTTTTCATATGAAAGCTATCTAACCTTTAACATGAAGTCACTTGTGAAATTCTTCGCACTTTTTAAATTGTAAAACACAACTTCACCCCAGTCTCCACAAATATATGCATTATTATTACTGCTAAATTTTGACATGGACGTGTCTGCTGCGTTGCGACTGGAATTCCCCCCCCCGTAGAGGTCATTCATCACGCGGTCCAAAAAATGAGTGTTGTTCAAGAAACTTGATATTAACTCCAAATGAACGCACTTATTTTGACCGCCCTAATTCGTACCTTCCTCGCGCAACCCAAACCAAAGAAAGAGCTTCAAGTTGTCTTTTGTCTGGAAAGTGTGAAAAGTGGCACACGTCGTCCTCCAGGGAGGCTCGCGCGCACTCAGTCATCCCTTCGCTCTCCCTTAGCCGCCTCCCCCAAACAGACTTCCTCCCTCCATAATTACCACTTATTAATTTTAAATGAGAGCCCTAACACGTTGTGTGGTATTAATAAGGCCTGTTAATTTGTGGGGGTAATTTATGGGGCGTGGGTGGGGACGATGGGATGATGGAGCGAGCCTCGTCCATCACGTCCTTACAAAGAACGGAGGAAGTCTTCTGCAGCCAGACATCCTGTTTGAAGAATGCCAGAGAATGTTGTCACGGGCAATAATTGCCCAAAACTACTCCGAGGTCCAAAAATTAATCGGAAATAATTTTCCCATACAGTTTTTGTCGATTTCCCGTTATTGCCAAACTTGAGCCCAGACATATGAATGATATGGTAGATTCTTGTTCTGTGTACAGAAGGGCACAGCCATTACTTACCAGAAATTCCTCCAGTTATGATGTCTCATTGGTCCAAAAACCCTCATTATAAAACATTTCCCCACTTTTTATATATATATATATATATATATTTAGCCCAGACATTTTTAGTATATGGGAGATTGTTGTCAAATGCAGGACACAGCCAGTAACTGCCACCAATTCCTGCAGCTACGACTTCTCAAATGTCCAATACTGATTTATAAGACATTTTCCCTTCTCCACTTCAGGTTTTTGCCAAACTTTAGTCTAGACGATTGAAGGATACGGGAGATTGTTGTCAAATGCAGGACACAGCCAATAACTGCCACAAATTTCTGCAGTTATGACATGTCCAAGGTCCAACAAGACTGTTTCTCTGACAGTTTCCCACAGTTCTGAGACACTTGCCAAATTTCAATCAAGATATTTGAAGTATATGGGAGATTGTTGTCAAATGCAGGACACAGCCAGTAACTGCCACCAATTCCTGCAGCTACGACTTCTCAAATGTCCAATACTGATTTATAAGACATTTTCTCTTCTCCGCTTCAGGTTTTTGCCAAACTTTAGTCTAGACGATTGAAGGATACGGGAGATTGTTGTCAAATGCAGGACACGGCCAATAACTGCCACAAATTCCTGCAGTTATGACATGTCCAAGGTCCAACAAGACTATTTCTCTGACAGTTTCCCACAGTTCTGAGACACTTTCCAAATTTCAATCAAGATATTTGAAGTTAATGGGAGATTGTTGTCAAATGCAGGACACAGCCAGTAACTGCCACCAATTCCTGCAGCTACGACTTCTCAAATGTCCAATACTGATTTATAAGACATTTTCCCTTCTCCACTTCAGGTTTTTGCCAAACTTTAGTCTAGACGATTGAAGGATACGGGAGATTGTTGTCAAATGCAGGACACAGCCAATAACTGCCACAAATTTCTGCAGTTATGACATGTCCAAGGTCCAACAAGACTGTTTCTCTGACAGTTTCCCACAGTTCTGAGACACTTGCCAAATTTCAATCAAGATATTTGAAGTATATGGGAGATTGTTGTCAAATGCAGGACACAGCCAGTAACTGCCACCAATTCCTGCAGCTACGACTTCTCAAATGTCCAATACTGATTTATAAGACATTTTCCCTTCTCCGCTTCAGGTTTTTGCCAAACTTTAGTCTAGACGATTGAAGGATACGGGAGATTGTTGTCAAATGCAGGACACGGCCAATAACTGCCACAAATTCCTGCAGTTATGACATGTCCAAGGTCCAACAAGACTATTTCTCTGACAGTTTCCCACAGTTCTGAGACACTTTCCAAATTTCAATCAAGATATTTGAAGTTAATGGGAGATTGTTGTCAAATGCAGGACACAGCCAGTAACTGCCACCAATTCCTGCAGCTACGACTTCTCAAATGTCCTATACTGATTTATAAGACATTTTCTCTTCTCCACTTCAGGTTTTTGCCAAACTTTAGTCTAGACGATTGAAGGATACGGGAGATTGTTGTCAAATGCAGGACACAGCCAATAACTGCCACAAATTCCTGCAGTTATGACATGCCCAAGGTCCAACAAGACTGTTTCTCTGACAGTTTCCCACAGTTCTGAGACACTTGCCAAATTTCAATCAAGATATTTTAAGTATATGGGAGATTGTTGTCAAATGCAGGACACAGCCAATAACTGCCACAAATTCCTGCAGTTATGACATGTCCAAGGTCCAACAAGACTGTTTCTCTGACAGTTGCCCACAGTTCTGAGACACTTGCCAAATTTCGATCAAGCTATTTGAACTATATGGGAGATTGTTGTCAAATGCTGGACACAGCCGGCATTTGTGATACATTCCTAGCGTTTCTAGCTCCAACTGAGAGTTTTCCTAAAACTTAACATTATAAAATCATTTTTTTGTTGTTGCAAGATTAAGGCCAAACCTACAGCCAGGACATAATAGGAATAGGGGAGATTGTTGTCACCTGAGGGACGTAGCCAGTACTTGCCAGAAATTCCTGGGGTTACAAGGTCTGCAAGATCCCCAAAAATATATTATACAACTTTTTCTCCTATGCATTTTGGGAGACTTGATGTGTGTTTTTAGAAAGCTTTAGGACCAAAAACACATCTTAGACATAAAGAATATGTGATATGATGTCACTGTCACGAAAATCATATTCCAGCGTCTCCATCTTAAAACGCTTCCCATCATTCATCTCGCGCCGTCTCTTTCACCGTGTCCCATTTCAGGGGGGGGGGGGGGGGGGGGGCTTTTCAGGGCTGAAGTGGCGCTTGGCTCTGCTCGAGTGTCTTCACGGCTGCGGCCGGGCCTTCCATTCACTCACAGTACACACGTGCGTGTGTGTGCGTGCGTGCGTGCGCGTGCGTGCGTGCGCGTGTGTCCGAGCCTGCAATTCACCAATTTCACCGCTAATTAGCCCACAAAGGCGAGCGGCGGGGCGGTGCGGGGAGGTACGGAGGAGGGAGGTGAGGACGAGAGGGGTGGCATATGCGGGAGGTCCAGGCCTGAGGGGTGTGTGTGTGCGTAAGGAGCCGGGTGTGTGTTTGCGGGGGGGTGGGGGGGGTGGGGGGGGGGTTGACGGTGGCACAGCTGAGACACATGGCACGGGACCAGACAGACGCCTTTGTGTGTGCGGAAAGCGTATGTCACAGTGCATGTGTGTATAATGTGTGCACGGAGGGTGTGTGGCATGTCTCTCACTTGGTCCAGCCTCGCCAGTCTTAACTGGCGAGGCTGGACCCGGCATGTCCAGTGCTCCCACGACGCCCACTGGCAGCGGCATCGAGTGCTGGTCCACTGCCATCGCGGCTTCTCCTCGTGTGTGTGCGTGAATGTGTGTGTGCGCGAATGTGTGTGTGCGCGTGTATGCTGCCTGCCAATATTTTTCCTTCTCACGAGCTGGTGGAGTTCCCAGGAAAGCAGGCTGCCTGGCGCGCAGCCCATCGGAAACGAGGGCTTTTTCCCAAAACGTCATTTGTGTGGCTTTTGTTTGCGGTTTAATTAGCATTTAATTCTTTAGCGCGCATACATGTCGCCGTGTCGCATATTTTGCCGTTTGCCAGATGATTCCTTTATTGAAAAGGTTGGAATTGTCGTTTCTGTTCTTGGGAAAAAAAAAAAAAAAAAAAAAGCCTAATATGGCAAAGCTACACAAAAAGCCACACGTGTTCTCGTTGAACATTCCCACATTTAACGAGACTCATTACGTTGAAGATTTGTCCACCAGATGAGGCAACTTCAAAGAATGCAGCAAAATGTCAGCTTTCATCAACTTGACATATTTGAATTAAATGGTCCTTTTTTGCAGAGAGGACTCACAAAATAAAATACACAAACACGATCGAATTTATGTGTACATTCAAAGCATGAAGCAAAACTGTTCTTGTCCAAACGACTGAAATTCTTATTGTATGTGTGTCGATACTAAACAATTGTAATCCTACATGCAAATAATTCTCGTCACATGACTACATTTCCATACGTTTCCACCAGATGGTGCTACTGTCCCCTCCTTTCAAAGCATGAAGCAAAGTATCGATGATTTCGTGCAAGAAAGCCTGGCTACGGAAATTTTAAAATGTGTGTTGCTATACTGACTAATTCATCTTTTAGGCTCAGATTTCAATTTGGACAACTTCATTTTTATATTTGTCCTTCAGATGGCGCTGAATTCCCCCATTCAAAGCATGCAGCAAAATGTCAGCTTTCATCAACTTGACCTATTTGAATTAAATGGTCCTTTTTTGCAGAGAGGACTCACAAGTGCTTTTCTTGGTTAAAATACACAAACACGATCAAATGTATGCGTACATTCAAAGCATGAAGCAAAACGGTTCTTGTCCAAACGACAAATGATTATTGTATGTGTGTTGATACTAAACAATTGTAATCCTACATGCAAATAATTCTCGTCACATGACTACATTTCCATACGTTTCCACCAGATGGTGCTACTGTCCCCTCCTTTCAAAGCATGAAGCAAAGTATCGATGATTTCGCGCAAGAAAGCCTGACTAGGGAAATTTAAAAATGTGTGTTGCTATACTGACAACTAATTAATCTTTTATGTTCAGATTTCAATTTGGACAACTTCATTTTTATGTTTGTCCCTTCAGATGGCGCTGAATTCCCCCCATTCAAAGCATGCAGCAAAATGTGCGTTTTCTGCAAGGGTGCCGGGCCACTGAAATGAAACCTTTGTGTGCTGCTCGCGACAACTTAATGCAATCCTGTGTTAAGATTTCAAGTTGGACGACTTCCTTTTTATATTTGTCCAGCAGATGGCACCATTTCCCCCCATTCAAAGCATGCAGCAACATTTTCAGTTTTCTGCAAGGCTAAACGTAAATCAAGGATTCACTTTCATTTAACCCTGACAAGAAAAATGTCTCCATCTGATTTGACCTTAACCAGATCGACTCCTACAAAATATACAAATATTTTTGGCCACAACTTTATCATCTTGACTAATTTATGGCAATAACTTCGATGTCTCCACCCTGAGCGCATGCACATGATGGACATATTTAAAAGGTGTGGCGAGAAGGCCGTATACTGAACAAATGTGTGTAATCGAAGACGAGCGCGTCGGGTCGATTTGTTGGACGAGCGCGCACTGTAAATTCCACCTTGCTGTCATTTTTCCGTTTTGTTGATGCGGCGAGAAGGCGCAATATTTCAACGTGATGTTTATTACGGCGGGCGGTCACAGAGGGGGGGCTCACGCTGGAGCGCTCTTGCCTTGAAGGACGCCTGGAAGAAAAGACTAAATACTGGATAGTACTCCAGCTTCTCTTGAACCTTGATCGTAAAGATTGTGCCGAGCGACTGTTGACGACGGCAACCGAGCAGCCGCGCTGGATGGCTGCAAAGGTGCGCCTAATGAAGTGGCCCGCGAGTGCGGGGCCCAATCAAATTAAGCTGCAACAACGTCAAGCAAGATAATCCGTCAATAATGACAGATTTCTAGTCGACGTCTCTTTTCCTTGCTCCAGCGATTTATTATTTATTTATTTATTTATTTTTCTCCTGGAGAGCTCAGTATTGTTCGTTCGGTAATTTTACCGATTTAAAAAAAAAAAAAAAGTTTCTTTTTTTCTGGGATTTTTAATTTTTTTTCATTTTGTATGTGCGTGCGTGCGTGCGTGCATGTATTCATTAGTTCACCTAAAACCTATTAACTTGCTCCAGCGATTTATTATTATTATTATTATTATTTTTCTCCTGGAGAGCTCAGTATTGTTCATTCGGTAATTTTACCGATTTAAAAAAAAATATATATATATATATATATTTTTTTTTGATTTTTAAATTTTTTTTATTTTGTATGTGGGTGAGTATGTGTGCGTGCGTGTATTCATTAGTTCACCTAAAACCTATTAAATTGCTCCAGCGATTTATTATTATAATTATTATTATTTTTCTCCTGGAGAGCTCAGTATTGTTCATTCGGTAATTTTACCGATTTAAAAAAAAAAAAAGTGTTTTTTTTTTTGATTTTTAAATTTTTTTCATTTTGTATGTGCGTGCGTGCGCATATTCATTAGTTCACCTAAAACCTATTAAATTGCTCCAGCAATTTATTATTATTATTTTTTTTTTTTCTCCTGGAGAGCTCAGTATTGTTCATTCGGTAATTTTACCGATTTAAAAAAAAAAAAAGTGTTTTTTTTTTTGATTTTTAAATTTTTTTCATTTTGTATGTGCGTGCGTGCGCATATTCATTAGTTCACCTAAAACCTATTAAATTGCTCCAGCAATTTATTATTATTATTATTATTATTTTTCTCCTGGAGAGCTCAGTATTGTTCATTCGGTAATTTTACCGATTTAAAAAAAATAATAATAATTTTTTTTGGGGATTTTTAAATTTTTTTTCATTTTGTATGTGCGTGCGTGCGTGCGTGCGTGCGTGCGTGTATTCATTAGTTCACCTAAAACCTATTAAATTGCTCCAGCGATTTATTATTATTATTATTATTATTCTCCTGGAGAGCTCAGCATTGTTCATTCGGTAATTTTACCAATTTAAAAAAAATATATATATATATATATTTATTTTATTTTTTTTGATTTTTTAAATTTTTTATTTTGTATGTGTGCGTGCGTGCGTGTATTCATTAGTTCACCTAAAACCTATCAAATTGCTCCAGCGATTTAAACCCACGAGTGTAAAAAAATGAAGTTAACCGATGTTATTCGCAAAGTGTAAAAATACAAACAAAAACGTACGGCAGAGTTGGAATAAATGAAGGCTGTGGACGTTGGATGTCGTCTAACTTCTTAACATGATTGTTCTGAATGGAAAAAGTCCAAACCTTGAGCATATTCATATGCAAAGCTACATAAACGCGTATTCTGAAAAGAAAAACAAGGATGAATCGGGTATTTTAGATTGCAGTAACGCACCGGCTGAATAACCTTCACGCTTATATGACATTTGGCGCCGTTGCTTGCGGGATTTTTGTCTCATTCCAGCTTACTAAACTCCTTTCTACAATTGCACGCTAGCTTCATGAAAACGGTTTGGATGAAAATATTATATTAAAAACTGGTCAACGCACATTTTTGATGTGGCAATCCAAAAAAGATCCATTTCAACAAAGACGTTTTTTTAAAATTTTTTAAATGGTACTTCAATGATATAACACTTTTTTTACAGGGCCCTTAAAGCACTTAACACTTGGCTATTTATCGTAGCCATTTTGTTGTACAATAACCTCACGATCCTCATAACGATCAATGAAAGGAACGGTTCAATTTTTTTTTCAGAAGCCATTTGATCAAATTTATGACGGTTTGAACACTGAGAATGTTGAAATGAGAGAAATGGGAGCAAATGCAAATGCCTTGATGAGGAAAGTGGATAAACGGCGCGGTGAGGGCTTTTAGAGCCTTAAAACATTTATAATAAATGCAAAACATAAAGCGAACTTACTTTGCAGATTTCATTTACTGCGGGTATTTTTTGGAACCCGAGCGGAAAACAAGGGGACACTATCGCAAAAGACCATGATTCGATTTGGGGAAAAATGAGAGTGTACAAAAAAACGTGTCTCCTTCCCGACTCAGACGGGATGATTCACTTCAACGTACTTCCTTGATACCAATTTCCTATTTGGCTTCGACGGTGCAGCATTTCACGCCGTTTCCAAAAGAACCGCAAATTTGCGGTGGATTACCTACCGTTGATGCTTTTTGTGCCATTTTTGTTTGGTGAGGTTAGGAAAGCCTGACGTTAAAGATTGACCAGGATATTGCGCCCTTCGCTCTCAAATCCACGCAGACTTGATTCATCGCCAATCCTGCCAAACTAGCGTTTATATTTGACGCAGAGCGATCTGTCTGCAGCCCCCCAGGACTGACGTACGGCACCCGGACCGCCTCTGAGACTGGGCGGCAAATCAAGACACCGAAGCAGGGACGGCAAAGTCAGGAGAATATTTCTTCTATAAAAGCGGTGAGAGAGACGAGTAAAAAAAAAAAAAAAAAAAAAAATTATATATATTTTTTATTAGGGTTTGAGCTAAAGGCCCGTCTTTTTATTATGTTCTCATTTGAATTATTTACTGCGCGAGATAAGAGCGCAGCGCCGTAAACTAACGCGGCCGCTTGCTAATGTTCCGCCAGAGCCCATTTAGCAGGCCGCCGCGGCAAAAGGCGGGAAAGCCTCGGCGCCGGCGCGCATGTGACTGATGGCCGCCGTCGTCCCGCCGCTGATGGATGAACGATGCGGACGGGTTTGGGGCCGTATTGATCGCGGCTGTCATTGCTGCTAGCGTCAGTGGTTTGGCGAAAGGGGAGGGGTGGGGGGGGGGGGCGTTGTTGATGAAGGGATGCATGATGGGATGTTTGCACACTCAACGTTTTTTGTGCGGGGTTTTTTTCCCCAAGCGAGCTTGCGGTGATTAAGTAACACGTCCCGTCGTTACGGCGCGCTCGATGAAACGTTAAACAAAAACAAGTCGATGGCGACGCGGGCCGTTTTTCAAACTGAGATTCTGCCAAATTGGCATATCTGTTGTATGGATTCATCCAGCCTGTTCCTTTCACACAGAACACTAGCCAGGGATGTTGTCAATTTCACACAACACCACAACGCAGGTCGACGGTCTCGTGAATCTCCTTCACACGACGGAGCGCGACTTCAGATTCTTTCACACAGAGACCCGACAAAAATAAGCACAGCCTGTGCCTTTTGCACAGAACCCAGAGAAGGTTCACACTGCCATTTTTACAAAGAAAGAACCAGTCGATTGTGACATGAACATTTTTCCAAGCAGATTCAGCAAAATGAGCCTCAGTTGAGTAGATTCAGCCAGCCTTTCACACAGAACCCAGCAAAGCAGGATATGGGAGAAAGGACGAATGTTATCTCGCATAAATTATGCATCACAAACACATAACTGTAGAATTTATCAGCCCGCGCATTTCATACGGAACCCAGCGAGGGAGGAAATTGCCACTTTGCAGCTAATTGTTAATTTTACCGCGTGACACAACATTGCGCTCTCGCAAGTACACAAAACAATAATAGACATGTCATGTTTGCTATCTTGTGGCAAGACAGCTAATTTAGTTTTCATTTGTTTTGTAGCGTAGGATGATAGCCCGTTGTCCACAAAATCAGAACCTGCACCAAAAAAAAGAAAAACGAAAAAAAAAAGAATAGTGGCACCAAACTGATAAACGGTTCAGGGAACGAAAAGCAGCACTCAACTAAATTTTAACTTGTACACCTTTAATGGTCATTGTAAAGATATTAGGTGTCAGGCGATTCAATTTTTGAATCGTAATTAATCGCATGACTTCACTAGTTACCTCACGATTAATCGCAAATTTTATATCTGTTCGAAATGTAAAATAAAATGTACAATAACAGATTTTTTATTATCGAAATATGGCTGCATCTTTTAGTCAATGACAAAGTAATTTCATAACAATTCATAAAATTGAGTTCAAATTAAAAAGATGTACTCTACTGTAAAAAACGAGTGTGATATTGATTTGTGCTTTTATTTTAGACAGGGTTTCGGCCTGTGCGCAAAAACTGTGAATAATCTAAAATATGCGAATACATTAATTCGTGACCATCAAATTGTGAATATGTGGAGATCGCGATCTTATATAGGCAAGCATGCTACTAGCGCAACGATATTCACAAAGCGACGTCGAGTCAACGCTACATTTACTAGCATAATTATTTAGCATACAGCACACAAAGCAATCATAAACACGTTTGCCATCACGTGGCGAGAAGCAAATTTTGTCTATTCATTTTTTTCCCCCCCCTCGGATGATAGCCAAGACGTCCGAAAAACCGCCGGCCACAATCGTCGCCGGGAAAAAAAAGAAAACGGTGACTCATTTTCCGATAACTGACCGATAAATTGCAGCGTGCGTCGCGGCGATAACGAGGTCATCGCCACGGGGTGGAGCGGCAGCCATGTTTTTCCTCGCCTACAGCCACGTGACGCGTCGCCATAACGCTGACCTCTGCGCTAATGAACAAAACACAGAGACAGAAGAGGAAAGTCGGAGGGGGTGGAGTTGGGGGGGTGAATATGAATGAAAGGCAAATCTAGCCGAAACACGCCTCCCTTAAATAACCCCCCCCACCCCCCTTCCTCCTTCGCACCCTCCCCCGCCTTATATTTTATTCTCCGCCGCGCGGCGAATTTAATAAATATATGCAAATGTGTGCTGTGGAACATGACGAGTGTAAATCAGGCGAGGATGTTCTTTGAGCGCCGCCGAGATTGAGGCTGAGAGCTGACCTCGGGTTAATCATTTTTCACTTCCCTATCGCATTCAATGCTGCTGCGTGTGTGTGTGTGTGTGTGTGTGTGTGCGTGTGCGTGCGCGCAATAGTAGAATGCTTGCCGCGCTGGTGCAGGCAATTCTTTATAAACTTTGTACACATGACTGTGTTTACTTGACAATTTATGCAAAGCACGAGCCGCAGCGTTGGAGGAGGGAAAAAAAAAAGAAAAGAAGGAATTTTGGTGTTTCACCGGGTTGTTGTAGAGTACTTTCATTTTTTTAAGCTGTGCACCCCCCTAAATATTATGAAAGAGTATACATTAAAAAAAGAAAAGAAAAAAAAAAAGATAGGTTTTTGATGTTTTCCGCTGGTGGTACAAAGGCTCCCTCTAGTGGTACGCAAAAGAATCACCGTACTCAATTTTTTAAAACCTTTTTTTTTTAATTTTTTTTTTTATCACAACCAGTAAATTGGTTAAGTATAGTTCAGTTGCGGTTAAAAGTTTTGTTTCACTTTTACATGCAAAATATTCTAATTATTTAAGAACAGGAATGACAGATTTTCCAACATTTCAGCAGTTCTTTTTGAAACCGCACAATGTTGCAGGGTCTTTCAATAATAAATAGACTTTTTAAGAGACCCATTTTTAATAAACACTTTGACCTATGTTACTACTATAGGAAACTGGAGGGCCGATTAAATTTATTTGGTGCTACTAGTTACAAAAACCTTGAGAACCACGGGTTCGAACATTCTGGCGTTTTCCCTGGTGACACTTTCACAGCCACACAGCAAAAAAAACAACTTGAACTGCTTTTTGAAATCTTTTTCAAGACATAACTAACCCCAACATTCTGACATTTTGCAGATGCTCACATTGCCAGTGTTTTTGTAAAAAAAAAAAAAAAAGGATTGTGAAACATCGGTGTTTACCTAGCCAGGGGTTTCTGTTCTCTGGAGAGATCACGTGATTAATCGGAGAAGTCCGAACACAATCGGAGCAAAATTGTTAAAACGCCAGACAAAAAAATAAAAAAAAATCTTTTAACATTTCAAAAAGATGAAGTCTCAACTCTAAATTGTGCATGAGTGTGAATTTGAGTGTGAATACTTTTTTTTGCCTGTACTACGATTGACAGGCGACCAATCCAGGGTGTGCAACATGGACGGATGGACGATATCAATACGGTGTTGCGTTGCCGTATGGATATTTAATAAGAAAAGCCTGTCAGGTGTGGACAAATATTGATCCCATATAAGAATGAAAACACAATTAAAGGACAAATTTGCTTTGCTCAAGGCAAGCCCCCCCCCCCTCCCTGAAGGCAAACATCAGCCATGAAAAATACCCCCCCCCCCCCCCCCACCCACTCCTCCACAGAGAGTCCAACCATCCGTCGGGACCGCAATCCCGTCCTGAAGGCTTCTCTCGTCCGACAACGGCGTTTCTGATCAAACATCATTTACTCGCTATCTCGTTCGCCCTCACCCCCTTCCCCGATGCCCCCCCCCCCACCCCCCCCCCGCCCCCCGACACACACACACACACACACACACACCCTACACCCCGCTAGCCCCTCGCCCAGGGCCTGTTGCCAAGGCGACCGGCTTCTCATTTCTGAAGTGTCACATTGCATTATTGTCTTCACGCTTTCCAGCAACAACCTCTCGCTCGAACCACACACTCTCTCCTTCGCTCTCTCTCTCTCTCTCTCTCTCGCTTCGCCTCAAATACGTCTCTCTCTCTCTCTATATATGGCGTCATTGTCTCTCGCCCTCGTCCCATGCAATGCAATTTTCCTGTTCAGACATGCATAATGCAGAACAAACACCCGGCGTGCAGACACACACTCAATATGCAAAGCACTGTTTGTGGCATACCTGCGCTCTCCTGCTGAGAACGCTTTCAAAATCGCGTCTTGGATTCGGAATTTGGGTTAGCAAGTCGCGGCCGGTTCAGACGGACAACTTGTGAGAGGAAGGACATTTGAAGCGGAAATGAGTTCATTTCAAACAAATCCCGTCAATTTATGTTCGATTTGTTCTCGCCACTTTTAATTGGCGATCCAAAATTAAGAGAATAAGAAAAAGTGACATTTTCTCATTTCGTTAGGTTTTTCAAATCGGATTTTTAATCGAAAATGAAAGAAATGCCAGATTTCTCAGATGGCATCTCAATACGAGTTGTCAACTCAAAATTACGAAATGGAAAAAAAAATAAGTCACATGACTAAAACCACAAATCTGACCGGTCACACAAAAGAGTCTCAAGGACCCATGCCCGAAAATGAACAGGAAAGTCGGCCATCTTGGTTTAATGAGACCCAATCGGACGCAGGTATCCGCAGACAAACGGTTGATGCTAAGTTGATGAAACTTGTTTGTTCTCCATATCTAATGTAACAACAAAGTTTAATGATCATTTGGAGGGTTCGCCAGAGAAAAGAAAAAGAAAACTTTTCATCCAGACTGACACCGTTTTCAACCATGGACATCAAGGCTCGACCAAATAAACGCTCGCATGGCTTTCCGGATGTGCCGCCTTTGGCAGTGTGGCCAACGGCCAATCAAAATGGCGGACAGGTTTGTTTAGCAGCTGACTCGGCAAATAAATAAATAATTGTTTGGTGTCAAACATCCGGCTCGAAGAACTCCGCTGCTAAGTGACAGCCGGCCGAAGACGAGCTCGCGAAATGAGCACGGCTTGCAGGCGGCAGCCATGTTGAGTGGAGAGCGGCGGGAAGCGTCGGGAAGGTCTGAAGTGAGCATTACCTTGTGATCTCATTTCAAGTGGCGGCATGTCGCACACATCTGCCAATTGCGAGCTGTGAATTCCGTCGCTGACGGCGGCTGGAGAGCCCCGAGCTCGGCGTGGGAGCCAAAAAACGATGATTCGGGCTTGGACAAAAACGCTGGTCGAGAGTGTACAGAAAAAAAAAAAAAAAAAAATCTAAATGCCAGAAGCAGAATTATTTCATGTTTAAAATGCCGCTTATGAAACTCTACGCAGTATAAGGAAGGCTCTTAACAGGCATGACTTTGCGGAGATGGGTTTGAATTCAGCGCAATTTCGCATCATCCACGTGTCGAGCACACGTGGTTGGAGTTTGGTAGCAATCAGACAAAATCTCTAGGATGAGTTCCCATTTGAAGGACCCCTGAAAATGGCCTAAATGACTCTAAAATGGCCACTTCAAAACAAAATGCAACTTTCTTTTCAGCCAAGGCTTCTTGAGACTTTTTTTTTCTGGGCCTCCTCAAGAAAAACACAAATTTCATTATCCCCAAGTAGAATTGGGTCGAGGCGTTGAATTTTAAGAAGTCCCGGCAAGTTCGCTTTGAGAAAATGGCCACTTCAAGCCAAAATGGCCGACATCCTGGGTCTTTTATGGCAGGGCTTCTTTAAAAAAAATAATTGGGGTGGATGGGGATAACATTTTTCAAAAATTTGGTGAGTAGCTGAGTAAGACAGCGTCCTAAACTATGGAAGACCAAAGCTGCCAAAGTTCAAAATTAATAAATGACTTAATATTGATATTTAAATCCATTTATATATATTTTCATTTTTTGAATCTTGTTTTTTATTTATTTATTTTTACTTGTGTGTGTGTATATATATATATATATATATATATATATATATACACACACACACACACACACACACACACACTTGTTATATTTATTTCTATTTCTATTTATTTTTTGGATTAAATTTTTTAATTATCATTTATTTATCTTGAATTTTGGCAGTTTTGGTCCTCCATACTAAACATAGTAAAAAAAAATAAATAAAAAAAAAATACAATTTCATACTAACATGGCAGCTTCCCGTGTATTTTCCGAAAATATTTTCTTGAGGTTTTTGTGTGGGTTTACTCATAATAAACAGTTAAAGGTTTCGTGTTTTATGGCAAGTCATCAAATTCCACCACCTTGCTGCTTTTTTTTTTTGCATTGCCCATCTAACTAGTTCAAATTTTTTAGCAACCGGACAAAACATGGAAGCCAATTTTTTTCTTTAAAAGTCCCAATAAACCTAAAAGGGCTTCTTGAAACCAAAATGGCAGACCACCTGCGTCTTTTCATTGTGTGGCTCCTAAAGATGATTTTGAGGGCCCGATCGTGACGGACACGCCTCTCAAACTTCACATGAAAACCCAAATGACTCACACTTGACCAACATCTGTCTCTCTAGTAAACATGGCTGAAATGCGAAAGCAATCGAACAATAAAGTTGGATGTCAAAACGAGTGGCAAATCTGGCAATGCCTCAAAGTGTCGACTTATTGAGCGCAGGAGAGAAGAAAGACTTTCCAAGTTGATAAAGTCCCGAGTAAAGCGGGCCGACTTCCTCCAGCTGGCCGGCCCAGGACTGTGCTGGGCTCAGCTGTACTGAGGCCTCCAAGGACCCGGAAGGTTAATATTTGAAGGAAGGATGGCCCATAAATATGAGCACGGGGACTATTAATTAAATAAGCATTTCTTAAATATTCTCCCGGGGCTGCTGCTTTTGTTTAAAGATGATTGATCGACGACCGTTTCTCCAAGCAGGACCATTAGTTTCGCCACCGCGCCGCTGCCGCCCTCCTCCTCCTCCTCCTTCCGCTCCGTCCCTTCCTGCCAACGCCCCCCCCCCCCCCCCCCCCCCCCCCCGCCGACCGCCTCCCTCCTCTTACCTCTCTTTTTTCCCCCCTCCACGCCCATTTCCCCGCCTTGTCCATGCATCTGCTGTCAACTCGCCTTTTCCTCGCTCTCTCTTTTCATCAGTCGCCGTCCCTGATACGCGCTCTCAGGAGGCCCATATTTCTCCCAGCCTGTGACAAGCTAATGAGGCCACGCTAAAAATCGCACCACACCCCTAGAGCTACGTCCAAAAAGGGATGCCGGGCCAGGGCCGGGGGCGGGGGCGGGGCCGGGCCGGGCCACGTGGCCTGCTTCAGTCCAACAGTGTTGCACATCTGCCACAACGCTGTCCTAAAAAGTCCAACAACACCCCAGAAGTCATACGAGAATAAATACGGAGGGTTCGACATTAACAGTGGCTACACAAGGAGCTGCAGGAATTTCTGGCTACTATACGTCTTCCTTGTGGCAACAATTTCCCTCATTCTTCTACCCATATGAGATCAAGTGTAGGCGAGACTAGAATGTGAAAGCGGCACTCATTTGGTTGGCCCAAGATTTGTAAGAATGTACGGCTTTGTCCTGCATGTGACAACAATCTCCCTACACGTCCTGGAACGAATTGTGTTCAGTCTTTGCGGTACCATTACAGTATTTCCTCTCTCTGCGGCCTGCCACGCTCGGCTGATTTCTAGCTAGAAGACGGGGATCGACGGGGGAGCGCTGCCTGGCTATGGATGACTCAAACACACACCACGCACACGCACAAACATAAAGAATCTCGACGACAATAAGGCGTGGCCAAGGTCTGTCGGACAATAATAAAAATATCAAATCATGTGGATCCAGAAATCTGTGTGCCTACAAGTGACAACAATCTCCTCATACCGTATGTTAATATCTTGGTCAAACTCAACCGTCTCAACCCACTGCACTTGGCTCTCTCCTGTGTGTGACAACAATCTACCCTACATTCCTCACTCTTTACGTCAGTCCCGCCCGTGGCAAGTGAACCACTTGATTTTCAGGTGAAAATAGCGCCGGACAAATTAACCAAAATTTTAATCGCAATTTTGATTTTGGCTTCCCTCTATCATTAAAACATAACGATCGAAGAAAAACGATCAGTATGCAGAAGGCTACAGCGCGTTTACAAGTGCCCTACGTTGTGAAAGGACCCTGAATGCACCATGTAGCTTGTAGCTAGCCTGGAGCGAATCAAGTGTGATTTAGCCGTCTCAAAGTGTCCTCTAAGCTGTTTAATGACACTCCAGTTGGAGTTAACTGTAAAACTAAACACAAGATAAGGAGAATTACAGTCATTTCTGGACTGTAAGCCGCTACTTTTTTTCCACTTGCATTCGACCCTGCGGCTAATACAAAAGTGCGGCTTATCCATCAGATCACAAGGGGGCGCACTATAAAGGAAGCGCAAGAGCAAAACTAAACAAATGAACCCAAATACAGGAGAGACAGAACGTGAGAGAAACAATTTGCGCCCTCATTATGGAAAAGAAAATAGCGGGAACCCGGTGCGGTAACATTAAAACACCTGCGGCTTACAGTCGGGTGCGGCTTATATGTGGAACAAACTCGAGTATTCCCTAAATTTAGCTAGCGCGGCTTATAGGCAGGTGCGCCTTAAAAAAAGTCCAGAAATTACTGTACATACAATGTGTATTTAAATACAAAAACATGCTTTGTTTTTAACACATGGTGAGCCTAGCACTAATGCTAATGCAAATGAATGGAGGGTCCCATTCAAATGCTAACAGGAAGTTAGCATTAACATCGACAGTAAGCAGTCCTTCAAATAACGAATATTCACACACAAATGCTGTGGAAACACATACCTACAGGTACGATGACACTACTCAAAGGCACAAATTATTCTCAATTTGTGAAAAACTAGTTATTTTAATATTTCTTCTGTTCTCATTGTAAGCGTGTACACTTGCACGGCACCACACATTGCCCCAAAGAGGCCAAAAATGCGCAGGAAAACACAGTATTTGTTTTGAAATTAATCTTTTAGTGTACAGTATTTTCATTTGACTTTTTTTTTTTCCATTTGACTTTTTTTTTTTTTTTTATAATTTAAAGGTTCACAGAATTTTGTTTTCCTCAAAATTGAAGGATACAAATATATCCAATGACTTTTTTTTTTGGGCTATACCAACACAGATTTCCACATAACACAGCACAAAATACAATCCCTGAGGTCCCAGGTTTGCCCACAAAGTCCCCAGACTTGTGAAAATAACATAAGGTAAAATAAATATGATGAAGAGGGTAACGTAATGGTTGAGTTTGAAAATGAAGAATGAGGCTTGAATTTCATATTTCATTTCGTTATACTTGACAAAAAGAATAGTGTTCAACGTGAAGGGATGAACAAATGCAGGGGCTATCATAATTTCGAATAGAAGTTGAAAAAAATATTAAGTTTTAAAATCAATGAATAATGGTTTTATTAATCGTGATTTCAATTTCAATCAAAATAATCGTGATTATAATTTTTCCCATCATCGTCCAGCCCTCGGCCTAAAGTCAACATGATGTATGACTTCTTTATTTTCGCAACCCCAAAACACTTTAGCCCCCACTGTGCCCCGTTGTTTTGCAAGTTGCTAGCTGCGTCCTACAATCGACAATCTCCCATATTTTTCATACTCAGTTAATCATTTTTGTCCCATTGAAGCGTAGAGATCATTTCTGCTTATTCTTTCCAGTAAAGGTGACTCGGATTCTTTGGTGTCTTCATATAAAGGAATTCAGCATCACCTCAGAAAGGAAAAGCAGCGCAAGTCACCAAAGCGCAAACAATGACTGCAATTAAAAGCGCAGCGCTATTTAAGGATTTGATTTTGCTCGCTATTGTTAGTGACGATAATAAAAAAAAAAAAAAAAAAAAAAAAAAGGAGAGCGATGCCAAATGTGAGAAGAGCGTATGGCGGGATCCCGCGGCAGCTCGCTTGCCAGCACTCATTAGCGCGCATTGATCACCCAACGCCAACGACGTGTTTACCAAACAGTCCGAATGGAGACGACAAAGCAAACAGACGGATTGACACGGACGCGGGATGGAGTGACACTCCAGCGAGGAGGAAGAGGAGGAGGAGGAGGAGGAGGAGGAGGAGAGGTGATGGTGTGATAATGGAGGTGGTGGAGAGAAAACACTCCGGGGAGGGGGCACTGGAGGAGGAGGATATGGAGACGATGAGCTCGCACTCCCAAGTGTTGGGATGAGATGCAGGTGAAGCAGGTGAACGGGTGTGTGCGTGTGCAAGGGAGGGTGGAAGGAGATTGGGGTGGGGGGGGGGGGGATACGTATTAAAAATGCAGCAGTGGGGAGCAGGCCGGGGATTCACAGTAATTAGATGACAAAACGGCGGCGGGCTGGAGATGAGAGAGAGGGGTCACACACAATGCCACTGCCGCCGGGTAATTTGTAAGTGTCAATCACCAGCCTGCCGAGGGGAAAAGGGAAAGGGAAGGAGAGGGAGGGAAGTGGTAGTGGGTTGGGGGGGGGGGTCTATGATGAGGGGTGTTTTGGCGTCGAGAGATAGAGGCGGAATATGAGGCTGAAGATGGCGAGGAAATGGAAAGTCACCAGAGTGAAATGGGAAAAGACGGATGAAAGAAGACAAAAATCAGCACTGGGTGATTACTGTCAGGACACCGTCATGTCGTGCCGCATCTCCCGAGATACCGCGGCGGCGGCAAGATTTTAGTCGGAGCAAAAGTTTGTATGTTAATACTGAGACTTACACAATGAAGGCAGTCATTAAAGTTGAGCACTTGCTTTCCATGCTGGCTACTGCACAACGCGACGGCTCACTGTTCTGCAAGATAGCGGCTGCGTCTTACAAGTGACAGCGATCTGCCGCACTTTTGGGGATGGCCAACTGCAGCCACAGTCATCAACAATTATATCCATCCATCCATGAGGCCAGAAATAATGGAAATCCGTTGCAAACCTTTTCATTGTAAAAGAAAATCAAAATGTAACAAGCATGACTGTCATCAAGTGTAAACATAAGAAAACTAACATGTGCATTTGATTTAAAATATGGACAGATATGCCAGGTCATGTCATTAAATGTGGATGTAAATACAGAAAATTCATTTTTATAATTAAAATAATTCAAGCTCAATTTTATTATTCATAATTAATGTAATTATTATAATTTAAATATTTATATATATATATATGTAATATAATATATGTAATTATTTATTTTAAAAATGTATTTATTATTTTTATTTCATTAATGCATTCATTGATTTATTAATTTAAAATAAATAATTCTAATATTTAGAGAAAATGTGTCTCTAATTCATCTTAACTTTACTAATATTTGACATTAATTAATGTTTACAATAAATCAATTAACCCGAGATAAAGGTGTAAAATGATCAATGGACTGAGCTTGAATACATTTTTAGAAACAATTTTAAGGGAAAAAATAGGCTAAACTAATGCAACAAATAGAAGACAAAATCAATATTGTCATTGATTTTTTTATGATGAATTTAGCAATTACTTAAAATGAAAGTGCACAAATGTAATTGTTTATTTTACTAATGGTTTTGAATTTACAACTAATTAATACAACAATCATTTCATGAGCTAAAATGATGACAAAGATACATAAGCGAAACTGCAAAAACAATGCAACAAACATTAAATGACTCTTGATTATGGAAAAAAAAAGAAAAAGAAAAAAAAAGCCCGTCGCAAGCCACATGAAGCCCCCGTGCCGTACTTTGCCTACCCCTACTTTTAAAACCATTCCCCCCCCCACAGGAATTGAACATAATCCGAGTGTGTGTGCATGCGTAAAAATAAGTCAAGCATTGACGACATGTTTGGAGGCAGGTTCGGGGGGGTATATGCAAATATTGGCAGCACGACAGCGTTGGCTCGGGTGACAGACAGGTGAATGCGCACGCCAGCCCGTCGCCTACAATGGGGGTCGTTGTCGCCGACGCTGGCCCGCTTCCAGCGCCGCGGCGTAGACAATGCCAGCAGACGACACAATGGGCGAGCCAACACCAGCCTACACGCGCACATCACACACACACACACACACACACGCGCTACACACGGCGTGCGCTCATGCATGCATAAACGCCGCAGACCGCAAGCATGCGGCAGAAAAATGTAGATAATCTGTCTTTACACATGCAGGGGAGTCGGGGCACTGACATGACATAACACGACGACGACGATATTTGGCCCATTTTTCAAAAAAAAAAAAAAAAAAAAAGGGGGGGGGTGCTCAGGAAGTGAGGGATGTTTTGCTTGAACGGAGGGTCAGGTTCGGCAAGAATGACTTAAATGTCTTCCCCTGCCTTTTTTGGCATGTGAGCGTTCACCGGGGGGGGGGGGGGGGGGGGGGGGTCCAAACTACGGCCCGCGGGCCATTTGCGGCCTGCCGTCTATTTTGCAGCGGCCCGCAGCAGGTACTAAAAAATGACATTTGACACGGCTGCTAGGATGGTTAAGTTTGAGCTTTTCTAGATATGCAAAGGTGCAAAGAAACTAATCCTGACTAAAATAAGACCGCGTCGCTTCAAAACACTGGTGGTAATGCAATTTTAGAAGCAAAAAAAAAAAAAAAAAAGTTTTTTCCACTTTCAGCTGTGTGTCAGGGTCCAATTTAGAAATATTAAAGTCACCGTTTTAAAAATCTTACTACAGTTGGCTCTTGTTTCGCTTCTGAATGTGGAGATGGGATTTGATTGCTGTTCAGTGCAGGGGCGGATCTAGTCTGGCAGGATACAAGGGCCGAGGCCACCCCAAAATCTTGAAAATCCTAAACTATTTGCCAAGTCATCTTTAACAGTAAAGCCACTGAATGGCAAATGTTTGCGAATGTTTGCAAGGGTTGCAGATATTTTTCCTCATTAGGTTCATTAGAGGACGTTTGCCAGACGTTCGCCAACTTTTTTAATTTTCGCCACCAGTATTTTCTTGTTTTGAACTTGTTCAAAATTTATAAAAGGTCAAAATTTCCTTGCGACAAGAAAAAACAAAACTGTTGCCGAACGTCCGGCAAACGTTTGCGACCTTGAAAAATCCTGACGATGGCAAATGTTCGCCCCTCAGTGAGATGCGGGCTTAAGCCGCTATGTAGCAGTTTTTCAAAAATAACTAGAAAACATATGCGATATAATTGCTTGCTTGACTGATTTCAGTGTGTTTAATAAGTTTTAAAAAGTACTTGCATCCTTTCTTATTTTTAATATGGGGCCCTCAAATGAAAAAGTTAGGACACTCCTGGCCTGGTTTAAGGACATAGGTAAGTGTTACACTCGGGTTTTAGGCTGTTTTAATGGCTCACAGATTATTATGCACTGAAAAAAAGAAAAATAGCTCAATGAAAAAAAAAAAAATAAATCTTAGGAAGGCCGGAGCCTGAATTTGAACCCGCGACCTCAGAACTGTGAGACGCATCTGCCAACAGCTCACACACGTAACGTTTCCAAGTTTTGAAAAAAAAAAAAACTTGTATTATTTCAACATGATGTGAAGTCAACCAGGTTGCATGCAAATTCTACTTGATTTAATTGCCAATGATATGTTGTACATAAAAAGCCAACCCAATGCAACAGGCAGCCGCTATCCTTTTTGTGAGTGTGGTTGATACTTTTAAGTGGAAGAAAATAAACCGAAACTGAAACTGAAATAACTTTTGAAGGGGAGGCCATCATGGATGAATTCAAACCTATTTTTAGAGACAAGCTTTCCAACAGTGCCACTCGTGCCTTCCTACCACGTCTGCGAGTATCAAAGCTGGACATTTGCATGTCTCGGCAGTCCAGCCACGGTTACCGTTGGCAACTTTTAAACGGAAAGCCCTATCAGGATGAATTTGATTTCTAGGGGTGAGCTTGCTAATGGTACCGTCTGCGATCAAGGCAACCCATACTGTCCTGTGAAGTCCCTTTACAGTTAACAAAACTCAACGTTCTCCTCGCAGTGAACAATTTGAACATGAACGCCGAAAACAACATATTCAACAACAGCAAAATGTGAAAAAGGAGTTTTTAATTACGTTTCATCTCTCCGCGCCGCTAATTTGCATCTCACATGCGTAACAACAACCAGTGTCTGATCACTAAACTGGAGGTGTTCTCATTTAGGAAAGTTAAACGTAGCCAATTAGAAGCAATGAAAAGCGTCACAGTGGAAAACTACAAACAAAAGAAAGTGTGCAAATTAACGAGACAAAGACGGCAACCAAAATGCCTTTGGTTTAATTAATAGGAATTAGGAGACGTGTCACCACGTGCACACGCGCGCACACAAACAACAGCAACGCGTAGAAACGATGACAATTCTCCGATTATTATTTAGTTGCCAATTAGCGGCTAATCATTCTGCGAGCAGATTGTCTGCTCGTCTTTGCAGCTCCGACATGAACAATACATTGCATTCAAAAATGTTATTTATATACAGACTTTATGAAATCGTGTTGTGTTAAGCTAAACAAAGTCCATTGCGGAGGGCGGCCTTCGCGGTCAACTAGCACTTACGCCAGAGGCGGAGGACTCAAATCCAACTTAAGTTGGTAATTTTAGAACATAGGACGTGCTTTGCTAAAACTTATGAAGAACCCGACTTGCCGGTTTGTGTGTGTGTGTGCGTGTATATGCTGTAGCGCGCAAAGCCTTGCTAACCCACCAGCATGCGATGAGGCGATGTGACCTCCTGAAGCAAGATTTTCCCCCAGATTTTTACATTTGAATTCAAGGATTAAGCTTTTGATCAAATCAAGACGAGAATGACAACACGGCAAGGTTTGCAACTCAAAGATAAGACGCGCGAGCCCAAACGACGTCTACTGTCATCCGTCACTATAAAAGCCACGCGGAAGCTAAGCTACGTTAACTTTACAATTTAGATAAGGGGTAGCTGGTCAAACATTAACTAAGCACCATGTTTATTTACAAAAGACGACTTGATTCAGAAACGGATATCAGATTTATGGGGCAAATCAGGCGACCCCAGTTTGACCCCAGTCAATTCCTTAAACAAAATAAAATAAAAACGAAAATGCTTATTAAAAACGAAAACTAACTGAAACTCCATTTTGTTTACAAAACTATACTTATGGCGAAAATGTCCTTTGTTTTAGTCTTTGGTATTTAATTTAATACATGATTTTAAACGTGATTTTAAGTGTATTGATGTCGATATTAACTGGAATAAGGACGTTTGGAAGTCATCTAGCAGCAGCCAATAGAAAAGCACCTTCAGATGACGTCACTCACTAGGCGACAATTTTGCGTGTTTTGACTTTTGGCTGCAACGGCTCCTCCGCTCACCTGCTTTTTCATTTAACTCAGCCCAAATGCAACGCTATGTAAGAAATGCCTTACTTTTTTAATTTTACCATGGTGTTTAATTAACTCTTTGGCTGCCAGACGTTTTCAGAAACGGGTTGTCCCCAGTGCCAGCCGATTTTAAGCATTTTGACTGATCTTTCAAGGTCCATAGAAAATTATGTGTTTGGACTATGGAAACACACATACTACCAAATGAAAGATTGGACTCTCATCTTTCATCAGAAAAAAAAAACTTTGTTTCTACCTTATTCCGTTCTTCAGTAATCAACAATAGAAAATGGTTAGTTTCACCTCTGTTTTGAAACAAACGTCTTTTAACGTCTTTGGCACTCCTCCATAGGATTTTACTAAACGTTATTTAACGTTTTTGGCAGTCAAAGAGTTAAATATTGCGCACAAGTAAGTCACATAAATAAATAAATAAAACTAATACTGAAACTAAAACTAAACTCAAACTGAGCATTTTTACATAACTAAAAAAATAAAAACTAACACAACCGCCTAAAAAAACGAATTAAAATTAACTAAATTAAAAAATAAAAAAAAACTCAAAACGAAATAAAAACTACCCGGTAACTAAAATGAAAATTCCAAAATTATAATAACAAATGAGTTGCGTTTTGACATGTGTAGCCAGTAAAAACGATTTTGATGGTGACTTCAGGACGCATCTTTTGGATCCAAATGTTTGTGTGTGTGTGTGTGTGTGTGTGTGTGTGTGTGTGTGTGTGTGTGTGTGTGTGCACGTGCGTGCGTGCACTGCCACAGGGGTTTTGCCAGCGAGTGTGAACTCCATTGGTCCCCACATCTGCCGCTAACAGACGGAGCCAACAGCCTCTCGCGAATAAAGCGGATAAATAAATAAGGCTTAAGGAGGCCGTGTTTACCTGCTTGGGTTGTGTCTATTTGAGCCGCTTACAATGCCAGCGGGGGGATCCGCATCCGATATGCGTGGACGTTACATACTGCCGCAACACCGTGTACTCCTTTCACACAGCCAGCATGGAATGACCCATTCCAATAATGACATGCATGACGTGCCGGGTGTTA